>NC_080385.1:56936045-57545465 GCF_014773155.1 Arachis stenosperma | reverse complement strand
AATGAATTACATAAGTATCTCTATCTTTATCTTTATGTTTTATTCAGCATCTATACCCATTTGAGTCTGCCTGACTAAGAGTTACAAGGTGACCATAGCTTGCTTCATACCAACAATCTCCTGGGATCGACCCTTACTCGCGTAAGGTTTATTACGTGGACGACCCAGTGCACTGCTGGTTAGTTGTGCGAAGTTGTAATGATCACATTCGTGCACCAAGTTTTTGGCGCCGTTGCCGGGATTGGTTCGTGTATGGACAACTGACGGTTCATCTTGTTGCTTAGATTAGGTATTTTTCAGAATTCTTAAGAATGAATTCTAGTATTTCATGGTGATGATCTTATCATCACCAAAGCTGATGATTCTCATCAATTTAGCTCTTGAATGCAATGTCCTGCTGAAGCTTGGCTGGCCATGTCTAATTTCTTTAGACTAAAAGCTTTAGACTAACATTGCATGATTTCCTGGAATTCTCATTAAGAATTTTGATACCTTTATTTTCTTCTTCCACTTAATTTTCGAAAAAAAAAAACCAAAAAAATTACAAAATCATAAAAAACCAAAAATATTTTATTTTTCTTGTTGAGTCTAGTGTCTAATTTTAAGTTTGGTGTGTTTGCATGCATTGTTTATTTGATCTTGGTTCTATTCTCAAGTCAATAGTACAGGGAACTGAAGATTCAGAACATGCAGCAGAGGAATTACACAGAAAAAGCTGGGCGTTCAAAACGCCCAGTAAAGAAGGAAAAACTGGCATTTAAACGCCAGCCAGGGTACCTGGTTGGGCGTTTAACGCCCAAAAAGGTAGTGCATTGGGCGTTAAACGCCAGAATGTGCACCATTCTGGGCGTTTAACGCCAGGATGGCACAAGAGGGAAGATTTTGTTTTCAAATCAATTTTTTTCCAAGTTTTCAAAATTTTTCAAATCAAATCTTTTTTTTTTTTCAATCAAATCTTTTTCAGAATCAATTTCTTCCCTTTTCAAAGATACTTGCTAACAATTAATGATTTGATTCAACATTTCAAGTATTTGCCTTTTCTGTTGAGAAAGGTTTAATGTTTGAATCATATCTTTCTTGTTAGCCAAGTTATTAATTTTTAAAATCAAAACCTTTTTTAAAATGTTTTTCAAATCATATCTTCTCAATCACATCCTTTTAAAACCAATCATATCTTTTTAACCACATCTTTTCAAAATAGTTTTTAATCAAATCTTTTTAATTTCTAATTTCAAAATCTTTTTCAAAAATCACTTGATTTCTTTTCCACTCTTATTTTCGAAAATAAATTAGTGTTTTTCAAATGTTTTTAAATCTTTTACTTAATTTTCAAAAATTCTTTCCTCTTCTCACATCCTTCTATTTATGGACTAACACTATTCCTTATGCAAAATTCGAACTCCATCTTCTTTGATAAGTTCGAATTTTCTACTTCTGCCTTCTAATTTTCTTTTCCTCTGACACCTCAAGGAATCTCTATACTGTGACATAGAGGATTCCATATTTCTTGTTCTCTCTCTTCATATGAGCAGGAGCAAAGACAAAAGCATTCTTGTTGAGGCTGATCCTGAACCTGAACGGACCTTGAAGAATCTAAGAGAAGCCAAGGCACAACTCTCTGTAGAAGACTTAACAGAAATCTTCAAAGAAGAAGAACCCATGGCAGCCGAAAACAACAACAATGCCAACAATGCAAGGAAGGTGCTGGGTGACTTTACTGCACCTACTCCCGACTTCTATGGGAGAAGCATCTCTATTCCCTGCCATTGGAGCAAACAACTTTGAGCTTAAGCCTCAATTAGTTTCTTTAATGCAACAGAATTGCAAGTTCCATAGACTTCCATTGGAAGATCCTCATCAGTTCTTAGCTGAATTCTTGCAAATCGTGACACTGTCAAGACTAATGGGGTTGACCCTGAGGTCTACAGACTTATGCTATTCCCTTTTCCTGTGAGAGACAGAGCTAGGACATGGTTGGATTCACAACCTAAAGAAAGCCTGAACTCTTGGGAAAAGCTAGTCAATGCCTTCTTGGCAAAGTTCTTTCCACCTCAAAAATTGAGTAAGCTTAGAGTGGAAGTCCAAACCTTCAGTCAGAAGGATGGAGAATCCCTCTATGAAGCTTGGAAAAGATACAAACAATTGATCAGAAATGTCCTTCTGACATGCTTTTTGAATGGAGCATCATAGGTATTTCTATGATGGTCTCTCTGAACTATCCAAGTGTTGGATAGCTCTGCTGGAGGATCTCTTCATCTGAAGAAGACGCTACAGAAGCTCAAGAGCTAATTGAAATGGTTGCAAATAACCAATTCATGTACCTTCTGAAAGGAATCCTGTGAACAATGGGACTAATCAGAAGAAAAGGAGTTCTTGAGATTGATACACTGAATGCCATTCTGGCTCAGAATAAATATTGACTCAACAAGTCAATTTGATTTCTCAAAGTCTGTCTGGAATGCAAATGCACCAGCAGTACTAAGGATGCTTCATCTGAAGAAGAAGCTTATGATCCTGAGAACCCTTCAATGGAAGAGGTGAATTACCTAGGAGAACCCTATGGAAACACCTATAATTCTTCATGGAGAAATCATCCAAATTTCTCATGGAAGGATCAACAGAGACCTCAACAAGGTTTCAACAACAATAATGGTGGAAGAAACAGGTTTAGCAATGGCAAGCCTTTTCCATCATCTTCTCAGCAACAGACAAAGAATCCTAAGCAGAACCACTCTGACTTAGCAACCATGGTCTCTGATCTAATCAAAACCACTCAAAGTTTCATGACTGAAACGAGGTTCTCCATTAGAAATTTGGAGGCACAAGTGGGACAGCTGAGCAAGAAAGTTACTGAACTCCATCCTAGTACTCTCCCAAGCAATACAGAAGAAAATCCAAAGGAGAGTGCAAGGCCATCAACATGGCCGAATTTGGAGAAGAAGGAGAGGCAGTGAACGCCACCGAGGAAGACCTCAATGGACGTCCACTGGCCTCCACTGAGTTCCCCAATGAGGAACCGTGGGAATCTGAGGCTCAAAATGAGACCATAGAGATTCCATTGGACTTACTTCTGCCTTTCATGAGCTTTGATGAGTATTCCTCCTCTGAAGAGGATGAGTATGTCACTGAAGAGCAGTTGCTAAATACCTTGGAGCATCATGAAGCTAAATGACAAGTTATTTGGAAATGAGACTTGGGAGGATGAACCCCCTTTGCTCACCAAAGAATTGGATGACTTGACTAGGCAGAAATTACCTCAAAAGAGACAAGATCCTGGGAAGTTTTCAATACCTTGTACCATAGGCACCATGAACTTCAAGAAGGCTCTGTGTGACTTAGGGTCAAGTGTAAACCTCATGCCTCTCTCTGTATGGAGAAGCTAGGGATCTTTGAGGTACAAGCTGCAAGAATCTCACTAGAGATGGCAGACAATTCAAGAAAACAAGCTTATGGACTTGTAGAGGATGTTCTGGTGAAAATTGAAGACCATTACATCCCTACTGATTTCATAGTCCTAGAGACTGGGAAATGCATGGATGAACCCATCATCCTTGGCAGACCCTTCCTAGCCACAGCTAAGGCTGTGATTGATGTTGATGGAGGTGAACTGATCATTCAAGTGAATGAAGAATCCTTTGTGTTTAAGGCTCAAGGATATCCCTCTGTCACCATGGAGAGGAAGCATGAAGAGCTTCTCTCAAATCAGAGTCAAATAGAGCCCCCACAGTCAAACTCTAAGTTTGGTGTTGGGAGGCCACAACTAAACTCTAAGTTTGGTGTTGAACCCCCACATTCAAACTCTAAGTTTGGTGTTGGGAGGTTCCAACATTACTCTGAGTATCTGTGAGGCTCTATGAGAGCCCTCTGTCAAGCTACTGACATTAAAGAAGCGCTTGTTGGGAGGCAACCCAATGTCATATTTTATCTATTTTCTTTTGTTATTTTATGTTTTCTATAGGTTGATGATCATGAGAAGTCACAAAATCAATTAAAAAAGCAAAAACAGAATAAAACAGGAAGAAAAATAGCACACCCTGGAGGAAGAACCTACTGGCGTTTAAACGCCAGTAAGGCTAGCAAATGGGCGTTTAACGCCCAGTCTGGCACCATTCTGGGCGTTTAACGCCAGAAAGGGGCACCAGACTGGCGTTAAACGCCAGGAAAGGGCAAGAACCTGGCGTTAAACGCCAGAAATGGGCACCAGCCCGGCGTTTAACGCCAGAATTGGCTCAAAACGTGATTTTGCATGCCATTTGGTGCAGGGATGACTTTTCCTTGACACCTCAGGATCTGTGGACCCCACAGGATCCCCACCAACCCCTCTCTTCTTCCCCATTCACCAATCACCTCAATACCTCTTCCCCAAAAACCCCTCACCTAACAAATCCCATCTTCTCTTCACCACTCACATCCATCCTTCACAAAACCCCACCTACCTCACTCTTCAAATTCAAACCACTTTCCCTCCCAAACCCACCCATACATGACCGAACCATGAGCCCCCCTTTCCTATATAAACCCTTCTTCACCCCTTCATTTTCACACAACCTAAACACCACTTCTCACCCTCTTTGGCCGAACACAAAAGCCATTCCCTTCCTCCTCATTTCTTCTTCTTCTACTCTTTTCTTTCTTCTTTTGCTCGAGGACGAGCAAACCTTTTAAGTTTGGTATGTAAAAGCGTTGCTTTTTCGTTTTTCCATAACCATTTATGGCATCCAAGGCCGGAGAAACCTCTAGAAAGAGGAAAGGGAAGGCAAAAGCTTCCACCTCTGAGTCATGGGAGATGGAGATTCATCTCAAGGGTGCATCAAGACCACTTCTATGAAGTTATGGCCTTGAGAAGGTGATCCCCGAGGTCCCTTTTTCACTCAAAAAGGGTGAATATCCGGAGATCCGACATGAGATCCGAAGAAGAGGTTGGGAAGTTCTTACCAACTCCATTCAACAAGTCGGAATCTTAATGGTTCAAGAGTTCTATGCCAATGCATGGATCACCAAGAACCATGATCAAAGTGTGAACCCGGATCCAAAGAATTGGCTTACTATGGTTCGGGGAAAATACTTGGATTTTAGTCTGGAAAATGTAAGGTTGGCATTCAACTTGCCTATGATGCAAGGAGATGAACATCCTTACACTAGAAGGGTCAACTTTGATCAAAGGTTGGACCAAGTCCTCACTGACATTTGTGAAGAGGGCGCCCAATGGAAGAGAGATTCAAGAGGAAAGCCGGTTCAATTGAGAAGGCATGACCTCAAGCCCGTGGCTAGAGGATGGTTGGAGTTTATCCAACGCTCAATCATTCCCACTAGCAACCGGTCCGAAGTTACTCTAGACCGGGCCATCATGATTCATAGCATCATGATTGGAGAAGAAATAGAAGTTCATGAGGTTATAGCCTAAGAACTTTATAAGGTGGCGGACAAGTCCTCTACCTTGGCAAGGTTAGCCTTTCCTCATCTCATTTGTCACCTCTGTTATTCAGTTGGAGTTGACATAGAGGGAGACACCCCCATTGATGAGGATAAGCCCATCACTAAGAAAAGGATGGAGCAAACAAGAAACCCCTCTCATCATGAGATCCCTGAGATGCCTCAAGGGATGCACTTTCCTCCACAAGACTATTGGGAGCAAATCAACATCTCCCTAGGAGAACTGAGTTCCAACATGGGACAACTAAGGGTGGAGCACCAAGAACATTCCATCATCCTCCATGAAATTAGAGAAGATCAAAGAATCATGAGAGAGGAGTAACAAAGACAAGGGAGAGACATTGAGGAGCTCAAGCACTCCATAAGACCTTCAAGAGGAAGAACAAGCCGCCATCACTGAGGTGGACTCGTTCTTTAATATCCTTGTTCTTTATTTTCTTGTTTTTCGAATTTTTATGCTTATGTTTGTCCATGTTTGTGTCTTATGATCATTAGTGTCTTAGTGTCTATGCCTTAAAGTTATGAATGTCCTATGAATCCATCACCTTTCTTAAATGAAAACTGTTTTTAATCACAAAAGAACAAGAAGTACAGGATTTCGAATTCATCTTTAAAACTAGCTTAATTAGTTTGATGTGGTGGCAATACTTTTTGTTTTCTGAATGTATGCTTGAACAGTGCATATGTCTTTTGAATTTGTGGTTCATGAATGTTGGCTCTTGAAAGAATGATGAAAAAGGAGACATGTTACTGAGGATCTGAAAAATCATAAAATGATTCTTGAAGCAAGAAAAAGCAGTGAATACAAAAAAAAGAGAGAAAAGAAGGAGAAAAACGAAAAAAAAAAAAAGGGGAGAAAGAAAAAGAAAGAAAAAGAAAGAAATAAAGTTGTGATCTAAGGCAAAAAGAGTGTGCTTAAGAACCCTGGACACCTCTAATTGGGGACTCTAGCAAAGCTGAGTCACAATCTGAAAAGGTTCACCCAATTATGTGTCTGTGGCATGTATGTATCCGGTGATAATACTGGAAGACAGAGTGCTTTGGGCCACGGCCAAGACTCAATAAGTAGCTGTGTTCAAGAATCATCATACTTAACTAGGAGAATCAATAACACTATCTGGATTCTGAGTTCCTAAAGATGCCAGTCATTCTGAATTTCAAAGGATAAAGTGAGATGCCAAAACTGTTCGGAGGCAAAAAGCTACTAGTCCCGCTCATCTAATTTGGAGCTAAGTTTCATTGATAATTTGGAGTCTATAGTATATTCTCTTCTTTTTATCTTATTTTATTTTCAGTTGCTTGGGGACAAGCAACAATTTAAGTTTGGTGTTGTGATGAGCGGATAATTTATACGCTTTTTGGCATTGTTTTTAGTATGTTTTTAGTATATTTGGTTGAGTTTTTAGTATATTTTTATTAGTTTTTAGTTAAAATTCACTTTTCTGGACTTTACTATGAGTTTGTGTGTTTTTCTGTGATTTCAGGTATTTTCTGGCTAAAATTGAGGGACCGGAGCAAAAATCTGATTCAGAGACTGAAAAGGACTGCAGATGCTGTTGGATTCTGACCTCCCTACACTCGAAGTGGATTTTCTGGAGCTACAGAAGCCCAATTGGCGCGCTCTCAACGGCGTTGGAAAGTAGACATCCTGGGCTTTCCAGCAATATATGATAGTTCATACTTTGCCCAAGATTTGATGGCCCAAACCGGTGTTCAAAGTCACCTTCAGAAATCCCAGCGTTAAACGCCGGAACTGGCACCAAAATGGGAGTTAAACGCCCAAACTGGCATAAAAGCTGGCATTTAACTCCAAGAAGAGTCTCTACACGAAAATGCTTCAATGCTCAGCCCAAGCACACACCAAGGGGCCCGAAAGTGGATTTTTATGTCATTTACTCATCTTTGTAATTCTTAAGCTACTAGTTCCCTATAAATAGGACCTTTTACTTTTGTATTTTCATCTTGGTTCTTCTGGTTCCCTCTCTGGGGCCGAAACCAATGATCACTCTTGTTCTTATGTATTTTCAACGGTGGAGTTTCTGCACACCATAGATTAAGGTGTGGAGCTCTGCTGTACCTCGAGTATTAATGCAATTACTATTGTTCTTCTATTCAATTCCGCTTGTTCTTTGTCCAAGATATCACTTGTTCTTCAACTTGATGAATGTGATGATCCGTGACACTCATCATCATTCTCACCTATGAACGTGTGACTGATAACCACCTCCGTTCTACCTTAGATTGGGTGAATATCTCTTGGATTCCTGATACACGATGCATGGTTGATCGCCTGACAACCGAGTGCTCGCCTGACAAACGAGCCAGCCATTCCGTGAGATCAGAGTCTTCGTGGTATAGGCAAGAACTGATGGCGGCATTCAAGAGAATCCGGAAGGTCTAACCTTGTCTGTGGTATTCTGAGTAGGATTCAATGATTGAATGACTGTGACGCGCTTCAAACTCCTGAAGGCGGGGCGTTAGTGACAGACGCAAAAGAATCACTGGATTCTATTCCGGCCTGATCGAGAACCGACAGATGGATAGCCATGCCGTGACAGGGTGCGTTGAACATTTCCACTGAGAGGATGGGAGGTAGCCACTAACAACAGTGAAACCCTTGCATAAGCTTGCCATGGAAAGGAGTAAGAAGGATTGGATGAAGACAGTAGGAAAGCAGAGAGACGGAAGGGACCAAGCATCTTCATACGCTTATCTGAAATTCCTACCAATGAATTACATAAGTATCTCTATCTTTATCTTTATGTTTTATTCAGCATCTATACCCATTTGAGTCTGCCTGACTAAGATTTACAAGATGACCATAGCTTGCTTCATACCAACAATCTCCGTGGGATCGACCCTTACTCGCGTAAGGTTTATTACTTGGACGACCCAGTGCACTTGCTGGTTAGTTGTGCGAAGTTGTAATGATCACAATTTCGTGCACCAATGCCTTACTTGAGGTGTACACAAAACTTACCCAAGATTATTCTCTCCTATAGAAAAAGAATATGGATCTTTTAAAACAAAATGAGATGTTGAAAAACGAGAATATCAATCTTGGAAAAGATAAGTGTAGCACAAGTAGTGATCCATACAAATCTTGTAAAATGCATTAAAATGAAATTACAAATCTTAAGAAAACTTTAGCTAAGTTCAATGAATCTTCAAAGAACTTAGATAAAATGTTGAAAAACCAAAAGCATGTTCATAATAAGGAAGGTTTAGGTTTTGAAAAAGGAAAATTTAAAAATACTAAAACTCCTATTAGGCAACCGCAAGCCCAAAAGGCAAGCATGCCTAAAAGGAATGAAGCCTTTAAACATCCTCCTCAACATGCTTCATTTAGAAATTATAATCACAATGCATATAGATCAAAAGATGTTGCATTTAGGAAACAACCTAGGCAACCATTTAGAAACATGCATAGGATGCATAATCCAAATGTCATATGTCATTATTGTAATAAAGTAGGTCATATAGCACCCGTATGCTTTACTAGAATTAAACATATAAACTTTCGTAGTCAAGATACGAGATGGGCACCTTATGGGCATTATGCTCATACTAACCATCAAGGACCCAAATTCACTTGGGTACCTAAATCCCAATTTTAATTGTTTTGTAGGTACGTGTTGGAGCTAAGGATACAAATTGGTATGTTGATAGTGGATGCTCCAAACACATGACCGGCGATGAATCAAAGTTCACCGCAATAGAGCCTACAAACGGAGGAAACGTGATCTATGGAGACAACAACACCGGCAAAGTAATCGGCGTTGGAAAAGTTGGTAAAAATTCTTCTACCTCCATAGATAATGTTATACTTGTCAAAGGTCTCAAACATAATCTCATTAGTGTTAGCCAACTTTGTGACAAAGGAAACTTAGTCACCTTTGATTCAAAATGTTGTTTGATAAAAAGGCAAGACACTAATGAAATTGTGCTAATTGGGCACCGTGTTGACAATGTATACATGATTAATCTAAATGAAGTTTCCTCAAATGATGTGAAATGCCTTGTTAGTAAAAATGATGAAACTTGGTTATGGCATCGTAGAGTAGCTCATGCTAACATGGACCATCTTAGCAAGTTAGTCTCTAAAGAGTTAGTAATTGGCTTACCAAAGCTACGTTTTGAAAAAGACGTCCTTTGCGACGCATGTCAAAAGGGAAAACAAGTAAAGGCCTCTTTTAAATCCAAAACATTGTTTCAACAACAAGGCCATTACAACTTTTGCACATGGATTTATTTGGTCCTTCTAGGACTATGAGCTTTGGTGGCAATTACTATGCTTTAGTTATTGTTGATGATTACTCTCGATTTTACATGGACCTTGTTCCTAGCAAACAAGAGTGATGCATTTCGAGCATTCAAAAGATTAGCCAAAGTTATTCAAATGAAAAGAATTTGCATATATCATCTATTAGAAGTGATCATGGTGGAGAATTTGAAAACAATCTTTTTGAAACTTTTTGTGAAGAAAATGGCATTGAGCATAATTTTTCCTCTCCTAGAACACCACAACAAAATGGTGTGGTTGAAAGGAAAAATCGTCATTTAGAAGAAATGGCGAGAACTATGCTCAATGAGGCTAATATTCCTAAGTACTTTTGGGCGGATGCGGTTAGTACCGCGTGTTATGTTATGAATAGGATTATCATTCGACCTATTCTTAAGAAAACACCGTACGAATTGTACAAAGGAAGAAAGCCAAATATTTCCCACCTTCACGTCTTTGGTTGTAAATGCTTTATTCTAAATAATGGAAAAGATAACTTAGGCAAATTTGATGCTAAGGCTGATGAAGGAATCTTCTTAGGCTACTCTTTAACTAGCAAAGCTTTTAGAGTATATAATAAACGCATCATGACTATGGAAGAAAGTATTCATGTCGCTTTTGATGAAACTAACCGTTGTTGTGCTAGAAAAGATTTTGATGAAAATGTAGAAAACTTTGATTCACTAAATTTGAATGGTGAAGACAAAGAAAAAGATTTAAATGAAGCCTCTACAAGCTCAACAAAGGATAGTGTTCAAGTTGAAGAAATTGAACCATCACAAGCACAAATAAATGCACTTCCAAAGGATTGGCGTACTTCAAAGGATCATCCTCTAGACAACGTCATTGGTGATGTTTCGAAAGGGGTAACAACTCGATCCACTTTTAGAAATTTATTTGCATATAGTGCTTTTGTTTCTCAAATTGAACCATCTACCATTGAGTCCGCAATTGATGATGAACATTGGGCTATGGCAATGCAAGAGGAGCTTAACCAATTCAAACGAAATGACGTTTGGGAATTGGTGCCTAAACCAAGTAATCAAACAATTGTAGGAACAAAATGGGTTTTTAGAAATAAACTCGATGAAAATGGTACAATTGTTAGAAACAAAGCTAGATTAGTAGCCAAAGGTTATAATCAAGAGGAAGGCATTGATTATGACGAAACTTATGCTCCCGTAGCTAGATTAGAAGCAATTAGGATGTTACTTGCTTTTGCATCCTCTTATAACTTCAAACTTTATCAAATGGATGTTAAGAGTGCCTTCCTTAATGGTTTCATTCAAGAAGAAGTATATGTTGAACAACCTCCCGGTTTTGAGGATTATGAAAATCCTAATCATGTTTTTAAACTCAAGAAAGCTCTTTATGGTCTTAAACAAGCTCCAAGAGCTTGGTATGAACGTTTGAGCAAGTTTTTAATAGAAAAGGGTTTTAGAAGAGGGAAGGTTGATACAACTTTATTTATCTTGATTGAAAACAAAAATATCCTTTTGGTACAAGTTTACGTCGATGACATAATATTTGGTTCAACTAACGAATCACTTTGCAAGTTTTCTCAAACCTCATGCAAAGTGAATTTGAAATGTCCATGATGGGCGAACTCAACTTCTTCCTTGGTCTTCAAATCAAACAAGGAAAAGAAGGAACTTTCGTTAGCCAAACCAAATATTGCAAGGAACTGCTCAAAAGATTTGGAATGGACAATGCTAAGGCAATGGACACACCAATGAGCACTACTTGCTACCTTGACAAAGATGAACAAGGTAAAAGCATAGATGTAAAGAAGTATAGAGGCATGATAGGATCATTACTTTATCTAACGGCAAGTAGGCCAGATATCATGTTTAGTGTATGCATGTGTGCGAGATACCAAGCTAATCCTAAGGAATCTCACTTAAGTGCGGTGAAAAGGATTATGAAGTATCTCATAGGAACATTAAATATTGGATTGTGGTATCCGAAAGGATCCACTTGTGATTTGATTGGTTATTCCGATTCCGATTTTGCCGGTTGCAAATTGGATAGGAAAAGCACTAGCGGCACTTGTCACTTGCTAGGAAACTCTCTTGTTTCATGGCATAGTAAGAAACAAGTAAGTGTAGCCTTGTCTACCGCCGAAGCCGAGTATGTAGCCGCCGGTAGTTGTTGCGCCCAAATTTTATGGATGAAACAACAACTTGTGGACTATGGACTCATGCTTGATCACATTCCTATCAAATGTGATAGTACTAGTGCAATAAATTTAACCAAGAATCCGGTTCAACATTCAAGAACCAAGCATATTGAGATTAGACATCACTTCATAAGAGACCATGTTGAAAAGGGTGATGTGGTTATTGAATTTGTCGAAACTAGTAAACAACTAGCGGACATCTTCACTAAACCTTTATGTAAAGAAAGTTTTTTTAACATCCGAAATGAACTTGGTATCTTGGATTCTAATCTAATATGATTTGTTTGAATTCATTGTATTTATATTGCTATTTTTGTATCTCTTACTAACTTAAGCATTGGAGATATCCAATTAGCCATTGTTTTGTAGGTTTATGAGTTGATGAATGAGTGATTAATCTTGAGGTAGATTGAAGAATTTGAAGATTATAAACAATGGAGGATCAACAAATTGAAGTTTATAATGGTTTAAGTGAGTATATACATGATGGAACTCAAAGGATTGAAGAAAGAACCACCAAAGGATGAAAATTTGGTGATTTTGGGCAAAATGATGCATGTTGCATCGATGCAACCAAGCTTTGCATCGATGCAAAGCACACAACGTGCTATGTGCATCGATGCAAAGCCTATTGCATCGATGCAAACACGACCAAATTGCACAAAAACACGTGAATTTGGCATTTTGAGCAACAAAACCCACTTTTTCATCATCTTCAACCTCACAACTCATATCCCCACATTCAAACCTCCATAACCTCCAAACAAGCTCACATATAGCTTCATACAACTCACAAAACTTAGATATCCACTACAAACAAATTACATATTTGAAGTCCCCACATTCTCCTCTACAAAACCCATAAACAAAATCATCCACAATGCCTAGAATCAAGAGAACCATCAAGAAGTCAAAAGGCTCTTCAAGTGTGGTTCCACCTCCAAATGATCATCCTTTGGCAAGGTACTTTGCTTCTAATGAAGATCTTCAATTCTATGAGGCAAGGCTCGCCGGAAGAAAGGAAATTCCTCCGAGGTATTTGGATCCGACCCTTCTTGTCATTCATAAGTTTGATACTCTTAAGGCTATTCTAGTTCATCAAGGCCTCATGGATTTTGTTCAAATTAAGAGTAAATATTATCCGGATTTAGTTGCCATAGCCTATAGTACACTCATGATTGAGATTGATGAGGAAGATGAATCAAATTTCACATTATTCTTCAAGATAGGAAGAAAGGATTATAGGCTAGATGGTGATGAGTTAGCCACCATTTGGGAGTTGCCAAATCAAGGTGACTTGTTTCAAGGTGGTAAAACCCCAATTGATGAATGGGGTTATTCAAAGGACAATGCCATGCATTTGTTCAACCTTGTACAAGGAGCTCACTCCAAAATTAGTTTCAATTCAATGAGTGCGGAACATAGAACTTTGTTATATCTAGTCACCTATGTATTGCAACCTAGAATATCCGGGCATGCGAATGTAAATGATGAAGATTTGATTGTCATGTGGGCTATGATGAATGGGATTAAGATTAATTGGCCATACTTTATAGTACAACATATGATTAGGCTCAAGATGAAGGATAGGAATGGTGGATTAGGATTCCTTTGCCTATGGTCTAAAGTCTTTGATTATGTTGGTATTGATGTATCAAATGAGATTGCCAAGGAAGTACCACCTCAATCTTGTATCAACACTCATATTCTCAACAAAATGGGAAGAAGAAATATTGATGAACAAGGTCCTCAAGAGCAAGCTCCTCCACAAGCACCTCAAGCTCAAGAACCACCCTCCTTGGTTGATGTAATGAGAGAATTACAATCCATCAACCAAAACATCCAAAGGATTGAAGTAGAGCATGGTAGGCAACTTGAAGCACTTAATCGTCGTGTGTCTCGTGTAGATCATCGCACGGGTCGCTTGGATCATCGTATTGATGACTTATATGAGCATTTCGGCATCCACCTACCGTATGAAGAGGATAATGATGATGATGAAGACCAAGATTGATTGTCTCCTCTTCATCAAGTCACTTTTTATTGCTTTATGTTTATTTGATTATATGAATTGTTAAACTAACTCCTAGTAAGCTAAGGATTTCTATTATGGTTTAAATACTTTGATATTTCCTTCATAATTTTGTTTAATGATTAATGCTTGTATGCTTATTTGGTGAATAACTCAAAATAGGCTTGGTACCCCTATTTTAAGTTAATGTGCATGCCTTGATATATTTCACTTCTTTAGGGGGAATTATGCATGCTTGTTATATATAAAAAGAGGAAATCAAATTCTTTTTGAAAGGGGGAATATCTCATCCTTGAGATTAATAGAGAAATTGAACTTAAAAAAATTCATTGTTTTATGCATGCTTCTATGACACATTTCAAACTCCTTTCTTTTTGATAATGTCAAAAGGGGGAAGAAAAGTTTGAGGATATTTGAAGTTTTGAACTTTTGAAAAAGAAGAAGTTTGAGGATTTGAAAAGAAGAAATAAGTTTGCGAAACAATGATTTCAAAAAGACTTCCGCTAAGCAAAAACTTTGATATCTAAATCGTTTTCTTTGATAAACGCCCTTTAAGGGAACAAATGCACATATTTAGGGGGAACTCCTGCAAAATTTATTTTGTGAAGTCTTCTCCAAAGCTTTCTATAAAACAAAGTGCATTATTGTTGCTTTCAAAATCATTTATAAATGCATATCCTCAAAATTGGTTTGTCATTATCAAAAAGGGGGAAATTGTAAATCATGTTGCTTGTATGCAAAGTTTGTATTCGTAGGTTTTGATGAATGACAAACCAACAAACGACATGAAAGACAAACCAACAAACAACTTGAATGAACAAGCATGTTGAAAGATCAACCAACATTCAACGTTGAGGAATGAAGAGTTGAAAGCAACACAACAACAACAAGAAACTCAAGTCCACAACATTTGAAGACAAGTATAGTGTCTTAGGACTTAGGTAACTTCTTGTTAAGAATCAATTGCTAAATCTCTCAACACACACTCACAAAATGTTTTGATGCACATCTTGCAATTCGATGCTAGCCAAATGGTTTAAAACTTGTTTTTCAAAGGTACAAAAGCATAGGAATTGACTCCAACAAGTTTGAGATCAATCCTAAGTATTTTGAAGTGATTTTAAGACATTCTTTAAGGTTTGCATCGATGCACACTCATCTTGCATCGATGCAAAGCATGCGACGACTTGTTGCATCGATGCAAAGATGTTTGCATCGATGCAACCTAGCTGAAAATTCAAATTTCAGCTTCAAAGACACATTTGCATCGATGCAAAGTGTTATGCATCGATGCAAATGATTCAAAAACATAAAAAACGGCTAGTTTTGACAAAAAGGCTCCATCCCATTAACTCCCCAACATTTCTAAGGTTTGGGGAGTCTATAAATAGATGGATTGAAGCCTTATTTCATATACTTGAGTATTTGCAAACTATCTTGTTCATATTCTTTCATTCTACACATTTTTTTAAGGTGTTATAATACACAATTTGAGAGAGCAATATCAATTGGTTCAATAGTGCTAAACTTGTAATCATACACTCTTCTAGAGAGTACTCATTTCGTCTCAACAATTCTTTGAGAATTGTTTTCTTGTACACTTTGTAAATTGGAGTGTGATCTCCAAGGTTGAGTCAAGAGTTATAAACACTATAGTTGGTGAGGATACCAAAGAGGTATACTAAGTACTCAAGGAAAATCTTAGAGAAGGTATCTCTAAGTGGAGTGGGTTAGTATACGAGTGGTGATCATATACCGTGAGGTGTTAGAAACTAAGGACTCGGATTGTAAAAGGTTTTGCGCGAGCACCTTGAAGCTTGGCAATAGTGGAACTTCTCAATAGCGATTGAGAAAGAAAGTGGACGTAGGACAAGGATTGTGCCGAACCACTCTAAATAGCGTTTGCATCTCTCCAAACTCATCTCTTCAACATTATTGTCTTTTACCTTTGAGCAAATAAATTGTGATCGAAAAGTAGCTTCGTAAGTACTTAAGGAATAGCTTAAGTCCGATTGGTGAAAAGCTTGATCAATTTATTTGAGTTGGTGTCTATTGGAAAGTAAAAGCTCCTTATAAATGCTTAGCAATTGAGTTAAGCTCTTGGAAAAATACTAGTACAATAACACTTTTGTATATTGTCTTTAACTTTTGCAAAAAGATTCATTGTTGTTTCAATACTCAATTCACCCCCCCCCTCTTGAGTAATTGTGCATAGGTTCTACAACTTTCTCAAGCTAAGAACATAAAATTCTATTCTAACATTCTCCCAAGCATTTCATCAAACACTTGGAAGGTACAAAAGTAAAGTATAGTAAATCACAACAAAAATGAATTCTAAGAACAATTGAATATAAAGAATTAACAACAACAATCAAGGGAATCACAATTATCATGAATTACCTCAAATTGCTTTATTGAAAGAAAAATAAAGAGAACAATAATCTATCCAAAACAAAATGAAGAATTACAATTATTAAAGTACATAACTAGAGAGAGGAAGATGAGGAGAGTAAGAATTGATAGAGGAGAAGTGACTTAAAGCATGAATTAAAACTAGATCTAAGAAGAGAGATTAACCTAAACCTAATCCTAATTCTAAAGAGAAGTGAGAGCTTCTCTCTCTAAAAACTATTCTAAACTAATCCTAATGAGTGTATAATGAACTAATGTCTAAAGTGTCTTCTCCCTTTTTATCCTTGGTCCTTATATGCATTTTGGCGCCAAAGTTGGTTCAAAAACTCCCCCAAAATCGCCAGGCACGTGTTGCTTAAGTGAAGTCACGTGTGGACACCGACGCGGGTGCGCACGGTACGCGTGCGCATCCCTGGCCTGATTCACAATGTGCGCGTGCGCGTGCATGGGTGGTTTCTTTCCTTTGGCTTTTTATGCTTCTCTCCACTTCTATGCTTTCTTCCTTGCTCCTTTGATCCATGTCTGGCCTAATTCAATCCTGAAATTACTAGCAAACACATCAAGGCATCTTGTGGAATCAAAGAGGAATTAGGATTCATCAAAATAAGGCTTAAAAAGCATGTTTTTACACTTAAGTACAAATACGGGAGAGATAACAAAACTATGCTAATTCGTAGGTTAAATGTGAGAAAAGGTCATCAAAATACTCTAAATCCAATACGAGATAAACCATCAAATTGGGGTTATCAACCTCCCCACACTTAAACTTTAGCATGTCCTCATTCTAAAATAAGAAGGAACTAAGGGGTATGACATTTATTAAATACAACTAAACTATATGAGTCCTATGTAGATGCAACTACCTAAAGTGAATGCAAATGCTTAGTTCAAACAAATCAATTCCCAAGGAAACATGTGTAAGCACAAGAACTAGAGCAATAGGAATCAAGTCCAAACCACAATTGTATTGAATTATCAAAAGAAATTCAAGCTTGCAAGAATATAGATAATATAGGTGAACACATGTAATTTGAACTTTTGAACCCTCACCGGATATGTATCCGCTCTATTCACTCAAGTGTTTAAGGGTTAATTCACTCAATTCCCTTCTAATCATGCTTTCCAAAATTTGATTTTCTTCTAACAATCAACACCTATTCAATGCATGCATACATTCATCATGAGGTCTTTCATTTAGGTTGTAATGGGGTTAGGGTCAAGGTAGGATCATTTATAGTTAAGTGGACTAAAGTTTAGATCTTTGATTAGCATAGACATTCCCATCTAACCTATATAATGACCTATACAAGTTCGAACTGTTCTAACTACCCATTCTTCACTTTTTCTTACATATTCATGCATTCTATTTCTTGATTCTTAACACTTATGCATTGATTCCCTTTTATTGAGCTTCACTTTGGGGCATTTTGTCCCCTTTTTGTTGCTTTTTTTTCTATTTTTTTCTTTTTTTTCTATATTGCTTTTTCTTTTCTTTTTTTTTCTTTTAGAATTTTCTTTTTCTTTTGTTTTTCTTTCTTTCTTTCAAGCTACATACAAGAATATCAATGCATAAAGTCTATACATTCAATCAATACATGAATATATTCCCAATTCCTAAATATGGAAGTGTACTACCCTTTTTATCCCATCCAATATTCCCAAGCCTCACCAACTTTGAATAATAAACACTCTCACTAGCCTAGACTAATCAAAGATCTAAACAAGGGACTTTCATTGGTTTTCCGCCTTGGGCTTGTAATGAGCTAAAATGAGAACAAGTTGGTTAAGCGTAGGCTCAAAATTGGCTAACAATGGAGAGTAAAAGGTAGGCTATTTGGGGTAAGTGGGCTAATGAAATAATGGCCTCAATCATATAAATGCATGGATACAAGAAATAAATGGACATATAGAATCAAGCAAATCAAGGATCACAAGCTTAGAAAGAGAATAATTGCACACAAGAATGGAAAATAAATGGTTATAAGATGTAACCATATCAATAGGCTCAAGTCTCACAAGCTTGTGTTCTTAGTTCAATACATGTTTCACAAAGTATGAATTCAAGCAAGTTACACAAAAATTTTTCCAATCAATTGGGGTGGTGCCCTATAATTAAGTTTCTTGGAAAATCTCAATATTTGACTAAGCATTGTTGTGATTGAAAAGATTCAAAAATTCCTTAGTTTACCCTTTTCTCTTTTTTTTTTCAATTTAAAACCAATTTCTCATGCAAAAAGGTGACTAAGTTTTAACAATTCCAAACATGGTTTCTAATCACAACCACAAACTAAAAAGAAAGATATGCAAAAGTGAAAATACAAATCCACTAAATAAAAATCCGCTAAAAATCTAGAATGCAACCAAAATATCTAAAATATCCAAAAGCATCCAAAATAAGCAGTAAAAGTATCTAGAACGGACTAAAATAGTAGGAGTATCCAAAATAAACTCAAATGCATCAAATATATACAAAAGTGCGCAAAATAAGATAACTAGGAAGTAGCTGAAAATGTTCACCGGTCCTCTCATGGTGCCACCGGCAACCTCCCCACACTTAGGACTAAGCATTGTCCTCGATGCTAATCCTGAGGATCAGGGGTAGGTACACCGGTAGGTGCTGACTCTGTCTGAGGATGTGGACCGGCTCCTCATGGGACTGCTGAATCTTTGCGGCGTCAGGTGCAGCTGGTGGTGCATCCTGCTGAGGCGGCGCATCAACATCCTCCTCCTGATGATCCTGCTCATCGGAGGCTGGAGAATCTAGAAGCGGAGGTAACTCAGCGCCCAGGGAGATGAGTGCCTGATCCATCCGATCCAGTTGGCGCATGATCTGGCGCCTATCGCGCTCCAGAAACCGAAACAGACGCTGAACCAGTAGGTAAGTCGGCTCGGGTGCTGGTGGTGGTGGCACAGGGGGTGCGGCTGCTGTAGTAGATGGAGCTGCTACTGTAGAAGAAGATGGGGCTGCTGTCGAGGCTGAAGGTCCAGCTGCCTCTACAACTGCTCTAGCCCTAGATCGGCGTCTAGCCGGGGGCTTCTCGTGCACCCAGCCACCCCAAGGAATAGTAACCTCCTTGTCATCGTCATTTGGGGGTGGTGGTATCACATCATCATCCAACCAAGGAACCTCAGCTAATGCGGCCATACTAGTAACCAAGGTGGGAAACGGAAGTAGGCCACGAATATGTGCTCGCCATATACACTACCGGATCAATCGAGGAAAATAGACCTCCTTACCCTCCATAACACAACCAATCAGAAGTAGCATCTCCATAGGAATCTCAGAAAAGTGAGTGGTGGGTAAGACATAGTGGGCAAATATCATCTGCCAAGTCTTGGCCTTTCTAGTCAGATGAGCAAAGAGCATCCCTTTAGGCTTAGTGTTGTTCGCATCCATGACCCAAGGAGCGTTGGGAAAAGCAATCACGCGCTTAAGCGCCTCATAGTCAAAGGTCATGCAGTGGATAGCTACCTCTGCCTGCTGATGAGCGCAGGTGCCCTTAGAAAGATGGCGGCATTGCAATGCCTCCTCAATAGTAGTCTCGGTAAGCATAATCTCCCTACCCCGTAGCTGTACTGAATCCAGAGTAGGACGGAAGAAGTTGCAATAAAACTCCTTGACCCATGAGACATTGATGTTTCCCAAATCCCTATCAACAAAGTCCATACCCAACTCAAGAATACGAGAAGTGATAGCAGGCCTCACATCATTGGGAGGGACAAGCTTCTTCTCCATATTCAATTTCTTTGTCGGATACTTGGGAAGGTGAAGCTCACAGTAAAAGTTGGGAAATTTTCCTGGCTCATTGGAAGGGAGCAACTGATTTGCCTTATCAATTTCATTCAGTGGATTCTTAGCATAGTTCACATAGGGGGAAGGGGTGGAGGTCTCAGAGCGTTTCCTTTTCCGGGAGGTAGTGGCCTTGGCCTTTCCCTTGTCTGACATCCTGAAAAGAAGGATAGGAGAGAATATAAGCAATTAAGCACGTAGCACAAAGCAAATAAAGCATGCTCAGGATGTAAGATAGATGGCAAGCAAACATGAAAAGAATGAAACTTGAAAACTTGGATAGCAAGTAAGAACAAAAAACATAGCCATAAACCAAAAATTCAATGTTCAATACAATCAACAACTCTTACTCATTAAGCAATAAAATCATCATAGCTTGAAAGAGCGTGGAAAGAGGAGTAAGTGTACGCAAAAGTGGAATGGTGAAAGAAATTAGTGAGTTCGGGAATTGGAAGTAGAGATTGATGGTATGACGAAAGAAAAGCTGAATGCAGTAAAGATTGTAACTAAGCATATAAATCATGTTCACAAAGTTTAATGCAAATTCTGGGGAGTCAAAAGAAATGGAAAGCAACCCAAATTTGCAATAAAGATTAGAAGTGAAAATAGGTTTCTTGAAAATTGGGCAGCATTCCGGCTTAAAATTGGACGTTCCCGAATAGCAAAATAGCACAACAGCATGAATACAGTCTCATTTAATCACAGCAGCATTGGTAAAGCATTCAGGCAACACAGAGTGAACATAGAGCAGTCCAAATTCAGTATACAACAGACAATTAATCAAGCAGAGAGAAAGCACAAACAGAGCACTTATCAGGCCTAGAATCCTCTAACCACAACCTAGCTACCTAACAGCAGTTATTTCTATCTACCTAACATGCAAAAATTTAAATTCTAACTAACTGCAGAAGCTAACAGTAATGAAAACTAATGAACATAGAGTTGAAGCATGGAACCTGGGAGCAGAGTGAAAATGGAAACGGGACAGGGAAGTAGAGAAGCAGAGAAGTAGAGTGGCGCTCGGTGGAAGCAGGGAAGAGTAGGGGTAGAGTGAAGGTGGAGCAGGAGAACTGAGAGATGGAGAAGGGTTGGCCGCCAAGTGAATGTCGCCGGTGGTGATGGGCGGTAGCGGCGGTGACAGGTTATGGGAAGGAGAGAGGGGGAAGAAGATGGTGAGAGGGGCTGAAGAGGGGGAATGGGAGGTGCGCGACTGCGTAGTGCTCTTCGCTAGGGTTATCCCTTTTTTTGAATTGACGCGGGAGCGCCTTAAACGCTCAGGCGTGGATGATGAAAATAGGTAAGGATGCATGCGCGTATGGTGCGCACACGCGTGCGAGGAGTTGCGCTGGAGGCTTAAGGTTGGCCCAAAATAGGCCTAACTCTTTGGAAAATGGCCTGGAAGTTGCACTACCAGACCGGCGTGCACGCGGCATATGCGCGAGCGCGCGCAGTCTCTTATAAATGCGTGTGCGCGTAGGCGCGCAGTGCACGTCCGCGCGATGAAGGTTGGGCCTGGGGCTCAAGGTTGGCCCAACGCTAGCATGGCTCTCTGGAGAATGTATGGGCTGCTGCCACCAGCCTAGGGACGCGTACGCGGTAGGTACGCGTCCGCGTGCGTTCCCTTAAAGGAGTGAGTTGGGCTCGAGGCACAACGTTGGCCTAAGAGAGGCCCAACTCTCTGGAAATTGTATGGTGGTGCATCCGCTCATGGACGCGAGCGCGTACGTCGTGCGCGCGCGTCCTACCCCTTTTTTTTTATCTGCTAAAAAGGCAGAAAAATTCCCAAGAGCTCCCTATAATGCCTGCAACTCTTTATTCACTCAAAAAAATCATATAGTTCTCAAAAATGCAATTTGATTTATTCATCTACTACTAAACACAACATGCCTGTGACTATGCTAACAATCAATTTATACAAACAAATCTATATGAAATATACCTACAATGGCAACTCAAACCACTTATTAGACAAAATTAAAAGAGATTGGAAAGAGTTTACCATGGTGGGGTGTCTCTCACCTAGCACTTTTAGTTTAAGTCCTTAAGTTGGACATTTTGAGGAGCTTATTGTCATGGCGGCTTGTGCTTGTACTCATCCTTGAATCTCCAAGGATCTTTGCTTCTCAATTGGTTGACAAAATTTTCAACCATCTGCATCAAGATTGGGTAGAGTTCCACCCAAGATATGAGTCTCCATAGTTGGTCGTCACATAACGAACTGGGATCCCATATCTTATCTTCACACCCATCTTCAATTTGATCTTCATACTTTTTCTTTCCGGGTGGTTGACACATAGAATTCTCTTTAGCGCACCAATTCTTCCTTCGAGACCCATATAGAGTGGCATTCTTCCAATCATGGTTCCTATACCTTGGAACATTGACCGCAACGAGCCTAATTCCTACTTTCCAACCACTACACAACTCGTTCTTGCTTTTAATTTTACAAAGAGCTCTAAGTTGTCCATCCGTTGCAATCAAACCATATTCAAGTGAGAAAGTAAATATTAGGGATAAGAATTTTACCCACATGAATGTTGTGGAGGATGGTGACTTGGGAAGGAGGGCTTCCTCACACTTAGACAATGCAAGATCTATTTCTTTATGCTCTTCTTTTGTCGCTTCCACCTCTTGACAAATTTCTTCAATTTCAACCTTTTCCCTTTTACTTGGCTTGGTGTTGTCGTCAAGAACTTCGGTTTCTTGCCCGAGGAGAGGTGATTCAATATTGGATAGGAATTCATTGATGAATAAATCCATCTCTTGATCAACCTCTTCATATTCTTCAATTTCGATATACACCGTGCCAACATTCTCTCCTTAGTAGATCTCCTTCGGTTTATTCTCTTCTTCATTGTTCACCAAGGGTATGGGTGGTTGTGCACACTCTTCTATTATCTCAATGGAGGGGGGTTTAATTGTAGATAAAAATTCCTCCATGATTGAATCTATCTCATGCTCAACCTCCTCGTATTCTTCAATTTTGATATGCTTCGGAGGTTGTTGAGATTCCCATGACGATTTCTCATTTCTTAAGTCTTGAACCACTTCCTTATTTGTTTCAATAACCGTGGGCCTCTCTAATTGTTCTATTAATACTACCGATTTTTCCTTTTTTACCGTATTCTCCGATATCTTCTTCACGCTTTGCTCTTCCTTAGGTTTTCCCCATGTGGCTACGGGGAGAACTTGAGTATTCAAACATTGGTGGGCTAAAGCGTGCACCACCTTGGTCAAATTGGTCACAAACTCAGATGTGTCCCACTTCATGGCTTTTTGTCCTTGAAGTAACAAAGTGAGAGGATCATCTATTGGGGTTTAGGGTGAGTATGAAGGTTCGATGTTTTGGAGAGAGATTTCATGGTAAGAACGTGGTTCCTCTTGGTAAAATTGTGGAGGTGGTGTGCATTGAGGTGGTTTTTGGCAGTAATCTTGATAGGGTTGTGGTGGTTCTAAAGGTTCTTACTCATAATGGTCATAAGAGTATGGCATGGATGATTGGTGATATGGTGGATATGGATCATAGGAAGGTGCTTGATGTGGAAAGGCTTGTGAGTATGGTTGAGGTTCATGTTGAGGATAAGGTTCATAGGCATATGGTGGTGGTTGATTATCATAAAAGGAGTCACCATAGCCATTGAGTTGACATGCATTAGGATGTGAATTATACCTATAAATATCCGGAGGTTGTTGCCAATAGGAGTGATCAATTCCTTGAGGCTCCTCCCATCTTGGAGTGTTCCGTCCTTGGTACATGTTATCATTGAAGTGCACATTTCCTACAACACAGTTAGAACCAAACTCATAGCCAAAGTGAGAATTCATAATGGAAAAACAAAATAAAACTAACAAAATCTAGTAAAGAAACAAGAGACAAGCTATTCACAATATTCACATATGTACAATAACCAATAACATAACACCATTGCAAGTCCCCGGCAACGGCGCCATTTTGATGATTGGATTTTTGACGGTTTAGAATTTCTCTAATGAAGTCCCGTTGTAAAGTATAGTTTCTAAACCAAACAATAATCCTTTCATGCAAAAAGTTGTTTGTCACTAGTACAAACCCCTAAAATTTATAAACCGAAGTATTGGACCTCGGGTCGTTCTCCCTAGGACTTGTAATGAAGTGTCTTGTTATTGGTTGTGAGTTATTTTGGGGTTTTTATAAGAAACATGAAAGATAAATGGCAATAGAATTTTATTAACAAAATGGTCTTGGCAAGGTTGGTTGTCAAGGTTTTTCATCACTATCACTAGCCACAAGTATGGTAGTTGCAAGGATTAATCCCACTTAGTTATCCTTAAATCAATTAACAAAGGAAAGGCAAGTGAGCTATATCAATCCTAGTCCATAAGTCCTAGCTTCTCACTAATTGGATTAACGAAGGCTAGAGTCAATGGCTATCAACTATCAATCAATTGGACACTAGTAATTCAAGAAATCCTAAGTTACTTTCTCAAGCCAAGAACATAAAATTCTATTCTAACATTCTCCCAAGCATTTCATCAAACACTTGGAAGGTACAAAAGTAAAGTATAGTAAATCACAACAAAAATGAATTCTAACAACAATTGAATACAAAGAATTAACAACAACAATCAAGGGAATCACAATTATCATGAATTACCTCAAATTGCATTATTGAAAGAAAAATAAAGAGAACAACAATCTATCCAAAACAAAATGAAGAATTACGATTATTAAAGTACATAACTAGAAAGAGGAAGATGAGGAGAGTAAGAATTGATAGAGGAGAAGTGACTTAAAGCATGAATTAAACCTAGATCTAAGAAGAGAGATTAACCTAAACCTAATCCTAATTCTAGAGAGAAGTAAGAGCTTCTCTCTCTAAAAACTATTCTAAACTAATCCTAATGAGTGTGTAATGAACTAATGTCTAAAGTGTCTTCTCCCCCTTCATCCTTGGTCCTTATATGCATTTTGGCGCCAAAGTTGGTTCAGAAACTCCCCCAAAATCGCCAGGCACGTGCTGCTTAAGTGAAGTCACGTGTGGACACCAACGCGGGCGCGCACGGTACGCGTGCGCGTCCCTGGCCTGATTCACAATGTGCGCGCGAGCGCCTTGTGTGCGTGCGCGTGCATGGCTGGTTTCTTTCCTTTGGCTTTTTATGCTTCTCTCCACTTGTATGCTTTCTTCCTTGCTCCTTTGATCCATGCCTGGCCTAATTCAATCCTGGAATCACTAGCAAACACATCAAGGCATCTTATGGAATCAAAGAGGAATTAGGATTCATCAAAATAAGGCTTAAAAAGTATGTTTTTACACTTAAGTACAAATACGGGAGAGATAACAAAACTATGCTAATTCATAGGTTAAATGTGAAAAAAGGTCATCAAAATACTCTAAATCCAATACAAGATAAACCGTCAAATTGGGGTTTATCAAGCATTTATGTATCCAGTGGTAATACTGGAAAACAAAGTACTTAGGGCCACGACCAAGACTCATAAAAGTAGCTGTGTTCAAGAATCAATATACTTAACTAGGAGAATCAATAACACTATCTAAAATTCTGAGTTCTTATAGATGCCAATCATTCTAAACTTCAAAGGAAAAAGTGAGATGCCAAAACTGTTTAGAAGCAAAAAGCTACAAGTTCCGCTCATCTAATTAGAACTAATATTCATTGATATTTTTGGATTTATAGTATATTCTCTTCTTTTTATCCTATTTAATTTTCAGTTTCTTGGGGACAAGCAACAATTTAAGTTTGGTGTTGTGATGAACGGATAATTTATACGCTTTTTGGCATTGTTTTTAGATAGTTTTTAGTAGGATCTAGCTACTTTTAGGGATATTTTCATTAGTTTTTATGCTAAATTCACATTTCTGGACTTTACTATGAGTTTTTGTGTTTTCTGTGATTTCAGGTATTTTCTGGCTGAAATTGAGGAACCTGAGCAAAACTCTGATAAGAAGGCTGACAAAAGACTGCTGATGCTGTTGGATTCTGACCTCCCTACACTCGAAATCGATTTTCTGGAGCTACAGAACTCCAAATGGCACGCTTTTAACGACATTGGAAAGTAGACATCCAGAGCTTTCCAGCAATATATAATAGTCCATACATTATTCGAGATTAGATGACGCAAACTGGCGCTCAACTCCAGCTTAATGCTGCATTCCGGAGTCAAACGCCAGAATCACGTCATGAATCAGAGTTAAACGCCAATAACACATTACAACTTGGCGTTTAACTCAAAGAGAAGCCTCTATATGTTTAAAGCTTAAGCTCAGCCCAAGCACACACCAAGTGGGCCCGGAAGTGGATTTCTGCATCAATTACTTAATTCTGTAAACCCTAGTAGCTAGTCTAGTATAAATAGGACATTTTACTATTGTATTAGACGTCTTTGACAGTATAGTCTCTTGACCATTCAGTCTTTTGATCATTCATGGGGGCTGGCCATTCGGCCATGCCTGGACCATCACTTATGTATTTTCAACGGTGGAGTTTCTACACATCATAGATTAAGGTGTGGAGCTCTGCTGTACCTCAAGTTTTAATGCAAAGTACCGCTATTTTCTATTCAATTCAAGCTTATTCTTATTCAAAGATATTCGTTGCACTTGAACATGACGAATGTGATGATCCGTGACACTCATCATCGTTCTCACCTATGAACGTGTGATTGACAACCACTTCCGTTCTACCTTAGAGCGAGCGCATATCTCTTGGATTCCTTAATCAGAATCTTCGTGGTATAAGCTAGAATTAATGGCGGCATTCATGAGAATCCAGAAAGTCTAAACCTTATCTGTGGTATTCCAAGTAGGAGTCAGGAATTGAATGACTGTGACGAGCTTCAAACTCGCGATTGTTGGGCGTGATGACAAACGCAAAAGAATCAATGGATTCTATTCTGGCATGATCGAGAACCGACAGATGATTAGCCGTGCTGTGACAAGAGCATTTGGACCTTTTTCACTGAGAGGATAGGAAGTAGCCATTGACAACGGTGATGCCCTACATACAGCTTGCCATGGAAAGGAGTAAGAATGATTGGATGAAAGTAGTAGAAAAGCAGAGATTTAGAAGGAACACAGCATCTCCATACACTTATCTAAAATTCCCACCATTGAATTACATGAGTAACTCTATCTTTATTTTATGCTTTATTTTATTATTATTTCAAAAAACCATTATAACCATTTGAATCCGCCTAACTGAGATTTACAAGATGACCATAGCTTGCTTCATACCAACAATCTCTGTAGGATCGACCCTTACTCACGTAAGGTATTACTTGGACGACCCAGTGCACTTGCTGGTTAGTTGTGCGAGGTTGTGACAAAGTGTGATTCACGTTTGAGAGCACCAAGTCTATTGGCGCCATTGTTTATGATCACAATTTCATGCACCAGCTGTGCGTCCGCACAGGTCGTAATTCTTCATTGATGTGCGCGCACACAACCCATGCTAGCGCTGCTACTAGAGCCTTTTTCCCTGCCTGTGCGTACACACAGGTCTGTGCATCCGCACAGAATAGAATTTTCGCAAGGTTGTGCATGCGCACAAGGCTGTGTGTTCGCACATATCAGAAAACCCTAAAATTCTGCAACTTTGAAGAATTTTAAATTTTTAACACCAACTTTGAATGATCATAACTTCCTCTATAAAATTCCAATTTTCACAAACTTTACATCGATTTAAAGAGTTTTCAAAGATCTTTAATTCTAGATAAGTTTAATCAGATTTTGAAAATCGAGACAAAAGTTATGATTAGACAAAGTTTACAAAAAATCTATTTTTACCAAAGGCCTCAAAACTCCAATTTTTCCAAAACTCACAATTCAAAACCAAACCAACCACAACCCAAACATTACCAAAACAACATAAAAGCCCATACCCTTCCTTTTCCAACTCAACCATCCATAATTCCAATTACACTACTCAATACCATCAAATTCCTTATTCATCAACATCCAAAACCATCATAAATAATCTTTAACCAACATCAAACATCAACAACTACTTCAAATTCTCATCACTTAACCTCAATATTATCAATCATTATCCACATTCATATTACCACACTCAACATCAAACAACATCACAATTTATAATTAACACCAACAACATCAATATTCTTCATCAACCTTTATAATCATTAAATACCAATAATCACCAACAACATATATCATCACATATCATAATCATCATATCCTTCATTCTAAATCACTACAACATTTTACATTAACTTATTACCTTACATTCTAATAATCCTCATTATTAACCAATATAATTAATCACCATGAATACTCATCATACCAATAATCTCCAACAATCATCATCAACGACACTAATCCAATACAGCCAACAATTAGCACCAACTCATATATAATCATTCATACACCAATAACATTCAATCCTATTTTAGGGTCAACTAGCCTAAGTGTCCATGAACATTAAATATTACATAAAGGAAACCAAAATCATACCTTGGCCGATTTCCAAATGCACTAAATATCAAAACGAAGCCACCAAAGTTGATCCAAAGTCTCAACCAACTCCAATAAACACCAAGGCTCAAACTAACAACACATATATCACCAAAAATCAAAATCTAAGATACACAAAAGAACTAAACACAAGGACTTAGTGGAATCTTACCTTATCCAACAAGATTAGGGGTAAAATCCAATATTTACCTGCTAGAGATCACCTAAACAACCAAAACCACAAAATCTACTCAAAAAAATATATATAGAAACGTGCAAAATCTAGGGCTGGAAACTGGAATGTGTAAAGAGAGATCTTACCAAATTTCTTTAGATAACAACGTAGAGCTCGACAAGAGCTTTGCGTGGCCATAAACGGCTCATCAATCGGAGCTCCGGATCAAAAGTTATGGCTTCCAGAAGGTGGAGGTGAAAAGAGCACTTTCTCTTCTTCCTCTCCTCTCAAAACCGCGCCTCTCCTCTCTTTTAGGGCTGGAAAATGAGCTCAAAGCTCATTAAATGAGCTTATATATGTTGGGTCTTGGGCCCGATTTGGGCTCAGTCTAACCCGTTAGCATTTTTGGTCTGTTTGGCCCACTTTGGGCTAAACCTTTAAGATTAGTGCCCAATTTTCAATTCTAAAATTATATTTGTCCTTTCAAAACAATAAATCACTTTTCAAAATATTATTTTCCAAAATACGCGGTAATGGACAGACTAAAGCCGGTACTGCCAGCTTAAGCGCCAGTACGCATTTTTACAAAAACCTTTCGAAAGAAATACATTTTCCAACTCAGAAAAATTCACTGAAATCAAATTTCTCATTTATATTTTCAAATTAAAACTTCTAAATTTTGGATCTATTCCGGACACTAAAATTATTTTATTAAAATGGTTTTACGTGAAAATGCGGGTTCTTACATTAGCAATTATATTACGAGGAAAGTTCATAATGTTTCTAAATAAGATGATGCCAAAGAATTTGATAAATACTTTTTGGGAATAAAAAACAAGAATCAAAACTTCTTTAAAAGACATTCTTACCGATTAATGCGCATCAATGCAAAGGGCCATTGAGCTTTCTAAGCCAAATACAATTCATAGGTGGTGTATTTGGCATATTATGAAGAAAACTCAAAAGAAATTAAATGGATTCAAGAGACATGAAGAAATTAAACAAGAGGTGAGTCTTGTTGTTTGGACTTCTCTTTCACAAGATGTATTTGATAGAAATTAGAATGATTTTCTTATGAAGTAGTGTTACAGACTATAAGTGGCTTACAAGTAACATTTTTGTGGTTACTTCATTAGAATTAATGTATGCTGTGGTTTTTATTGTTTATATGTTTAATATGTTTTTGCATTATAATAATAATAATGTAAAACTAAAATACATATCGATGCTAAGGTTTCTAATTTACTGTTTTAATGCTTTTTGTAGAGCTTTATAAAGACCGTAATTTGTGAATCCTAGTATATCTTGATCAACACTTTTGGGCTGGGATACGAAACACATAAAGGAGTAAGAATATGAATTTTTTTAACAAGTTAATTATGCAAAATAGTTCATTTATCTAATTTGTGAACCAATATAATAATTGCGTAGGAAGAAAAGTGTAAAAAGAAAGAGAAATTGATGCTATAGATTTTTATACTATTTTATCTTATGCAACAAAATCATCAATAGAAGTTCAATTTCAGCATGTATATACTCATGAGATGTTTTGAAAAGTTCAAGCATAATTTAGAGGAAAGGTAAATTATATCACAAGATTGACGGAGTGCGCTTTAGTATGGCGTATCAAGTTTTAGAACAAGTTTCAAACTCCACATTTAGTAAGTTTTGGTTACATATGATGCGATATTATGTGAAGTAAAATATCAGTGTTTATTATTTGAGTCAAGAGGTATATTGTATTGTCATTGTTTGAAAGCGTTAAGATTTGAGTGAGTATAAAAAATTGTACCGATATATATATATATATATATATATATATATATATATATATATATATATATATATTGTTGGAGTAACAATGTAAAGAGGAGGTACATATATATATCAAGAGTAGCCATGAGGAGCCTTTATTGGAGCTAAGAAGTAAGAGATTTGATGATTTGATGTTCGTTCACATAATATTCGTGAATTTGCATCAGAATCTGAGGAGTTGTCTATGATTATGCACCATGCTTATGATAATATAATCGTTAAGATGCAAGAATATAAAGCCAAAAGTAAAAAAAAGAGATTCTTATTACATGAAGATGGTTTCTTGGATGAGATTACTGACTTTCAAAGCCTGCCATGTGTGAGAGCAAGAGTGTAACACCCTACCACACAGAGCTTTACGCTTAAGTCGTAAAATAGAGGTAGTGTGGTATTACGACCTCTAAAAAAAATATAATACATATAATAATTGAAAGAACGTAGTATATTAGGAGCCTTGAAGAATAAGTAAAACAAAGCGAAATTAAAAAGCGCAACACTCAGGAAAATAATGTAACTTGCGTATGAAGAAACTAAGGTTCATTATATATATATATATATATATATATATATAGAAAACAAGAGTACGGTCAAGAGTACAAGTTAACAAGCTCCTAACTCAGTCTGCAAAGCCAAGGCTGGCCGAAGAATATTCACATACAAAAAATATATAACCCATAGCCCAAAATACAAATATGAAACCCTAGTTCTTCATAAATCTCTAAGAGGTGTGGTAGCACGAATCCCACACTTTCGTACTATTGTACCAGCAAGTGTACTGGGTCGTCCAAGTAATACCTGAGTGAGTCAGGGTCGATCCCACGTAGATTGTTGTTTGAAGCAAGCTATGGTTATCATGCAGGTCTTAGTAAGGCAGAATTAGAAGGTTGTTGGAATAGTTGCAAATTTGCAATAAAGGAATATTGGAATCAGCAATAGGGATATGTTAAAGGATTGGACTTGCTTTGCCTCTCTGAATTAACTCTGGTATTATTGTTTTCTCTGTTTATGAGTGATCTCTTCTATGGCAGGCTGTATGTGATCAATGCCATGGGCCGTGGTCATTGATCTCCTCTGCTACAGATTGAACGCCATTGGCTGTATCACGTATCATGTTAAATTCAGATAATTAAAAGTTAGGAGAATTTGTTTTCAAGCTGTAGTTCAAGTATAGAGCTTTTCCAAGTTATACAAGAACTCAAATAGAAAGAGGGTCATACTTCCGTTCTACCCAAATTCATAAGATAAAGAGCGAAAATAATTCTTAAATTATAAATCCATACATAAATAAAATTAGAAAGAGCAAATGAATCAATCCATACAATAGACAGAGCTCCAAACCTTAACAATGGAGGTTTAGTTGCTCATGGAATGTGGAATGTAAATTTGTATAGAATTCCCTAATGGAATCCCCTTCTGGAACCTCCATAATAGAAGAGAAGTCTCCCCTTTTTATAACTAATCCTAATTAATTTAAAATCTAATATCTAAAATTAAGTTAATATCTTTTCCTATTTTAAAATCAAATTTGAATTTAAATTAGAATTAACTAACTACTTCGAGTCTTGTAACGTGGGAACCACTTGGCTTCACTGATCCGCGCCTAACTTGGGTGCTAAAATGGGGCCCAGAAATCACCCCCAGCGTTTTCTGCATTTTCTGCACGTGTCGCATGTCACGCGTATGCGTCAGTCACACGTACGCGTCGCTAGTCTTCTTCGCAAGTCACGCAGACGCGTCAGTCACGCGTACGCGTCGCTGAGCAAATCTTCAAATCACGCGTACGCATCAGTCACGTGCACGCGTCGCCATGGAAAGCTCCAAATCACGCGTATGTGTCGCTCTTTGCTGCCATCTCCATTGATTCTTGTGCTGCAGAAACTCCATCAAATCCAGTCGAGTACTACCTAACATAAATAAAATTGCAAAAGACTCAAAGTAGCATCCATATTGGCTAAAAGATAATTAATTCTTTATTAAACTCAACAAATTAGATGCAAATTCGCTAGGAAAAAATAGGAAATATGTTCACGCATCACAACACCAAACTTAAATTGTTACTTGTCCTCAAGCAACCAAAACTAATATAAGCTTAGGATGTGAATTTGCATGAGAATGAGAGTTCGATTAAGCCCATGTCTCTTCTTATAGTGGGGTTTAAAACTGCAATCTTGAATAGTTTTGGCATCTCACTCTCCTTTGAATCAGAAGAATATTACTGTCATCTGGAATTAGAATCCAGATAATATTATGAATTCTCTTATCTTTGTACTCCAGTTTAATCCTTGAACACAACAATTTTTCTTTGGTGCTTTGCACCTTGAGCCTAGCCGTGGCTTTAAATGTTTTGTCTCAAGCTTTACTTGACACAGAAACACCACAAGCACTTAACTGGGGGACTCTCTTTAAGTTCTAAATATTTTTATTTATATATTTATTATTTATTTTTTTAGTTACCCCCAGATAATGGTGCTCAAAGCCTTTGGCATACTCTACAATTGATCTCGACTCCAAATGTTTTGTTTCAAGGATTAATTGACACAGAAACACCACAAGCATGTGACTAGGGAAACAAATCTTTGAGCTTTTAATCATGTCTGACCTCCCTAGTCATTGATGCTCAGAGCCTTGGACCTTGCTTTTATTTTTTCTTTTGCTGTTTCTTTTGCTTCAAGGATTAAACTTTCATTAATTTCAGAGAAATCATAATAATTCTCTAAATTCCTGTTCCTTGTACATCAACATTCTTTTATTCAAATTTAAATATGCATTGTTCATGTCAAGCATTCAGAATTACAATTAATACCACCACACTTAAGTAAATAAGACTACTCTTAAAATTAACTCAATTTCTCAAACAATACATCACTTCTATTTTTATTTGAATTCAAGCTTAGTGAGTAATACATGAAACATCTTTTCAGAATTAAAGCAATTAAGAGAAAACTAAACTAGTCAGAGGATTCTAACTAATAAAGGATCATGCAACAAACAAAGAAAAATAGCAGAAAACCAGAACATAACATAGAAAAAGAGGGGATGATTAAAAAATGAAAGAAACTCAACCACCTTAGTTATCTTAGTAGATACTTTATTCTTCAGGTTGTGCTCCTCAATGAAGATGATGTGCCTACTTTTTGGTGCCATAGGAATAAACAAAAAACCCTTAAGCGAAGTGTCAACACCAAACTTAAAGGTTTGCCTGTCCTCAAGCAAAGAAGAACTGAAAAATAGAAGGAGAAAAAGATTAAGATGAAAAAGAAAAGGATAAAAGAACAAGAGAGAATTAGGATTAGGAGAGGGGGAAAGAAAATTAAAACTAGGCGGCGAACTAGTGTAGTTGTGCGGTGCAGGCGACGCGTACGCGTGCAGCACGCGTACGCGTGGGTCGCAGAATTTTCTTAATGACGCGTAAGTGTCAGGCACGCATCCGCATGCCCTGGGTTTTGCGTGATTCGCACGAAGCTAGCCGCGCGCACGGACAACTCTCTGTTCGCGTGGCTTGGGAACTGGTGCATGAAATTGTGATCATCAACAATGGCGCCAAAAACTTGGTAGCGCTCTCAAACTTGAATCACACTTTGTCACAACTTCGCACAACTAACCAGCAAATGCACTGGGTCATCCAAGTAATAAACCTTACGTGAGTAAGGGTCGATCCCACGGAGATTGTTGGTATGAAGCAAGCTATGGTCATCTTGTAAATCTCAGTTAGGTGGATTCAAATAGTTATAAAGGTTTTGAAATTAATAATAAATAAAGCATAAAATAAAGATAGAGATACTTATGTAAATCATTGGTAGGAATTTCAGATAAGTGTGTGGAGATGTTGTGTTCCTTCTGAATCTCTGCTTTCCTGTTGCTTTCATCCAATCCTTCTTACTCCTTTCCATGGAAAACTGTATATAGGGCATCACTGTTGTCAATGGCTACTTCCCATCCTCTCAGTGAAAATGATCCAAATGCTCTTGTCACAGCATGGCTAATCATCTCTCGGTTCTCGATCATGTCGGAATAGAATCCATTGATTCTTTTGCGTCTGTCACTACGCCAAACAATCGCGAGTTTGAAGCTCGTCACAGTCATTCAATCCCTGAATCCTACTCGGAATACCACAGACAAGGTTTAGACTTTCCGGATTCTCAAAAATGGCCTCCAATAATTCTAGCTTATACCACGAGGATCCTGATTAAGAAATCCAAGAGATACTCGCTCGTTCTAAAGTAGAACGGAAGTTGTTGTCAGTCACGCGTTCATCGGTGAGAATGATGATGAGTGTCACAGATCATCACATTCATCATGTTGAAGTGCAACGAATATCTTAGAATAAGAATAAGCTGAATTGAATAGAAAATAGTAGTAATTGCATTAAAACTCGAGGTACAGCAGAGCTCCACACCCTTAATCTATGGTGTGTAGAAACTCCACCATTAAAAATACATAAGTGATGGTCCAGGCATGGCTGAATGGCCAGCCCCCAAATGTGATCAAAGATGTCCAATCCCCGATGAAAATACAATAGTAAAAAGTTCTATTTATACTAGACTAGCTACTAAGGTTTACAGAAATAATTCTAAGTGCAGAAATCCACTTCCGGGGCCCACTTTTGTGTGTGCTTGGGCTGAGCTTGAGCTTTACACGTGCAGAGACTTCTCTTGGAGTTAAACAACAAGTTGTAACATGTTTTTGGCATTTAACTCTGGTTTGTGACGTGTTTTGGTGTTTTACTCTAGAATGCAGCATGGAACTAGCGTTGAACGCCAGTTTGCGTCATCTAATCTCGAATAAAGTATGGACTATTATATATTTTTGAAAATATCTGGATGTCTACTTTCAACCGCCGTTGAGAGCGCGCCATTTGGAGTTTTGTAGCTCCAAAAAATCCATTTCGAGTGCAGGGAGGTCAGAATCCAACAACATTAGCAGTCCTTTTTCAGCCTGAATCAGATTTTTGATCAGGTCCCTCAATTTCAGTCAGAAAATACCTGAAATCACAGAAAAACACACAAACTCATAGTAAAGTCTAGAAATGTGAATTTTGCATAAAAACTAATAAAAACATCCCTAAAAGTAGCTAGATCCTACTAAAAACTACCTAAAAACAATGCCAAAAAGCATATAAATTATCCGCTCATCACAACACCAAACTTAAATTGTTGCTTGTCCCCAAGCAACTGAAAATCAAATAGGATAAAAAGAAGAGAATATACTATAAATCTCAAAATATCATTGAATATTAGTTCTAATTAAATGAGCGAGACTTGTAGCTTTTTGCTTCTGAACAGTTTTGGCATCTCACTTTATCCTTTGAAGTTTAGAATGATTGGCATCTATAGGAACTCAGAGTTCAGATAGTGTTATTGATTCTCCTAGTTAAGTATGTTGATTCTTGAACACAGCTACTTTTATGAGTCTTGGCCGTGGCCCTAAGCACTTTGTTTTCCAATATTATCACCGGATACATAAATGCCACAGACACATGACTGGGTGAACCTTTTCAGATTGTGACTCAGCTTTGCTAAAGTCCCCAGCTAGAGGTGTCCATAGATCTTAAGCACACTCTTTTTGCTTTGGATCACGACTTTAACCACTCAGTCTCAAGCTTTTCACTTGGACCTGCATGCCACAAGTACATGGTTAGGGACAGCTTGATTTAGCCGCTTAGTACAAGAAAATGTATCCCTAGTGATTTCGAATTCCTCATGCTCTTGTTGAGGTCCATGAGTGGGCTCTCTTGATGTGCAGTCAAATGCTCTACTACTGAGCTATGGACCCTTGAGATGAATCTCTCCATCTCTCATGACTTGGAGGTGGAAGCTTTTATCTTCCCTTTCCTCTTTCTAGAGGTTTCTCCAGCCTTAGGTGCCATAAATGGTTATGAAAAAACAAAAAGGTATGCTTTTACCACACTAAACTTAGAATGTTGCTCGCCCTCGAGCAAAATAAGAAAGAATAGATGAATAAGAAGAGATGAAGGAGAGGGGTAGTATTGTGTGAAAATGAGGAAGTGTGGAGGGGTTTATATAGTGGATGGAGAGGGGTTTATGGTTCGGTCATGTAGGGTGGGTTTGGGTGGGAAAGAGATATTGAATTTGAAGGTAGATGGGGTTTTTGGGGAAGAGTGGATGGATGTGAGTGGTGAAGAGGTGATGGGGAAGAGTGATTGAGGTGATTGGTGAAGAGGAGAGATGGTGAGTTGAGGTAGGTGGGGATCCTGTGTGGTCCACAGATCTTGAGGTGTCAAGGATGAATCATCCCTGCACCAATTAGGCGTGTAAAATGCCCTCTGCCTGCAATCCTGGCATTTAATGCCAGACTGAAGCTTGTTTCTTGCGTTAAACACCCAAATGTAGCATGTTTCTGGCGTTTAACGCCAGCCTGATGCTTGTTGCTGGCATTAAACGCCAGCTTTCCTCAGGGTGCAATCCTGGCGTTTAAACGCTAGATTCCTGCTTGTTTCTGGCGTTCAACGCCAGATTCATGCTTTGTTTTGGCGTTGAATGCCAGCCAGATGCTCCTTACTGGCGTTTAAACGCCAGTAAGCTCTTCCTCCAGGGTGTGCTTTTTCTTCTGTTGTTTTTTATTCTGTTTTAATTTTTGCAATTGTTTTGTGACTCCACATGATCATAAACCTAATAAAACATAAAAGAACAATAAAAATATAGATAAATAAAAATTGGGTTGCCTCCCAATAAGCGCTTCTTTAATGTCAATAGCTTGACAGTGAGCTCTCATGGAGCTTCACATATCATCAGAGCATTGTTGGGACCTCCCAACACCAAACTTAGAGTTTGAATGTGGGGGTTCAACACCAAACTTAGAGTTTGGTTGTGGCCTCCCAACACGAAACTTAGAGGTTGATTGTGGGGGCTCTGTTTGACTCTGTATTGAGAGAGGCTTTTCATGCTTCCTCTCCATGGTTGCAGAGGATGATCCTTAAGCTTTAAACACAAGGTAGTCCCCATTCAATTGAAGGACTAATTTTGCTCTATCAACATCAATCACAGCTCCTGCTGTGGCTAGGAAGGGTCTTCCAAGGATGATGGATTCATCCTTATCCTTCCTAGTGTCTAAAATTATGAAATCAGCAGGGATGTAAAGGCCTTTAACCTTTACTAACACGTCCTCTACCAATCCATAAGCTTGTCTTATTGACTTGTCTGCCATCTCTAATAAGAATGTGGCAGCCTGTACCTCAAAGATCCCCAACTTCTCCATTACAGATAGTGGCATAAGATTTATACCTGACCCCAAGTCACACAGAGCCTTCTCAAAGGTCATGGTGCCTATGGTATAGGGTATTAAGAATTTACCAGGGTCTTGTTTCTTTTGAGGTAAAGTTTGCTGAACCCATGTATCTAGTTCACTAATGAGCAAGGGAGGTGCATCTTCCCAAGTCTCATTACCAACAACTTGGCATTCAACTTCATGATAGCTCCTAGATATTGAGCAACTTGCTCTCCAGTTACATCTTCATCCTCTTCAGAGGAAGAATAGTTTTTCAGAACTCATGAATGGCAGAAAGAGGTTTAAAGGAATCTCTATGGTCTCTATATGAGCCTCTGATTCCTTTAGGTCCTCAATAGGGAACTCCTTCTTGTCTGGGAGACGTCCCATGAGGTCTTCCTCATTGGGATTCACGTCCTCCCCTTCCTCTATAGGTTCGGCCATTTTGATTATGTCAATGGCCTTGCACTCTCTTTTTGGATTCTCTTTAGTATTGCTTGGGAGAGTACTAAGAGGAGTTTTAGTGATTTTCTTACTCAGCTGGCCCACTTGTGCCTCCAAATTTCTGATGGATGACCTTGTTTCACTTATGAAACTTAAAGTGGCCTTAGACAGATCAGAGACTATGTTTGTTAAGCTAGAGGAGCTCTGCTAAGAATGTTCTATCTGTTGCTGAGAAGATGATGGAAAAGGCTTGTTATTGCTAAGCCTATTTCTTCCACCATTATTAAAGCCTTGTTGGGGCTTTTGTTGATCCTTCCATGAGAAATTTGGATGATTTCTCCATGAGAAATTATAGGTGTTTCCATAAGGTTCACCCATGTAATTTACCTCTGCCATTGCAGGGTTCTCAAGATCATAAGCTTCTTCTTCAGAAGATGCCTCTTTAGTACTGTTAGATGCATTTTGCCATCCATTCAGACTTTAAGAAATCATGTTGACTTGCTGAGTCAACATTTTGTTCTGAGCCATTTATTTTACTTTTAGCAGCAATTATACAATTGCCGGTGAAGACCTTTTTAACGGCCGCTTAAAGTTATAACTTTTAACAGCTATTTTCTTGGCAATTTATATGGCCACTAAAAGTAATTCTAAGATTGCAATATTATTCACTTTTAGTTGCCATTATTGTTGCCATTAAAACCCATTTTAGCAGCAATTTATATGACCACTAAAAATAATTTAATATTATTCACTTTTAGTTGTCAATACTATTGTCACTAAAACCTTAATATTTTGTTAGTTATATTATACTCATTTTTTTAAAGCAATGAGCTATCTTCTTTCTAGAATTTTAAAATTATTTTTGTCAACAATTATTATGATTGTGCATAATATAAATATATTGAAATTAATTACTACAAAATAAAATATTTTATTAAATTTAAAATATTAATACACAAATTTCTCTTGAAAAGTAATAAATCATACAAAACTGTTATTGTAGGAAATTTTGGCTATATTCATTGATGCATTGCTCCAGTATGGTTTTTCAAACTAAACTAGTAAATTTACAACCATTTTAGATAGTTTAGATCAAGAATGAATCTATTCAGAACCATATCATCAATTGTCCTATGGTCATACCTGAAGCCACTTAGAGTGTCAATTATCTATGTGTAATGAATCAAAGAAATTTGGTTCATCAGAATGAAAACAAACCATATCGAATGGTCTTCAAATTTTTGCTTTCGTCTCTCTTCATATACCTCCTGGAATATATCTTTAAATTTGTAACACTATTAAACTGTAAATGAGTTCAAATATCAACAAAATAGAGGGTAAGTCACTAATTAGTCTAAATTACTAAGAAATCTGGCATACAACACTTGACACTTGACATTAAGAAATCTGGCATACAACAATGACACTAAGTCCATCTCTCTTCACTTATGACATTGTTTTCTCTGTGATATTCACTTATGTTTGACTAAACAGGTTTTAGCTTCAAATTTAACCATGAAAATTGAAAATGTAGTTCATAATCTTCTACTAATTGAAAATTCAGTTCATAATCTAAATCCATGAATATATTTTCTCTCAAGATAGTTAGTTAAGTAATTTAAATACAATAAAACTAGCAACGATGATTGATGTGCCACTATTTCGTGGTATATTCTGTACCTAATTTAGAGGATTTCATCAACTTCCTTCATACTTATTCACATAAAATGCATAGTTGTGTATTTCCTTCCTAATTTTGCTTAATGGTTGAAAACATGCTTTTTAGGTTCTAAATAAGCTATATTTTAATCTCCTTTTATTACAATTCGATGTCATGATCTGTTTGTTGAGTGATTTCAGAGTTTATAAGGGGGCAAGAATGGTCTAGAAGAGGAAAGAAAGCATGCATAAGTGGAAGAAGCATAAAAAATGGAGTTTTGAAGCATTGGAATCAACGTGCACGCACAGCCTACGCGCACGCGTGGGAGCTCAGATTTGAGATTGGCACGCAAAAGTCGACGCTTCCGCATAGCTGGGTAGAATTCTCATCGACGTGCACGCACGCTTGACGCGTACGCGTGGATTGCAAAAACCCATCGACGCGTACGCGTGACGCATGCACGTGACCTCTTTAATGAAAACATGGCTGGCGATTTCATGGGAGCTTCAGACCCAATTTTGAGTAGAATTCTAGCAGGAAAAGACATAAAGGACCAAGGATTGAAGGGGAGGATCATCTTTTACTCATTTTTAGTTAGTTTTGGGTAGTTACATCTTTTTAGAAAGAGAAACTCCAACTTTTCTCTAGGTTTTTGGCTTTCTCAACTCCAATTGCACTTGGATCCTTTGGTTAGATCTGAACTTGATTCAATTTTACATTGTTCTGGTTGTAGATCTTCTTCTTCTACACACAATTTAGTGCTCTTGTCGCTCTAGCATTGTAGATCTTGGATCTAGACCTTGTTATTTTGATTTCTATTAATGCATTGAGGAATTTTATGTTCATTGTTGTTAATTGCTTGATTGTTGTTAATTGTTTGCAATAGAAAGCTTTAATTCAATTTCTCTTCTCAATTTCATGATGTCTTCTATAATTGCTGACCAAATGTTTGAGAAAATGTCAACTATAGCTATGGAGTAAATTTTCACTCTTGGCTTAGGGGTTAGATAATTGGAATCACTTGAATTGTCAAAGCTTCTTGTTGATTGATTATTGGAAATTGCTAATTGACTTAAATGACACTAACTCTAGTCTTTCCTAGGGATTTGACTAGGACTTATGGACTCAATTTGATTATTTCCACTTAACTTTCCCCCATAGTTAGAGGTTAACTAGTGGAGAAATAACCAATTCTCATCACAATTATTAGAGACAATGAGGATATGAATTCCAATTCCCAACCCTAGCCAAGGATTTTATATTGATTGATTGCCATTCACTCTTGCTTAGTTCAATCTCTTGTGTCCTTTAGCCTACTTGATTACTTGTTCATTGCTTTTATGCAAGTTTGTTTACATTTCTCGTATTCAACCTCAAACACCAAGAGAACTCCTAACCAATGATGTGTATATTAGGGCAACTCCTAGGGAGAACGACTCGAGACTAATACTCTCGGTTATTAATTCGAATTATGGACACACACTTTATTTGTTTGATGTGTTATAGTTTGTTGGTTTAGACTATACTCACGACACAATTCAATTGGAAAATTCTATACCGACAAAATATAGCTCATCAAAATGGCGATCTTTTAGTCGTTGACTATGTTTCCAAGTGGGTGGAGGCAACCTCTACTAGAATCGATGATGCTAATGTAGTGCTTTCTTTTGTTCAGAATAACATTATTTGCCGCTTTAGATTTCTGATGAGCGGATAATTTATACGCTTTTTGGCATTGATTTTTGGTAGTTTTTAGTAGGTTCAAGCTACTTTTTAGTATGTTTTTATTAGTTTTCATGCAAAATTCATATTTCTGGACTTTACTATGAGTTTGTGTGTTTTCATGTGATTTCAGGTATTTTCTGGTTGAAATTGAGGGAGCTGAGCAAAAATCTGATTCAGGTTGAAAAAGGACTACTGATGCTGTTGGATTCTGACCTCCCTGAACTCAGAATGGATTTTTTGGAGCTACAGAAGTCTAATTGGCGCGCTCTTAATTGGGTTGGAAAGTAGACATCCAGGGCTTTCCAGCAATATATAATAGTCCATACTTTGCTCAAAGATAAACGACGTAAACTTGCATTTAACACCAGTTCCATGTTCCATTCTGGCGTTAAACGCCAGAAACAGGTTACAAGTTGGAGTTAAATGCCCAAAACAGGCTACAACCTGACGTTTAACTCCAGAAATAGCCCAGGCACATGAAAAGCTCAAGTCTCAGCCCCAGCACACACCAAGTGGGTCCCGAAAGGGGATTTCTACACTATCTATCTTAGTTTACTCATTTTTTGTAAACCTAGGTTACTAGTTTAGTATTTAAACAACATTTAGAGATTTATTCTGTATCTCATGACATTTTTAGATCTGAACTTTGTACTCTTTGACGATATGAGTCTCTAAACTCCATTGTTGGGGGTGAGGAGCTCTGCAGCGTCTCGATGAATTAATGAAATTATTTCTGTTTTCTATTCAAACACACTTGTTTCTATCTAAGATGTTCATTCGCACTTCAATATGAAGAAGGTGATGATCTGTGACACTCATCACCATTCTCAACCTATGAACGTGTGCCTGACAACCACCTCCGTTCTACATTAGATTGAATGAGTATCTCTTGGATTCCTTAATCAGAGTCTTCGTGGTATAAGCTAGAATCCATTGGCAGCATCCTTGAGAATTCGGAAAGTCTAAACCTTGTCTGTGGTATTCCGAGTAGGATTCAGGGATTGGAAAACTGTGACGAGCTTCAAACTCGTGAGTGTTGGGCATAGTGACAGACACAAAAGGATCAATGGATCCTATTCCGACATGATCGAGAACCGACAGATGATTAGCCGTGCTGTGACAGAGCATTTGGATCATTTTCACTGAGAGGATGGGAAGTAGCCATTGACAACGGTGATGCCCTACATACAGCTTGCCATGGAAGGAACCTTGCGTGCATGAAGAAGAAGACAGGGGTAAGCAGAGATTCAGAGAACAAAGCATCTCCAAAACTCCAACATATTCTCTATTACTGCGTAACAATTACTCGTTTCATGCTCTCTCACTTTTTACAATTGAAACTAAAGAACCCTATTGGTATCCTGACTAAGAAAAACAAGATAACCATAGCTTGCTTCAAGCCAACAATCTCCATGGGATCGACCCTTACTCACGTAAGGTATTACTTGGACGACCTAGTGCACTTGCTGGTTAGTGGTACAAATTGTGAAAAGTGTGATTTACAATTTCGTGTACCAATTACCACGAGCAATCGTGAGTGATCAAGGCTCGCACTTTTGTAACAAAAGGATGGCAGGTTTAATAAAAAGTATGGCATCATCCATAATGTGGCCACGGCATATCACCCCCAAACAAATGGCCAAGCCGAGGTCTCCAATCGGAAAATCAAGCGCATATTGGAAAAGGTTGTGAAGCCTCATAGGAAAAATTGGAGTTCTAAGCTCGGTGATATGCTTTGGGCTTACCGGACAGTGTACAAAATGCCAATTGGTATGAGCCCGTTCCGGTTGGTCTATGAAAAGGCTTGCCATCTCCCGGTGGAGAAAGAACATAACGGGTATTGGGCCGTAAAAGAGTGCTACACAGGATTTGGGGTTGGAGTTGAAAGGAAGTTACAGTTAGTGGAGCTTGAGTGCCTTAGATTGGAAGCCTATGAGAATTCAAGGCCCTACAAGGAGAAGATGAAAGCGGTGCATGATAGACACATAAGAAGAAGAGAGTTTAAAGAAGGTGAGTTAGTTCTCCTCTATAACTCTAGGTTAAGGTTGATGCCTGGAAAGCTAAGATCAAGGTGGGAAGGCCCTTATAGAGTGGAGAAAGCCGAATAACATATGGGGTCTACCACCTAAGGCACCCTTCAAGCCTCAACATCTTCAAAGTGAACGGTCATCATTTAAAGCTATACCACAGAGAGAAAATGAAAAGCAACAAAGAGATTGAGGTGTTCCTTTTTGAGGACGCACCCGAAGGCAAAGAGATTTGAGATCATGACAGTCTAACTTAAGGACGTTAAAGAAAAGTGCTAGGTGGGAGACACCCCATCGTGGTATGATCTTCCCTTGTGTATAGTCTCTTGCATATAATTTCTAGAGTTTTTGTGCTTTTAGTGATTGCTTGGTTTATGATTTGTTCATAGTAGAGTTGATTTTGCTTGATTTTGGTGTCATATTGCTCATGAGGAGTCCATGGATAATGGTTTGATTGAATTGAGATGTTGAAGAAATGCTTAAGGTTGAGAATTACATGAGATTTTTTATGTTTTTTGACCCCTTTAGCATGCATTACTACCAATATGATGTTGAAAAAAAGGGGGGGCATCCATGTGCAAGCGTGCTGTATGCGTACGCGTCAACGCAGTTTCACAACTCCTGGTACCAAAACCTGAGATTTGTGCCTACTTTGTGCCTATTTTTTGCCTGCAACCCACGCATAAGCGTGGGCGATGTGGATGTTTCGATTGCATATTTAGAACTCTCTGGTACAAAAACCCGAGAGTTGTGCCTACTTTATGCCTATTTTGTGCCCGACAACCCATGCGTAAGCGTGGGCGACGTGTACGCATCGATCGCCATTCTGGAAATCCACGCATACGTGTGCTATGGGCGTACGCATCGATTGTGCTGCATGCCACTCCCGGTACAAAAACCCGAGAGTTGGGCCTACTTTGTGCCAAGGCTGTGCCCAAGGCACAACTTTGTCCACGCATGCGCGTCGAGGGGTGCGTACTCGCACTATCCCGTTCATGCTACCCACGCGTATGCGTGGAAGATGCCTACGCGTTGCTTAACTCATTCACGCGTACGCGTGGAGTGCGCACACGCGTCGATTCCCCGGTGCAACTAATACCCAATGCACGCCCTGTTCCGCCTTACTTTTCCTTTTCATTTTAATCTTCCATCTCTTTCATCCCTCACTTCTTCTATCTTCTCCTATCACCCTACCACCCTTGTCTCTGGCCACTCCACCGGCGACCACTGATGACAAGTCATGTTATGCTAGCTTTTCAAGCATTTTTCACTTGTTTCATTAGGTTTTATGCACTTTCTTACATTATAAGTAAGTGATTTAGAGTGAATTTGCATGGTTATGTTAAATCATTCAACCATCCTTTATTTGACACAAAATCATAAGGTTTAAGCTAGAATTAGTTGGTTTTTGAATGATTTATAAACCTTGTGAATTTAGTGATGCTTTGATTGGTTGTTTTGATTACTTGTAGCTGAAGAAAAGAAAGAAAAAAGGAAAGCGTGCCCTATCAAAGCGTGGCCTAAGACATACAAGCGTGGCACTCACTCAAGGAAGCAAGCATAGTGCTGGAAGAATGAGCGTAGCGCTCAAAAAGTGAACGCTAGAGACCAAGCACCCAACACCAAAAGCAAAAGGCAAGGGCGTGTGTTGATTTTTGTAACTGAGCGCCCAAGGGAACCAAAATTCATAAGGCAAAAGCATGGCACTCAGTTAACTTAGTTAACTTTTTCATGGCCTCCTCATGAAGAAAGCAAGGCACAATATCAAGGAAAGGTGGAACCAGGATTCGAAATGGGGACCTTGTGCTAGCAAGGAAGGAGCGCTAGTGTGCATGGGAATTGGCACAAATGGGAGAGCTAGGATTCGAAGGGGGAGTCCCACCCAAAGCTTGTAGTGCTACGTTAAAATAATGAACTGAGTGCTATGGGAAGCTTGGCACGAACCCAACAACAAAGTAAAGGAAGCGCTACGTTTGGTTAATTCACTGAGCGCTCCCCTGGGAGGTAGCCTTGGTTCACTTTCAATTAAAAAAACCAATTTAGATCCAATTCTTCACCAATTTTGAAAAGCCCACTCCAAAGTCTGAAGATCAAAATTAGAAAGTGTATAAATAGGAGTTAGTTTGATTTGTATAGGATCTTCCTTCATTTTTTTTAGTTTGCACTTTTTGCTCACTTTTCAATTTTAGCTTTAGCTCATTTTTAGTTTTCATTTTTCCTTTGAATTTGGGAATTGGGATCAAAATCTAGTTTTCTTTTCTGATTGTTCTTACTTTGGCAACTTCTACTTTCTGTTTTGAATTTTGGATTGAGATTAAAGGAATTATGTTTCAATTCTTGATCTAAAATTCCTTTTTGTTCTTCTTCTGCATAATTCTGAGAATTGAAAAATTTGATCCAACTTTCACTTACTGTTTTCATCTACATTTCTTCTGTAATTTATTTTCTATTTGATCAAGGAAGGAATTGAGATCTAGATCTACCTGATAGTCTCATTGATCCCCTGAGATCTTCAATTTCTCTTTTAGATTTCACAATTGAGCTAAATTTACTTTCTGTTTTGTTCTTCAAGCAATTTTACCTTTCTGTTTAGATTTCCTGCAACTTATTTTATCTTCTACTTCTCTGATTAATTGCTCTTTACATTCTCTTATTGAATTCTGAATCCCAGCTCCCACATTCCTTTACTATTCAAGAAATTTACATTTCTTGCGATCTAAGCTTCAGTCATTTACGTTACTTGCACTTTAAGATTCAGCTCTTTTATTTCTTCTGTACCTTTAGATTCTATCAAATTCCCCTCTCCCTTCTATTTTCATGCAATGTATATTCTGTTGGTCACGATTCACTCAAATTATCACTTGTTTGCTTGACTAAATCAGCCACCTAACTAAAATTGCTCAATCCTTCAATCCCTATGGGATCGACCTCACTCATGTGAGTTATTTCTACTTGATGCGACCCGGTACACTTGCTGGTGAGTTTTGTGTTGGAATCTAATTTCCACTCATCAAGTTTTTGGCGCCGTTACCAGGGATTAACTAGATTGACAATGATTAAGTAAGGTGGTGGTCTAGATTAAGCATTTTATTTTTATTTTTTTTACTAAGCACATTAACTGTTTGACATATTGTGTCACGTAACCCTCTAACCACATTCTAGCATTAGAATGTCCAAGCTTCATTTGGTTTGTTTGTGATTTTTGCAAGTCATGGAGGCTGAGGTGCGTGAAGAGGGAGTGAACAACAATGCTCAACCTGCAAGAAGGGTGTTGGCCTCCTACACTATCCTCAATCCTAAACATTATGGGAGCAGCATCCTCACCCCAAATCTTCATGCAAATGATTTTTAGTTGAAGCCTCAATTAATCACTTTGGTACAGAACAATTGTGCTTATGGAGGTGGCCCTATTGAAGACCCCAACCAATATTTGTCTATTTTTTTGAGGATTTGGGGTACATCCTAACATCTACAAGTTACTTCTATTCCTATTTTCTTTGAGAGATAATGCTACTCAATGGCTGGAAACTTTTTCCAAGGAGAGCAGCAACAATTAGGCTGATTTGGTGGGCAAATTCCTAGCCAAGTTCTACCCACCTCAGAGGATCATCAAGCTGAAAACAGAGGTGCAAACCTTCATACAAAAGGAAGGAGAATCACTCTATGAGGCATGGGAACGATATAAGGCCCTGATAAGGAAATGTCCACCTAAGATGTTCAGTGAGTGGGTGAAACTTCAAAACTTTTATGAAGGATTGACCTTGAAATCAAGAAAAGCATTAGATTACTCCTCTGGAGGTTCACTTCAGATGATGAAAATTGCCCAAGAAGCACAAGATCTCATTGATATGGTGGCCAACAATCAATATTTTTACTCATCAGAGAGGCACCATGACACAAATCCAAAGAGGGGAGCGATGGAACTTGAAGGAGTAAGTGCAATGCTGACTTAGGACAAGCAGATGCATCAACAACTTCAGCAACAGATAGAGATGATTACTAAGAGAATTGATGGACTCCAACTTGCTGCGATGAATACAAAAGGCCAATCTCAAATCTCACATGGATGGAATCAATCTGAAGGAGGTATTGGGACACTCAGCTATGAGCAACAAGGGCCTGAACAGTTACAATACATGAACAATACATCAAGTTCATGCCAAAAAGACTTCCACGATGATGCACACAATCCATCCTAGAGAACTCATTCTAACGTGAGGTGGGGTAAGCATCAGAATTAGGGACAAAGGGACTTCAATCTAACATTTTTGGCAACACAAACAAACACAATCAATCCCCTACTAACAACAACCACTACACACAACTATAAGACACACATACCCAACCACTTAACCCCCCAAAACAACTTCTCCATACCACTTAATCCACAAAACAACTCCTCCAATTTTTCAAACAATTTCCACCAACAACCATCACAACCCACAAAGCCCCATCCAAAATCTCAAAGGATCTCTAACTTAGTGATGCCAGGGCATCTAGGCCAGTTACACTGACCTTTTCTTTATTGTTTTAGGGTAGTTTCATGCATTTTCTTAGTGAATAAGGCAAGTTTTGGATGAAAATACACTTACACCTTGATTCAAGCAAACATTGTGAATTTTACATGATTTCATGAGGATTATGCAAGGATTGAATGATAAATTGGATAATGCATGAACTCAAAACTTGGACTAGAGCTTTGATGCACTTTATTTGCTTGATTTCAGGACAAAAGAAGCAAGGAAGAGCCACGTTAGTATCCACATTAATCTAATTAATGTGACCACTAACGTGGAATGGGAATGAGCTTGCAACGTTAATGAGAAAAGTGATCGCCAATAACGTCTTCGAAGCCATCATAGCCCACGTTAATTGCCACGTTAACTACAATAATGTAGTAGTTAACGTGGAGGAAAAGGGAGCTCTAGCATTAGTGGTAAAAGTGAATACCACTAATGCTCCAAATTGGTAATTGGCCACGTTAAGAGTCACGTTAACTCAGTTAACGTGAACTTTAACATGAAAGGGGAAGACAATGCCAACGTTAGTGACACTCACCTTTGTCACTAACGTTGGATTAAGCCAACATTGCCCACGTTAGTGGTCACGTTAAGACCACTAACGTGAGAGATAACGTGGAGCTAAGCATGATAAGCCAACGTTAGTGACACTCACCTTTGTCAGTAACGTTGGAGATGGCATTCACTACCACATTAGTGGCCACGTTAATCTAATTAACGTGAGCTCTAACGTGGGAAGGAGGGGCGTTTGGAGCGTTAGTGACAAAGGTAAGTGTCACAAATGCTCTCGAAGCTTAGGCATGCCCACGTTAAGAGTCACGTTAGTTATACTAACGTGAACTTTAACGTAGGGAAAGGGGGCACAAGGCAACGTTATTGGAAAAGGTGATTCCCAATAACGTTCGTGAAGGACTAAGAAGCAACGTTAGTGGTCACGTTAGTGCCACTAACGTTGAAGTTAACGTTGATCATTTTGGGTAGGAACGTTAGTGGAAAAGGTGATTGTCACCAACGTTCCTGAACCCACATCCTCACTTAACATTGACGCCACTAACGTCCTAACTAATGCCCATGCCTAACTCACACTTTTTCTACAAACAAAGCTGAGCCCACTGAAGATTGTAACTGCTTCAACTCAAGATCAAAGGCCCATATCCAAGACTTGGAGAACTCACTAGAAGATAAAGAAGAATAGTATATATAGGAGTAGCTTTGAACTATTAAGGAGCTTTTACACTTTTGAGAACTACACTCTATATATTTACTGTATGTATTCTGTTCTACCTTTTTTCGTTTCCATTTCCAGAGCTATGAACAACTAAATCCCTTTCATTGGGTTACGGAGCTCTGTTGTAATTTGATGGATCAATTATAGTTTTCATTGAAAGATTTTGATCTTAATCTAATTTTTAGTTGTCTTGGAAAAGAAACTCTCCATAATTGGATCTCCTCTGAGCCTTGGAAAAGGGATGAGAAGATCATGCTAGAAATGCTTTCTCATGTTGGACGAAATTGGGGTTTGGGCGGATATAGTGACATGTAATCCTCCCAACACTTTGATTTGGAAATACATGTGGTATAATCAGTGACCACACTTCATCTCTTCCCATGAGCAATTAAATCAAGGAATTGGGCAATTTTTCAAGCTTAGAGAGATTGGATTGCCAAGGAATTGGGATCCAATCACTTAAGATTGCCAAGGAGATCAATGAATGCATTGATTGAGGAAGAGATGAAAATGAACTTGATCCGGAGAATGCAACATCTCCTAAGCCCAATGAATCCACATCTCTGATCTTACCCATTCTCTTTACTTTCTGCCATTTATTTCCATGTTCATCTTCCCAAATTTCCATTTACGATTCTGCACTTTATTTTCTGCAATTTATTTTCCCGCCATTTAATTTCCTGTAAATCTCAACTACATTCTGTTTAGCTCAACTAGCACACTCTTCCAACTAAAGTTGTTTGACCAATCAATCCCTGTGGAATTCGACCTCACTCTATTGTGAGTTTTTACTTGACGACAATTCGGTATACTTGCCTAAGAGAAATTTGTTGAGAGACAAGTTTTCGTGCATCAAGTTTATGGCGCCGTTGCCGGAGATTGATTTTGTATCAACAATGATTAAGTTGGAAGTTCACTAGATTGAGCATTTTTCTTTTGTTTGTTTATTTTATCTAGTCATTTACCTTCAGTTTATTTAGTTTCTTCCTCACCCTCTCACCCCTCGTTATTTTTTTCTTTGTTATTATCTACAATTCTGCTCATTAACCCACTAACTGTTTGATAATTTGCACCACTCACACTAACAGCCACTCTAACAAGAATAATCACTTCGTTTAATTTCCTGTTGTGTGCTCTATTAGTTGTATGATAGGGAGAAGAAGCGGAGCTTCAACTTCCTTTGATTCGGAACCTGAGAGGACCCTCTGTAGATTACTGAGGGAAGCAAGAGGGAAAACAGTTGTTGGTGCTGAGGAAGAGGAAGAGTACTTTGAAACAAACATGGAGGAGAACTTGGAAAACAACCATGAAGGAGAAGCTCACAACCATGCCAGAGAAGGCCTTGTGAATCATGCTGGGCAAGAAAGGAGAGTTTTAGGCTCTTACATCAATCCAAATCTAGGAAATTGTGGAAGTAGCATCCAGAAGCCAACCATACATGCCAATAACTTTGAATTGAAACCCCAGCTCATCACCCTTGTTCAAAACAATTGCTCATTTGGAGGAAGTACCCAAGAAGACCCCAATCGACATCTAACCACCTTCCTAAGAATATGTGACACCGTGAAGTCTAATGGTGTTCATCCGGATGTCTATAGATTGCTTTTGTTCCCTTTCTCACTCAGGGACAAAGCATCTAAGTGGCTGGAGTCCTTCCCGAAGGAGAGCTTAACGAATTGGGAGGACGTGGTAAACAAGTTTTTGGCAAGATTCTACCCCCCTCAAAGAATTAATAGGCTGAGAGCTGAGGTGCAAACTTTCAGGCAACAAGATGATGAGACTCTTTATGAGGCATGTGAGAGGTTTAAGGACTTAACAAGAAGATGCCCACCAGACATGTTCAATGAATAGGTTCAACTACACATCTTCTATGAAGGTCTTTCTTATGAGTCAAAACAGGCCATAGACCATTCATCAGGGGGCTTTATAAACAAGAAGAAAACCATTGAAGAAGCCATAGATGTCATTGAGACTGTCGCTGAGAATGACTACTTCTATGCTTCTGAAAGAAGCAATACTCAAGGAGTAATGGACCTGAACCACATGGATGCATTGCTGGCTCAAAATAAGATGATCACCAAGCAGCTAGAAGATCTCACCAAGAAGGTGGAAGAAAACTAAGTCGCAGCAGTCATCACCTCATCACTAGCTCAAGAAGGAGTGAATGCAGGAGAAGAAGGTAACTAGGAACAAGCCAACTATGTTGGAAACTCACCAAGACAGACCCATGATCCATACTCCAAAACTTATAATTTTGGTTGGAGAAACCACCCTAACTTTGGGTGGGGAAATCAGCAAGACCAAGGGCAAGACCAGAGATGCCACAACCACAATCCCAACAACAATGTAACTCACCAACATACCTCATAGAGATCCTATCAATACCCACCTAATTACCCTTCTGAACTACCTAATCTCAACCCACCATCACCAACCGAAGATAGACTTTCCAGAATTGAGACTCTACTTGAAGACATATGTAAGGAAGTCCAAGACAACAGAGTGTTCAAGGATAAAGTGCGAGCCAACACAAAAACCCAGGGAGACACCATCAAGAGACTGGAGTCCCAAGTGGGGTATCTATCTCAATAATTTCCCAAACCCACTGATAGTTTCCCAAGTGACACAGAGAAGAACCCAAGAGGAGAAACAAAGAAGATAAGGTAGGAAGAATGCAAGATGATCACTATAAGTGATGAGAGGAGTGTGGAGGAAGTGCACACACAAATAGAACAACTCCAAGACATTTCAAAGGAAAATCATGAAGAAGGAAACCATACACCCCAGCCCATACACAGGGAGGAGCTAAAGAAAGGGGAGACCCTAAACCTATATGCACCCTTTCCCCAAAGGCTCAAAGGTGGAGTAGCAAGGAGAATGTATTCAAGGTTCCTCGACATGTTTGCATCTCTTGATGTAAATATACCATTCATTAAGGCCCTCCAACAAATGCCTTCCTATATCAAGTACATAAAGGAGCTGCTGGCCAAAAAGAGTTCATTGAAGGGTAGGCAAACAATAAAGATGAACAGGGAGTGCAGTGCTCTCATTCAAACAGAGCCACCTACAAAGAAGAAGGATCCAGGGAGTTTTCGCATTCCCTGTGCTATTGGAGAGACAATGATTAATAAAGGGCTCTGTGACCTGGGAGCAAGTATCAACTTAATGCCTCTGTCCCTCATGAAAAAGCTTCAAATTAATGAGCTAACACCCAGAGACGTAATCATCAAATTGGCGGACAAAACTAAAAAATAGGAAATAGGAGTGGTTGAGAACGTGTTAGTGAAGGTTAGGAACTACTTCATGCCCACGAACTTTGTTATCCTGGAAATGGAAGAGAATCCCATCCATCCCATCATCCTGGGGAGGGCATTCTTAGCCACAGCCAGGGCACTTATAGATGTGGAGCGAGGAGAACTCATCTTGAGAATACATGATGAACACCTCACCTTCAATGTCTTCAAACCCTCACAAGAAGCAGATCATGATAACAAAGAGTCAAGGGAAGACCACAGTAAGGAGCTAATGGAAGAGACAAGCATAGGAGCACAAGAACCACACCTGAGACCCCCTATGTTTGACAAGCAATGTGGTTGGAAGGGACAATAGCCAAGTGTGATCCAAGAGGAACTAGACCCATCGGAGTCATATGAGACAAATAACAAAACCCTTCTGAAAGAAGAAACCACAAGGAGCAAGGTGCCATCAGGGAACACAAGGAAAAAGGCCTCAAGGGGATGGAGAAACAAGAAGATCCCTACAGAGGATTTCTCTCCAGGAGATGAAGTGGTTTCTGCCTATTTTCCATCTATCCCACCTCATCTCCCCACCATTCCATCTCAGCTACCTCATGTGTACACCATCAACAAAATCTTGTCCTTAGAACATGTGGAGCTTTTCAACAAAGCCAATGGAGACAAATTCACTGCAAGAGGGGAAGATTTGAAGCACCACCAACCACCCTGACAAAGGCTAAACATCAAGCTAATGACGCTAAATAAGCGCTTCATGGGAGGCAACCCAGGTTTTATATCCTTTCCTTTAATCCCTTAATAGTAGTTAATAAAGTAAGTTCATGAATTCTAAATCAACTTTGACGAACACTTAGAAGAATCTTTATATGCAGCATATAGTGAACAACAAGTTTGGTGTTCAAGGCATATTAAGATGGCATGAACACACCCCATATCATGTTAATCTTAGAGTCTTGATCAAACCCTTTCACACCACATGATTACAAGGTATGACGATGTAAAGGATGAGTTAGCACGAGTGGAACGAGAAAGAGCCGAACTGAGTCATGAATTAGTAAAGAAAGCACTGGAAGATTGGAAAATAGCCAGGATGAATCGGATGCAAGGAAGTGCAAGTGGACATAAAGAGGACAAACAAGGGAGAGGACATGACCATTCCGATAAGTAAAAGGTGGTGGAGATCCATCCTTGTTTTATCTTTTTCAAGTTTTAAATAAGGAAAATCATGTATGAAATAGAACATGCTTCCATAGTAGCTTAGGAATTTTCAATTCTGTCTTTAAGATTTAGTTGTTTAGGTCTAAGTGTGTTGGTCTAGACCCTAGCTTTCATTTTCATCTTGCTTATATGTATGCTTGCCCTTCTAAGTCAATTAAAAAGAAAATGTTATGAAAAACAAGATTGGAGTTATTTTGTGAAGTAAAGTCTTAAGTTTATGGTATGGTCATTGATCAACTAAGTTGGTTCACCTACAAGGTATAGAGCCAACTATATGCTCTAAACCACATGCTTGAAACACATTCCATGAGACTAACCAAACAATAAAGATCCCAATAAGAGAGGAGAAATAACAATAAGAGTTTGAAAAAGAAAGAAAAACAATAAGACATAATGCTAGGCACCAAGGGTTTGAATATTGAGGCATGTGTCTGTGGTGTCCATGTGCAAGGGATATGCTTGGATGAATAAGCTCTTAGGGGTGCCTTATCACTTGGTAACTTGGGTTAACTAATCCAGGATTATCAGCTGAAAGTCCACTATCAAGAGTAACCCTTGCTACAGAGCACTTAGTGACCCAAAGAGGTACTGGACACCAAGGTCTCAAGAAAGAAAAATGACAAACCATATGCCTGTGGTGTGTATGTTTGGGGGAAAGAGACTTGAGAGAGTAAGTCCTTATGGGTGTCTCAACACCTAGCACCTTGAACCAAGTGGTTCGGGAGTGTTGGCTGAAAGCTTATCATAAAGAGTCACCCTCTCACAGAGCATTTAGCCTAAAAAGGAATGCAATAAACCTTGGAAAAGAAGGAAGGATCAACAATAAAAAGTCTCAAAGGATGCAATCAAGCAAGTGTTCAAGGGCATGATAAAGGCTTGGAAGCCAGTGAAGGAATGAACCTAAGTTGCTATGCATGAAACCCCATAAAACCAAGGACTTGACTTCCACAATAATGACTCATTTCTCTTGTCATTTAATTCATCATTCTCATGTTTCAGTACTTGCTTAGGGACAAGCAAGCTTTAAGTTTAGTGTTGTGATGCCAGGGCATCTAGGCCAGTTTTATTGACGTTTTCTTTACTGTTTTAGGATAGTTTCTCGCATTTTCTTAGTGAATAAGGCAAGTTTTGGATGAAAATACACTTACACCTTGATTCAAGCAAACATTGTGAATTTTACATGATTTCATGAGGATTATGCAAGGATTGAATGATAAATTGGATAATTCATGATCTCATAACTTGAACTAGAGCTTTGATGCACTTTATTTGGTTGATTTCAGGACAAAGAAAGCAAGGAAGAGCCACGTTAGTATCCACATTAATCTAATTAATGTGACCACTAACGTGGAATGGGAATGAGCTTGCAATGTTAATGAGAAAAGTGATCGCCAATAACGTCTTCGAAGCCATCATAGCCCACGTTAATTGCCACGTTAACTACATTAACATAGTAGTTTATGTGGAGGAAAAGGGAGCTCCAGCGTTAGTGGTAAAAGTGAATACCACTAACGCTCCAAATTGGCAATTGGCCACATTAAGAGTCATGTTAACTCAGTTAACGTGAACTTTAACGTGGAAAGGGAAGAAAATGCCAACGTTAGTGACACTCACCTTTGTCACTAACGTTGGATTAAGCCAACATTGCCCACGTTAGTGGTCACGTTAAGACCACTAACGTGAGAGATAACGTGGAGTTAAGCATGATAAGCCAACATTAGTGACACTCACCTTTGTCATTAACGTTGGAGATGTCGTTCACTACCACGTTAGTGGCCACGTTAATCTAATTAACGTGAGCTCTAACCTGGGAAGGAGGGGCGTTTGGAGCGTTAGTGACAAAGGTAAGTGTCACTAACGCTCTCGAAGCTTAGGCATGCCCACGTTAAGAGTCACGTTAGTTATACTAATGTGAATTCTAACGTAGGGAAAGGGGGCACAAGGTAACATTATTGGAAAAGGTGATTCCCAATAACGTTCGTGAAGGACCAAGAAGCAACGTTAGTGGTCACGTTAATGCCACTAACGTTGAAGTTAACATTGATCATTTTGGGTTGGAACGTTAGTGAAAAAGGTGATTGTCACTAACGTTCCCGAACCCACATTCTCACTTAACGTTAACGCCACTAACGTCCTAAATAACGCTCATGCCTAACTCACACTTTTTCTGCAAATAAAGCTGAGCCCACTGAAGATTGTAACTGCTTCAACTCAAGATCAAAGGCCCATATCCAAGACTTGGAGAACTCACTAGAAGATCAAGAAGAATAGTATATATAGGAGTAACTTTGAACTATTAGGGAGCTTTTGCACTTTTGAGAACTACACTCTGTATATTTACTGCATGTATTTTGTTCTACCTTTTTTCATTTCCATTTCCAGAGCTATAAACAACTAAACCCCTTTCATTGGGTTAGGGAGCTCTGTTGTAATTTGATGGATCAATTATAGTTTTCATTCTTCTTCCTCTTTCTTTTCTCTTGATGTACTAGAAAGCTTTCGATCTTAATCTAATTGGTTAGTTGTCTTGGAAAAGAAACTCTCCATAATTGGATCTCCTCTGAGCCTTGGAAAAGGGATGAGGAGATCATGCTAGAAATGCTTTCTCATGTTGGACCAAATTGGGGTTTGGGCGGATATAGTGACATGTAATCCTTCCAACACTTTGATTTGGAAATACATGTGTTATAATCAGTGACCACACTTTATCTCTTCCCATGAGCAATTAAATCAAGGAATTGGGCAATTGTTCAAGCTTAGAGAGATTGGATTGCCAAGGAATTGGGATCCAATCACTTAAGATTGCCAAGGAGATCAATGAATACATTGATTGAGGAAGAGATGAAAATGAACTTGATCTGGAGAATGCAACATCTCCTAAGCCCAATGAATCCCCATCTCTGATCTTATCATTCTCTTTACATTCTGCCATTTATTTCCATGTTCATCTTCCCAAATTCCCATTTACGATTCTGCACTTTATTTTCTGCAATTTACTTTCCTACCATTTAATTTCCTGCAAATCTTAACTACATTCTGTTTAGCTCAACTAGCACACTCTTCCAACTAAAGTTGCTTAACCAATCAATCCCTGTGGGATTCGACCTCACTCTATTGTGAGTTTTTACTTGACGACAATTCGGTATACTTGCCGAAGGGAAATTTGTTGAGAGACAAGTTTTCGTGCATTACTTAGAAATGTTGATGGAGAAACTCATCAAAACTCAAGAGATGGCCAGACAAGATTAAGAAGCAGCAAGAAAAGATCAAGCCACAGCAAGTAAAAACCAAGAAGCATCAATCAAAAATCTTGAGAGGCATATGGAGAAAATGGCTAAGCAAATTTTAGAAATGGGTGAGAAGAGAGCAAATACCTTTCCCAATGTCACTGAAAGGGACAAAGGAAAAGCTACAAGGTGGGAGGAGTGCAAGGCAATCACAGTGGGAAGTGAGAAGACTATGAAGAAGGAAGCCATCAATCAGGAAAAACACAACAGAGAAGTTCCACAAGAAGAGATAGAGGGGAGAAGTGAAGAGGATCAGAAAACCAAGAAGGCACAAATCTTAAAGAGAGACAAGAACATCCTTGAGCCACAGCCACAAGAGAAGAAGGAAGGGGTGAAGCCATATGTCCCCGAACTTCCATACCCTCAGAGGTTCAAAAAAGAAAATAAGGATAAGCAATACTCAAAATTCTTGGACATATTCAAGACATTCAGCATCAATATTCCTTTCTTAGAAGCACTTGAACAGATGTCATTGTATGCTAAATTTATGAAGGAAGTGTTGACAAAGAAAAAGTCCCTAAAAGAAGGACAAATTGTTGAGATGACAATGGAATGTAGTGCTATTCTCCAAAGAGAGTTGACAGAGAAGAAAGATGATCCTGGGAGTTTTTATATACCTTGCACCATAGGAAATGTAACAATTGAGAAGTCATTCTGTGACCTTGGTGCAAGCATAAACTTGATGCCTTTGTCTCTAATGAGGAAACTCCAAATTTTTGAGCTGAAATCCACACGAATACTTCTTCAAATGGCTGACAAGTCCATTCAGCAAGCACTTGGAGTTGTAGAGAATGTGCTGGTAAAAGTGGAGAAATTCCTTCTCCCTGCTGATTTTGTCATCCTGGATATGGAGGAGGACCCTAACACTCCCATCATCCTGGGAAGGCCTTTCTTGGCTACAGGCAGAGCATTGATAGATGTTAAAAAAGGGGAATTATTGTTGAGAGTGCATGATGAGCACCTAGCATTCCATATTTTTAAAACCCTGCATGAGCCCACTCAAGAAGAAGACTCTATGAAGGATAAGGCCAGAGATCAGAGCTTGAAGGAGGCATTCAATGAGTTAACTCCACGACTTATAAACACATGCTTGAAAAAAGTATAGATGGTGCAACAAACCAAGGAAGTCAGGGAGGAACTAGATCCAAAACCCCCAGATAAAGAACCACCAAGGCATGAACTATCTTCTGAGAAAGAAAAAAAGAAGAGGCCAAAAGGGTGGAGAAACAAGAAAATCCCCACTGAAGGCTTCTCACCAGGGGATAAAGTGATGTTAAACACCCAACCAATGAAGGTGTCTCCATAATTATCTGAGTACTATACTGTGAACCGGATCCTTTCACTCGAACACCTAGAGATCATCAAAGAGGAGACCGGAAGGAAGTTCACAGTAAGAGGAGAAAAGCTAAGGCACTATGACTTTTAGCCTCTATGATCAAAGAACAAGATGTCAAGCTAGTGACAATAAAAGAGCGTTTGTTGGGAGGCAACCCAACTAGAGGTAGTTTTCTTTTCCCAACTATTTCAATAAAAAGGTTGAGTAGCTTTATCTGTACTGCAAGGAGCTAAGTTTGGTGTTGCACACTAAAACAAATTAGGGGAGAATGAAGAATGCTAAGTTTGGTATTCCACCAAGAGTATTATTGAAGAACACATTTTCACCCTCTGCACAAATGGTTATTAGCTCCAAACAGTCAGAGAAAACTACTTAACCATGGTCTATTTTCTAGTTTTTAGCTTTATGACCTCCAACAAAGGCAAAAGGTTTCATATATATATATATATGTGTGTGTGTGTGTGTGTGTGTGTGTGTGTGTGTGTGTGTGTGTGTGTGTGTATGTGTGTGTGTGTCTGTGGTTGACTGGTTGTATAAGAAATAGTGGCAAGGAACTAAGTTTGGTGTTCACACACCAAAAATAAGTTCAAAAGCCTACAAGCAAATCTTGCATACTAACCAGTTGTCTAAGGGCTTGAAAAACAAGCAACTTCTAAGGATTATGTGGGAAAAAATTCAATCTGTGAAAAGGATCTGCATCATCATCCAAAGGAGGAACAACAGAGAGAAATAATGATGACAGAAGGACAAGCTGAGAGACATTCCCAACAGGTTGTATTGACACTTAATCCTTGTTGCTATGAAGTATTTTTACTTGGGGATTCCTTTATGACTTGCTGAAGTGTTCAAATTAAGTGTGAGTGGAGATGTTTGCCAAAAATGCTAGCCTGCATTGTGCTTGTCATAACATATTAGCTTGAATTTTGTTTTGTTCCTTTCTGCATAAATAAAAGAAAAATGTTTGAAAGAAGAAAGTGATTGTCCAATGTTGTAGGAATTAGAATGAAATTCAGTGGTGGTACTTGTTTGATTTAATGATTAGCTCAATAATAAAAGCTGCATGATGGATGCTCTTTGTAGTGTGAATTAGTTTGCTGCTATAAAGTCTGTTATTAATGAATATCCCTTGAGAATGAAGCAAAATAAAAAGAAAAAAGAATGAGAAAAGCCAAGAATGGGCAAAGAAACAAACAATAAGGCTAGACACCAATAGCTTGGACCCTAGGACATATGCCTGTGGTGCTTTTGTACTAGGATATGCTTGGAAAATTAGGTTCTGAGGAGTATTTTAAAACTTGGCCACTTGGATTAACTAATTTGGGATTGCCAACCGAAAGTCCACTATCAAGAGCAACCTAGTTATAAAGCATTTAGTAATCTAAAGAGATGCTGCGCATCAATGTTCCTAGGAAGAAATTGTAAGCCATGTGTCTGTGGTGAAGTGTTGAGAAAAATTGACCCAAAAGGCTTCTGCAACACTTGCCACCAAGCTCTCATTAATAAAAAAGCTTTCTAAGCAAAAGAAAGAAAGAAAAAGCTAGCAAGGGAACAATCAAAAGTAAGGCATTATAGCATCAACTCTAGTGAACCTTTAAGGAAACATTTCTTATCTATCAGCAAAGAATAAGTGAGCTACATTTGTCTGCATAAAACCCCATGAATTAAGTTCAATTATCTGCTAAATAAGGACATGTATGCTTCTCTGTTTCATCTCATTTCTTCTTATGTTTAGTGCTTGCTTGGGGACAAGCAAGGTTTAAGTTTGGTGTTGTGATGACAAGTCATCTTATGCTAGATTTTCAAGCATTTTTCACTTGTTTCATTAGGTTTTATGCACTTTCTTACATTATAAGTAAGTGATTTGGAGTGGATTTGCATGGTTATGTTAAATCAATCAACCATCCTTTATTTGACACAAAATCATAAGGTTTAAGCTAGAATTAGTTGGTTTTTGAAGGATTTATAAACCTTGTGAATTTAGTGATGCTTTGATTGGTTGTTTTGATTACTTGTAGGAGAAGAAAAGAAAGAAACAAGGAAAGCGTGCCTATCAAAGTGTGGCCTAAGACATACAAGCGTGGCACTCACTCAAGGAAGCAAGCATAGCGCTTGAAGAATGAGCGTAGCGCTAAAAAAGTGAGCGCTAGAGACCAAGCACCCAGCACCAAAAGCAAAAGGCAAGGGCGTTGCGTTGATTTTTGTAACTGAGCGCCCAAGGGAACCAAAATTCACAAGGCAAAAGCATGGCACTCAGTTAACTTAGTTAACCTTTTCGTGGCTGATGAGCGGATAATTTGTATACTTTTTGGCATTGTTTTTAGTATGTTTTTGATATGATCTAGTTAGTTTTTAGTATATTTTTATTAGTTTTTAGTTAAAATTCACTTTTCTGGACTTTACTATGAGTTTGTGTGTTTTTCTGTGATTTCAGGTATTTTCTGGCTGAAATTGAGGGACCTGAGCAAAAATCTGATTCAGAGACCAAAAAGGACTGCAGATGCTGTTGGATTCTGACCTCCCTGCACTCGGAGTGGATTTTCTGGAGCTACAGAAGCCCAATTGGCGCGCTCTCAACGGCGTTGGAAAGTAGACATCCTGGGCTTTCCAGCAATATATAATAGTCCATACTTTGCCCAAGATTTGATGGCCCAAACCGGCGTTCAAAGTCACCTCAAGAAATCCCAGTGTTAAACGCTGGAACTGGCACCTAATTGGGAGTTAAACGCCCAAACTGGCACCAAAGCTGGCGTTTAACTCCAAGAGGAGTCTCTGCACGAAATTTGCTTCATTGCTCAGCCCAAGCACACACCAAGTGGGCCCGGAAGAGGATTTCTATGTCATTTACTCATTTCTGTACACCCTAGGCTACTAGTTTCTTATAAGTAGGACCTTTTACTATTGTATAGAAATCTTTTGATCACTTTTAGATCTCTAGATCATCTTTGGACATTTTAGTTCTTAGATCATTGGGAGGCTGGCCATTCGGCCATGCCTAGACCTTGTTCTTATGTATTTTCAACGGTGGAGTTTCTACACACCATAGATTAAGGTGTGGAGCTCTGCTGTACCTCGAGTATTAATGCAATTACTATTGTTCTTCCATTCAATTCCACTTGTTCTTTTACCAAGATATCACTTGTTCTTCAACATGATGAAGGTGATGATTGACGCCCATCACCATTCTCACTCATGAACAAGGTGACTGACAACCATTCTTGTTCTACACGCATTTGAGGCTTAGTGAATATCTCTTGGATTTCTGATTGCACGATGCATGGTTGATCGCCTGACAACCGAGTGCTCGCCTGACAAACGAGCCAGCCATTCCGTGAGATCAGAGTCTTCGTGGTATAGGCAAGAACTGATGGCAGCATTCAAGAGAATCCGGAAGGTCTAACCTTGTCTGTGGTATTCTGAGTAGGATTCAATGATTGAATGACTGTGACGTGCTTCAAACCTGTAACCTACTGGGCGTTAGTGACAGACGCAAAAGAGTTATTCTATTCCGGTAGGGGAGGGAACCAAACCGGTGATTGGCAGTACTGTGACAGAGTGCGTGCATTAGCTTTCACTGCGCGGATGGGAGGTAGCTGCTGACAACAGTGAGACCCTACACGAGCTTGCCATGGAAAGGAGTAAGAAGGGTTGGATGAAGGCAGTAGGAAAGCAGAGAGACGGAAGGGAAGACATCTTCATACGCTTGTCTGAAGCTCTTACACCAATGATATACATAAGTATCACTATCTTTATCTTTTATATTATTTTCGTTCATCACCATATACATCTGAGTTTTCCTGACTAAGATTTACAAGATGACCATAGCTTGCTTCAATACTAACAATCTCCGTGGGATCGACCCTTACTCACGTAAGGTTTATTACTTGGACGACCCAGTGCACTTGCTGGTTAGTTGTGCGAAGTTGTGTAATGCCATGGTATTGAGCCACCAAGTTCTTGGAGCCATTACCGGGGATTATGAGAGTTGTGAAAAAGTATAGTTCACAATTTCGCGCACTAAGTTTTTGGCGCCGTTGCTGGGGATTGTTCAAGTTTTGAGCAAGCTTTTGGTAACATCAGTGCCAAGATCCGGCAACAACATCAAGTTGTTGGTGTTATTGCCCGGGATTGTTTAGGCTGGACAACTGACGGTTCATCTTGTTGCTTAGATTAGGTATTTATTTTTTTCGAAATTCTTGAAGATGAATTCTAGAGTTTCATGATGATTTGTTGAAATCTGGCTGGCTGAGAAGCCATGTCTAATCTCATTGGACCGAGGTTTCAACTTATCACCACAAGAGCTTGTTGATTTCTTACCAATCTTGCTCTTGGAGCAGTGATTTGCTAAGGCTTGGCTGGCCTCTGGCCATGTCTAGTGTTTTGGACCGAAGCTTTCTTTGAAAGTTTGGCTGGCTTTGAAGCCATGTCTAATTCCTGGACCGGAGTCTTAGACTAGCATTGCACTGATTCCTGGAATTCTCATTAAGAATTTTGATGTTTTCACTTAATTTTCGAAAAAAAACAAAAAAATTTACAAAATCATAAAAACCAAAAAATATTTGATGCTTCTTGCTTAAGTCTAGTGTCTCATCTTAAGTTTGGTGTCAATTGCATGCATTCATTCATGTGTCTTAAGGATCTTCAAGTACTTCTTGATGATTTTTATGTTCTAATCTTTGAACTCTATTGACTTGAAGTATTTTGTGTGTCTCATATGCATTCTCATATTATTAGTGTCAGTAGTATACAAACTGCTAAGTTTGGTGTCTAGCATGCATTGTTATTTGATTCTTGTTGCATTTTGATTATTAAAAATCCAAAAAATATTTTTAATTTGTGTCTTTTCAAGTCAATGATGCAAAGAATTGAAGATTCAGAACATGTTGCAGAGGAATTATACAGAAAAAGCTGAGCATTCAAAAATGCCCAGTGAAGAAGGCAGACTGGCGTTTAAACGCCAGCCAGGGTACCTGGTTGGGCGTTTAACGCCCAAAAAGGTAGCATTTTGGGCGTTAAACGCCAGAATGTATACCATTCTGGGCGTTTAATGCCAGGATGGTGCTAGGAGGAAGATTTTGTTTTCAAATCAATTTTTTTCAAGTTTTTCAAAATCAAATCTTTTTCAAATCATATCTTTTCAATCAAATGTTTTCAAAATCAATTTCTTTCCTTTTTCAAAGATACTTACTAACAATTAATGATTTGATTGAACATCTCAAATTTGTTGCCTTTTCTGTTGAGAAAGGTTTTTATGTTTGAATCATATCTTTTCTTGTTAGGCAAGTCATTAATTTTTAAAATCAAATCTTTTCAAATTGTTTTCAAGTCATAGCTTTTAAAATTGTTTTCAAATCATATCTTTTCAATCAAATGTTTTTAAAACCAATCATATCTTCTTAACCACATCTTTTTCAAAATAGTTTTCAATCAAATCTTTTTAACCTCTAATTTCAAATTCCTTTTCAAAAATCACTTGATTTCTTTTTCACTTTTTTTTTCGAAAATCAATTAATGTCTTTCAAAAATGTTTTCAAAATATTTTAATTAATTTTCGAAAAATTACTTCCCTCCTTCTCACATCCTTCTATTTATGGAGTACCACTCCTTCTCAATGCACAAATTCGAACCTTATCTATTAAAAGTTCGAATTCTCCTTCTCTTTCTTCTTTCTATTTCTCTTTCCCTCTGACACCTAAAGTAATCTCTATACTGTGACATAGAGGATTCCACATCTTCTTGTTCTCTTCTCTTTCATATGAGCAGGAGCAGAGACAAAGGCATTCTTGTTGAAGCTGATCCTGAACCTAAAAGGACCTTGAAGAGAAAGCTAAGAGAAGCCAAAGCACAACTCTCTTTAGAGGACCTGACCGAATTCTTCAAAGAAGAAGAGCACATGGCAGTCGAAAACAACAACAATGCCAACAATGCAAGGAAGGTGCTGGGTGACTTCACTGCACCTACTCCCGACTTCTATGGGAGAAGCATCTCTATCCCTGCCATTGGAGCAAACAACTTTGAGCTTAAGCCTCAATTAGTTTCTCTAATGCAACAGAATTGCAAGTTCCATGGACTTCCAATGGAAGATCCTCATCAGTTCTTAGCTGAATTCTTGCAAATCTGTGACACAGTCAAGACTAATGGGGTAAACCCTGAGGTCTATAGACTGATGCTATTCCCTTTTGCTGTAAGAGACAGAGCTAGGATATGGTTGGATTCTCAACCTAAAGAAAGCCTGGACTCTTGGGAAAAGCTAGTCAATGCCTTCTTGGCAAAGTTCTTTCCACCAAAAAGATGGAGTAAGCTTAGAGTGGAAGTCCAAACCTTCAGACAGAAGGATGGAGAATCCCTCTATGAAGCTTGGGAAAGATACAAACAATTAATCAGAAAATGTCCTTCTGACATGCTTTCTGAATGGAGCACCATAGGAATCTTCTATGATGGTCTCTCTGAACTATCCAAGATGTCTTTGGATAGCTCTGCTGGAGGATCTCTTCATCTGAAGAAGACGCCTACAGAGGCTCAAGAACTGATTGAAATGGTTGCAAATAACCAATTCATGTACACTTCTGAAAGGAATCCTGTGAACAATGGGACTAGTCAGAAGAAAGGAGTTCTTGAGATTGACACTCTGAATGCCATATTGGCTCAGAACAAGATATTGACTCAACAAGTCAATTTGATCTCTCAAAGTCTGTCTGGAATGCAAAATGCACCAAACAGTACTAAGGAAGCTTCATCTGAGGAAGAAGCTTATGATCCTGAGAACCCTTCAATGGAAGAAGTGAATTACCTAGGAGAACCCTATGGAAATACCTACAATTCTTCATGGAGAAATCACCCAAATCTCTCATGGAAGAATCAAGAGAGACCTCAACAAGGTTTCAATAACAATAATGGTGGAAGAAACAGGTTTAGCAATGGCAAGCCTTTTCCATCATCTTCTCAGCAACAGACAGAGAGTTCTAAGCAGAATACTTCTGACTTAGCAACAATGGTCTCTGATCTAATAAAGACCACTCAAAGTTTCATGAATGAAACAAGGTCCTCCATCAGAAATTTGGAAGGACAAGTGGGTCAGCTGAGCAAGAAAGTTACTGAACTCCCTCTTAGTACTCTCCCAAGTAATACAGAAGAAAATCCAAAAGGAGAGTGCAAGGCCATCAACATGGCCGAATATGGAGAGGAAAGAGAGGAAGAAGACGCCACTGAGAAAGACCCCAGTGGGCGTGCACCACTCTCCTCTGAGTTCCTCAATGAGGAACCTTGGGAATCTGAGGCTCAAAATGAGACCATAGAGATTCCATTGGACTTACTTCTGCCATTCATGAGCTCTGATGAGTATTCTTCCTCTGAAGAGGATGAGTATGTTACTGAAGAGCAAGTTGCTAAATATCTTGGAGCAATCATGAAACTAAATGACAAGTTATTTGGAAATGAGACTTGGGAGGATGAACCTCCCTTGCTCACCAAAGAACTGGATGACTTGTCTAGGCAGAAACTGCCTCAAAAGAGGCAGGATCCTGGGAAGTTTTCTATACCTTGTACCATAGGCACCATGACCTTCAAGAAGGCCTTGTGTAACTTAGGGTCAAGTGTGAACCTCATGCCCCTCTCTGTAATGGAGAAGCTAGGGATCTTTGAGGTACAAGCTGCAAAAATCTCACTAGAGATGGCAGACAACTCAAGAAAACAAGCTTATGGACTTGTAGAGAATGTTTTGGTTAAGATTGAGGACCATTACATCCCTACTGATTTCATAGTCCTAGAGACTGGGAAATGCATGGATGAAACCATCATCCTTGGCAGACCTTTCCTAGCCACAGCAAAGGCTGTGATTGATGTTGGTAGAGGTGAAATGATCATTCAAGTGAATGAAGAATCCTTTGTGTTTAAGGCTCAAGGATATCCCTCTGTCATCATGGAGAGGAAGCATGAAGAGCTTCTCTCAAAACAGAGCCAAACAGAGCCCCCACAGTCAAACTCTAAGTTTGGTGTTGGGAGGCCACAACCAAACTCTAAGTTTGGTGTTGAACCCCCACATTCAAACCCTAAGTTTGGTGTTGGGAGGTTCCAACACGGTTCTGAGCATTTCTGAGGCTCCATGAGAGCCCTCTGTCAAGCTACTGACATTAAAGAAGCGCTTGTTGGGAGGCAACCCAATGTTTTATAATTAATTATTTTCTTTTATTATTTTATCTTTTTTGTAGGTTGATGATCATAAGAAGTCACAAAAACAATGAAAAAAGCAAAAACAGAATGAAAAACAGGAAGAAAAACAGCACACCCTGGAGGAGAAGAAGCTGGCGTTCAAACGCCAGTAATGCTAGCTGTTGGGCGTTTAACGCCCAGTCTGGCACCCTTCTGGGCGTTTAACGCCAGAAAGGGGCACCAGACTGGCGTTAAACGCCAGTAAAGGGCAAAAACCTGGCGTTAAACGCCAGGAATGGGCACCAGCCCGGCGTTTAACGCCAGAAATGGCTCAAAACGTGATTTTGAGCAACATTTGGTGCAGGGATGACTTTTCCTTGACACTATAGGATCTGTGGACCCCACAGGACCCTACCATCACTCTTTCTCTTCTTCCCCCATTCACCAATCACCTCAACACCTCTTCCCCAAAAACCCCTCACCTATCAAATCCCATCTTTCTCTTCACCACTCACATTCATCCTTCATAAATCCCCACCAACCTCACCCTTCAAATTCAAACCACTTTCCCTCCCAAACCCACCCTCCATGGCCGAACCATCTCACCCCCTCTCTCCTATATATACCCTTCTTCAACCTTTCATTTTCACACAACCTAAACACCCTTTCTTCCCCTCTTTGGCCGAATACACCACCATCTCCCTCTTCTTCATTTCTTCTTCTTCTACTCCCTTCTTTCTTCTTTTGCTCGAGGACGAGCAAACATTTTAAGTTTGGTGTGGTAAAAGCGTTGCTTTTTCGTTTTTCCATAACCATTTATGGCATCCAAGGCCGGAGAAACCTCTAGAAAGAGGAAAGGGAAGGCAAAAGCTTCCACCTCCGAGTCATGGGAGATGGATAGATTCCTCTCAAGGGTGCATCAAGACCACTTCTATGAAGTTGTGGCCTTGAAGAAGGTGATCTCCGAGGTCCCCTTTTCACTCAAAAAGGGTGAATATCCGGAGATCCGCCATGAGATCCGAAGAAGAGGTTGGGAAGTTCTTACCAACCCCATTCAACAAGTCGGAATCTTGATGGTTCAAGAGTTCTATGCCAATGCATGGATCACCAAGAACCATGACCAAAGTGTGAACCCGAATCCAAAGAATTATCTCACTATGGTTCGGGGGAAATACTTGGATTTTAGTCCGGAGAGTGTGAGGGTGGCGTTCAACTTGCCTATGATGCAAGGAGATGAGCATCCTTACACTAGAAGGGTCAACTTTGATCAAAGGTTGGACCAAGTCCTCACAGTCATATGTGAAGAGGGCGCACAATGGAAGCAAGATTCAAGAGGCAAGCCGGTCCAATTGAGAAGGCATGACCTCAAACCCGTGGCTAGAGGATGGTTGGAGTTTATCCAACGGTCAATCATTCCCACTAGCAACCGGTCCGAAGTTACCATAGACCGGGCCATCATGATCCATAGTATCATGATTGGAGAAGAAATAGAGGTTCATGAGGTTATAGCCCAAGAACTCTATAAAGTGGCGGACAAGACCTCCACCTTGGCAAGGTTAGCCTTTCCTCATCTCATTTGTCACCTCTGTTATTCAGTTGGAGTTGACATAGAGGGAGACATCACCATTGATGAGGATAAGCCCATCACCAAGAAAAGGATGGAGTACACAAGAGACCTCACTCATCATGAGATCCCTGAGATTCCTCAAGGGATGAATTTTCCTCCACAAAACTATTGGGAGCAACTAAACACCTCCCTAGGAGAATTGAGTTCCAACATGGGACAACTAAGGGTGGAGCATCAAGAACACTCCATTATCCTTCATGAAATTAGAGAAGATCAAAGAATCATGAGGGAGGAGCAACAAAGGCAAGGAAGAGACATTGAGGAGCTCAAGCACTCCATAGGATCTTCAAGAGCAAGAAAGAGCCGCCATCACTAAGGTGGACCCGTTCTTTGATTTCCTTGTTATTGTTCCTCTGTTTTTCGAATTTTAATGCTTATGTTTATCCATGTTTGTGTCTTATGATCATTAGTGTCTTAGTGTCTATGCCTTAAAGTTATGAATGTCCTATGAATCCATCACCTTTCTTCAATAAAAACGTGCCTAATTGATAAAAGAAAGAATTGCATGAATTTTGAATTTTATAACAGTTTAATTATTTTGATGTGGTGGCAATATTTTTGTTCTCTGAATGTATGCTTAAACAGTGCATATGTATCTTGAATTTGTGGTTCACGAATGTTGGCTCTTGAAAGAATGATGAAAAAGGAGACATGTTACTGAGGATCTGAAAAATCAATAAAATGATTCTTGAAGCAAGAAAAAGCATTTCAAAAAAAAAAAAAAAAGGAAACGAAAAAAAAAAAAGAGAGAAAGAAAAAAAAGAAAGAATAAGAGTTGTGATCCAAGGCAATAAGAGTGTGCTTAAGAACCCTGGACACCTCTAATTGGGGACTTTAGCAAAGCTAAGTCACAATCTAAAAAGGTTCACCCAATTATGTGTCTGTGGCATGTATGTATCCGGTGGTAATACTGGAAGACAGAGTGCTTTGGGCCACAGCCAAGACTCAATAAGTAGCTATGTTCAAGAATCATCATACTTTACTAAGAGAATCATTAACACTATCTGGATTCTAAGTTCCTAAAGAAGCCAACCATTCTGAATTTCAAAGGATAGATTGAGATGCCAAAACTGTTCAGAGGCAAAAAGTTAAAAGTCCCGCTCATCTGGTTAATACTGATCTTCATAGATGTTTTTGGAATTCATTGCATATTCTCTTCTTTTTATCTTATTTGATTTTCAGTTGCTTGGGGACAAGCAACAATTTAAGTTTGGTGTTGTGATGAGCGGATAATTTGTATACTTTTTGGCATTGTTTTTAGTATGTTTTGATATGATCTAGTTAGTTTTTAGTATATTTTATTAGTTTTTAGTTAAAATTCACTTTTCTGGACTTTACTATGAGTTTGTGTGTTTTTCTATGATTTCAGGTATTTTCTGGCTGAAATTGAGGGACCTGAGCAAAAATCTGATTCAGAGACCAAAAAGGACTGCAGATGCTGTTGGATTCTGACCTCCCTGCACTCGGAGTGGATTTTCTGGAGCTACAGAAGCCCAATTGGCGCGCTCTCAACGGCGTTGGAAAGTAGACATCCTGGGCTTTCCAGCAATATATAATAGTCCATACTTTGCCCAAGATTTGATGGCCCAAACCGGCGTTCAAAGTCACCTCAAGAAATCCCAGCGTTAAACGCTGGAACTGGCACCTAATTGGGAGTTAAACGCCCAAACTGGCACCAAAGCTGGCGTTTAACTCCAAGAGGAGTCTCTGCACGAAATTTGCTTCATTGCTCAGCCCAAGCACACACCAAGTGGGCCCGGAAGAGGATTTCTATGTCATTTACTCATTTCTGTACACCCTAGGCTACTAGTTTCTTATAAGTAGGACCTTTTACTATTGTATAGAAATCTTTTGATCACTTTTAGATCTCTAGATCATCTTTGGACATTTTAGTTCTTAGATCATTGGGAGGCTGGCCATTCGGCCATGCCTAGACCTTGTTCTTATGTATTTTCAACGGTGGAGTTTCTACACACCATAGATTAAGGTGTGGAGCTCTGCTGTACCTCGAGTATTAATGCAATTACTATTGTTCTTCCATTCAATTCCACTTGTTCTTTTACCAAGATATCACTTGTTCTTCAACATGATGAAGGTGATGATTGACGCCCATCACCATTCTCACTCATGAACAAGGTGACTGACAACCATTCTTGTTCTACACGCATTTGAGGCTTAGTGAATATCTCTTGGATTTCTGATTGCACGATGCATGGTTGATCGCCTGACAACCGAGTGCTCGCCTGACAAACGAGCCAGCCATTCCGTGAGATCAGAGTCTTCGTGGTATAGGCAAGAACTGATGGCAGCATTCAAGAGAATCCGGAAGGTCTAACCTTGTCTGTGGTATTCTGAGTAGGATTCAATGATTGAATGACTGTGACGTGCTTCAAACCTGTAACCTACTGGGCGTTAGTGACAGACGCAAAAGAGTTATTCTATTCCGGTAGGGGAGGGAACCAAACCGGTGATTGGCAGTACTGTGACAGAGTGCGTGCATTAGCTTTCACTGCGCGGATGGGAGGTAGCTGCTGACAACAGTGAGACCCTACACGAGCTTGCCATGGAAAGGAGTAAGAAGGGTTGGATGAAGGCAGTAGGAAAGCAGAGAGACGGAAGGGAAGGCATCTTCATACGCTTGTCTGAAGCTCTTACACCAATGATATACATAAGTATCACTATCTTTATCTTTTATATTATTTTCGTTCATCACCATATACATCTGAGTTTGCCTGACTAAGATTTACAAGATGACCATAGCTTGCTTCAATACTAACAATCTCCGTGGGATCGACCCTTACTCACGTAAGGTTTATTACTTGGACGACCCAGTGCACTTGCTGGTTAGTTGTGCGAAGTTGTGTAATGCCATGGTATTGAGCCACCAAGTTCTTGGAGCCATTACCGGGGATTATGAGAGTTGTGAAAAAGTATAGTTCACAATTTCGCGCACCAGTGGCCTCCTCATGAAGAAAGCAAGGCGCAATATCAAGGAAATGTGGAGCCAGGATTCGAAATGGGGACCTTGTGCTAGCAAGGAAGGAGCGCTAGTGTGCAAGGGAATTGGCACAAATGGGAGAGCTAGGATTCGAAGGGGGAGTCCCACCCAAAGCTTGTAGCGCTACGTTAAAATAATGAACTGAGCGCTCTGGGAAGCTTGGCACGAAACTAACAACAAAGCAAAGGGAGCGCTACGTTTGGTTGATTCATTGAGCGCTCCCCTGGGAGGTGGCCTTGGTTCAATTTCAATTAAAAAAACCAATTTGGATCCAATTCATCACCAATTTTGAAAAAGCCCACTCCAAAGTCTGAAGATCAAAATTAGAGAGTGTATAAATAGGAGTTAGTTTTATTTGTATAGGATCTTCCTTCATTTTTTTAGTTTGCACTTTTTGCTCACTTTTCAATTTTACCTTTAGCTCATTTTTAGTTTTCATTTTGTCTTTGAATTTACGAATTGGGATCAAAATATAGTTTTCTTTTCTGATTGTTCTTACTTTGGCAACTTCTACTTTCTATTTTGAATTTTGGATTGAGATTGAAGGAATTCTATTTCGATTCTTGATCTGATATTTCTTTTTGTTCTTCTTCTGCATAATTCCGAGAATTGAAGAATTTGATCCAACTTTCACTTACTGTTTTCATCTACATTTCTTCTGCAAATTATTTTTTGTTTGATCAAGGAAGGAATTGAGATCTAGATCTACCTGCTAGTCTCATAGATCCCCTGAGATCTTCAATTTCTCTTTTAGATTTCACAATTGAGCTAAGTTTACTTTCTGTTTTGTTCTTCAAACAATTTTACCTTTTTGTTTAGATTTCCTGCAACTTATTTTATCTTCTACTTCTCTGATTAATTGCTCTTTACATTCTCTTGTTGAATTCTGAATCCCAGCTCCCACATCCCTTTACTATTCAAGCAATTTACATTTCTTGCAATCTAAGCTTCAGTTATTTACATTACTTGCACTTTAAGATTCAGCTCTTTTATTTCTTCTGCACCTTTAGATTCTGTCAAATTCTCCTCTCCCTTCAATTTTTATGCAATTTATCTTCTGTTGGTCACGATTCACTCAAATTATCACTTGTTTGCTTGACTAAATCAACCACCTAACTAAAATTGCCCAATCCTTAAATTCCTGTGGGATCAACCTCACTCATGTGAGTTATTACTACTTGATGTGACCCGGTACACTTATCAGTGAATTTTGTGTTGGAATCGGATTTCCACTCATCAACCACTGCCACCAGCTGCGGCGGTCCCACACTTTCTCTCTCCTCTACTTTCCTTCCATATCTTCTCATACTTCTCACCTACACTCCACATGCTCTCTTTTTCTTCTCAAGGTTCTGATAAACCCCGATTTCGTGGTTTATTTTGTGATTAATTTGGGGGGATTTTATCACCTTTTCCCACATTTATTCAATAAAATACCATGGTTTGTAATTCTCCCTTGAATTATGCTTAAGTGTAAAAACATGCTTTTTAGGTCCTTAAATTGGTGATTTTAACTCATTTTAATTCCATCTGATGCCTTGATATGTTTGTTGAGTGATTTCAGGTTCATAGGACAAGTATTGGATGGAAGAAATGAGAAGAAAAGCATACAAAGTGGAGAATGCATGAAGAAACCAAGAATTGGGAATGCATCAATGGGCGTGCACGCGTACAAGGCACGAGCGTGCAAAAGTGAGTTTGCCTAAGGACGTGCATGTGTACCTGCCGCGTCCGTGCTGATGAAGAATTAGCCAATCGACGCGCACGTGCACATGGCGCGTACGCGCCGATACTCTCACGTGACTCACTTAAAGGTAAAACGCTGGGGGCAATTTCTGAGCAACCCAGGACCAATTCCAACATGTTTCTAAGTGTATTTCATGCAAAATTGAAGCCCAAGGAAAGGAGGGAGCAATTGGTTGTAGTTTTGACATCATGTAGTGTAGTTTTTAGAGAGAGAAGCTCTCTCTTCTCTCTAGAATTAGGGTATATTAGGTTAATTTCATCTTAATTCTAGTTTTAATTTCATGTTCTCATCTTGTTTTCTCTATAATTTCATGTTCCTATTCTTGATTCCTCTTAGTTTTCATGTTAATTCTCCTTTTTGCTATCTTTTGTGATGATGAACTCTTATTGGATTTGGACCTTTTCTTTAATGAAATTTAATGTTTGATGTTCTTTTATTGTTGATTTGAGTTGAGATTTTACATTCCTTGCAATTGGTAGTTGTTAGATTCCACTAATTCTTGCCATTTATTATGCTTTCCTTTTATGCCTTCCAAGTATTTGACAAAATGCTTGGAAGGATTTTAGAGTAGAATTTTATGCTCTTGGCTTGGCAAGGTAACTTAGGAACTCTTGAGTTGCTAATGTCCAAGTGATTGATGATTGGGAACCATTAACCTTAGATCTCACTAACTGAATTGGTGGGGACCTAGGACTTATGGACTTGGATTGACATAACTCATTTGACTCTCCTTTATTAGTTAGAGGATGACTTAATGGGGTTGATACTTGCCAATTCTCATGTTGTGGTTAGTGATAAGGATAGAGATCCTTGACCACCAACCCTTGCAAAGGCCTTTTTGTTATTAGAATTTCCTTATCATTTACCTTTCATGTCTCTTATTCCAAAAACCCCAAAACATACTTCATAGCCAATAATCATACACTTCATTGCATTCTTTGTGAGACGACCCGGAGTCCAAATACTTCGGTTAATTCTTATTTGGAGTTTGTACATGTGACAAAATCATAAATTTTAATTTGATGCGAGAGTTGCTTGTTGGTTTGGAACTATGCTTACAACGAAGTAATTCCTTTCTTTAAGAAGAAAATCTAGACTGACGACAGTTCTTGCTTATCAAATTAATGGCGCCGTTGCCGGGGATTGCAATGGTGCTATGTTGTTGGCTATTGTATATATTGTGAATAGCTTGATTTTTGGTTTGTTTGTTAGTTTTTTCTAGTTGTAGGATTTTTGTTCTCTTTGTTTCTTGTTAGCTTTTGTTTTTATTTTCTATTTTACTATGAATTCTCATCCTTTTGGCTATGAGCATGGTTACAACTATGTTGTAGGAAATGGAAGCTTCAATGGGGATGTGCATCAAGGATTTGGAGATCAAATGTGGGAGGAGCCCTAAGCTTATGGACAACCTTCTTGGCAACAACCTCCTCTGGCTTCTTATGGATACAATTCAAATATTGATGCATACCAATCTAATGTATGTGATGACCCTCATTTTGGTTGTCAACCACAATCATCATATGCATATGAACCCCCTCCTCAACATAGCCCTCCAAAGCCATACTCACAAGCCTCATACCACCATTCACCTCCGTATGATCCCAACCCATATCTACTATACCAACCACCATATGAACCATACATAGAGCCACTATCACTCCAACACCCATACTCCCATGAACCAGAAAGTCTATACACACCACCTCAAAAATTTCACCAATATGGACCACCTTTCAACTACAATACCCTTCTCTCAAACGATGAACCCTCTCTTCCACCACCATCTCCCGATGAAGCCCTCAAGCTAGAATTGAGAGATCTTGAATCTCATCTCTTAAGGCGACAAGAGGAGGATGAAAAGAAGTTTAAGGAGCTAAGAGCCAAGATGGTTATCATGGTAGAAGCCATTGGTAACATAGTCTCATCTCGCCTAAGCCTATGCGATCAAGGCACTCCCATTGTTGAATGTGGAGAAGCAACCAAAGAGCTTAGTGAGGGAGTGAACTTGAAGCTCCAAGGTGAAGAAGAGGAGTTAAAGCAAGAAGTACAACAAGAGGAGAAGGTAGAGATGATTGAACCAAAGGAAGTAGTGGTTGGCACCTTAGGATATGTTGAGTACATAGAGAAATCACAAGTTGAAGAGCCTTCTTCCATGGAATTTGAAGTTGATGTTGAGTAGGAGAGTGCACAACCTCCAAGGCACAATGTGATTGAAGAATTGGAAGAAGTGACCCAAGAAATAGGTCCTCCTATTTATGATGATTCCGCATCAACATATGATCCTTTTGAGTTTGAAGAATCCTTCTCCATTGGACTTGGAATTGATGAAGATGTAGATTTTACTAAACCTCCTATCTATGATTTGAGTGATGGGGAAGAGATTGAAGGCATTGGTGAAGAAGAATGGGAACTTGAGAAAGTTTGGCAAGAGGTAAAGCTTGAAGAATCCTACCAAGTGGTGGAAGCCTCTAGGAGAGGATGGACGGGAGTAGAGCGCATTTTCTCAAGATCATTGGAACTCCTCCACCTAGGTTGTCATCCAAACCTCCGTTTGAGTGGATAAAACTTCTAACTCCTGGCTCTATTATCCCACTTGAATTTGGTTTGCTTGAGACAGTTGGCCAACTTAGGGCGCTTTACGGAATTAAGCATAAGAGGAGTATGTTTAGTGGTTAGCGTTGTAAGTCTATGCTCATTATAGTTGGAAGCTCAAAATTGAGGAGCATGGATTGGACTAGTGCTCAATTGGATGGGTCTAGGAGGGTAGTTTGGTGCTTCTATGGGAATTCATCTCTCTTGCCACCCGGAGGAAATCACCATGATCAACTCAAGGACGGGTGTGAAAACAAAGTTTGGGATCCCGGATCGCACAAGGAAGATCAACTTTGGGAGCCTATGGTTTGTGAAGAACTCCATCAAAGCTTGGAGTTGTTAACTTTGAATGATGAACCACAATGGAAGTCCAAGCATTGGTGGATGTTCAAGGATGGATTCAAGCACAAGCCACCTTGATAAGAGCTCCCATAAGTCCAACTTAAGGACAATAAACAAAAGTGTTAGGTGTAGACACCCCAGCATGGTAACATCTTTCTCTTTTTATCTTTTGTACATATTGGTAAACTAGGTTTAAATTTATGTTTTGTTTGGTTAGATATGTTCATTTGGGAGTTTAGTGTGTTAAATAAGGTTTTATGATATTTTGGTAGTTGTTTGGAGGTTTGGAATGCTTGGTTTGGTGCAAAAACATAGAAAAATTTTGAAAAACAGAGCACCAACCCACGCGTACGCGTCACCCACGCGTGCGCGAGCTCCAAGCATTTTTGACCATCCACGCGCACGCGTACATGATGCGTACGCGTGGATCCAGAAGTTCCACCCCTCCATACATTCACCCAAGAGTTGTGCCTGAAGTGTGCCAACTTTGTGCCCAAGGCACGCGCACGCATACTTCACGCGTACGCGTCGCCGCTCCAAATAACGCATCACGCGTACGCGTCGCTACCATCAATTTACGCTTATGCGCACATGACGCGCACACGTGGATTGCCCCTGTTTCACCCACCTTCTTTTCTTCTCTTCTTTCCATTTCTTCCCTTCTTCTCTCTTATCTTCTTTTCTTTCTACCCTTCAAACATCATCCAACACTACCAAACACCATCCATAACCACTTCTTTTAGTTAGTTAGTTAATTGTTTAATTAGTACATTTTCATTTTGTTTTCCATTTTTTTATAAGTGTTGGATTATTAATCTTGTTTACTGTTTCTTGCTGCTAATTATTGATGAGATGTTATTTTAACATCATTATTTTTAATTTTTATTGTTGGATTTAATTGTTGAGGTTATATTTTGTCACTTGGTTTTGAGTTTTCATGTTTAACATTTGTGAACACCAAGTGAATGTTACATTGCCTTTAAGCTTCTTAACTCTTTTGAATTGCATGTTTTGGCCACCATGCATTCATCATCCATTGCTAGGCAATTGTATATTATCATTGCATTTTTTAAGGTGATGCTTGTTTGTGGTTTACCTTTATGCACATCACTTATTTCATGCATTGAGATTGTAGAATTGTGAAATTGGATCGAAATCTTACCTAGTGACATATTTTTGAGCTTTGTAAAGCTTTGTGGACCATGCTTGCTATGTGATGGATTTCCACTTCTATCTTCTTTTTCCTAAGTTCCATAGCACCCATGTGTTTTACCTCTATGTCACTTAGGTGTTGCAACAACTTCAATATGTGTCATTGATTGTTGTGTAAGTTTCATATACCATTTTGTTCACTAAGTCTACTTACACATCAATCAATGCCCATGCATTATCCAATTTCACAATTTTTTGATTTTTGCTTGAATGCTTTTATGCTTCTTCACTACTTGTTGGATTGTTTTAGCCTGCAAGTCTTTAAAGTATCTCAAGCACACTAGAATGAGTGAAGTGCATGTTTTCTTTTGTGTAATTGTGATATAACTTTTTGTACTAGTGTGTGTATGTTCTAAACCGCGCGCAATTTTAGAACCCACACACCTATTTTTCATTAATGTCACACCAATTCACTCACTCAATTCTAGTGATTTACCTCATTCCAACAATTCACGCTTCCTTGCTTTTGTATTTTCTCATCTTACGGTGTTTATTTTGTTTTTCATGACTGATGCACCATAAGCAAAAACGGAAGCGGGAGAAGAACACGCAGCATCGGTTGACCTACCAGCTGAAGGTAGCAACTCGGAAAGTCGCCGTACCCCCTTGCTCATCTTTGGATGCCCCGAGGACGGTGTAAATTTTTTAGTGTGGGGAGGTCATCCGACCACTCGGCTTTTTGGGTAACAAATTTCTAATCCCAACACTTTTACATTTCACTTTTAGGTCTCTTAGGATTTTTTGGTTGCATTGCATATGTATATATTAAGCTTAGTCAAAATAATAAAATTTTTCAAGAATTTTATCTATAGGGCACCCCAATTGATTGAAAAAAAAAATTTAGAACTTGCTTGAATTATACAATTGTGGATCATGTTTTTGAGCTAAAAACACAAGCATGTGAGATTTGAGCCGCAATTGTGTGGTTACATCATACATAACCACTTACTTTCATTCTTGTGTGCATTATTCTCTTCCTATGATTATAATCTTTGATCTATTTGATTCTATATGTCCATTATTCTATGTATACATACAATTACATGATTGGGGTTGTTGTTTCAATTAGCTCACTTACCCATATAGCCTACCTTTTATCTTCCATTGTTAACCAACTTTGAGCCTACGCTTAACCCACTTATTATTAATTGTAGCACATTACAAGCCTAAGGCGAAAAACAATAAATGTCCCTTGTTTGGATCTTTGATTAGCTTAGACTAGTGAGAGTGCTTATCATTCAAGTTTGGGAGAGTTGGGAACATTGGTTGGGATGAAAGTGTATTTTTGTATTTTTGTCAAAATTTTGGGAAATTGGGTACATACTCATGCATTGAATGTAAAACCATATACATTGATACTTTTGTATATACTTTATTGCAAAAAGAAAAAAATAAATAATATAAAATAAAGAAAAAAATATATATATCAAAAGAAAAAATAGAAAAGAAAGAAAAAGAAAAGCAATAAGAAGGGGACAAAATTCCCCAAGGTAAAGTTCAATAAGAGTCAATGCATATGTGTGGTGATCAAAAGAGAATGCATGAGTGTGTGAAAAAGTGAAGAATAGGTAGTTAGGTTTGTTTAGAACCGTCTAGGTTATCATAGGTTAGGTGGAAAGCTTAGGTTAATCAAAGATTCAAAGTCTAGTCCACTTGACCATATGCATCCTACCTTGACCCTAGCCCATTACAACCTATGGAAAGCCCTCATGATATTTGTATGCATGCATAAAGTAATTGTTGATTGTTAGATGAAAAACAAATCTTGGAAAGCATGATTATGGGAGAATTGAGTGAATCAACCCCATATACTTGAGTGCCTAGAGCGGATACACATCCGGTGAGGCTTCGATCGCTCAGTTACATGTCTCCACCCATGATCATCTTTTCTTGCAAGTTTATAAAATCTTTCAATGATTTAATTCAATTGTGGGTTTGCTTTGATTGCTATGCTTTAGCCCTTGTACTTGTATGTATTCTTGGAAGTTGACCTATTTTGACCAAGTAGTTACATTCATTTAGATAGATTGCATATAGATAGGTTGCATTTAGTTAGTTTGCATGGAATAAATGTGATACCTTTTTGCTTCTTTCTTGATTTTAGCATGAGGACATGCTTAGTTTAAGTGTAGGGAGATTTGATAAACTCCGATTTCGTGGTTTATTTTGTGGTTAATTTGGGGGATTTTATCACTTTTTCTCACATTTATTCAATAAAATAGCATGGTTTTGTAATTCTCCCTTGAATTGTGCTTAAGTATAAAAACATGCTTTTTAAGCCCTTAAATTGGTGATTTTAACTCACTTTAATTCCATCTGATGCCTTGATATATTTGTTGAGTGATTTCAGGTTCATAGGGCAAGTATTGGATGGAAGAAATGAGAAAAAAGCATACAAAGTGGAGAATGCATGAAGAAACCAAGAATTGGGAATGCATCAATGGGCGCGCACACGTACAAGGGGCGTGCGCGCAAAAGCGAGTTCGCCTAAGGACGCGTATGCGGACCTGCCGCGTCCGCGCGGATGAAGAATTAGTCAATCGACGCGCACGCGCACATGGCGCGTACACGCCGATACTCGTACGTGACTCACTTAAAAGCAAAACGCTGGGGGCAATTTCTAAGCAGTCCAGGCCCAATTCCAACATGTTTCTAAGTGTATTTCATGCAGAATTGAAGCCTAAGGAAAGGGGGGAGCAATTGGTTGTAGTTTTGACATCATGTAGTGTAGTTTCTAGAGAGAGAAGATCCCTCTTCTCTCTAGAATTAGGGTAGATTAGGTTAATTTCATCTTAAATCTAGTTCCAATTTCATGTTCTCATCTTGTTTTCTCTTCAATTTCATGTTCCTATTCTTGATTCCTCTTAGTTTTCATGTTAATTCTCCTTTTTGCTATCTTTTGTGATGATGAACTCTTGTTGGATTTGGACCTTTTCTTTAATGCAATTTAATGTTTGATGTTCTTTTATTGTTGATTTGAGTTGAGATTTTACCTTCCTTGCAATTGGTAGTTGTTAGATTCCACTAATTCTTGCCATTTATTATGCTTTCCTTTTATGCCTTCCAAGTGTTTGACAAAATGCTTGGAAGGATTTTAGAGTAGAATTTTATGCTCTTGGCTTGGAAAGGTAACTTAGGAACTTTTGAGTTGCTAATGTGCAAGTGATTGATGATTGGGAACCGTTGACCTTAGATATCACTAACTGAATTGGTGGAGACTTAGGACTTATGGACTTGGATTGACATGACTCATTTGACTCTCCTTTATTAGTTAGAGGATGACTTAATGGGGTTGATTCTTGCCAATTCTCATGTTGTGGTTAGTGATAAGAATAGAGATCCTTGACTACCAACCCTTCCCAAGGCCTTTTTGTTATTTGAATTTCCTTATCATTTACCTTTCATGTCTCTTATTCCAAAAACCCCAAAACATACTTCATAGCCAATAATCATACACTTCATTGCAATCCTTGTGAGACGACCCAGAGTCCAAATACTCCGGTTAATTCTTATTTGGGGTTTGTACATGTGACAAAACCATAAATTTTTATTTGATGCGAGAGTTGCTTGTTGGTTTGGAGCTATGCTTCCAACGAAGTAATTCCTTTCTTTAAGAAGAAAACCTAGACTGACGACGGTTCTTACTTATCAGGTTCATCTCTACTCCTCTTCCTTCTTATCTCTTATTCTAGATTCTATTTCTCTTACTAGTTGCATTTAGTTCTCTTTTTCTTTTCTTCTTAGATGGATCTCTATTAATTGATTCTTGCTTATTTGCTCTTTTTCTTTTCTTATTTTTTCCATGGTGTTGATCTTTGAGTTTTATCTTGCTTTGATGGATCCTTTTGTTATTTCTTGATTCCTTTATGACTTTGTGGTGTTGTGTTGTTGTTTGGTGTTCCATTTGGGGTTTTACATATTGAATTCTTTATACTTTCTCATTGTTTGAATATCACACACCAAGTGTTTGTTGAAAGGCACCTACACCATTTTAGTTCAATTTTGACTTTGTGCTCTCAACTTGGTGCTTCTTCTTCATACACTTGCCTTTCCTTTAATTTATGCATTGAGCCTCTTTTGCTTCATGATTACCATTCTTATGCCCATTTTCCATGACTTGCTTCATTCTTATTGATGCTTGACTATATCCTTCTCATGCCTTATTGCATGCTTTACTCACTCTTGCATCCCATGCTAAGTGTTATGCCCCTTGATTTTATTAGTGTCTTGATCACATGTTGCAGCTGTCATGTCCTCAAGACATACCACTCCTTTTGGGGCACTACTTGTCACTTGTATGTTATCTTCCAAATGTTGATTATTTCGGGTTTAATGGTTCTCCTCTTCTTTCTTTTTTCAGGATGGCCACCAAGAAAGGCAAGGAGAAGGCGTCAAAAACCCCGGCTACTAAAAGGGAACCCCGAAAATCAACCTCCAAGGCGCACCCTACACTAGGAGCTAAACTCCTGTCAAAGAAGGCGAAGACAATTGTTCATATTGATGAACAAGAGAGGAGCAATCCGGCAAGGGACTCCACAAGGTTTTCCAACCGCTTCTGTGAGCTCATGTTCTCCGCCATGGTTGAGAAGAACTATCATCCCGAACACCTACTCGCCCCACCAAACCACATTGCTCAATATGTGATGCCCCGCATTGAGCAGCGAGGATGAAGGTTTCTCATGCGAAGACCACAAGAGGCCAACCTCTCTTGGGTGGTAGAATATTAGACCAACTACCACTTTCCTTCTCTTCAGTCAGTATATGTGTGCCAAAAGCAAGTCCCGATTTCGGAAGAGGTTATTCAACAAGTGCTTAATGTTTTACCCGTACTGGAAGAAATGGATGGTTACCAAAAGATCTTGCGCCAGCGTGATGACTTTGAGTTTATTTTTTATTGGGATGCTATCCGCCGGGTTATTGCTGGACCGGAGTCATTTTGGACCCGAGGGAGCTGATGATTAGATTTTTGACGGTTTAGAATTTTATTAATGAAATCTCGTTGTAAAGTATAGTCTCTAAACCAACAATAATCCTTTCATACAAAAATTTGTTTGTCACAAGTACAAACCCCTAAAATCTATAAACCGAAGTATTTAAATCTCGGGTCGTCTCTCAAATGACTTGCAGGGTAGTGTTCTTGTTATTGGTTATGAACTTGTTTATTTTGGGGTTTTAGATGAGAAATATGAAAAGTAAATGGAAATGAAATTTTATTAACAAAATGGTCTTGGCAAGGTTTGATGATCAAGGACCTATATCATTATCACTAATCACAATCATGATAGTAGCAAGGATCAATCTCACTAAGTCATCCTCTAGCTAATAGCAAAGGAAAGTCAAGTGAGTTATATCAATCAAAGTCTATAAATCCTAGTTCACTAATTGAATTAATGAAAGCTAGAGTCAATGGCTATCAACTATCAATCACTTGGATATTAGTAACTCAAGAGTTCCTAAGTTATCTTCCCAAACCAAGAACATAAAATTCTATTCTAACATTCTCCCAAGCATTTCATCAAACACTTGGAAGGTGCAAAAGAAAAGTATAGTAAATCACAACAAGAATGAATTCTAACTACAATTGAATGCAAAGAATTAACAACAACAATCAAGGAAATCATAATTATCATGAATTACCTCAAATTGCGTTATTGAAAGAAAACAAAAGAACAACATTAGATCCACAACAAAATGAAGAATTGCAAGAATTAAAGTACATAACTAGAGAGAGGAAGAAGAGAAGAGTAAGACTTGATAAAGGACAAGTAAATCAAAGTATGAATTAATCCTAGATCTAAGAAGAGAGATTACCTAAACCTAATCCTAATTCTAGAGCGAAGTGAGAGATTCTCTCTCTAGAAACTATCTCTAAAACTAATCCTAAAAATGATGCTAAGTCTTCCAAGATGATTTTTCCTTCAATCCTTGGTCCTTTTAATGCATTTTGGCGCCAAAGTTGGTTGCACTGGGCCCCATAGCTTCCCAGAAATTGACGGGCACAAGTTTCATTTAAAAATCACGTGCGGCCTTCGGTGCGAACGCGCACAGTACGCGTACGGGTCCCTGGTCGATATTGCAATATGTGCACGAGCACCTTGTGCGCGTGCGTGTCCTTGGACGAGATCAGTTCTTTGGCTTTTTGTGCTTCTCTCTACTTGCATGCTTCCTTCCTTGTTCCTTTGATCCATGCTTAGCCTATTTTAACCTGAGATTACTAGCAAACACATCAAGGCACCTTATGGAATCAAGGATGAATTAAAATTACCAAAGTAAAGGCTTAAAAAAGCATGTTTTTACATTTAAGCACAAATACGGGAGAGATAACAAAACCATGCTCATTCATTGGCTAAATGTGAGAAAATGTTATCAAAATACTCTAAATTCAACACAAGATAAACCCTAAAAAGGGGGTTTATCAGGAGCCAAAGATCCCGACCCAAGAGCATTGATGTACGCCATCTCACTGTAGAGGCTAGGGCATGGGCCCAGATCTTATCTCACTACGTGCTACCTAGCACCCATAAGTCATCCATCATGGCGGACCTCGCCCTCCTCGTTTGGTGCATACTCACGGAGAGGCCAGTCAACATCTCTCTCCTCATCCAACAAGCGATGAGTCGAGTCCAGGCCAAGGGTAATCTACCATTTCCTGTGTTGGTATCCAATTTGGTTGCTGTTGCCAGTGTTCCTTGCGAGGCTACGGACATGAAAGCTACAATTCCGGCAAAGGGCGATATCGTCCCAAGCGGGAAATATCTTCAGCCTCCCATGGATACCCCGAGCCTTGACATAGCCCCCCTTTCCACCATTCTTACCACTTCACCCGCACCACCAAAGTCAACCCATCAATTGCTTGTAAAGCTCCATGAGAAGATAGATCGGTATGAGAGGCGTAACAAGCGCCGATTTGCTTACTACAAGAAGCTTTGGGGTTGTGTCAACCCACCTACGGATGACCCGGACATTTCCACATCCGCTTTGGACCACAGTGAAGCGAGTACTCAGGACATGGAAGATGGAGGTGGCGACCTCAATTTCACTTTGCGTATCACCCAAGGCACGGAGGACCGTGCGAACTTTTAAGTGTGGGGAGGTCGGTTACCGACTTCCGTAGTTAACATCTATTCTCTTTTCAACTAACATGATTTTTATTTTTCTTTCGTTATTAGAATAGATTGCATGGTTAGTTTTTGTATTTGAACACTTCTTGCATGTTAGGACTACTTGGTTAGTCAGGGTGATAACTTCTTTTCCAAGAAATCATCTATAGGGCACCCTACCCTCCCAATTTGAAAATTTTTGTGTTAATCTTGCTTGAAGAATGTATTTTGGAACATGGTTTTGAGATAAGAACACAACCATGTGAGACTTGAGCCCAATGATGTGGTTAAACCTTATAATCACTTATTTCCATTCTTGTGTGCGTTGTTCTCTTTCTATGATTGTAATCATCGATTTTTTTGATTCTTTATGTCCATTATTCCATGTAGACATGCAGTTATATGATTGAGGCTATCATTTTATTTAGCACATATACCCAAATGGCCTACCTTTCATCAACCACTGTTAGCCAACTTTGAGCCTACGATTTACCCACTTTGTTCTTAATTTAGCACATTATAAGCCTTAAAGCAAAAAACAATAAATGTCCTTAATTCAGATCTTTGATTAGCTTAGGCTAGTGAGTGTATGTAACATTCAAGTGTGGAAAAACTTAAGACATTGGTTGAGGTAAAAGGGGTGTTTTTGTATTTTGTTGAAAATATTAGAAATTGAGTACATACTTATGTGTCAATTAAATATTTGAACCATATGCATTGATACCTTTGGATATAATTACATAAAAAAAGAGAGAAAAAAAGAAAAATAAAAAATATAGAAAAAAGAAAAAGAAGGAAAATAGAAAAAAAAAAAGAAAAAGAAATGCAATAAAAGGGGACAAAACGCCCCAAAGTTGAGTTCAATAAGAATTGAGGCATATGGGTTGTGATCAAGAAGAGAATGCATGAGTATGTGAAAAAGTAAAGAATGTGGGTAGTTAGGTTAGCCTTCAAATTGTATAGGTTGTTATATAGGTTAGGTGGGAAGCTTACATTAATCAAAGATTCGAATTTTGAGCTCACTTAGCCATATATAACCCTACCTTGACCCTTGCCCCACTACAACCTATGAGAAGACCTTATGATAGGTGTATGCATGCATTGGATAATTGTTGATTGTTAGATGACAAACAAATCAGGAAAAGCATGATTAGAAGAGGATTGACTGATCAACCCTAAACACTTGAGCGACTAGAGTGCAAACACTTCTGGTGAGGATTTGATGCTCAATTCCTTGTTCCCAACTTTCATGAGCTTTCTTTATGCAAGTATATACACTCCGCTTTGATGCTTTGAATTGGTAGAGTCATGAATTGTTTAGTCATCTTGGCCCTATGTGCTCATATATATATTCTTGGAAGTTGATCTACCTTTGACGAAGTAGATAGATACATTTGCATTAGTTGCATGCATATAGATAGATTGCATATCAATAAACTCATTCTCCTATGTTCTTTGGTCTTTAATCTTAACCATGAGGACATGCCTGGTTTAAGTGTGGAGAGATTTGATGCGCCACTATTTCGTGGTATATTTTGTGCAAAATTTAGAGGATTTCATCAACTTACTTCACACTTATTCACATAAAATGCATAGTTTTGTGTTTCCTTCCTAATTTTGCTTAATGGTTGAAAACATGGCTTTTAGGTTCTAAATAAGCTATATTTTAATCTCCTTTTATTACCATTCGATGGCATGATCTATTTGCTGAGTGATTTCAGAGTTTATAGGAGGCAAGAATGGTCTAGAAGAGGAAAGGAAGCATGCATAAGTGGAAGGAGCATGAAAAATGGAGTTTTGAAGCATTGGAATCGACGCGCACATGCATCCTACGTGCACGCGTGGGAGCTCAGATTTGAGATTGGTGCGCAAAAGTCGACGCTTCTGCATAGCTGGGTAGAATTCTCATCGACGCGTACGCGTGACGTTCGCACGTGACCTCTTTAGTGAAAACGTGACTGGCGATATCAGGGGAGCTTTAGACCCAATTTTGAGTAGAATTCTAGCGGGAAAAGACATAAAGGACCAAGGGTTGAAGGGGGGATCATCTTTTACTCATTTTAGTTAGTTTTGGGTAGTTACATCTTTTTAGAGAGAGAAACTACAACTTCTCTCTAGGTTTTTGGCTTTCTCAACTCCAATTGCACTTGGATCCTTTGGTTAGATCTGAATTTGATTCAATTTTACATTGTTCTAGTTGTAGATCTTCTTCTTCTACTCTTAATTTAGTGCTCTTGTTGCTCTAGCATTGTAAATCTTGGATCTAGACCTTGTTATTTTGATTTCTATTAATGCAATGAGGAATTTTATGTTCATTGTTGTTAATTGCTTGATTGTTGTTAATTATTTGCAATAGAAAGCTTTAATTCAATTTTTCTTCTCAATTTCATGATGTCTTCTATTATTGCTCACCAAATATTTGAGAAAATGTCAACTATAGCTATGGAGTAGATTTTCACTCTTGGCTTAGGGGTTGGATAATTGGAAACACTTGAATTGTCAAAGCTTCTTGTTGATTGATAATTGAAAATTGCTAATTGACTTGAATAACACTAACTCTAGTCATTTCTAGGGATCTGACTAGGACTTGTGGACTCAATTTGATTATTTTCACTTGACTTTCCTCCATAGTTAGAGGTTAACTAGGTGGAGCAATAACCAATTCTCATCACAATTATTGGAGACAATGCGGATAGGAATTCTAATTCCCAACCCTAGCCAAGGCTTTTATATTGAATGATTGCCATTCACTCTTGCTTAGTTCAATCTCTTGTATCCTTTAGCCTACTTGATTACTTGTTCATTTCTTTTATGCAAGTTTGTTTATATTTCTCGTATTCAACCTTAAACACCATGAGAACTCCTAACAAATGATGTGCTTCTTAGGGCAACTGCTAGGGAGAACGACTCGAGACTAATACTCTCGATTATTAATTTGAATTGTGGACACACTTTATTTGTTTGATGCATTATAGTTTGTTGGTTTAGACTATACTCACGACACAATTCTATTGGAAAATTCTATACCGACAAAATATAGCTCATCAATGATATTCTAAAAACCACAGAATTAGAAAATTCAGCATCAACATCTCACTCCTTGCAACAATCACTACTGTAAATAGACTCTCAAACATTTTTATATTCTAAGCAATAGTACAAACATAATCTTAATGAAACTCTGCAAAAAGCATTTCAAACATTTAAACCAAAATCCAAGTATTAACGGAGCAAGCAAGCAAGAATGGCGCAAGCAAGCAAGAACGGAGAAGATAGAGCAAACAAAAAATTAGGATCTGAAATACTTAAACACTTCGATTTTAGCTTGATCTGCCAGATTGATTAGGATCAAGCAAGCAAACAGAGCAAAAATAATAACAGAGAGAAAATCACATGCTTCTGAGTATTTAAACCAAAATAAAAAAAACAAACAGAGAAGACCTATTGCGGCGATGATCTTGTGTGTTTACACGCAAAAATGGAGGTGGTACAAGTGGCAGAAGTGTGGTGTTGCGACAAGAGCAGCAACGGTGGCTGAAAGCCCTTGGCGACATAGATCTGAGACGAACAAATGATGACAGCGATGCAGATCTGAGGCGGATCGAATGGAAATGAAGTCCAAGGAGTCGTTCATAGAGGAGATGTGTTGACAAAAAGGCACTTTCTCTTGATCTCAGAGGCGGAAGAGGAGCCTTTGCTCGATTCCAAAAGCCTTTGGAACTGCAGCGGCAATGCCGACGGCAACGAGCTTAGAGTTTCGGCAGTGAGCTCTCTCTTCTATCTCTGTTTCACGCAATCTCTCCTTCTGTTTGTTAATTGGCCAATTGTTATGAAAAAATGTTTTAGTAAGAATACTAGTAGCCATAAAACTATGGCCATTAAAAATTTCTAACTAAAAGTATTTTTTATGTATTTTTAGTGACAATAATAATAGTTGTCATTATAATATATAGTGTTAGTGGTAAATATATAATTGTCATAAAAACACAACTTAAATAAAACAAACAATAACCATTAAACTATTGCCGCTAAAAGTTAGTGGCTAAAACTAATATTTTTTGTAGTAGCAATTAATCAATTAATAAACAATTATCAGAATCGCCATAACAAATCAAATCAGAATGAATCATAAACAATCTCAATGATAGAATTGGACAACTGAAAAAGACATTGATAATAAATTACGAAATTATTAATATTAAAATTGAAAAATATAAAATTAGAATTTCAAATTTAAAATAAAATTAAAAAAAGATTAAAAATAGATATTGATGGAACATCAAATTTTTAATGACATATAAAGTTATAAAGATAAGATAAATAATAAATAATAATTTATAAAATATAAAATAAATTTAAAATTAAATAATATATAAAAATCACTACTAGAAAACTAGTTATTACAGACGGATATTTCCGACAGATGTTATCCCACTAAAATACAAAGGGAATTTCAGAGGGATTTTTTGTCGGAAAACAAAAAAAATGGATTAGCATAAATTACAGACGGAAAAGAGAATCCGTCGATAATTCCATCGGAAAAATTAATCTTTTTCAGTGAGAAATGGTTACAGACAGAAAATCTGTCTATAATTAAATAGACAAAACACTGCGTTTTATTAAATTATTACAGACGGAAAAATCCGTCTATAATTTAAAATTTTCTGTCAGAAAAATTGAGTTAACCTTATTTTATCCCACCCTCTGTATCCATTCACACTCCACACAAATCAAATGAGTCTCTCCGTCACTAGTTGCTTCTTATCTCCGTCGCACCAGCTTCTCCCGTCGCTGTCGCCGCCGCTCGCATCACAGGATCTCTCTCTATCATCCCTTCCGTCACACGGGCTCCCTCCGCCGCCACTTTTGTCGCATCTAGAGCGATTCGTGAAACTCATCTCAACTCGGTGGAAACTCAATGGTTATTGTTGAATGGCGAAGCTTGAAGCGAAGCTCGGAATGATAGTTGACTCCATTGGTAACTTCTTCTTCGGCAAAGACCAGCTTCTCCACTAACCGAATCAAATCGAATCAAACACTTTATATATAGGGTTGCATAGATCTTCAATCTTTTGATCTATTTGAACTCCACTAAACAGGTTAGCCCTAACTCCATCCCTTGTTTCTCTCGCTAATTTTTCATTCCAAACGCGTTATTGTGCAGTGTCTTGCTCTGGTATCAAATTTTGATTTGAAACAGTGCCGATTAGTGGTTAATTGCTATCAATTTTGTATAGTTGAACATATCTCGAGAAAAACTGTCTAATTTGCTAAATATGAGAAGTTAAAGAGGGCCAAATATAATTGGAATGCTTAGAAAAAGTAGTTCTTGTTTTTTTAAGACTCTTAGGGTTTTCTGAATTTAGCATCGTGAAATCGTGATCATTTTATTCTACCATTACTTGTTCTTTTTTGTTCTTTTTTGTTCTAATTAATTGTTTATGGTTGTGGTATTATTTATTTTCAATTGATTGAACCTTACTTTGGCTGCTTTTGGTTTTGCTTTAACACTTGGAATATCATAAAACTGAAAAGTGATAAGAACATAGTGATAAGCACAACCTTTGTGTTGCTGTGATGGTATTTTTGCTTTTGCTTTAGTTAGCATTATCATTATTGTTATTAATATTGTTTTTCCTAATATATATATATATATCAGACCAATTTGGAAACTGACTTAGCATGGTGGAGTGTTGTGTGTGTTGTCATGGATATCATTTCTCTCTGTTGCTACTTAATTTGATATCTCAAGATAGTGCTACCATGACTTGTCCCATTTACTTTCACCTAATTCCTTTTTTTCCTCTTTATTATTCTAGTGTACGAGCTGTGACAACTGCACTTTGGTGTAACTTTCTTGTTTTCTCTCTCAAGTTTGGAGTGTATTTTGCTACCTCTAGCCATGTTATGTGAGTGAATAACATGCACTACTTATCACTCATTATGATTTTGGCTATGTTTTTTCTCAGCAACAATTATTCAAAGCTTTCCACATTCTTCTGCTATTTAAAGCTATGCACATTATTCAGTTGAATGGAACTTCAACATGTATGCTACCGTTGGTAAAAAAGATATGTTGTAGTAGTTTTTAAGCATTAAAACAAGAATGTAGAAAGGTGAAAAGAAAACTTTTGCTAAGATTGTTTTAGTTATTCTTCCCTCCGGTAGGCTATGCAACTTGAATATATTCCTTAGTTCCTAAAACTCCTTTAGTAGTGAATTAATATTCTCCCTGTTAGCTTGTTCTTATAAACGGTAGCAAAATATGCAGGATGGTGCTGCTGTGACAGGCCTTCTTATTGCAGGGGCATCATTGATTACAGTGAATGTCACTGAAAATGCTATTTATGATCCTATAGGCTCAATCGTAGTTGGCAACTTACTTGGCATGGTAAAGAGGCTCAGTAGGCAGTAATTTCTCTGCCATCTGATGTAAGAGACATAGATCTGAAATCTATTTTCACATGATTTTATGCTAAATTGACCATGCAGGTAGCCATATTTCTTATCCAGAGAAATCGACATGCTATTGGAACAATTAATTCTGATGATGGTTTCGAAACAGATTTTAGTGGAGTTATGGTGATGCAAAATTATGCTACTGAAAATGTTTTTGTGCCTAAGGTTTGCCTTCAAACATAATTTAATAAGTGTTTCTAGGATTCCATTTTATGTTGTATAGTTTGGTGCTAATTTATGTGCTCTGCTAATAACAATATCTTGTGATTCTTCAAGTTGAAAACTTCTTACAGCTTAGACATAATTGCTGATGTCGAGTCATTTAATATTTATTAACCGTTACATTTGTGACTGAATTTGGTTTGGTAGGAAGGGGGAGAGGCAGAGATTTCAGGATCTCCTATAGAGAAGACAATTCTTTCATGGGCAGTAAAGGTACCTTTGTTGTTTTTCCTCTATTATTATTATTGCTCTTCCACGCCTTCCCTCTATTGATTAAAGCTCAACTCATACATATTGCAGTTGGGTATGAATTTCAGTCTTCTCAGATCAAATACGATAGTTCTCCATGTCTTCCCTTTAATTCCGAGAAAAAAAGAGGCGGTGTTGCTGTGAAGCTGGTGAGAATTTGATATATTTGTTTGCCATTCATTGTACTTTTGAACTAGTATCAGAGTATGCATCCTTTTAGCTTTTGATGATTAACTTTGCTCGTGAATGAAATGAAATTATAAATGTGAAAGTGTTTTCTTTGTTATTATGGTCATATCACATGCCCAGGATACTGAGATGAAGGTTAGCAACAATTTCAAGTACTGAGATGAAAATAACTGAAATGAACATTGGAGATAAGGAAAAAAATCTTTTGATGGATCTGTATCAATATTTAAGAAACATGGAACATGATTACCACTTACATCACCTTATTTTTATCAATTCGATTAGAGTGTTGTTTGAAGTAACTTACTCTATGCCAAAGTTTGAAAAATCAGCTAACGTAACAACTGATAATATTTCACAAAGTATAGCAATTGAAAGCAGTTGATAATTTTTCTTTTTCAGCATCTTCCAAGTTGATTAATTATTGTAAAACTTCTTTCAGGTAGCTTTCAAGGAGGCTATTAATAACATGGCTGCTCGCAGCTTGCGTTGTGTTGCCATTGCTTACAGATCATATGAATTAGACAAAGTTCCATCTAATGAAGATGATTTGGCCCAATGGTCGTTACCAGAAAATGATCTTGTTTTGCTTGCTATTGTTGGAATAAAGGTAAAATTCAAGGATAAGTTTTCTGGCAGTATTAAACACTTAAACTTGATTGTGTCCGATAAATTGAATATTCGTGAGTATTGTTTTAAAAGCTCAAGGCTCTGGGGATGCATTTGTTAATTAGTCTCAGTGGATAATTAGGTAGATATATGTGACCTAACATGCACATCAAATGTTTGTTAATTAGTCTCAGTATAATTAGGTAGATATATGTGCTCAATGTTGTGTTTGTGCAGATGAGGTGTTTGATCTAATGACTGAACTGCTTTTGAAATAGTATGTTCAATTGAGTCTCCATTTTTGAATTCAGATTCAGTCTCTGTTTTCTTCACTGCTGTGCTTTTCTTTTATGTGTACATAAGTAGTAATATGTATCTTTATTCTTGCTATTTCACTCTTAATTAATTATTTTTATGTTGCAAGTTCTGTCAAGGGTAGGGGAGGCTGTACAGATGACTACTGAGCATGAACCTAATACTGAGCGGGGCAGCATTGAGAACAGAGGTGGATTTGTCTCAAACATGCCAGGTTCTTCAACTAACCCTGAATTCTATGCTTTATTGCTACTGATATTCAGTGCTGATTTTTGTGTTTTCATTCATCATTCCTTTTACTATAGGAACTTGAGTTTCGTTTTCTGTGATATTAGTTTACTCAATTCCTTTTACTATAGGGCAGTGTTTCTTCTCTAAGACTGATATTCTCTTTCCCAGAAAAAAGAAACTTCTTTTGGAACAGAATGGACCACATGTTGCAAGAATCTCAGTTTACGAGGTATGCTATAAGAACCGATTACTCAATTAAAACCTCCATGTCTTTTTATTGTTCCTTTGCTGCTTTTTATAACTCGAGTTTTTGTGAAGGGGTGTGAGAGAGAGGTTGTTGAGGCTGGGAAGCAATCCGATGAGTTCTTGCAATAGTTATCTATTTATCTATCTATCTATCTATCTATCTCTATTTGTTGGTGTCTATTATCTCTGCTCTACTGATTCAACAAATTTCTATCTAAACGTCTTATATTTCTTGTATGATTTGGTTGCAATAGTTGGTGCTTATAAATTTGTTGGTGTCTTATATCTAACACGTCTTATAACAAAATTGTTGATGTCTTTGCAGAAGTAAACCCTCTGCAGAAAGTTTCGGCTATTGTTCATGGAAACTTGAAGCTCTCCGAGAGGTAATTCTTGATAAGGAACCATGCTTTTTAACCCTCCTTTCTTATTTTAATGCTTATAAATACGTGAATTTGTGTTTCTTTACAATTCTTATATAAGTGGTGGAATTGATCTTGTTTTCTTTTGGCAGTCATGCAATCCTAGTATATCTTGCTTCTGCTTTTACTGGAATTGCTGACCACTGCTTCATATATAGGAGTTTTGAGGTTATCAATAAAGTGACATAGTCTTAAGTGGATTCTCTTAAGTGGATTCAGGTGTAGGTTATCAATTGCAAAAGGGAACTGTAGAAATAAATGGTCATGGTTTATAATTGCTGTTGTTTATACATAAATATTTCTTTCTTATAGCGTAACAATATTTGTTACTGATGTTCATATACCTTCTTAAAAGGATTCTGTTGATCTTAAATCAAAGAAGGCAAAGGTCTTTGTTGAGATAAATCTATATTGTGCCCTTCAATTGAAAGGCAAGTTCAGTTGCTGCCAAATATTAGTATAGTTGTGATGTGTGTGTAAAGACCATTTAGAAGGATAAATTTTTTAAACTCTGCTTTGTGACAGCTTCTGTATCAGCAAACTCTATAAATAAAGAAGAGAGCTGTGTCAATACAAAATGTGTTTTCTTCCCTTTGCTGATTAAAATAAATAGAATATATAGAATATTATCTCAATATTTCCATTAATCAATGTCACAAGGATTTGGTTTTTATGATTTCGCGAGTTGCCTTATAAGCCATGAAAGTAATTAGGTACCTTGAAATATATTCTTTTTCTGGTTGAATAAGCCATTAGATTTTCTTTGTGCCAGAATTTCTTGTGCCAAAAAGGGAAGCATCAGTGAGAATTTCTTTGTGTTAGAATTTCTTGTATATCAAGAATGCTATTGTATCATCAAACTTAACTCCTTGAGGCACCAAATTTAAGAGAACAGTGGTTTTCTCTAGTTGATGATTTGCTGCATTAGCTCCAACAATGCAAACCTGGTTGCGACTCAATAAAAGACTGGCTGCAATTTCCTCAGCTAGCTTGAAAACCAAAGGGAAGAACTTGTATATTGCAATGCTGATGTGGAGTTTAACTTGAAGTGGCCACACACAACCACAAGGAGATCCAGGAGGTGTATTTGTCAATGGCTTTGAGCAAGTCACCATCGTGCAATCTAAAAGGAATAGGATCAATATAAACTCTTGTTTGTTTAAATTGTTGAAAATAAAGGAACTAGTAGTGTCAATGAGTAATGTAAATAGTTATAGTTTTGTCAATGGTTTATTTTTTGGGTACCTTTTTATGATAGTGAGATATTGGCCAATGATGTTGAAAAATAACATCCAATTTTATAGGTATCATATAATAAATATTATGTTTATCTATATGATTTTTGGTCTCTTTTTTTTCAATTTACAGTGTGTTTGATGGAGGAAATTTAAAAAATAAACCTAAAGTATTCATTTTGCAATGGAAAAATTTAAAAAAATTTCTATTTTATTTTTTCGACGAATTTACAGATAGATTTTCTGTCTGTAATCATAGTGTGAGATGATTTTCCAAGGTTCAAATTACAAACGAAAAATCCGTCGAAAAATCTGTCTGTAATTACAGATGGAAAATCCGTCTGAAAATACGTCTGTAATTACAGACGGAAAATCCGTCGGAAAGTTCTTCGCCTTTGGGAAATGGATAGAAAATTTACAGAAGGAAAATCCGTCAGTAACTGGTAAAAATCCGTCTGTAATTTTTTGACGAAAAAAAATCCGTCGGTAAATAATTTTCGATGGGGCTTTTACAGAGGCACAAAATCCGTCGGTAACCAAAAATCTGTTTATAATAAAGATTAAATCTGTCTATAAATCTGTCTGTATTAATCTATTTTCTAGTTGTGAATTAATTAATAAATAAAATTAAAAAAATTATTATTTCACAATTGTTTTAAAAATATATTTAATTACTAAGACTATTTAATAGTCTAAATATTTTATTAGGACCGTCAAAATCGAAACCCACTGTGTGTTTCTAGTGCCCCCTAGTGCTAACATCTATCTTGTGTTGGTTAGTATATATTCTTAACCTTTCATGATTATATTTTCTCCACTAGGTATTATATATTGATTGATTATTCTTAAAGGATTTGGTTTCTCTAAAATTGTATTGTCTTTTAGAAAAAAAAAAGTATATTATTAATCATCATTAAATTAAGATAGTAGGATTCAGAAATGATAAATATTATAAATTCAAAAATAATTAAAATTTTATTTTATTATTTTATTAATATTGTCACTTCAAAAAAACTTTTTTCATTCTTAAAAAAAAAAAAACATTGGAGAGAGAGATATCAAACGGATGAAAAATAGAGGAAAGAAGATCAAACAGATGTAAAGCACAAACATTCATTAATCAACCACCACGTACAATAGCAATGTGTTACTTCTTTTTTAAGTTCGTGGTGACATACTCAGTGATGAAATCAACGAAAATAGTGACACACTGAATGTCGTTAACAAAGTCATCACAAAGACCAGATATAATAAATTAAAGCAATTAAACGCCTATATATATAGATAGATACCTTCAAAGTGCAAACATCCCGAATTAACAAGCATATTAATACATACATATATATACATACAAGCTCATATTTCAAACATATATAATCGTCAAGGCTCCATTTGGATTCTATTTTGTGTATGGCCGAAGTTCAGAGCATCCATATTCCTCTTGTGAAACTTGGTAACCAAGGCCTTGAGGTATTAAACTCTCTATTCTAGTTCAACTCGAATATTTAATTAGTTTAAAAGATAAGAATCACCTATCAATCTACCGCAGCTACTCGTAAAATAAAAATACTATACATACATTAAAATAAGTCATTATATATTTTATACTAATAATTAATTTTTGTATTTAATTTTAATATACATCTATTATGATTGTATACTCAAAGTATATCTTCAAAATAAAACTTCTAATCTATATTTATGCTATATATATAATAAGAATATAAAAATTTTTGGTTTTTTTATTCTAAAATATATTTTTCATTGTATATAATTTATGAAAGATTATTATTCTTAAAATTTAAACCAAAAACATTTTAGTTAAATTATAAAATATTTATCATTTATCATCTTAACTAATTTTTAATAAATGAAAGAGTAAATCAATAGATACGATAATACTTATTGATATAGTAGTCATAATATATAATTATATTTGTATGAATCAAGAATTATGTATCTAATAAGGACACATTAATATAAATTATAAGGATTTGCAATCAAAGTGCTTGATCGCTTGTTGTTAAGAAAATGTAAATGGCCAAAAAGTTATAATTCAAATGGCATATTTTTCTCTACACTCACCTAGATCGTGGATTTGAGTCTCACTTTTGATTTTGAAAAAAAAAAAGTAAATTTAATAACCGTTGGTTCAATGTAGTTTTGTCATTTTAAATATTTTAACTTGAATATTATGAAACATTTATGTATCTATTAATTTATGATTCAATTATTTTCTGTTATTAAGGTTTCGAAGTTGGGATTTGGATGTATGAACCTTACAGGAGCCTACGCTGCTGGTGTTTCTCAAGAGGAAGGCATTTCTATTATTAAGCATGCTTTTAATAAGGGAATCACCTTCTTTGATACTTCTGATATTTATGGACTCAATGCTAATGAAATTTTGGTCGGAAAGGTACGAAGGAATTACTACTTCTGCATAAAAACTATTCTTATTTGGGTTGCTCTTACCAAGTACAATTTTTAAGGATATAAAAGTTAAATTCGTTTAAAATAAAAAATTATGCATTCAGCATCATTGAGATTATTATAGTCTCTTACATTCATCAGCATCATTGAGATTATTATTGTATTGATTGCAAATGGAATTGCTATTGCCTCTTTTAATTAAAATAAGTTATCCAAAGTTATATCTTTAACTCTTCAATAAAAGAGAACAATATACAATAACGAAACTCTCTCTGGATTTTGGCTTTGTTATAGAGGATATTTTTGCCATTTTAATTGAACAAAGAAAAAGTAAAAGGAAAAGGAAAAGGAAAAGAGAAAGAGAAAGAGAAAGAGAAAGAGAAGCGTTAAAATTTAGAACACATGTATGTGATGTGGGAGGTACATCCATAAAGATTCGATAAGTCAACGGACTAACAGTTTCTATTAATATATATTAACTAATATTTATGAAGAATAAAAAAAAAATTTTTAAAAATCTAGTGTGATGTTTATCAAAAGAACTACAAACTAAAGGATGGTATGCGTAAGACTTCAAAGAGATGTGAATGGAATTTATCCATAGAACTTAAAATTAACTTTTTTTTTAATCTATTATTTAGGTTGCTCATAAAAAGCGTGGTTCCCTATTCTTTTTTTTAATTTATTATTTATCGCTCTTATTAACAAAATCTTTATTAACTCAAAATTGACATTTTCTTTAGCTTTCCTTATGTATAATATTTTTGTATTAATTTTTTTCAGGTTTTAAAGCAACTCCCTAGAAAAAAGATCCAGATAGCTACAAAGTTTGGTATTGAAAAGTTAGATATTAATACTTTAAACATGAAGATCAATGGTACACCAAGCTATGTACGGTCATGTTGCGAAGCTAGTTTGAAACGTCTTGGAGTTGAATACATCGATCTCTATTATCAGCATAGAGTGGACACAACAGTTCCTATAGAAGATACAGTTAAAAACTTCTTTTATTAATAGCTTTGCATATTAATTAAATTGGAACATAGGACACATTCTATACTGGTCACTTTTTTTTTTATTATTTTCTTGTCTTGTATAATATCTTTTCTTTTAAAATTTGTTAAATTTTATATCAGGCATGAAATAGAAAAAGATAACATTCGAGAACTTTTTGACTTATGTTATCCTATTATTGGTAGTTACTTTCGTAAACACATTTTTCCATGAAGATGATATTATTAATATGTTTAGTCATATGTTAATTCATATAATAAATTACAATATCAATTTTATATGAAGACATCTTTATAAAAGTAATCACCTATCTTACTAGGTACATTATTAACAAGTAGTTTGTTGGATTATTATTATAGATGGGTGAACTTAAGAAATTGGTGGAAGAAGGAAAAGTTAAATACATTGGATTATCCGAAGCTAGCTCGGATACAATAAGAAGAGCACATGCAGTTCATCCAATTACTGCTGTACAACTTGAATGGTCACTTTGGACTCGTGATGTTGAAGAAGAGATAATTCCTCTTTGCAGGTTAATTTTACTTACTTAATTTCATAGAAGTAGGCAGGTATGAGACTTTTATGACTTGTTATAATTTAAGATAGAGGGGAGAACATGGATCCGTTGTTTCTGAATGTGTATTTCATTTATTTGTGATGATGTGAGATTGAGTTTTTCTAATATTTTTATTTTTTCAGAGAGCTTGGTATTGGAATTGTACCATACAGTCCTCTTGGTCGTGGCTTTTTTGGTGGCAAAGGAGTTGTGGAAAACCTTCCAGCTGATAGTGTTTTGGTATGTATATTTATGAAACAAATTAATTAAAGTTTCATCTGATCCTTATCTTTTTACTCCATAACTAGTTTGGCTTTTTGAAAAATTTTAAACTTATTTAATTTTGTGCTTTGTTTATAATTATGAATTTAATCTATCTTTTGCATCGTCAATGTGACTAGTAGTTATGGTAACTTAATATAATACTCAATTTAGTTTTTTCAAGAGATAAAATTAAGATATCTACATCTATAAAATTTATTTTATTAAACGATCAAATTAAGACTAAATTGAGTTCGACCTCTTACGTTATGTAAACTAGCTGTTAAACTGCTATAGTAGTAATTATCTAAACACTTAAGTATTTTGCTAAAAGAATTAGTAACAAAAATTTTAATTTAATCCATCCTTATATATTCAGAGATCAAATTGAATATTTTTATATTCAAAACCAAAGATTAGTAGTAAAAATTCATAGATCAAATTCAACACTTATTCTAATAATTTTGCTATTATAGACGAAAAAGAATAATTATTTAGTTGTCTAATAGAGGGTTACTTTTTTATTTACTAGAATGCTCATCCTCGCTACCAAGCACAGAACTTGGAGAAGAACAAGAAGATATATGAGCGAATAGAAAGCCTTGCTAAGAAGCACCAATGCAGCCCTGTCCAATTGGCATTAGCGTGGATTCTCCAACAAGGCAATGATGTTGCGCCTATCCCTGGTCAGTAACATAACAAAATATTACACCTATTTAATTATATTGAAATCTTAATCACTTGTCCTTATTGTCAGAGATGCCACAATGATATTTCAATGCTCCATATGATTGTTAACGACATTTAAATTAGAGACAAACGAAATTCAAATTTTATAAATTTAGAAACAAATTTAATCTTTTTTAAAAATCAAAGATTATTTTCATAGACGTTAAAATTTTTAGAGTACAAACTAGACATTACCTAATATATAATGTATGAAAAATATTATACATAATATTATTAGTTACTTGCTGAAATTTGTGTTCGCCGCTACAGGAACAACCAAGATTAAAAATCTGGATCAAAACGTTGGTGCCTTAGCAGTGAGACTTGAAGAAAGGGTCTTAAAAGAAATTTCCGATGCAGTTCCAATTGAGGATGTAGCAGGTACTCGTCACTTTAGTGAAACTCATGGAAAAGCTACATGGAAGTTTTCTAACACTCCACCAAAAGATTCAAGTATCTCAGCTTGAAGAACTAGAAGTCCTCTATATTTGAACAATAGGGCACAAGTTTATGAATTGAAGACAATTCTGTGTAAGCGTATGTGCTGCATACTTTATAAAACTACAGTATGGGATACTCCTAAACTTGTATGAATAAAATAAAATAAAATGAGTTAAGTTTATTTTAGGTGAAAACTCAGGTGCAGTCGACTTCATGTAAAGTTGATAGTTGAGAGTCGTTAGATAAAAATCTAGTCAAATCAGTTCAATCATCTAATAGCTCTCAATTATCAACTTAACGTGAAGTCGACTGCACCCAAGTTTTCACCTTTATTTTAGCATGCTTGGAATTCCAATTAATACTGTAAATTTATGATTTAGACGAATGCCTTTTTTTTCCCTCTCTTCTTTTTTGTGTGTTTTGATAAAAGAAAATTTAGGAAAATACACAGTAATAAAAAAATTATGAAATAAATTCTTTCTAATTTCTTTTACCTATAGTACGTAATTATATATAGAGTAATAGAATAAGTAAGTTATGAAACATTTCTTGAAGAATTTATAGGTTCTAATTAAAGGAAAAAAAGTATTAACTATTTTTTTAAAAAAAATTGTGATGAGTTTATATAAAGTTTATAGATAAAAATTACTGTATAATTTGAAGTAAATACACTAGAAAAGAACCGGTAATTTGTGGCCATTTTTTATGGATTTCACTACTAGAAAACTAGTTATTACAGACAGATATTTTTGATGGATTTTATCCCACGGAAATACAGAAGGAATTCAAAGGGATTTTTTGTCGGAAAACAAAAAAAATGAATTAGCATAAATTACAGACGGAAAAGAGAATCCGTCGAAAAAATTAATTTTTTTCCGTGAAAAATGGTTACAGACAGATTTTCCGTCTGTAATTAAATAGACTAAACGCTGCGTTTTATTAAATTATTACAGACAGAAAATCCGTCTGTAATTTAAATTAAATCCGTCGAAAATATTGAAAACCCTAATTTTATCACCTCCCATTCACACTCTATTCGAACTCTTCGCCCTCATCCTTCGAACTCTTCGCCTTGCAACCCGCCGCCACAGCCACCGTAGTCTCTGCCGCCACTGCAGCCACGTAGCCCCCGCATCAGCCCTCACAGCTCCCCGCAACCCCCACAGTCTCGCAGCCCCGCAGCGGCGCAGCCACCGCAGGCCCTACACAGACATAGCCTCCACCGCCACCGTAGAAGATCTGTCGCCGTCGTAGGAAGCTGTGTCGCCGTGATTGGAAGCTCCATCGCCGTCGTTTGGAAGCTCGTTGGCCGTCTCCTCTGTTCGAGCGCTCTCCTTCTCTCTCTGTGTCGCCGTTGTGTTTCTGCCACTGCCCTTCCTCCTCGCAACCGGTGAGTACTGTGATAAATTGAGAATATTGAATGCCGTATAGTTTGTTAAACAGTCACTTTGCTGTTCATAATTTTGCTCATTTTTTTATTCATACTTGTTCATAAGCACTGATAATAATATTGAATGCTGTGTACTTTGTGAATTTTCTTCATAAAATGTCCGTTTTCTGTTCATACTTTTGTTCATATTTGTTCATAAAAAATGATAATATTAAATTCTCTTTTTCTCCAATGTTGTGAATAACTCCTTTTTCTCCAGTGTTGGATTTGGAGTATATGTATGCTTATTACTGAGTGAATCACATTCAAAGTGTAATGCACAGTTTGTGCTTGACAAAATGCCTAGCTGGGTTTTGCTATTCATTTTGATCATGCTTAGGTGTGTTTATGTGTGCTTATATGGTTTCATGGTTTCTGTGTCTTTCAAAGCAATTATTAATTGGTGTAGTGGATGCAGGGCTGATGACGGTGAAGCTTCTATAATTTTACTTCCATCAAATATTACAGTTCTTGCTTTGGATTTCTCAGGATCTGGAATTTCTGGAGGGGATCATGTCACACTAGGTTGGAATGAAGTATGTATTTTCTCAATAAACAATTTGAAAAATATCACATCTAGCTATATTTCTTTATGCAAAGTAATTATCCATTAATGTCTTACCATAATTACTTTCTTGATGGGATCATTCTAGATCCTGTACCTCAATTACTAAGATGATTAGTTAACAATCTTGATTATTTTCAGAAAGATGATCTGAGAGCTGTGGCTAATTATTTGCGAGCAGATGAAAACGTCTCTCTGATTGGATTATGGGGCCGCTCAATAGGTGCTGTGACTAGGTACATTCTTTTATGTGTCACTTATTCATTTGATTTTGCATTTTGAATGTGATCAAAGAAAGCTTGTACAACATTACTTCCCATGTTTTTATATGTCTATCTGCAATGAATAGTTCAAACTTCTGTAAATCAATCACATTCTTGTGCAGCACACTGTCCATGTGCTTTGGCAATCTTAAAAGACAATCTATGAATTTCCTTACTATAGCAGTTCATTTTTACCAGTACACATGGCTTTTCTTCTTAGCATCTAAGGGCTGTAGCATCTATTTGTTTTTTAATTTGAGAAGGCTCGAAGTGAGTTGGAGCATAGTCCAATTTTCTCATTCAGTTTATGAGAATTGACAATAATGTATTTTTCATTTGTAGTAGGAAACTGTTATAGAGAAACAAAGCCTTAAACTAGTGTTTTTGAGTGCTAGTAGTAGTTATGAAAGCCCAGGCCCATGAATAGCCATAATTAAATCCTTGCATAGCTTCTGGTCATCTTGTATGCAGTTTACATGGTAAATTCCCCTTGCTGCTCTTCCCTCTGTTACTGTATTAGTAAGAAAAGATAAGATGCAAAATTAAAGCTTTTATTATTGGCTGCAGGTGAGGAAAGGGCATTCAAAAATTTCCCAACATTAGTTTGTGCCTAACCTTTCTTTTTCCTTTCATTCTTTCGAATCTTGTTATTGACAGCCTTCAGAACTGTAAGGATACACTTGCAACGTGCCAAGTACATTTTCTTCCATTATTGGAATTTGCCCCTTCTGCTACCATTATCTTTCTTGTGCACATGTTATTGTCTAAATATTTATTATTCTATTTATTTACTATTTTATTTATTTACTATCTGTCATCATGTTAAAAGTGGACTTTAGTTACATTTCATGTAATTTAAGAGATGAATTCATGATTGGTTATCAATGACAAGGCTTCATTTATAACTATTGACTTGATCAGTGAATTTTCCAGAATGAACTTGAGGCTGCTAAATCTGAGATTCAAAGTTGGCATTCTTCAATTCAAAATGAGCCTTATGTACCTGTTGGTGCCACTCCTGGTTAGTTTGTTCCTTGTCTTTGGCATGTTAATTGTGATATACATCTGCATTTTAATTGTTCAAGATTTAGTTCTTTGTACACAATTGCTTTATTTTTTTGTTATAAATTTATCCGTGAACTATTAGTTAACCTTTGTTCTTTCCAGAGCCCAAAATGTTGCTTGATTATCTTCAGGCCCTGAAATCCTCAGAAGAGTCTTTAAGAGAGCATGTTTAGAATCTAATCTACCCTTTTTTTTCTGTTAATGTAGTTCACTATCCATTGATTAATTATTAACAGTGCGGTTTCCAAATATATAATGTTATTAACAGTATATTCATACTTGTTAGTTGTTACTATTACTGTGATAGTATTTCTGTTGGTCTTAAAATTGTTTAATCCCAAGGTGTTTGGGTAATAACTTACACTTTCCGAAAATTGTGGGCTGGGAATCCCTGTAGCCAAAGATCTGAATATCGGAGTTACTTGAACAGGGGAACCAAACTCCACTCTTGATGAGACAGAAACAGCACTATTAGTATTTATTTGTTCTTTCAAATTTGGCAGCATATCTACTATGGAAATATGTATATCTTATTAGCATTTTGGTTCATTAAAATGATAAGGGTATTAATACATGAAGGAGAAAAAGTAATATACTTTAGAAAAATGATAGAATTTTCATTCTTAATAATGAATTATGTTACCTTGATCCAGGGTTGCAGTAACTAGAACACCTCTTTCAGCCTATGATGCTACCTCATGCAGCACTTTATTCACCTGGAGGGGTTTATACTCATCCTGCCATTCCTATTGTAAGTCTAGCTACTTTCATGCAATTTATTTCATGTTTTATGAAAAATTGGAGCTTGTCTTGTTCATTGCCCATGAATGTTTGGCTTCTACTGTAATGATATCAATCAATAGTTCACAATAGGATAAGAGAAACTAATATACTGAAATGTCAAATGTGTTTCTTTGATCCTGTTTGTGTACCTAGATAATTCAAATATTTATATTTATTTATTTTATTATCATAAAAACTTTTCAGTCCTTAATTATATATGCTTTTTTTTGTGTTGTAATTATTTAGGCTTTATTGGTTGGAATTATGTCTTATGTTCTTGTAAATTATATATTTCTAAAACATAGGGGCCACATCCACACGGACAAGGAGTTCTGATGAGCGGATAATTTATATGCTTTTTGGCATTATTTTTAGTATGTTTTTAGTATGTTTTAGTTAGTTTTTATTATATTTTTATTAGTTTTTAGTTAAAATTTAATTTTCTGGACTTTACTATGAGTTTGTGTGTTTTTCTGTGATTTTAGGTATTTTCTGGCTGAAATTGAGGGACCTGAGCAAAACTCTGATTCAGAGGCTGAAAAGGACTGCAGATGCTGTTGGATTCTGACCTCTCTGCACTCGAAGTGGATTTTCTGGAGCTACAGAAGCTCAACTGGCGCGCTCTCAACTGCGTTGGAAAGTAGACATCCTGGGCTTTCCAGCAATGTATAATAGTCCATACTTTGCCCAAGATTTGATGGCCCAAATCGGTGTTCCAAATCAGCTCAAAACTGCCCGGCGTTAAACGCCGGAACTGGCACAAGAATGGGAGTTAAACGCCCAAACTGGCACAAAAGCTGGCGTTTAACTCCAAGAAAAGTCTCTACACGAAAATGCGTCAATGCTCAACCTAAGCACACACCAAGTGGGCCCGGAAGTGGATTTTTTATGTCATTTACTCATTTCTGTAAACCCTAGGCTACTAGTTCTCTACATATAGGACCTTTTACTATTGTATTCTCATCTGGGTAGCTATCTTTGAGTAGTTTTATGCTATCTTAGATCATGGGGCTGGCCTCACGGCCATGCCTAGACCTTGTTCTTATGTATTTTCAACGGTGGAGTTTCTACACACCATAGATTAAGGTGTGGAGCTCTGCTGTACCTCGAGTATTAATGCAATTACTATTGTTCTTCTATTCAATTCAGCTTGTTCTTGTTCTAAGATATCACTTGTTTCTCAACTTGATGAATGTGATTATCCGTGACACTCATCATCATTCTCACCTATGAACGTGTGCCTGACAACCAGCTCCGTTCTACCTTAGATTGAGTGGATATCTCTTGGATCCCTTAATCGGAATCTTCGTGGTATAAGCTAGAATTGATGACGGTATTCAAGAGAATCCGGAAGGTCTAAACCTTGTCTGTGGTATTCTGAGTAGGATTCAATGACTGAATGACTGTGACGAGCTTCAAACTCCTGAAGGCTGGGCGTTAGTGACAGACACAAAAGAATCAATGGATTCTATTCCAACCTGATTGAGAACCGCCAGATGATTAGCCGTGCCGTGACAGGGTGCGTTGAACATTTTCACTGAGAGGACGGGATTGTAGCCACTAACAATGGTGATGCCCAACATACAGCTTGCCATGGAAAGGAGTAAGAAGGATTGGATGAAGACAGTAGGAAAGCAGAGAGACGGAAGGGACAAAGCATCTCCATACGCTTATCTGAAATTCTCACCAATGAATTACATAAGTATCTCTATCTTTATCTTTATGTTTTATTCATATATCATCCATAACCATTTGAATCTGCCTGAGTGAGATTTACAAGGTGACCATAGCTTGCTTCATACCAACAATCTCCGTGGGATCGACCCTTACTCGCGTAAGGTTTATTACTTGGACGACCCAGTGCACTTGCTGGTTAGTTGTGCGAAGTTGTGATAAAGAGTTGAGATTTTAATTGAGCGTACCATGTTGATGGCGCCATTGATGATCACAATTTCGTGCACCAAGTTTTTGGCGCCGTTGCCGGGGATTGTTGAGTTTGGACAACTGACGGTCCATCTTGTTGCTTAGATTAGGTATTTATCTTCAGAGTTCTTAAGAATGAATTCTAGTGTTTCAAGGTGATGTTCTTATCATCACTAAAGCTGATTGATTCTCATCAATTTAGCTCTTGAATGCAATGTCCTGCTGAAGCTTGGCTAGCCATGTCTAATTTCTTTAGACTAAAGCTTTAGACTAACATTGCATGATTCCTGGAATTCTCATTAAGAATTTTGATACCTTTATTTTCTTTTCCACTTAATTTTCGAAAAATCCAAAAAAATTACAAAATCATAAAAACCAAAAATATTGTATGTTTCTTGTTGAGTCTAGAGTCTCATGTTAAGTTTGCTGTCAATTGCATGTTTCTGTTCTTCATGCATTCATTCATGTGTCTTAAGTGATCTTCAAGATGTTCTTGATGATTTCATTGCTCTGATCTTTAAATTCTCTTGACTTGAGTGTTTTGTGTTTCTCATGTGCATTCTCATTTTGTTAGTGTCAATGGTATACAAACTGCTAAGTTTGGTGTCTTGCATGCATTGTTATTTGATTCTAGTTGCATTTTGATTATTCCTCATTATTAAAAATCCAAAAAATATTTTTAATTTGTGTCTTTTTAAGTCAATAATACAGGGAATTGAAGATTTAGAACATTCAGCAGAGGAATTACACAGAAAAAGCTGGGCGTTCAAAACGCCCAGTGAGGAAGGAAAACTGGCGTTTAAACGCCAGCCAGGGTACCTGGCTGGGCGTTTAACGCCCAAAAGGGTAGTATTTTGGGCGTTAAACGCCAAAATGTGCACCATTCTGGGCGTTTAACGCCAGGATGGCACAAGAGGGAAGATTTTGTTTTTAACTCAATTTTTTTTTCAAGTTTTCAAAATCTTTTCAAAATCAAATCTTTTTCAAATCAAATCTTTTCAATCAAATCTTTTTCAAAATCAATTTCTTTCCATTTTCAAAGATACTTGCTAACAATTAATGATTTGATTCAACATTTCAAGTATGTCGCCTTTTCTGTTGAGAAAGGTTTAATGTTTGAATCATATCTTTCCTTGTTAGCCAAGTCATTAATTTTCAAAATCAAATCTTTTTTTTAATTGTTTTTCAAATCATATATTCTCAATCACATCTTTTTAAAACCATAACTTTTCAATCATATCTTCTTAATCACATCTTTTTAAAATAGTTTTCAATCATATCTTTTTTATTTCTAATTTCAAAATCTTTTTCAAAAATCACTTGATTTCTTTTCCACTCTTGGTTTTCGAAAATCAATTAGTGTTTTTCAAAATTTTTTTAAAATCTTTTTAATTTGTTTTCGAAAATTTCTTCCCCTCTTCTTACATCCTTCTATTTATGGACTAACACTCCTCCTCAATGCACAATTCGAACTCCATCATACTTGATAAGTTCGAATTCTTCTACCTCTTCCTTCTAATTTTCTTTTCCTCTAACACCTCAAGGAATCTCTATACTGTGACATAGAGGATTTCATATTTTCTTGTTCTCTTCTCTTTCATATGAGCAGGAGCAAAGACAAAAGCATTCGTGTTGAGGCTGACTCTGAACCTGAAAGGACCTTGAAGCGAAAGCTAAGAGAAGTTAAGGCACAACTCTCTATAGAGGATCTAACAGAAATCTTCAAAGAATAAGACATGGTAGCCGAAAATAACAACAATGCCAACAATGTAAGGAAGGTGCTGGGTGACTTTACTACACCTACTCCCGACTTCTATGGGAGAAGCATCTCTATCCCTGCCATTGGAGCAAACAACTTTGAGCTTAAGCCTCAATTAGTTTCTCTAATGCAACAGAATTGCAAGTTCCAAGGACTTCCATTGGAAGATCCTCATCAGTTTTTAGCTGAATTCTTGCAAATCTGTGACACTGTCAAGACTAATGGGGTTGACCCTGAGGTCTACAGACTTATGTTATTCCCTTTTTCTGTAAGAGACAAAGCTAGGATATGGTTGGACTCACAACCTAAAGAAAGCCTGAACTCTTGGGAAAAGCTAGTCAATGCCTTCTTGGCAAAGTTCTTTCCACCTCAAAAATTGAGTAAGCTTAGAGTGGAAGTCCAAACCTTCAGACAAAAGGAAGGAGAATCCCTCTACGAAGCTTGGGAAAGATACAAACAATTGATCAAAAAGTGTCCTTCCGACATGCTTTCTGAATGGAGCATCATAGGTATCTTCTATGATGGTCTGTCTGAACTGTCCAAGATGTCTTTGGATAGCTCTACTAGAGGATCTCTTCATCTGAAGAAGACGCCTGCAAAAGCTCAAGAACTAATTAAAATGGTTGCAGATAACCAATTCATGTACACTTCTGAAAGGAATCCTGTGAACAATGGGACAAATCAGAAGAAAGAAGTTCTTGAGATTGATACTCTGAATGCCAAATTGGCTCAGAACAAAATATTGACTCAGCAAGTCAATATGATTTCTCAAAGTCTGTCTGGAATGCAAGCTGCACCAGGCAGTACTAAGGAAGCTTCATCTGAAGAAGAAGCTTATGATCCTGAGAACCTTTCAATGGAAGAGGTGAATTACATGGGAGAACCCTATGGAAACACTTATAATTCTTCATGGAGAAATCATCCAAATCTCTCATGGAAGGATCAACAGAGACCTCAACAAGGTTTCAACAACAATAATGGTGGAAGAAACAGGTTTAGCAATGGCAAGCCTTTTCCATCATCTTCTCAGCAACAGACAGAGAATTCTAAGCAGAACCACTCTGACTTAGCAACCATGGTCTCTGATCTAATCAAAACCACTCAAAGTTTCATGACTGAAACAAGGTCCTCCATTAGGAATTTGGAGGCACAAGTGGGACAGCTGAGTAAGAAAATTACTGAACTTCCTCCTAGTACTCTTTCAAGCAATACAGAAGAGAATCCAAAAGGAGAATGCAAGGCCATTAACATGATCCACATGGCCGAACTAGGAGAGGAGGAAGAGTCAGTGAACGCCACTGAGGAAGACCTCAATGGATGTCCACTAGCCTCCAATGAGTTCCCTAATGAGGAACCATGGGAATCCGAGGCTCACACTGAGACCATAGAGATTCCATTGGATTTACTTCTGCCATTCATGAGCTCTGATGAGTATTCTTCCTCTGAAGAGGATGAATATGACACTGAAGAGCAAGTTGCTAAGTACCTTGGAGCAATCATGAAGCTAAATGACAAGTTATTTGGTAATGAGACTTGGGAGAACGAACCCCTTTTGCTCACCAAAGAACTGGATGACTTGTCTAGGCAGAAATTACCTCAAAAGAGACAAGATCCTGAAAAGTTCTCAATACCTTGCGCCATAGGCACCATGACCTTCAAGAAGGCCTTGTGTGACCTAGGGTCAAGTGTAAACCTCATGCCTCTCTCTGTAATGGAGAAGCTAGGGATCTTTGAGGTGCAAGCTGCAAGAATCTCACTAGAGATGGCAGACAATTCAAGAAAACAAGCTTATGGACTTGTAGAGGATATTCTGGTAAAGATTGAAGACCATTACATCCTTGCTGATTTCATAGTCCTAGAGACTGGGAAGTGCATGGATGAATCCATCATCCTTGGCAGACCCTTTCTAGTCACAGCAAAGGCTGTGATTGATGTTGATAGAGGAGAATTGATCATTCAAGTGAATGAAGAATTCTTTGTGTTTAAGGCTCAAGGATATCCCTCTGTCACCATGGAGAGGAAGCATGAAGAGCTTCTCTCAAAACAGAGTCAAACAGAGCCCCCACAGTCAAACTCTAAGTTTGGTGTTGGGAGGCCACAACCAACTTCTAAGTTTGGTGTTGAACCCCCACATTCAAACTCTAAGTTTCGTGTTGGGAGGTTCCAACATTGCTTTGAGTATCTGTGAGGCTCCATGAGAGCCCACTGTCAAGCTACTGACATTAAAGAAGCGCTTGTTGGGAGGTAACCCAATGTTATATTTATCTATTTTTCTTTGTTATTTTATGTTTTTTGTAGGTTGATGATCATGGAAAGTCACAAAATCAGTTGAAAAAACAAAAACAGAATGAAAAATAGAAAGAAAAACAGCACACCCTGGAGGAAGACCTTACTGGCGTTTAAACGCCAGTAAGGGCAGCAAATGGGCGTTTAACGCCCAATCTGGCACCATTCTGGGCGTTTAACGCCAGAAAGAGGCACCAGACTGGCGTTAAACGCCAGGAAAGGGCAAGAAGTTGGCGTTAAACGCCAGAAATGGGCACCAGCCCGGCGTTTAACGCCAGAATTGGCATAAAGAGCATATTTGCTCGCCACATGGTGCAGGGATGAATTTTCCTTGACACCTCAGGATCTGTGGACCCCACAGGATCCCCACCTACCCGACCACCCTCTCTCTTCTTCTTCATCCATTCACCAATCACCTCAACCACTCTTCCCCAAAAACCCCTCACCTATCAAATCCTACTATTCTCTTCACCACCGAATCCATCCTTCATTTTCACACAACCTACACACTACTTCTCCCCCTTGGCCGAACCACAAAGCCACCTCCATCTCCTCTATTTCTTCTTCTTCTACTCTCTTCTTTCTTCTTTTGTTCGAGGACGAGCAAACCTTCTAAGTTTGGTGTGGTAAAAGCATTGCTTTTTATTTTTCCATAACCATTTATGACACCTAAGGCCGGAGAAACCTCTAGAAAGAGGAAAGGAAAGGCAAAAGCTTTCGCCTCCGAGTCATGGGAGATGGAGAGATTCATCTCAAGGGTGCATCAAGACCACTTCTATGAAGTTGTGGCCAAGAAGAAGGTGATCCCTGAGGTCCCTTTCAAATTCAAAAAGGGTCAACTTTGATCAAAGGTTGGACCAAATGCTCATTGATGAGGACAAGCCCATCACTAAGAAAAGGATGGAGCAAACAAGAGATCCCACTCATCATGAAATCCCTGAGATGCTTCAAGGGATGCACTTTCCTCCACAAAACTATTGGGAGCAAATCAACACCTCCCTAGGAGAATTGAGTTCCAACGTGGGACAACTAAGGGTGGAGCACCAAGAACATTCCATCCTCCTCCATGAAATTAGAGAAGATCAAAGAATCATGAGAGAGGAGCAACAAAGGCAAGGAAGAGACATTGAGGATCTCAAGCACTCCATAAGATCTTCAAGAGGAAGAACAAGCCGCCATCACTAAGGTGGACCCGTTCTTTAATCTCCTTGTTCCTTATTTTCCTGTTTTTCGAAAAATCATGCTTATGTTTATCTATGTTTGTGTCTTATGATCATTAGTGTCTTAGTGTCTATGCCTTAAAGTTATGAATGTCCTATGAATCCATCACCTTTCTTGAATGAAAAATGTTCTTAATTGAAAAAGAGAAGAATTGCATGAATTTTGAATTTTATAACAGATTAATTATTTTGATGTGGTGGCAATACTTTTATTTTCTGAATGTATGCTTGAACAGTGCATATGTCTTTTGAATTTTTTGTTCATGAATGTTGGCTCTTGAAAGAATGATGAAAAAGGAGACATGTTACTGAGGATCTAAAAAATCATAAAAAAATGATTCTTGAAGCAAGAAAAAGCAGTGAATACTCAAAAAAAAAAAGAGAGAGAAGACGAAAAAAAAGAAAAAGAAAAAGAAAAGAAAGAAAAAAATAAAGTTGTGATCCAAGGCAAAAGAGTGTGCTTAAGAACCCTGGACACCTCTAATTGGGGACTCTAGCAAAGCTGAGTCACAATCTAAAAGGTTCACCCAGTTATGTGTCTGTGGCATGCATGTATCCGGTGGTAATACTGGAAGACAGAGTGCTTTGGGCCACGGCCAAGACTCATAAAGTAGCTGTGTTCAAGAATCATCATACTTAACTAGGAGAATCAATAACACTATCTGGATTCTGAGTTCCTAGAGAAGCCAATCATTCTGAATTTCAAAGGATAGAGTAAGATGCCAAAACTATTCAGAGGCAAAAAGCTAAAAGCCCCGCTCATCTAATTAATACTGATCTTCAAAGATGTTTTTGGAATTCGTTGCATATTCTCATCTTTTTATCTTATTTGATTTTCAGTTGCTTGGGAACAAGCAACAATTTAAGTTTGGTATTGTGATGAGCGGATAATTTATACGCTTTTTGGCATTGTTTTTAGTATGTTTTTAGTATGTTTTAGTTAGTTTTTATTATATTTTTATTGGTTTTTAGTTAAAATTCACTTTTCTGGACTTTACTATGAGTTTCTATGTTTTTCTGTGATTTCAGGTATTTTCTGGCTGAAATTGAGGGACCTGAGCAAAAATCTGATTCAGAGGCTGAAAAGGACTGCAGATGCTGTTGGATTCTGACCTCCCTGCACTCGAAGTGGATTTTCTGGAGCTACAGAAGCCCAATTGGCGCGCTCTCAACTGCGTTGGAAAGTAGACATCTTGGGCTTTCCAGCAATTTATAATAGTTTATACTTTGCCCAAGATTTGATGGCCCAAATTGGCGTTCCAAATCAGCTCAAAACTGCCCGGCGTTAAACGCCAGAACTGGCACAAGAATGGGAGTTAAACGCCCAAACTGGCACAAAAGCTGGCGTTTAACTCCAAGAAAAGTCTCTACACGAAAATGCTTCAATGCTCAGCCTAAGCACACACCAAGTGGGCCCAAAAGTGGATTTTTTATGTCATTTACTCATTTCTGTAAACCCTAGGCTACTTGTTCTCTACATATAGGACCTTTTACTATTGTATTCTCATCTGGGTAGCTATCCTTGAGTAGTTTTATGCTATCTTAGATCATGGGGCTGGCCTCACGGCCATGCCTAGACCTTGTTCTTATGTATTTTCAACGGTGGAGTTTCTAGACACCATAGATTAAGGTGTGGAGCTCTGCTGTACCTCGAGTATTAATGCAATTTCTATTGTTCTTCTATTCAATTCAGCTTATTCTTGTTCTAAGATATCACTTGTTCCTCAACTTGATGAATGTGATGATCCGTGACACTTATCATCATTCTCACCTATGAACGTGTGCCTGACAACCACCTCCGTTCTACCTTAGATTGAGTGGATATCTCTTGGATCCCTTAATCGGAATCTTCGTGGTATAAGCTAGAATTGATGGCGGCATTCAAGAGAATCCGGAAGGTCTAAACCTTGTCTGTGGTATTCTGAGTAGGATTCAATGACTGAATGACTGTGACGAGCTTCAAACTCCTGAAGGCTGGGCGTTAGTGACAGACGCAAAAGAATCAATGGATTCTATTCCAACCTGATTGAGAACCGACATATGATTAGCCGTGCCGTGACAGGGTGCGTTGAACATTTTCACTGAGAGGACGGGATTGTAGCCACTGACAACGGTGATGCCCGACATACAGCTTGCCATGGAAAGGAGTAAGAAGGATTGGATGAAGACAGTAGGAAAGCAGAGAGACAGAAGGGACAAAGCATCTCCATACGCTTATCTGAAATTCTCACCAATGAATTACATAAGTATCTCTATCTTTATCTTTATGTTTTATTCATATATCATCCATAACCATTTGAATCTGCCTGACTGAGATTTACATAGTGACCATAGCTTGCTTCATACCAACAATCTCCGTGGGATCGACCCTTACTCGCGTAAGGTTTATTACTTGGACGACCCAGTGCACTTGCTGGTTAGTTGTGCGAAGTTGTGATAAAGAGTTGAGATTTCAATTGAGCGTACCATGTTGATGGCGCCATTGATGATCACAATTTCGTGCACCAAGTTCCATCTTCACCTGCTGTAAGCTATGATGTTTTCTGAGATCAGTTCCTAATTTAGGCATAGTAAACATATCTTTGTTCTATTATAGATAATTTATCTGCAATCATCTTGTTTCCTTTTTTTCCTGATCTATTTTTCTGTTTCAGGCTCTAGAACCTGCTACTCTTGTTCTTCTTCAGCTTTTAAAGTCAAGTGGAACCAAATGCATAATGGTAAGTGTGCTTAAAAAGGCTTTTGAACTTCTACTATAAGGTAAGAGGTTATACTGACATTTGCAAATTATCTAAGGTTGGTGACCTAAAGCAGCTTCCTGCAAATGTCCTCTCAAATGTTGCGAGTAAATATCTTTATTAGTGCAGCATGTTTGAACATTTACAAAGGGCAGAGCATCCTGTTATCATGCTTACTGAGCAGGTACATAGTTTGCTACTGGATCTGATCTGAAGTCTCATTGTATGACATATATTTTAGTGGAGCAATCATTGCAAGCTTGAGGTTCCTTAGGTATTGGGGGTTAGACTGTTAGCAACTTAGCATATGGTCTAAAAGAATTTCTTTTTGTTTTTAAGGTTTAGGGTTTATCTATTTAGTTTTCCTTGTTTGACTGAATAATCAATTCAGCATAATTCTTATTTACTGTTGAGAAGGATTGAGTAGAGATATAAAAAGGATTGAGTAGAATATGTGTGGTGCATTGCTATATTATGAAATTGATGCTGATTATTTCTACACTAACTGTAAAAGTGGAATCCATCCCATATGGAATATGTATTTTGTCTATTTGGTGAATCTTGGAGTGTACTGAATATGGATTTTCAACTGTTTCTTTTGATTAGTTGCAAAAGATTTGAAGAAAATAAAGGTTGTTTTTCTTTGGGTGAATCTTGGAGTGTATCTATTCAAGCTGAAAGCTTGCCATGGTGCAGATTTCCTTTCCTGGTACCGATAAGAGATCTTGTGTGGTTTTCTCTTCATAGGAAGCCCAAATTTTCCAATATTCTTCAGTTAATGATAGGGACTATGTTCTCACTCTGGGCATTTTTATTGAGGAACAAAAAGGCAAAGTTTTTTTGTGAGGAAAGCAGTGATGAAGAAGAAGAAGCAGCAACAGAAAGAGCAAGTAAAGTGAATTTTGCAGATGAGATAAATGGAATTAACACAGGACCTCCTTCACCAACTTCATCTATTAATTATTAGAGCAGCGAAAATTGTTCAAATAAATTAAGAAATTGAATAAGAGTTGCTTGCAATATAGGTCTTTTAATTTACTAGTATGAGGAAAATCATTTAGAGCCCTTTGGATACTCATTAACAACTTTTAATTTACTCAATAGACTTTGTTGATATATGTTTGTTACTTATTATTATAGTTGATGTATCAATACACTTTGTTTATATTTTGAATTATATTGACTTGCTTGTTTATAGTACTTTTTTTAGTTTGATAATACGATGAATTTGTTTATTTTTGAAATACTATAAATATTTGAATACAAATTAGATAAAAATTTGTATTAAATTTATATTTATTTTGTATGAAAACAAGTTTACCTTACTGACGGATTTACAGACGGATTTTCTGTCTGTAATCAGAGTGTGAGATGATTTTCTAAAGTTCAAATTATAGATGGAAAATCTGTCAGAAAATCTGTCTGTAATTACAGACGGAAAATCCATCTGAAAATTTGTCTGTAATTACATACGGAAAATCCGTTAGAAAATCCGTCTGTAATTACAGACAGAAAATCCGTCGGAAAGTTCATCGCTTTCGAGAAATGGATGGAGAATTTACAGAGGGAAAATCCGTCGGTAACTGGTTAAAATCCCTCTGTAATTTTCCAACAGAAAAAAATTCGTCGGTAAATAATTTCTGACGGGGCTTTTACAGAGGGACAAAATCTGTCGGTAATTTCGTCAGTAACTAAAAATCTGTCTGTAATAAAGACTAAATCTGTTTGTAAATCTATCTGTATTAATCCATTTTCTAGTTGTGTTTGCGGCGGTTTCAAATTGTCGCAAAATGACATCCCGACGGCTTCAAAAACATTACAGTTTAGGGAGTAGAGATTTAATTTTATGACAGTTTTAATGAACCAGCTGGAACAACCGCTACAAAACTAAGGATTAGCGTTAGTTGATTTAAACTGCCGCTATTTGAAGAACCTTGAATTTGACTATAATTTTCTGATAGTTTAGAATCGCTGCTATTTAAGGGCTATTGTGTTTTTTGAATTTTAGGCATGACATCGCCCAGTGATACAAGCATCCGACTCACAAGATCAAAGCATCGCTTGTTGTGACGCTCGCTCTGCTCCATGAGCCCGATGAGATGTTGCATAAATCGGTATGTTGGCTGGGGTGCTGGTGGTGGTGGTGTTGCTGGTGGTGTTGCTGGTGATGTTGATGGTCCAGGTGCTGCTGTTGAAGAGGAAAATGGCCTTACGTGTCGCTGCAGCAGAAGCTCGAGCGCGATGCGAGACTGGTGGTCTGTCGCTCAACCAAGTCCCCCACGGAATAGTCCTCTCCTTTCTGTGGAGCGGGGGTGGCAACTCATCATCTAGCAACCATGGAACTCTAGCCTGCTGAGCCATCTCTATGACCAAAGTAGGGAATGGGAGTGTGCCTCTGACATGGGCTCGCCACATAAACTTCCTGATCAGTCGGGGAAAGTACAACTCCTTTCCCTCCATAATGCACCCAATCAAGACAAGCATGTCCACCAGAATCTTAGTAAAGTGCGTGGTAGGCATGACATAGTGGGCAAGAATCTGCTGCCATGTCCTAGCCTCCCTCGTCAAATAGTCAAACATTATCCCCTTGGGTTTCACTTTAGTGGCATCCATCTCCCAAGGGGCGTTCGACTGTTCAATAACACTCTGCAAGGCATTATAATCATAAGTCAACCAATGTATCTCCTCTTCAGCCCTCTAAAAAGCATCTTTCTTACTGACCTTGGGCTGACAGTGGAGTGCATGCTCAATATCAACCTCTGTAATTAGAATCTGTCCTCCTCTCAAGTGAACCGAGTCAAGGGTCGGTCTATAGAAATTATAGTAAAATTCACAGACCCACAACTCGTTCACCTGAGGTAACTCCCTATCCACAAAAGATAAGCCCATCCCCTCAATCCGAAGCTCAACATATCACCTCAAATAAGCGGGAATAGCCAGCTTCTTCTCCAAGTTGAGATGCCGCTTCTGAAAGAGCGGGAACCGAAGCTTACAATACAAATTAAGGAACCTTCGTGCTTTGGTTGGAGGCAGTAGCTGATCTGCCTTATCCTTCTCAGATAGATATATCTTGGCATAACTAGAGGTGGCAAAAGCAGTGCAAGATTGAGATTTCTTCCTTTTCCGAGAGGTAACTTTTGCTTTTCCTTTTTCTCTGTCAGACATCCTGGAGAAAACAGAGATCACAGGATACAAACAATTAAGCAAAGCAGAAGAGTGTAAAGCAAGGAATCAAGCAGCAGACAAAAAACAGGCAACAAGAGGATATTGAGACATATCATGATGTGAGTTAAAGAAAAGAATTCTTGGAATGCATGAAAACAGAATTCAGATATCAATCAAAAATACAAACCAAGAATTCATACAAGAATAGCAAATATGCTTGTCTGTTAAGCAACAGTAATCGTCATACCCGAAAGAATATGAAAGATTAAAGTAACAACTAAAAAGAAGAGTCAGAAGGTTAATCAAGTTAGAAATCAGAAAACTGGGTCAAAGATTGGTGGCATGATGGTTATTGGTTTAACCAAGAGAAATTCAGAAAGTATAAGAAACAAGTACACTCACATTCATGAGGATGATGCAAGTCTTTGATGATGACATATGAATTGCATACAAGCATAGAAGAGAAAAGTAAGTCATCATCAATGTTTTGGTCACTAAATTTGTAGAAAATTGGTGTTGAAAGATTTAGGATTAGCACTTGGTTGAACCAAAAGATGGTTGAGAGCAATTTCAATTTAAAAGGTTCACCAGTGAAAAGCACCAATTATTACAAATGTAAGAACCTTAAGTAAAAAGGAACAGGTTTGAATCAATTGGTAAACTATGGCATTAGTTTCATTGATTAAGGAAAGTAGAAATTACCTTGAACCAAGAAGCTGTAAAATTTTTATTTAAACCCGAAATGTTGAAAGCACGAAGAAGGTTCGCATTGACATAGTTAATCAAGGTTCTATTTGACACAAAATTCCATCAAATAATTCCTCGATTCTGTCAATCATCAATACATATGAAAGGGAACCGGAATAAAAATGGAAATGCTGACCAAATCAACTTATGAATTGAACTTGGTATAGGCTAAAGTGGGTTCAAATCAAGAAAAGATAAGTCAATTCATAAGCTGCAAGTTAACAAAAAGGCAATTTCCAAAAATTTTGGCAGCATTCCGCCAGTAGATTAGATGTTCCCGGATGAACAAATAGCAGCCGGACAATTCATATGAATCCAAATCACATCAAACAGGTAAAACAAGCAATCAATTCATATGGTTCATGTAATATCAGCTAACAAAATTATCTACACAGAATAGTAAAACAAGAAAAGAAATCCAGGGGAGACAGGGGAACTTGAAGAAAGCAGAAGCAGACTGGAAATGGGAAGGAAGGGGGAAAGAAACTGGAAGGGCTGCACTAGCTCACTAGCGGCACTGCCACAGCGGAAGAACGGGGGCGCTGAGAAGTCGCGCGAAGTAGAGAGTGATGGTGCAGAGCAGCAAAAAGCACCAGACTCTATTCTGGTGAGAAGATGGGAAGAAGACACGAGATAAAGGGAAAAGGAGTGGGTAGTGATTGTTGGTGGCTTGCCAGCGGCAATGGAAGACCACGGCGGTGCTAGTTGGAGGTGGGAAGTGAAACGGCCGAAAATGGCAGAAAAAAGGGGGAAAAGGAAGAAGAAAGAGAGGAGGAGAGAGGAGTGGTCAGCGGCGGTCAGGTCACCAGGATGGTGGTTGGCGAAAGCTTGAAGGTGGCTGTTATGGTGGTTCTACGATTTTGGAGGGAGAGGAAGAGGAAAATGGAACGTTACGGGGAAGAGGTGAAAGGACATGACTGGCTAGGGCTTGCGCGTCCAGAGTGTTAGTGCGTTTGAATCCACGTGTACGCATAGTGCACGCTTGCGCGTGGGTGGACAGAAAGGGAAAACACGCGGAAGCATCATTGACGCAAACGCGTAAAAGGGGCGAGTGCGTGGCATGAAAATTGTGCTAGGCGCACAATGCTCGCGCCAAACTCGCACAACTTTCGGGAAAATGTATGGGGTTGCATTGACGCATCTACGTGTACGCGTCTATCACGGGTACGCGTGACTGCCCATACATTTTTTATAAGAAACACCAAAACCAAGCTTAAAATTCTCCTAACACTATCTACAACTCAAAACCAACCAAAAATTCAAAATTAACAAAAATCTTTTTAGTTTTTGAAGAATTTCCAAATACAAATAAGCAAAACTTACACTCCAAGCAAAGCGCAACTCAAGACAAAGGTGCAATTGAGACAAACTAGGAACCAAAGCATTAAAACATGAATATAGGAAGAGGAAAACTACCTACAATGGAAACTTAAATCACTTATTGATTATATCTACAAGAGAATGGAAAGAGGTTAACATGGAGGGGTGTCTTCCACCTTACACTTTTAGTTATTGTCCTTAAGTTGGACTTATGGGGAGCTTCTAATCAAGGTGGCTTGTGCTTGAATCCATCCTTGAACATCTACCAATTCTTAGACTTCAAATAAGCTCCATTCTTCAAAATTAATAGCTCCAAGCTTTGATGAAGTTCTTCAAAAACCATGACCTCCCAAACTTGAGTTTTCTTGTGCGATCCGGGATCCCATACTTTATTTTGGCACCCATTTTCAAGTTGATCTCGTAATTTCCTCCGGGTGATAAGTTCTTAGAATTCTCAATGGAGCATCCAAACAACTTCCTAGACCCATTCAATGTAGCTTGACTCCAACCTTTACAATTCAACCTTGATGGTCCAACCATAATGAGCCTAACATTATTTTTCTAACCACTAACCATCTCCCTTTTGCTCTTAAAGCCACAAAGAGCTCTAAGTTGACCATCTGTCTCAAGCAAACCATATTCAGGTGGAATCATAAAGCTTAAGAATGAGAGATTTACCCACTTGAATGAAAGAATGGATAGTGATGGCTTAGGGAGAAGTATTTCCATTGGTCTTGCAAGCTTCACTCTCTTGTGTTCATCCTTGATTACCTCCACCTCTTGACAACTTTTTTCAACTTCTCCTTGCTTGTTAACTTCTTCCAACTCCTCCTCGTCATCAAACAAATCAAATTTGGGTGGTTGTGTAAAGTCTACTTCAACATCAACTTCACATTCATTGGAAGAATCTCCAATGTCACTTGTGTGGAGTTGTCTTTAATGATCTCAATTTCACGTCCCATGGGAGGGGATTCCATTATAGATAGGAATTCATTGATGATTGAATCCATCTCTTGATCAACCTCTTTAAGATCTTCAACCTTGATATGCCTTGGAGGTTGTCGAGACTCCTATGGTGGTTCTGCATCTCCTAAATCTTCAACTACCTCTTCCTCTTCTTCAACAATCATGGCTTCCTCCAATTGCTCCAATACAAAATCTAACTCCTTATTCTCCACCGGATTTTCCAATCTCTCCTTCATGCTATTCTCTTCTTTTGATCCTTCACATGTGGCCATGGAAGTACTTTGAGTGCATGAGTATTGGGAGGCTAAAGTGTGTACTACTTTGGTCAAGATAGTCACAAACTCTAGTGCATTCCTTTGCATATCCTCTTGCCCTTGAAGTAGCAAAGTGAGAGAATTATCTATTGGGGCTTGGGGTGGATAGGAGTGTTCATTGTTTTGGAGAAAGGATTCAAAATAGGAAAGTGGTTTTTCTTGATAAGGGTATAGAGATTGTGTGTATTGAGGTGGTTCTTGTGGGTAATTGTGTTGGAATGTAGGCGGTTCTATAGGTTTTTGCTCATAATGGTCACAAGGATGTGGTAGAGGGGGTTGGTAGTATGATGGATATGGATCATAGGAAGATATTTGGTAAAAAGGGGCTTGTGATTATGGTTGAGGATCATGTTGAGGATGAGGTTCATAGACATATGATGGTGGTTGTTGATTGTCACAAAGAAATTCACCATAGCCATTGAATTGACATGCATTAGGATGAGAATTATACCTATAAGTAACCGGAGGTTGTTGCCAAGAGGAGTGATCAATTTCTTGAGGCTCCTCCCATCTTTGATTGTTCCATCCTTGATGCATGTTGTCATTGTAATCTCCATTTTCTACAACATAATTGTAACCAAACTCATAGCCAAAATGATGAGAATTCATAGTGAAAGGACAAAATGAAAACAAAAACTAACAAGAAGCAAGGAAAACTACATCCTAAAACTAGCAAAACAACCAAAAATCAAGATATATACAATATCAACGTATGAACAATAACCACTAACAAGGCACACAATTGCAATTTCTCGGCAATGGCACCATTTTGATGAACGAAAATTTTGTATCGGTAAAGAATTTCTCAATGAAATCTCGTTGCAAGTATAGTTCTAAACCAACAAACAATTCCTCAATCAAAAATTTGTTTGTCACAAGTACAAACCACAATAAAATTAAACCGAAGTATTTAAACCTCAGGTCGTCTCTCAAGGAATTGCAGGGAAGTGTACTCAATTATTGATTATGGGTAAGTGTTTATGGGGTTTTAGAATAAGAGACAAGAAAAGTAAATGAAACTCAAATGATAAAAAGGTCTTGACAAGGGTAGATGGTTAAGGATCTTTATCTTTGTTACCAACCACAACATGATAATTGCAAGGATCAATCTCATTAAGTCAAATGAGTTTTATCAATTGGAGGAAAGTCAAATGAGCTTTACCAATCCCAATGCATACGTCCTAGCCACTCACTAATGAACTTAGTGAAAGCTAGAGTCAATGGACACCAATCATCAATCACTTGGACATTAGCAACTCAAGTTCACCTAAGTTACCATCCCAAACCAAGAACACAAAAATCTACTTTAACATCCTTCCAAGCATTTTGTCAAACACTTAGAAGGCATAAAGGAAAAGCATAATAAATGGCAAGGAAAGATAAAATCTAACAACTACCAATTGCAAGGAAATAACAATAACCAAGCAATTAAACAATAATGGAACATAAAACATGAAATTGCATTAAAGGAAGTTGAAATTGACAAGAGTGTTCACAACATAAACATAACCAAAATGAGAAATTAACAAGAGGAAAGAGAGAAATCAAGACAATAGAACAAGAAATTTTAAAGGAAAAGTAGATGAAAACATGAAATTAAACCTAGATCTAAGAAAGATTAACCTAATCCTAACCTAATTCTAGAGAGAAGAGGGAGCTTCTCTCTCTAGAAAACTAACTAAAGTCTCATCATCACTACACTAAGTGCTCCCCCCTGTCCAATCTTCAATTCTGCATGAAATAGTCCTTGGAATCAGTTGGATTTGGGTCTGGAAAGCTCAAAAATCGTCCCCAGCGTTTTCACTTTAATGAGGTCACGTGCGAGCAATGACGCGTACGCATGGGTCACGTGTACGCGTCGCTTGGCATTTTGCTATCCACGTGTACGCGTAATGCACACGTATGCATCGCCATGCGACTTCACATCCACGCGTACGCACAGTGCACACATGCGCATTGATGAGTGCTCTCCAAATCCTTATTTTTCTATGAGTTATCCACTTTGCATGCTTTTCTCTTCACTCCTTTGATCCATTTCTAGCCCTTTATAACTTGAATTCACTAACAAACACATCAAGGCATCTAGTAGAATCAAATGTGAATTAAAACTAGAAAATTAAAGGTCTAAAAAATATGTTTTCACACTTAAGCATAGTTTAATGGAGAATTACAAAACCATGCTATTTTATTTAATAAATGTGATAAAAGTTGACAAAACCCTCTAAATTCAACACAAGATAAACCCTAAAAATGGGGTTTATCAAAGTATCAGAAAAATTTTTGGATTCTAGATACTAGTTAGAACCTTAGGGGCTAGATCTTACTCCATCATAATCAATGTCAACATTTTCTTCAATTAGTATTACATGTTTTATGCAGTGATGATAGGGTCCTTTGGTCCCATTGATAACTACAAACTCAATATCACATAGGCAACCCCCACAAATAGCATTTGGGCAACAAAATCATCTAAACTTGGAGACTTTCTGGCAAAGTGAGCAGATATGTGAATCTACAAAAAAAAAGTTATCTGAAAATCATTTAATGCCGAATGCACTAACATACATTTTAGCATACCATCTCAAATGAATTGCCAAGCATATAAGAAAGCACATTTCCTCATGACAACAAAGACATCTTTTATACTTCAATAACACAAAGCTCTGCCGGACTACTATGTCGTTAAGAAAATAAAATACATATACATCTATTTGGGCTTAATACATATCTAATATCAAATATTTTAAAGGATGCCTGAGATATTCAAGATATGCAAGTTTGATGGTAAAGATGGAGTTAGACATAAGCATCTACCGATTAAAATATTGTGGTAGAAAATGGCATCTTCATGTTGGAATGTATTGCAAGAATATGTACCACTTAAAAAAATGAATAACTACTAAAGAAAGAAAGAAATGTTTTTGAATTCCTTATATAGACCATAAAGATAGAGTAAAGCACCTTACCACAAGTGAAATTTGTGTCAGCCTCCAAAAAGGAATTATCTTCTTTCACAAAAGAAGGATGCTAAGATTTAATGCAATTCCTACAAGAAACATAGGTTAACCATCAAAATGAAAGTTACTCATAGAACAAAGTGTACCTTTGTAAAATATTCCTAATCCAGATTCATCATCATTAACAAGCATACTAGTGACAATGATGACCAGGCTTGGTTACGTTATATCAGATATTTTCAAGTATACTACAATATCAAAATTTACTACTTATTATTTAAGATTAAGACAAACTAAAAGATTCTAGTTTTCTCCTATGCATAATGATCACCAAGAAAGATGAAACTAAGTGTATTTTAAATAAGAAAATAAAGAAAAATTCCTAGATTATCAAAGCAATTATTATAGCATGAAAATAACCACAAATTATCCTGTATCATCAAATTAATGGAAAAACTTTGTGCATGCTAATCACCTTATGCATGCATGATGACCTGATAAGGCATCAAGAAGTGTGGATTTTCCATAACCAGAAGGTCCCATTAGAGCCAAAAGCCTCACTAGTTGTGCATAACTGGTAAGGCCTGTAAACCCCATGAAATAAATAAATAATTAGTTAATAAATTAATTATTATTCAAAGAAATTAGAAAATTTAATTTTTATAGTTTAGAGAAGTAGAAATATTTAAAAATACGAATTTTGATACAAATTTTAAAAATTTTGGCTCAAATCGGGCCACGGGTTAAACCGGTTGGACCGTGCCCAAACTGGGCCCAAGGCCAACCCATATAAGCCTTGCTTCAGCCTCCCTTCCCATTTATTAAAGCCACCCACGCTGAAAGAAGAAAGAAAAAGGTTAAGAACGTAACCAAAACCCTTATTTCTCTAAAAATTCAATCGTCCATAACTTTTGATTCAGAGTTCTAATTGACGAGCCGTCAATGGCTATGTGTTTGTCTTGGAATTCTCTTCAATTCTATCTAAACAAAGTAGTAAGAAATTTGCATTTCTCACCCAGTTCTTCCCCTTATCAATTTCTTGAATTTTATGTTTGGGTATTGAGGAATTGAATGATTTTGATGGCTTAGGTGAACTCTAACAACGGGAAATCACTGGGTTTTGTCCAATTTATCCGTGGGTAAGATAAGAAACTATTGAACCCTTGTGAATTATTGAATTAGTGAACCCTATGATGATTATAGTGATATTGTGTGAATTAGATTGTGTTCTTATTGATTTGGAGTTCAATTGGGCAGTTTGGAATGAAATCCGAGTAATTAAGCTTGAAAAATTGACATTTGGAAGCTTGGAGCTTGTGAAAGGAGAGGTTTTTGAGGTGTTCCGAGATTAGGGAGGAATCAGCCAAGGTATGATTTTGGTTTTTCATAGTTAATGTTTATTGTCACGTGAAAACCTAGTTTAGAAGACCTTAAGATAGGAAAGAACTAAATAAATTATTGATGGATTGTGTATATGATATATGATGTGGGTATAAAAGATGAATGAATTTGTATGTATTGGATTATGACTTTGATAAGTATAAGATAATGATGATTGTTGATGTGTTGAAGGTTGATGTTAGGTCTGTGAAATTGAATTGAATGGATTTATGGAGAGATGTCTGATTCGATTTTGTAAATGGTTGCTATTGGAGTTGGTTAGTTTTTGGAAAAAATTTAATATTGGAATTGGTTTGAATTTGAAATAATTTGATACTGGAAATTATTTGAATGACTGAGTGGTGTTTGGTTTGGTGGTTGGGACCTTTTAATGGTGGCAGAAGTTTGAGTTTAAGAGGAAAATACTGTCGAAATTTTATAAAAATTGGAGTTTTGATTTGAAGTGTTATTTTAAAAAGAAAAAGATTATTATATGGTTTGTATATTTGTGACTAATTGTTGACCCTCTGTCACAAGATGTGACCGGACACTTTAATTCTCTAGGTTCTATATATATATATATATATATATATATATATATATATATATATATATACTGAGCTTGGAGTTTGACTCCATGGATATTATTTTTGAACTTTAGGATGCGCGCATAGAGGGACTTTCCAACAGTTAGCTACCAAGATATATTGGATTAGCTGTATAACTGACATATGAGACTCATCAGCCATAGGAGAGACATACGTCATATGCATTTGTTTGTTTTGCTTGAGTGTGAATTGTTTTGGTTTACTTAGCTGCTTACCTCTGCTTATCTGCTACTTGTTCTACTTGCTGTAATTGTACCTTTATCTGTGTTTTCCTTGTTAGAATTGTACGTGTATGTTTTCTGAGAGACCCTTCTTGGCGGAGATGTGATATGTGAGCATCTTTTCTATCTTTTCCTAGTAAATTTGCATTTGAATTGTTGAGTTTAATCAATATTTAACTATATTTTAGCTACAATGGATGCTACTTTGAGTTGTGTGTAATTCTGTTTATTTCAGGTAGCATTCGAATGGATTTGATGGAGTTTCTGTAGAAAAAGAGAAGAAAGTGAATGATGTTGTCAACTCTAACCTCCTTGTACTTCAATGGAAATAACTTGAGCTACAGAGAACCAATTAATGTTATTCTAGCTGCATTGGAAAGCTAACATGTAGAGCTTTCCAATGATATATAATAGTATGCCCTTTTCTTTCATTCTGTATGGCCAAGGTGGCGCCAAACTTAGAATTTCCCAAGTTAGGCGCCATGATTTCAAAGTTAGGCACAGAAGGGAAAGTTCACTTCGGGCACTGCGAAGTTAGCCGCTACTTGGCTCAAACTAGGCGCCAGGAGAGGAGTTCAGTGTTAAGTTAGGCGCCAGGATGGATTTTCGCACTAAGTTAGGCGCCTGTTTTCCCAAGTTAGGCGCCATTCTTCAAGATAGTCATGGTCCCCATGCAGAATAAGAAGTTGCACGAAGATTTTAATTAATTTTGATTAAAAATTTATTTTATTTTAAAATAGGAAAAGATATTATTTAGTTTTAGAAAATATATTTTACATTAATTAGGATTAGATATAAAAGGAAAAAAAAATCAACCCTTCGGGCACATCTCTTCTCTCTTACCTCATTCCGCACTTTACAGTTTTACAGAATCTTTGTTTTCTCTCTGAACCATGAGCAACTAAACCTCCACTGTTAAGGTTAGGAGCTCAGTTTATTCTATGAATTGATACTATTACTGTTCTATTTTAATTCATGTATTGATTTCAATTTCAAGAATTGTTTTCGTTCTTTATCTTATGAATCTGTGTCGAACGGAATTATGACCCTTGTTTTAATTGAGTTCTTGTAAAACTTGGAAAAGCTCTTTGCTTGAACAACAACTTGAAAACAATTTCTCCTAAATCTCTAATTATCTGGACTTAATAGGATACGTGACATATAATCCTCTTATATTTGGATAATTAGGATTTCTGTGGCATATAAACTAGAATTGAACTTAACCCTCTAATTGGAATCAAATGACCAAGGAATTGGCAGTTGATGAAGGTTAGAGGAGACAAAAAAGTTATAAGGAATTAGGGTTTAGTCACATATAGTTTGCCATGAATTGAATCTTGCATGATTAAAATAGTTGGTAAAAAAGGTTAATTTGGTAAATAAATATCTCTGAAACCTTAACTGTTTTCTCTCATATTATTCACACCAATTTAGTAATTACTTTCTAATATTTTGAATTTATTGTTAATGCTTTTGAACTCTCAAAACACCATTTTCTGTTTATCTAACTAAGTAAATCTTGTAATCATTGTTGCTTAGTCCATCAATCCTCGTGGGATCAACCTTCATTCACTTGAGGTACTACATGGTACGACCTGGTGCACTTGTCGGTTAGTTTGTGGGTTATAAATTCTAGACCAAGTTTTTGGCTATAGAGTGTGCACTCTGTTTACCTTATCATTAGTGGCACCATGGGGAGATGAATGTTCTTCAAGGAGGAGCACAACCGGAGGAATGAAATGGCCACCAGCATAACTGAGGTGGTTGAGTTCCTTTCATTATGTTTTTCCTTCTCTTCTTATTTTGTTGTCTTCTTTTTTCTGTTGCTTTGATTACCTGCATGATCTGTAGTACTTTCAGTTCTTAGATTTAGTTTCATTCTGTTATTTGCTTTTAGTAAAAAAAAATTGTCTCATGTACCTCTCACTAAGCTTGAAACTAAAAAGAAAAGAAAAGAAGTGTTGTATTGCATGAGAAATTGAGTTTATATTTAAGAGTAGTCTTATTTACTTAAATGTGGTGGTGTTATCTGTGATTTAGAATGCATGATAAGAAGTGCATATTTGAATTTGAATCAAAGGATGTTGATGCATGCGGGAACAAGAATTTAGAGAACTATTATGAATTCTCTGAAGGAAACAAAAGTTTAATCCTTGAAGCAAAATAAATAGCAAAAGAAAAATAAAAGCAAGGTCCAAGGCTCTGAGCATCAATGACTAGGGAGGTCAGACATGATTAAAAACTCAAAGAGTTATTATTTCCTTAGTCATATGCTTGTGGTGTAAATGTGTCAAGTAATCCTTGAGATAGAGGACTAAGATTCGAGATCATGTACATTTAACAGAGTATGCCAAAGGCTTTGAGCACCACTCTCTGGGAGTAACTGAAAGAAAAGATCAGAACCAAAAGAGAGTTCTCCAGTCAAGTGCTTGTGGTATTTTGTGTCAAGTTAAAATTAAGACAAAGCATTTAAAGTCACGACTAGGCTCAAGGTGCAAAGCGCCAAAGAAAAGAGACTGAAAAAAAATTTGTTGTGTTCAAGGATTAAACCAAAGTATAAAGGCCAGGGAATTCATAATATTATCGAGACTCTAATTCCAAAGGACAATGACATTCATCTTATTCAAAGGATAGTGAGATGCCAAAACTATTCAAGATTGTAGTGTATAAACTCCACTTTAAGAAGAGACAGGAGCCTAATTGAACACTCACTTCTCATGCAAATTCACATCCTAAGCCTATATTAGTTTTGGTTGCTTGAGAACATGCAACAATTCAAGTTTGGTGTTGTGATGCGTGAGCATCTTTTCTATCTTTTCCTAGTGAATTTGCATTCGAATGGTTGAGTTTAATCAAGATTTAAATATCTTTTAGCCACTATGGTTGCTACTTTGAGTTGTGTACAATTCTGTTTATTTCAGGTAGCATTCGGATGTATTTGATGGAGTTTCTGTAGAAAAAGAGAAGTGAATGATGCTGTCAACTCCGACCTCCTTGTACTCCAATGGGAATAACTTGAGCTACAGAGGTTCAATTAACGTGATTCTAGTGGCATTGGAAAGCTAACTTCCATAGATTTCCAACGATATACAATAGTATTCCCTTTTTCTTCATTCTGTACGGCCAAGGTGGTGCCTAACTTGGAATTTCCCAAGTTAGGCGCCAAAAGAGGAGTTCAGCGTGAAGTTAGGCGCCCGGATGGATTTTTGCACCAAGTTAGGTGCCTGTTTTCCCAAGTTAGATGCCACTCCTCAAGATAGTCGTGGTCCCCACGCAGAATAAGAAACTGCACGAAGATGTTAATTAATTTTGATTAAAAATTTATTTTATTTTAAAATAGAAAAAATATTATTTAGTTTTAGAAAATATATTTTATATTAATTAGGATTAGATATAAAAGGGAAAAGAATCAGCCCTTCAAGCACATCTCTTCTCTTCTACCTCATTTCGCACTTTACAATTTTACAGAACCCTAGTTTTCTCTCTGAAATCTTAACTATTTTTTCCATATATTATTCTTATCAATTTACTGCTTGCTTTCTGATATTCTGAATTTACTGTATAATGCATTTGAGACCCAAATACCATTTTTTGCTTGTCTGACTAAGCAAATTAATCAACCATTGTTTCTTGATCCATCAATCCTCATGGGATCGATCCTCATTCACCTGAGGTACTACTTGGTTCGATCTGGTGCACTTGCCGGTAAGTTTGTGGACTTTAAATTCCGCACCATGTTTTTGGCGCCGTTGCTAGGGATTGACTGTGATTGACAACTACTGGTTGTTTGATTTCTTAGATTAGGCGTTTTTGCTTTTATTTCATTTAACTTATTTCTTTAAATTTAAAAATAAATATTTAGCTTTATTTTATTTAATTTTTTTCTTTTAATATTTGAAATTAAGTTTGGTGTCCCCTTAGTTGTTTTATTCTTCCTAGTTATTTTACTTATTAAGTTTGAATTTTATACTCCTTTTTGCTTATTAGTTGTTTTATTTTCTTAATTATTTAGTTTATTTTCTTTATTTTATTTTTCTTTTATTTTTGTTTTCTCTAATATTTTATTTTATTTTTTTATTATTTTTATTTTTCTTTGTGTTCTTTCTTCTTTGCTTGCCTGTTTACCACATAGTGCATTTAATTCTGTTTGGTGTTTTGTCCTAAGAAAAAATAATGGAGAGAGATGACATGGGTTACTGTTCACACCCAAGGAGTGATTCATATTATTGTGGATGGGTGAACTACCCAAATTTTGGTTGGAAAAGTCAAGACCAAAGAAATTTCAGTGCTCTATGTTTCATCTATCAAGAACCACCATCTCTATATTCATATCAAGAACCACCACCTCTCTATTCATATCAAGAACCACTATCTCCATATACATACCAAGATCCATCCTCCTCTTTTTTATTCATATCAAGAGCCACCATCTCCTTATTCATATGAAGAGCCATCATATCCTTATTCATATCAAGAACCATCAGCTCTTGAGCTTCTCATGAAAGAATATATACATGATATGAGGATGAGTGTCAAAAATATAGAGAAATATGTAGAGTTGATTATCAAGCCCTGGGAAGAGGAACAAGCAAATTTTTTCCCAAGAGATACAATGCAAGATCCTATAGAAGAAAGTGAGGAAATCAATCAAAGGAGTTCATACTCCAGTGAATTAGAGAACTATCCACCCTCACACATGGAAGAAGAGGAAGATGCAAAAACAAAGGAGGAAGATGCACAAACAAAGAAGGATGATACACAAACAAAGGAGGAAGCCATGCACACTCCATGCTTGCACATTTTAATATTTCTGGAGGAAGTCATACAAGTCCCTTTAATTCTATGCATGCAAGCTCCTGAGAAGAAAAATCTGAATGCACTGCCCACATTCGAATTAAAGTCTTTTCCCCCAACATTTGAATATGCTTTTCTTGGTCCTAATGAATCAGAGAGTTGTATGGGAGTTGCTTTTTGGTGGGTATCATTTTTCTCCTCATGTGCACTAAAGTCATTTCTCTTAACTAATTAGAAGAAGATGAAGAAAAAGCAACAATCAATTGTCAAGCTAGTGACATTAAAGAAGCGCTTGTTGGGAGGCAACCCAACTACTAGTATCCTTGGTTTTATAGTTACTTTGGTTTTAATTTTATAGTTATTTTGATTTTAGCATTATAGTTATTTTAGTTCTAGTTTTAAATTACTTTATCTAATTTTTTTAGAATTTTTCTTGTCTTACATGTGTTTTGATCATGCAGAGTGATTAGAACAAGATCAGGAGCAATTAAAAGGAATTTTTGGCACCCTAGAGTCTTTCTTTGCTTAGGGACAAGCAAACTTTTAAGTTTGGTGTTGTAGAGTACGCTCTCTGTTTACCTTATCATCAGTGGCAGCATGGGGAGACGAATGTTCTTCATGGAGGAGCACAGCTAGAGGATTGAGATGGCCAACAGCATAACTGAGGTGCTTGAGTTCCTTTCATTCTATTTTTCCTTCTGTTCTTATTTTGTTGTCTTCTGTTTTCTGTTGCTTTGATTACCTGCATGATCTTTAGTACTTTCAGTTCTTAGATTTAGTTTCATTCCGTTATTTGCTTTTAGTAAAAAAAATTGTCTCATGTACTTCTCACTAATCTTGAATCTAAAAAGAAACGAAAAGAAGTGATGTATTGCATGAGAAATTGAGTTTATATTTAAGAGTAGTCTTATTTACTTAAATGTGGTGGTGTTATCTGTGATTTTGAATGCATGATAAGAACAATGCATATTTGAATATGAATAAAAGGATGTTGATGCATGAGGGAACAAGAATTTAGAGAACTATTATGAATTCTCTGAAAGAAACAAAAGTTTAATCCTTGAAGCAAAAGAAACAGCAAAAGAAAAATAAAAGCAAGGTCCAAGGCTCTGAGCATCAATGATTAGGGAGGTCAGACATGATTAAAAGCTCAAAAAGTTATTTCCTTAGTCATATGCTTATGGTGTAAATGTGTCAAGTAATCCTTGAGACAGAGCACTAAGATTCGAGATCAAGTACATTTAACAGAGTATGCCAAAGGCTTTGAGCACTACTCTCTGGGAGTAACTGAAAGAAAAGATCAGAATCAAAAGAAAGTTCCCTAGTTAAGTGCTTGTGGTGTTTTTGTGTCAAGTAAAGCTTGAAACAAAGCATTTAAAGTCACGGCTAGGCTCAAAGTGAAAAGCGCCAAAGAAAAGAGAATGAAAGAAAATTTGCTGTGTTCAAAGATTAAACCAAAGTATAAAGGCTAGGGAATTCATAATATTATCTGGACTCTAATTCCAAATGACAATGACATTCCTCTGATTCAAAGTATAGCGAGATGCCAAAACTATTCAGGATTGTAGTGTATAAACTCCAATTTAAGAGACAAGAGCTTAATTAAACACTCACTTATCATGCAAATTCACATCCTAAGCCTATATTAGTTTTGGTTGCTTGAGGACAAGCAACAATTCAAGTTTGGTGTTGTGATGCGTGAGCATCTTTTCTATCTTTTCCTAGTGAATTTGCATTCGAATTGTTGAGTTTAATCAAGATTTAAATATCTTTAAGCCACTATGGATGCTACTTTGAGTTGTGTGCAATTCTGTTTATTTCATGTAGCATTTGGATGGATTTGATGGAGTTTCTGTAGAAAAGGAAAAGAAAGTGAATGATGCTGTCAACTCTGACCTTCTTATACTCCAATAGAAATAACTTGAGCTACAAAGGACTAATTAACGTGATTCAAGATGCATTGGAAAGCTAACTTTTAGAGCTTTCCAACAATATATAATATTATTCCCTTTTCTTTCATTCTGTACGGCCAAGGTGGCACCTAACTTAGAATTTCCCACATTAGGCGCCATGAATTTAAAGTTAGGCGTAGGAGGGAAACTTCACTTCGGGCACTACGAAGTTAGGCGCCCCTAGGCTCAAGTTAGGCACCAGGAGAGGCGTTCAGTGTGAAGTTAGGTGCCATGCTCATCAAGTTAGATGCCAAGATGGATTTTTGCACTAAGTTAAGCGCCTGTTTTCCTAAGTTAGGTGCCTCTCCTCAAGATAGTGATGGTCCCCATGCAGAATAAGAAGCTGCACGAAGATTTTAATTAATTTTGATTAAACCCTTATTTTATTTTAATATAAGAAATGATATTATTTAGTTTTAAAAAATATATTTTACATTAATTAGGATTATATATAAAAGGGAATAGAATCAGCCCTTTGGGCACATCTCTTCTCTTCTACCTCATTCCGCACTTTACAATTTTTCAGAATCCTAGTTTTCTCCCTAAAATCTTAACTGTTTTCTCCATATTATTCTTATTAATTTACTGCTTGCTTTTTGATATTCTAAATTTACTGTATAATGCTTTTGAGACCCAAATACCATTTTCTGCTTGTCTGACTAAGCAAATTAATCAACCATTGTTGTTTGATCCATCAATCCTCATGGGATCAACCCTTATTCACCTGAGATACTACTTGGTACAACCCAGTGCACTTGCTGGTTAGTTTGTGGACTTTAAATTCCGCACCAAGGTGTGGGGGGTTGTTCCACCAGTGATTTAGAGGATTGGAGGAGACAGAAAGTGAAGTATTAGGTTAAAGTTAGATTTAGAACTTGTATACCATAGATAACTTACTTAATTCCTGGTTTAGTTGGATCTTTATGCTGAACTCTGAGTATCGGAGTTCTAGGAATGCCTCTGACTTTTTTGTGACCTTTTATATTAACTGTGCGGGTACCTATACCTTGATGAGAACCCACAGTTATCATTCCATACATATTTTTCTTGTTTTTCAAATGCTGGTGGAGAGACACCTCGTTGAGCATCTGGAGACCCTCCTTACAAGTGAAGAGCTGTCTTTTGGATGTTATATTTTGTTTTAGACTATATACATATGTATATAGAATCTCTGCATGTATATTTTGTATTTTGTCCCTCCTAGAGGTTGACTTGGAGAAACAGGTGTTTATTCTATAGTTTGAGTTTTATTTTGGGTTGTATATATACATATATACTTACTCTAGCCGGCCTTAGCTTTCCAGGTCGAGTCTGGAGCTCGATATCTGTATTTTGAAACTCTGATCTGTATATTATGTTTTTAGCCTTCTTTTGATCTTACCTATCCGTTGTACGATCATCCATGCGAGTGTGACACGATTTTCTGTTTTCGCTTTTTCTTAGCTTCTTCTTCAATGCTCCTAGTTACAAAATTCTTTCAACTATATTTATATATGTATTTTCTTTTAGAGGTCGTAATACCTCGCCATCTCTACTTTACGACTTAACCGTAAGGCTCTGTGTGGTAGGGTGTTACATTATGGTATCAAAGCAGTTCCTTCCTATAGAGCCTGAGGGATGGACTGACTATACTTCTAGGCATACTCTGGGTATGTATACATGCTAATTAGGATATCTAATTGATATATGTGGCACAATTCTTCATGAGCATGCATTTGGAACTTTGAAGCATTAGACTTGAGATATTGAGACTGATTACCTTAATATCACTTGTTTGGTATAAACAAGAACAAAATGATGACTCGTGGACATAGACACATTCGAGGCAGAGGTTGGAATAGTAATGCAGAACTTGAAACAACTACGAATAATCCGGTGAACTTCATTAATGCCCTGGAGAATATGGCGGCTGCTACGCAGGCAACGGCTGAGGTCCGTGGTCAGCAAGTTAATAATAGAAATAAGGGTACTGAAGATAATAGGCCAATCACGTTGGCAACTTTTCTGAAGATAAAGCCACCAACCTTTAGAGGAACCACAAATCCCACAAAGGCTAATAATTGGTTTCAGGCGATGGAATGAGCTTTGCGAGCGCAACAAGTGCCTGAAGACCAGTGTGTTGAGTTTGCTACTTAACAGCTGATGAATGAAACTCATTATTGGTGGCAGGGAAAATGACGCCTTCTATAGAGAGATAATGTTGCAATTCCTTGCAATGCATTCTAATCCAAGTTTTATAAGAAGTATTTCCCTAATTCAGTTAGGACGATAAAGATGCTTGAGTTATTATAGCTGAAACAGGGTCTTATGTCAGTGGCAGAGTATACCAATAGGTTTGAGGAACTATGATGGTTCCCTAGGATTTGTTAGGGTGCTCCGAGGGGTTTATAAGAGTGGAAATGTATAAAATATGAAGGTGGTATGTGGGGTGACATGCTGAGTACAATGGACCCGATGGAGATAAGAGTTTTCTATGAACTAGTAAACAAGAGCAGAGTTGCTGAGGATTGTGTGAGAAAGGTAACATTGGACAAGGGTGAACACCGAGTGTTTGTTAAAAGAGATCAAGGGAGGAACTTTGCGCCTAAAGGATAGAATTTCAAGCAAGAAGGCTATGTTCCACAACCATATCAGGGCCATAACACGTTCCAGAGATTCAATAATAACAACAACCAAGGACGAGAGAAAGGAAAGCAGATTCAGAATCCTCCCACCAACTTGATATGTAGGAGGTGTGGGGTGTATCATCCGAACACTCCGTGCAGAGCTAGACTGGGTGTATGCTACTACTATGGTGGAGCCGGGCATCTGTCCTGAAATTGTCCAGAAAGGAAGAGACAAAAGGTTGAGAGAGTTCAGTAGTAGGAACATGTGTTTACCTTGTCGGCGGATGGTGCTGAGAGGCCAGATACTCTGATTAGAAGTAATTGTAAAATTGTTGGTAAAATTTTAATTGCTTTATTTTATATTGGGGCATCACATTTATTTATATCGTTTGAGAAAGCCAGTGAGTTAGGATTGAAGATAAGCATGCTAACCTATGATTTGCAAGTACATACTCCTACCTCTGAGGCTGTCATAACTAGATTAGGCTGTCAACAAGTTTTGTTTTGAATTAAGCACCAAACTTTTGTCCATGATTTAATTTGCTTGCCGATGATTAGACTCAATCTAATGCTGGGTGTAACACCCCAATTACTCGAAGCCTTACCTCTAGCCGTAAAGCAGAGGTTAATCAGAGGTTACGACAATCCTAAGGCATATACATACATATATATATATATATATATAAGAGGAAATATTATAAGTTAGAAGCCCAATGAAGGAATAAGCTCAAAGACAGAATTACAAAAGCGTGAAATGTTCACACGAAGCTAACGCTCAAGATACAAGGTATAGATACAAGAGAATAGAACAAATATATAGATATAACAGTAATATAAACATAGGGAACTAGCCGCAACTTGCAGAGTTTAAGTAGACTAGTTACAAATATCGAAATATATAATCCAGAGTTTTGGAATTAAAACAGCTTATACAACTTATCTCTCAAGTAAGCCTCTAAGGCCATAAAGACTAAAACAGAAAAGGTGAGAGAAACTACTACAACAGAATAAAACAGAAGTAAGCCAGAAAGAGACCATACTCCACTCTGTCATCATATCCGCAGTTTCACCGAGGTGAATTACGACCTGCATCTGAAAAACAACAACAAAGTATGGAATGAGAACCGGAGGTTCTCAGTATGGTAACAATGCCCAATGATGTAAGATGTAATGCCCCAGGACGCCTAAGGCAATCTTAGAACTTCACATCACATACCGATATTCAAGCTTAACGATATAAATAAATAAAGAACTTTATCCATAAACCGGGTTATCTAAACTTAGGGGGATTCTAACTAAACTAGTCACACCGCTGTATCCCACAGCCCTCGCCTTCCTAACCTCCTCAGCACCAGACAATCACAATTAATGTAAACAAGTAAAACATAGGTAATATTCACATACAACAAGTAATTCAAGAAGCAAGTAAGCATGTTATACAATTAGTCAAACTTAAGTAAACAAAACAAACTAGCAGATAGAAGATGCACATGATAAATGCCTGCCCTATTGGCTGTGATATCACATTGTCGGTTCAACTGCCAACCCGACACATCTCCATGGAGATGTCGCCCTTCGGATTTTCTCATATAGGTACCCCCGAGATATAGTGCTCGGATCACTGTCCAGGTACCGGCGCTTGCACGCCCTATAGATCCGAAGGGATGCAAGTGGGATCTCTTGCCTCCGTCCTCACATCTAAGCACAAGCGGAATATACCACCGTCCTTACGTCGCCGCCGCTACCTCGACAGGCGGGATTAACCAACGTCCCTGTCGGGCGCATAGCGTCTCATAATCACAGTAAAAACAACATATCAGTGGTTTTAGAAAACACTTTCAGTATGCATAGATCCATCATCTCAATCCGAGTCCTCGACTCATCCTAACCATTGTCCATTCATAACTCGGTTTCCAAATATCAAAGTTCATCATTCATCATCTCATGTATCAATCATCCTTCACCTAACGTCAAACCATTCTCAGCACACCAGAAACATAGGCCTCCGTCTTCTAATCTATCATAAAATCATATACTAGAACCCTTAAGTTATATCTCATGTTCTAATACTCAAAACTAGGCCCAAAGGTCTTAAAATAGTGTTATAGAAGCTTACAACCTTGTTGGGGAAGTAGAACAGTTGAAAACAAAGCAAAATTTGAAAAACAGGGCGTGTGCGTCCGCACAGGGGTGTGCGAGCGCACGCTCAGGAAATTTTAAAGGTGTGCATACGCACAGGGGTGTGCGTACACACAGGTGCCAAAACACAAAAGGTCTGTTCACCTGCACAACCTGTGCCAGCGCCCTCAACAGACAGTTCTCCCCGACGTGTGCGTCCGCACAAGCATGTGCGTCTGCACAGGTTGAAGTTCTTCCTTAGATATGTGTGCGCACAAGCTGTGCTAGCTGCCAATAGAACGCACTTCCTTGCCTATGCATGCACACAAGTGTGTGTGCGTCCACGTCCGCACAGGTCAAAATTCTCGCAGGGTGTGCGTGCGCACAAGGTTGTGCGTCCACACATATTAGAAAACTCAGAATTCTGTAACTTTGCAAAATTTTCAGATTTTCAACACCAACTTTGAATGATCATAACTTCCTCTACAAAATTTCAAATTTCACAGACTTTATACCATTTTAAAGGGTTTTCAAAGATCTTTAATTCTAAATGAATTTCAACAAATTTTGAAAACCGAGGCAAAACAGCCCAAAATCTATACAAACACTATCTCAACCATTATACCATATCTCACTACCAAATCCATAACTTCCCACTTAATCATAAATCCACACTCATAATCATAATCAACCAACAACAACCTCAACTACCAAAATAAATCCTCCTAAATTCTAATAATCATTATCAAACTCTATCCATCATTGACCAAATCCATCATAAAGCTCATCAACACTAATAGAACCCGACAATCCTCAATTACCACAATAATCAACAACCACAAACCATCATCAATATATATTATCAAACATCATAATCATCAATACCCTTCATTCCAAACCACCATAAACATTTTACATTAACTCATCACCTTAAATACTCAAAATTCTCATTATTAATCAATATAATTAATTATCATCAACCACACTAATCCCACACAACCAATAATTACATCAATTCACATATAATTATTCATCCACCAACAACATTCAATCATATCTTAGGGTCAACTAGCCTAAGTATCCATGAACATTACATATTACATAAAGAAAACCGAAACCATACCTTGGCCGATTCCCAAAACGTTCCCAACATCAAAACGAAGCCACCTAGCTTGCTCCAAAGCCTCAATCAACTCCAACAAATACCAAAACTCAATCTAATCACATATACATACCAACATCAAAACCTAAGATGCACAAAATAACTAAACACAAGGATTTAGTTGAACCTTACCTTACCCAATGTGATTAGGGGTAAAATCCAACATTTACCCGCTACTAGAGATCACCTAAACAAGTCAAACCACAAAACTTGCTCAAGAACTAAACTTAAAAATGCAGAACTGCTAGGGCACAAAACTGGAGAGTGAACAGCGATTTTTTACCAGAAAAACTTCGTGTGGCCACAAATGGCTCATCAATCGGACCTCCAAATCAAAAGTTATGGCTCCCGGAAGGTGGATGTGAAAAGTAACCACTCCCCTCTTCTCCTCTCATCTCAAAACCACGGCCCCCTTTCTCAAGTTAGGTCAAAATGAGCTCAAAGCTCATTAAATGAGCTTATATATGTTGGGTCTTGGGCCCGGTTTGTGCCCAGTCCAACCCGTTAGCGTTCTTGGTCCGTTTGGCCCACTTTGGGTTAAAACCTTTAAGATTAGTGCCCGATTTTTAATTCCAAAATTATTTTTGCCCTTTCAAAACAATAAATCAGTTTTCAAAATGTTATTTTCTAAAATACGTAGTACTGGACAGACTAGGGCCGGTACTGCCGGCTTAATCGCTAGTACGCATTTTTACAAAAATTGTTCAAAAGAATTACATTTTCCAACTCAGAAAAATTCACTGAAATCAAATTTCATGTTTATATTTTCAAATAAAAACTACTAAATTTTGAATCTATTCTGAACAGTAAAATTATTTTATTAAAATGGTTTTACGTAAAAACGCAGGTTCTTACATCGAGTCTGGATTGGTTGTCAAAGCAACACATACTACTAGACTTTTTTGAATGGTCAGTGCAATTTATGTCCGAAGGGTCTAAAGGGCCGGTGGTGGTGAATGGATATTAGTTGAATTCTATCATTGTAAATTATAGTGAAAGTGAGTGTTTGGGATTCATATTATTGGCTACCAGTGTGCCAGGCAACGAACAGAGTTTGAATCATATTCCAATTGTAAGTGAATTTCCAGAAGTATTCCTTGAGGATATACTTGAATTTCTTCCTTCTCGAGAAATTGAGTTTGCAATTGAGCTAGTTCCTAGAGCAGGACCGATTTCAATTGTGCTTTACCGAATATTTCTTTTGGAGCTGGATGAACATAAGGCTCAGGTAGATGAGTTAATGAGTAAGAACTTCATTCATCCGAGTGTTCACCATGGGGAGCACCAATGTTGTTGGTGAAAAAGAAGGGCGAATGTATGCAGCTATATGTGGACTACAGACAACTAAACAATATGACAGTAAAGAATAAATACCCATAACTGAGAATTGATGATCTGATGGATCAGTTGCAAGGAGCTGGTGTCTTTTTCAAGATTGACTTAAGGTCTGGTTATCACCAGATAAGAGTGAGAGATGAAGATATCCCAAAAAATGCTTTCAGAACTCATTGTGGCCACTACGAATACGCTGTGATGTCATTTGGGTTAACCAATGCCCCTACAGTGTTCATGGACTATATGAACCGGATATTGCGTCCATTCCTGGATAAATTTATCATCGTCTTCATTGATGACATTCTAATCTACTCTAAGACTGAGGAGGAGCACGCAGAACACTTACGGATCATGCTGCAGATTCTAAAAGAGAGAAAGTTGTATGCTAAAATTTCTAAATGTGAATTCTAGAAGAATGAGGTAAAATTCCTGGGTCACGTAGTTAGTAGGCAGGGAATAGTTATGGATTCTTCTAAGGTTGAGGCAGTGATGGACTGGGGACGACCTACATCAGTGACGGAGATCAAAAGCTTCTTAGGTTTGGTAGGATATTATTGGAGATTTATCAAGGGCTTTTCACAAATTGCATTACCTTTGACAAAGTTAACTCGAAAGGATGCGTTGTTTGTCTGAACATCAGAATGTGAGGAGAGCTTTCAAGCTTTGAAGCAGAAACTGACTACAATGCCTGTGCTTGTGTTACCTGAGCCTAATAAGCCTTTTGAGGTGTATTGCAATGTTTCGTTGAAGGGTCTGGGGTATGTGCTGATGTAACACAGCAATGTTGTGGTGTATGCTTCACGACAGTTGAGACCACACGAAGCAAAATATCCGACTCATGACCTGGAACTCACTGCGGTTGTGTTTACCTTGAAAGTATGGAGGCATTACTTATATGGGATTAAGTTTCAATTTTCTATGATCATAAGAGTTTGAAATATCTCTTTGGTTAGAAGGAGCTTAATATGCGCCAAAGAAGGTGGATGGAGTTGCTGAAGGATTATTATTTTGAATTGAGTTACCACCCAGGAAAAGCTAATCTCGTGGCAGATGCTTTGAGCCAAAAATCATTATATGTTGCTTGGATGATGCTAAAAGAAGAAATGTTATTGAAAGAATTTGAGAACCTGAACTTGAGAGTTAGAGAAGTAGCTAGGAATATGTGCTTGAATCAATTACATATCTCTAGTGACTCCAAGGCTGAGATTCAGAAGGCTCAGCAAAATGATCAGGAGCTGCAAAAAATGTTGCAAGTCATTGAACAGAGGAGACAAGGAGAAGTTAGTAAAGACAAAGAAGGAGTTTGGAGGTACAAGAGAAGGATCTGTGTACCGAATGTAGGACATTTGACGCAAGATGTGTTAACAGAAGCTCATCGGAGTAAGTTTTCGATCCATTTAGGGAGTACTAAAATGTATGATGACCTATAAGCAATGTTCTGGTGGTCGGGAATAAAGAATGATGTGGCATTGCATGTTTCAAAATGTTTGACTTGTTAGAAAGTAAAGATGGAACACCAAAGACCGTCTGGAATGCTACAACCTTTAGAAATTCCACAATGAAAATGGAAAAGTATCACAATAGACTTTGTGTCTGGATTGCCGAGGACGAGGATAGGATTTGATGTAGTATGGGTGATTGTGGATCGATTGACAAATTTTGCACACTTTTTCCGATTGGAATGAGTCATACCGTAGAGGAGTTAGCCCGTCTGTATATCAAGGAGATTGTAAGACCGCATGGTGTGCCTACAACCATAGTATCTGATAGAGATCCTCGTTTTACTTCATGTTTTGGGGAGCATTTTTTAGAAAGCGTTTAGAACTCAATTGAGCTTAAGCACTGCGTACCATCCTAAAACTGATGGTCAATCAGAGAGGACGATACAAACCCTAGAAGATATGTTGAGAGCTTGTGTGCTGGATCAACCAATGCCCCTAGTAGAGTTTGCATACAATAGTTACCATGTGAGCATCGGAATGGCTCCGTTTGAGGCTCTATATGGACGAAAGTATCAATCTCCACTATATTGGTATGAAGCTACTGATGACAAGTCATCATATACCCATTTTTCAAGCTAATTTCACTTGTTTTGTTAGCATTTATGCACTTTCTTGCATCCTAAGTAAGTGATTTGGAGTGAAAATGCATAACTTCTCTAAATCAAGCAACCACCATGAAATTAATGTTAATCCATGAGGTTTAAGCTAATTTTAATTGAATTTTAATTGATTTATAAGCCTCTTGAATTTAGTGATACTTGGAGTGGTTGTTTTGGTTTATTATAGGTGAAGAAAAGAAAAGAAAAGGAAAAGCGTGGCCTAAGAAGTGTAGCCCAAGGAAAGGAAAGTGTGGTCAAAGAGAAAGGAAGTGTGCCGCATGCAAAGGGGGAGGCAAACATTGCCCTCCACAAGGGCACACTGCCCTCTAGGAGGGCAACATAAGAAAACCAAGAAGAGAAGGCAACTCTGCCCTGCCCACTCCAAGGGCAGAGCACAATTTTGTGCCTTGGAACCAAGAAGAACAAAACCTTGCCCTGCCCTCCACAAGGGCAGAATCGGGCTCACCAAGGGGGAAATTCAAAGGAAAAATGTCACCCATGCATGCCACAAGAATCGAACACGGAACAAGGAAGAAGCAAGGAACTAAGGTTGAGTGCCGTGCCAAGAAACCAAGGAAAATTTAGTAGCGTGTGTCTCTGCCCAGATTCGAACACGGGCCTTCATTTTGGAAACACTACCCTGCCCTCCGCGAGGGCAGGGCAGCATTTGGACTGATGCACAAATCTGGCGCACCACACACAAATCTGGCGCACCAATTCTCTCCTGGCAGCACCAAGCACGCACCAAGCTCGATCCTGGCAGCACCAAAATTTCCTGCCCTGCCCTCCGCGAGGGCAGGGCAGCATCCTATGCACCACACACAAATCTGGCGCACCAATTCTTAATTCTGGCGCACCAACTCTTGATTCTGGCAGCACCAACAGCGCACCAAGGCATTTCTGGCGCACCAACTTTTCCTGCCCTGCCCTTGGCGCGGGCAGGGCAGTGTTTTGCGCACCAAAGTCGCACCAGACCGCACCAAGGCCGCACCAACATGCACCAAATCCTGCCCTGCCCTCCACAAGGGCAGGGCAGCCTCCTGGGAGCAACTTCTCATGGGCCGAAAATGCAATTAAATCCCCATTTTAATTCATTTCTTCACCAATTCAAAAGCCCATCCAAATCCAAAAATCCAAGAATAGAAAGTGTATAAATAGGAGTTAGTTTGATGTAATTAGGACCTTTACTTTCACTTTTAAACTTTTGACTTATTTTGCATTCTCTTTGAGTTTTGAATTCTGCAACTTCTCTTGGTGACTCCACCGAGATTTCAGAGAATTGGGGAGGGGAATTGATCTCTCTTCTTCCTCATTCTTGCTAGAGCATTTTTAATTTCCTTGTTTTGAGTTTTGGGTGTGAGAAATTGAGGAAATTCTGTCTCAATTCCCATTCAAATTCTCTTTTAATTCCTTTCTGCATAATTACAATCAATTTCAATTTCCTTTACTGCTTCTTCTTCAATTTCTTGTCAATTGCTTTGTGAACTTGGATCTAGGAAGGCAAATAGAGATCTAGGCTCTGCTACCTAGTCTCTTGAGACCTGAGACCCAATTTTACTTTTGGTTCTTCTGTGAACCTTGCTGCATTTCAATTTCAACTTCTGTTTGAATTATCATTGCTTCCAATTCAATTTCTGCTCTATTAATTGTTGCAATTTACTTTCTCTTTGTTTAGATTCTGCAATCCCAGTCCTCAAATCCCTTTTACATTCAAGCAATTTACATTTCTTGCCATTTAAGTTACTGCAATTTATATTTCTTGCACTTTAAGTTTCAGTCATTTACTTTCTTGTTCTTTAAGATTCTGCAAGTTTACTTTCCTGCTCTTTAATTTACTGCAATTTGCCCTTCCCCCTTTACATTTACTATCATTTACTTCCTGTTAAACACAAATCTCTCAACCAATACTTGATTCGCTTGACTAAACCAACCACTAAACTAAAATTGCTCAATCCTTCAATCCCTGTGGGATCGACCTCACTCATGTGAGTTATTATTACTTGATGCGACCCGGTACACTTGCCGGTGAGTTTTGTGTTGGATCGTTTTCCACACATCAAGTTTTTGGCGCCGTTGCCGGGGATTGAAATAGATTGACAATGATTAAGTGAAGTGGAGGTCTAGATTAAGCATTTTTTTCTTTTCTGTTATTCTAATTCCTACTAACACACTAACTGTTTGAGAAATTGTCTCTATTAACTCACTAACAATTTATTTCAAATAACTGCACTTAATTTTCAAGCGTTGTTGTTTGGTGGTGCACGAAATTGCAATAACACTTTTGCAACTCCGCACAACTAACCAGCAAGTGCACTGGGTCGTCCAAGTAATAAACCTTACGCGAGTAAGGGTCGATCCCACGGAGATTGGTGGTATGAAGCAAGCTATGGTCATCTTGTAAATCTCAGTCAGGCAGACTCAAATGTATAATGGTGATGAACGAAAATAACATAAAGATAAAGATAGAGATACTTATGTATATCATTGGTGTAAGAGCTTCAGACAAGTGTATGAAGATGCCTTCCCTTCCGTCTCTCTGCTTTCCTACTGTCTTCATCCAATCCTTCTTACTCCTTTCCATGGCAAGCTCGTGTAGGGTTTCACTGTTGTCAGCAGCTACCTCCCATCCGCGCAGTGAAAGCTAATGCTCTTACACTCTGTCACAGTGCGGCCAATCACCGGTTTGGTTCCCTCCCCTACCGGAATAGAATCACTCTTTTGCGTCTGTCACTAACGCCCAGTAGGTTACAGGTTTGAAGCACGTCACAGTCATTCAATCATTGAATCCTACTCAGAATACCACAGACAAGGTTTAGACCTTCCGGATTCTCTTGAATGCCGCCATCAGGTCCTGCCTATACCACGAGGATTCCGATTAAAGAATCCAAGAGATATTCACTAAGCCTCAGATGCTTGTAGAACAAGAATGGTTGTCAGTCACCTTGTTCGTGAGTGAGAATGATGATGGGCGTCAATCATCACATTCATCAGGTTGAAGAACAAGTGATATCTTGGATAAAGAACAAGCGGAATTGAATAGAAGAACAATAGTAATTGCATTAATACTCGAGGTACAGCAGAGCTCCACACCTTAATCTATGGTGTGTAGAAACTCCACCGTTGAAAATACATAAGAACAAAAGTGATCATTGGTTTCGGCCCCAGAGAGGGAACCAGAAGAACCAAGATCTGATCTAAGAACTAGATGTCCCAAAAGATGAAAATACAATAGTACAAGGTCCTACTTATAGAAAACTAGTAGCCTAAGGCGTACAGAAATGAGTAAATGACATAAAAATCCACTTCCGGGCCCACTTGGTGTGTGCTTGGGCTGAGCAATGAAGCATTTTCGTGTAGAGACTCTTCTTGGAGTTAAACGCCAGCTTTAGTGCCAGTTTGGGCGTTTAACTCCCAATTAGGTGCCAGTTCCGGCGTTTAACGCTGGAATTTCTTGAGGTGACTTTGAACGCCGGTTTGGGCCATCAAATCTTGGGCAAAGTATGGACTATTATATATTGCTGGAAAGCCCAGGATGTCTACTTTCCAACGCCGTTGAGAGCGCGCCAATTGGGCTTCTGTAGCTCCAGAAAATCCACTTCGAGTGCAGGAAGGTCAGAATCCAACAGCATCTGCAGTCCTTTTTAGTCTCTGGATCAGATTTTTGCTCAGGTCCCTCAATTTCAGCCAGAAAATACCTGAAATCACAGAAAAACACACAAACTCATAGTAAAGTCCAGAAAAGTGAATTTTAACTAAAAACTAATAAAAATATAATAAAAACTAACTAAAAGATACTAAAAACATACTAAAAACAATGCCAAAAAGCGTACAAATTATCCGCTCATCACAACACCAAACTTAAATTGTTGCTTGTCCCCAAGCAACTGAAAATCAAATAGGATAAAAAGAAGAGATATACTATAGACTCCAAATTATCAATGAAACTTAGCTCCAAATTAGATGAGCGGGACTAGTAGCTTTTTGCCTCCGAACAGTTTTGGCATCTCACTTTATCCCTTGAAATTCAGAATGATTGGCTTCTTTAGGAACTCAGAATCCAGATAGTGTTATTGATTCTCTTAGTTAAGTATGATGATTCTTGAACACAGCTACTTATTGAGTCTTGGCCGTGGCCCAAAGCACTCTGTCTTCCAGTATTACCACCGGATACATACATGCCACAGACACATAATTGGGTGAACCTTTTCAGATTGTGACTCAGCTTTGCTAAAGTCCCCAATTAGAGGTGTCCAGGGTTCTTAAGCACACTCTTTTTGCCTTGGATCACAACTTTATTTCTTTCTTTTTCTTTCTTTTTCTTTCTTTTTCTCTCTTTTTCTTTCTTTTTCTCTTTTTTTTTTGTATTCACTGCTTTTTCTTGCTTCAAGAATCATTTTTATGATTTTTCAGATCCTCAGTAACATGTCTCCTTTTTCATCATTCTTTCAAGAGCCAACAATTTTAACATTCATGAACAACAAATTCAAAAGACATATGCACTGTTCAAGCATACATTCAGAAAACAAAAAGTATTGTCACCACATCAAACTAATTAAGCTAGTTTTAAAGATGAATTTGAAATCCTGTACTTCTTATTCTTTTGTGATAAAAACAGTTTTCATTTAAGAAAGGTGATGGATTCATATTGATAGCTTTAAGGCATAGACACTAAGACACTAATGATCATAAGACACAAACATAGATAAACATAAGCACTAAAATTCGAAAAACAGAAGAATAAAGAACAAGGAAATCAAGGAACGGGTCCACCTTAGTGATGGCGGCTCTTCCTTCCTCTTGAAGGTCCTATGGAGTGCTTGAGCTCCTCAATGTCTCTTCCTTGCCTTTGTTGCTCCTCTCTCATGATTCTTTGATCTTCTCTAATTTCATGGAGGAGAGTGGAGTGTTCTTGGTGCTCCACCCTTAGTTGTCCCATGTTGGAACTTAATTCTCCTAGGGAGGTGCTTAGTTGCTCCCAATAGTCTTGTGGAGGAAAGTGCATCCCTTGAGGCATCTCAGGGATCTTTTGATGAGAGGGGTCTCTTGTTTGCTCCATCTTCTTCTTAGTGATGGGCTTGAGGTCATGCCTTCTCAGTTGAACCGGCTTTGGATGCCATAAATGGTTATGGAAAAGCAAAAAGCAATGCTTTTACCACACCAAACTTAAAAGGTTTGCTCGTCCTCGAGCAAAAGAAGAAAGAAGAGAGTAGAAGAAGAAGAAATGGAGGAGAGGGAGATGGCCTTGTGGTTCGGCCAAAAGGGAAAGGAGTGGTGTTTTATAAAGGATGGATGTGAGTGGTGAAGAGAAAGAGATGTTGAGGTGATTGGTGAATGGGTGAAGAAGAAGAGAGAGTGGTGGGGTTGTTTGGGGATCCTGTGGGGTCCACAGATCCTGAGGTATCAAGGAAAAGTCATCCCTGCACCAATTGGCATCAAAATCCACGTTTTGAGCCATTTCTGGCGTTAAACGCCGGGCTGATGCCCATTCCTGGCGTTTAACGCCAGGTTCTTGCCCTTTCCTGGCGTTTAACGCCAGTCTGGTGCCCCTTTCTGGCGTTAAACGCCCAGAATGGTGCCAGACTGGGCGTTAAACGCCCAAATGCTAGGCTTACTGGCGTTTGAACGCCAGCAGCATCTTCCTCCAGGGTGTGCTGTTTTTCTTCCTGTTTTTCATTCTGTTTTTGCTTTTTCAATGGATTTTGTGACTTCTTATGATCATCAACCTACAAAAAAACATAAAATAACAAAAGAAACTATATAAAATATAATATTGGGTTGCCTCCCAACAAGCGCTTCTTTAATGTCAGTAGCTTGACAGAGGGCTCTCATGGAGCCTCACAGATACTCAGAGCAATGTTGGAACCTCCCAACACCAAACTTAGAGTTTGAATGTGGGGGTTCAACACCAAACTTAGAGTTTGGTTGTGGCCTCCCAACACCAAACTTAGAGTTTGACTGTGGGGGCTCTGTTTGTCTCTGATTTGAGAGAAGCTCTTCAAGCTTCATCTCCATGGTGACAGAGGGATATCCTTGAGCCTTAAACACAAAGGATTCTTCATTCACTTGAATGATCAGTTCACCTCTATCAACATCAATCACAGCCTTTGCTGTGGCTAGGAAGGGTCTGCCAAGGATGATGGATTCATCCATGCACTTCCCAGTCTCTAGGACTATGAAATCAGTAGGGATGTAATGGTCTTCAATCTTAACCAAAACATTCTCTACAAGTCCATGAGCTTGTTTTCTTGAATTGTCTGCCATCTCTAATGAGATTCTTGCAGCTTGCACCTCAAAGATCCCTAATTTCTCCATTACAGAGAGGGGCATGAGGTTCACACTTGACCCTAAGTCACACAAGGCCTTCTTGAAGGTCATGGTGCCTATGGTACAAGGTATGGAAAACTTCCCAGGGTCTTGTCTCTTTTGAGGTAATTTCTGCCTAGACAAGTCATCCAGTTCTTTGGTGAGCAAAGGAGGTTCAGTCTCCCAAGTCTCATTTCCAAATAACTTGTCATTTAGCTTCATGATTGCTCCAAGATATTTAGCAACTTGCTCTTCAGTGACATACTCATCCTCTTCAGAGGAAGAATACTCATCAGAGCTCATGAATGGCAGAAGTAAGTCCAATGGAATCTCTATGGTCTCATTTTGAACCTCAGATTCCCATGGTTCCTCATTGGGGAACTCATTGGAGGTTGGTGCACGCCCATTGAGGTCTTCCTCAGTGGCGTTCACTTCCTCCCCTTCCTCTCCAAATTCGGCCATATTGATGGCTTTGCACTCTCCTTTTGGATTTTCTTCTGTGTTGCTTGGAAGAGTACTTGGAGGGAGTTCAGTAACTTTCTTGCTCAGCTGTCCCACTTGTCCTTCCAAATTCCTAATGGAAGACCTTGTTTCAGTCATGAAACTTTGAGTGGTTTTGATTAGATCAGAGACCATGGTTGCTAAGTCAGAGGGGTTCTGCTTAGAACTCTCTGTCTGTTGCTGAGAAGATGATGGAAAAGGCTTGCTATTGCTAAGCCTGTTTCTTCCACCATTATTGTTATTGAAACCTTGTTGAGGTCTCTCTTGATTCTTCCATGAGAAATTTGGGTGATTTCTCCATGAAGAGTTATAGGTGTCTCCATAGGGTTCTCCTAGGTAATTCACCTCTTCCATTGAAGGGTTCTCAGGATCATAAGCTTCTTCCTCAGATGAAGCATCCTTAGTACTGTTTGGTGCATTTTGCATTCCAGACAGACTTTGAGAAATCAAATTGACTTGTTGAGTCAATATGTTATTCTGAGCTAAAATGGCGTTCAGAGTGTCAATCTCAAGAACTCCTTTCTTCTGACTAGTCCCATTGTTCATAGGATTCCTTTCAGAAGTGTACATGAATTGGTTATTTGCAACCATTTCAATTAGCTCTTGAGCCTCTGCAGGCGTCTTCTTCAGATGAAGAGATCCTCCAGCTGAGCTATCCAAAGACATCTTGGATAGTTCAGAGAGACCATCATAGAAGATACCTATGATGCTCCATTCAGAAAGCATGTCTGAGGGACATCTTCTGATTAATTGTTTGTACCTTTCCCAAGCTTCATAGAGGGATTCTCCATCCTTCTGTCTGAAGGTTTGGACTTCCACTCTAAGCTTACTCCATCTTTGTGGTGGAAAGAACTTTGCCAAGAAGGCATTGACTAGCTTTTCCCAAGAGTCCAGGCTTTCTTTAGGTTGAGAATCCAACCATATTCTAGCTCTGTCTCTTACAGCAAAAGGGAATAGCATCAGTCTATAGACCTCAGGGTCTACCCCATTAGTCTTGACTGTGTCACAGATTTGCAAGAATTCAGCTAAGAACTGATGAGGATCTTCCATTGGAAGTCCATGGAACTTGCAATTCTGTTGCATTAGAGAAACTAATTGAGGTTTAAGCTCAAAGTTGTTTGCTCCAATGGCAGGGATAGAGATGCTTCTCCCATAGAAATCAGGAGTAGGTGCAGTAAAGTCACCCAGCACCTTCCTTGCATTGTTTGCATTGTTGTTGTTTTCGGCTGCCATGTCTTCTTCCTCTTTGAAGAATTCGGTCAGGTCCTCTAAAGAGAGTTGTGCTTTGGCTTCTCTTAGCTTTCTCTTCAAGGTCCTTTCGGGTTCAGGGTCAGCTTCAACAAGAATGCCTTTGTCTCTGCTCCTGCTCATATGAAAGAGAAGAGAACAAGAAAATGTGGAATCCTCTATGTCACAGTATAGAGATTCCTTGAGGTGTCAGAGGAAGAAAAATGGAAGACAGAGGTAGAAAATTCGAACTTATTAAAGAAGATGAAGTTCGAATTTTGTATTAAGGAATATTGTTAGTCTATAAACAGAAGGATGTGAGAAGAGGAGAAGTAATTTTCGAAAATTAAGTAAAAAAATTTTGAAAACATTTTGAAAAACACTAATTGATTCTCAAAAACTAAGAATAGAAAAAGAATCAAGTGATTTTTGAAAAAGATTTGAAATTAGAAATCAAAAAGATATGATTGAAAACTTATTTTGAAAAAGATGTGATTGAAAAATTATGGTTTTAAAAAGATATGATTGAAAAGATATGATTTGAAAACAATTTTAAAAAGATTTGATTTTAAAAATTAATGACTTGCCTAACAAGAAAAGATATGATTCAAACATAAAACCTTCCTCAACAGAAAAGGCAAAAAATGTTCAATCAAATCATTAATTGTTAGTAAGTATCTTTGAAAAAGGAAAGAAATTGATTTTGAAAATATTTGATTGAAAAGATATGGTTTGAAAAAGATTTGATTTTGAAAAACTTTGAAAACTTGAAAAAAATTGATTTTGAAAACAAAATCTTCCCCCTTTGCCATCCTGGCGTTAAACGCCCAGAATGGTGCACATTCTGGCGTTTAATGCCCAAACTACTACCCTTTTGGGCGTTAAACGCCCAGCCAGGCACCCTGGCTGGCGTTTAAACGCCAGTCTGTCTTCTTCACTGGGCATTTTTGAATGCCCAGCTTTTTCTGTATAATTCCTCTGCAGTATGTTCTGAATCTTCAATTCTCTGTATTATTGACTTGAAAAGACACAAATTAAAAATATTTTTGGATTTTTAATAATGAGGAATAATCAAAATGCAACTAAAATCAAATAACAATGCATGCAAGACACCAAACTTAGCAGTTTGTACACTACTGACATTAACAAAAATGAGAATGCATATGAGAAACAACAAAACACTCAAGTCAATAGAATTCAAAGATCAGAGCAAGAAATCATCAAGAATTACTTGAAGATCCTTAAGACACATGAATGAATGCATGCAATTGACACCAAACTTAAGATGAGACACTAGACTCAAGCAAGAAACATCAAATATTTTTGGTTTTTATGATTTTTGTAAAATTTTTTTTTTTGTGATTTTCGAAAATTAAGTAGAAAAAGATATCAAAATTCTTAATGAGAATTCCAGGAATCATGCAATGTTAGTCTAAAGCTTTAGTCTAAAGGAATTAGACATGGCCGGCCAAGCTTCAGCAGCACACTGCATTCAAGAGCTAAATTGATGAGAATCAATCAGCCTTGGTGATGATAAGAACATCACCTTGAAACACTAGAATTCATTCTTAAGAACTCTGAAGAAAAATACCTAATCTAAGCAACAAGATGAACCGTCAGTTGTCCATACACAAGAACAATCCCCGGCAACGGCGCCAAAAACTTGGTGCACAAAATTGCAATAACACTTTTGCAACTCCGCACAACTAACCAGCAAGTGCACTGGGTCGTCCAAGTAATAAACCTTACGCGAGTAAGGGTCGATCCCACGGAGATTGGTGGTATGAAGCAAGCTATGGTCATCTTGTAAATCTCAGTCAGGCAGACTCAAATGTATAATGGTGATGAACGAAAATAACATAAAGATAAAGATAGAGATACTTATGTATATCATTGGTGTAAGAGCTTCAGACAAGTGTATGAAGATGCCTTCCCTTCCGTCTCTCTGCTTTCCTACTGTCTTCATCCAATCCTTCTTACTCCTTTCCATGGCAAGCTCGTGTAGGGTTTCACTGTTGTCAGCAGCTACCTCCCATCCGCGCAGTGAAAGCTAATGCTCTTACACTCTGTCACAGTGCGGCCAATCACCGGTTTGGTTCCCTCCCCTACCGGAATAGAATCACTCTTTTGCGTCTGTCACTAACGCCCAGTAGGTTACAGGTTTGAAGCACGTCACAGTCATTCAATCATTGAATCCTACTCAGAATACCACAGACAAGGTTTAGACCTTCCGGATTCTCTTGAATGCCGCCATCAGGTCCTGCCTATACCACGAGGATTCCGATTAAAGAATCCAAGAGATATTCACTAAGCCTCAGATGCTTGTAGAACAAGAATGGTTGTCAGTCACCTTGTTCGTGAGTGAGAATGATGATGGGCGTCAATCATCACATTCATCAGGTTGAAGAACAAGTGATATCTTGGATAAAGAACAAGCGGAATTGAATAGAAGAACAATAGTAATTGCATTAATACTCGAGGTACAGCAGAGCTCCACACCTTAATCTATGGTGTGTAGAAACTCCACCGTTGAAAATACATAAGAACAAAAGTGATCATTGGTTTCGGCCCCAGAGAGGGAACCAGAAGAACCAAGATCTGATCTAAGAACTAGATGTCCCAAAAGATGAAAATACAATAGTACAAGGTCCTACTTATAGAAAACTAGTAGCCTAAGGCGTACAGAAATGAGTAAATGACATAAAAATCCACTTCCGGGCCCACTTGGTGTGTGCTTGGGCTGAGCAATGAAGCATTTTCGTGTAGAGACTCTTCTTGGAGTTAAACGCCAGCTTTAGTGCCAGTTTGGGCGTTTAACTCCCAATTAGGTGCCAGTTCCGGCGTTTAACGCTGGAATTTCTTGAGGTGACTTTGAACGCCGGTTTGGGCCATCAAATCTTGGGCAAAGTATGGACTATTATATATTGCTGGAAAGCCCAGGATGTCTACTTTCCAACGCCGTTGAGAGCGCGCCAATTGGGCTTCTGTAGCTCCAGAAAATCCACTTCGAGTGCAGGGAGGTCAGAATCCAACAGCATCTGCAGTCCTTTTTAGTCTCTGAATCAGATTTTTGCTCAGGTCCCTCAATTTCAGCCAGAAAATACCTGAAATCACAGAAAAACACACAAACTCATAGTAAAGTCCAGAAAAGTGAATTTTAACTAAAAACTAATAAAAATATAATAAAAACTAACTAAAAGATACTAAAAACATACTAAAAACAATGCCAAAAAGCGTACAAATTATCCGCTCATCATTTGGTCATCCTGATTGTTTGCATATCACAGGAAATCAAGTTTCTACAGAAAAAGGGTATCATGACATGAAGCCACCACTCATTACACTCATCAAGAACAATTGTTCTTATGACGGAAATCCATCGAAAGATCCTCAGCAGCACATATCCACTTTTCTAAAGACTTGTAATGCAGTCAAAACCGATGGTTCAGATCATGACACTTATAAGATCCTGTTATTCCCCTTCTCATTAAAGGGTGAAGCTGCACAATGGTTTGAAACTTTTCCCCAAGGAAGTATCATTAGTTGGGATGATTTGGTTACCAAATTTCTGGCCAAATTCACCTCATCTAGACGGATCATCCAGCTGAAAGAGGAGGAACATTTATTCACACAAGGGGACGAAGAACCACTCTTTAAGGCCTGGGAAAGATACAAGAAAGCAACTGATAAAGTGGGCTTCCGAGCGTTCTATGAAGGATTGACCCCAGAAATAAGGAAAGCAGTGGACTATTTCACAGATGGCCTACTCAAAGCAACAACAACTGCCCAAGGAATTGCAGACTTCAATGACAAAGGAGTCAACAACCAATATTCATTTGAGAAACCACAGAATGAAACCTCAGAAAAAGAAGTGATGAATATTGAAGGGGTGAATGCATTCAAGGACTTAAACAGACAAATGCACCCTCAACCACAGCAAAACATGGAGACATCTGCTGCAGTGAATGCCAAATTTCCACCATGGAGACCTCATTCCTATCTGAGAATGAGGGAGACTCAACATCAAGAACAAGAAAGTTTCCACCAAGGCAACTTCATGACCACAAACAATCAACATCACACACCCACTAATACCACTCAAAGCCAACACTCACAACACAGATACTCCCAAACCCATCTCAACTGGAGAAGGAATGAGTACCAAAATCACAAACCAAGGGAATTCCATTACAACAACCCTAACTTCATAAACCATCAAAAACACCATTACAGCAATAACAGCCACTACATGCCACCACCGCACCCACCCTTCCCACCTTTAACATCTCATAACCAACCAACCTCACAAGACTCTCAGAGAATCATAAACTTGGAGATCCTAATAGAGAGAATGATGAAACACCAAGAGGAGACAACAAGGAACCAAGTGATGTTAATCAGAGGAATTGAAGAGCAGATAGCTCAACTGGCAAAGTATTTTGCAGAAATGGGTGAAAAGAAGGCAAATACTTTCACCAGAGCCATGGAAGACAAACTGGCTAACAACGAAGATGCTACAAAGAAGGAAGGATGGACAAGGATCATGGAGGACAACGAGAAAATACTGGACAAAGGATGTACCAGCCAAGAAGAACACAACAAGGAATTCTTTCAAGGAGAAATGGAGGATAGAACTAAAGAAAAACAGAAAGCCCCCACTGGAAAATTTTCACCAGGGGATCGAGTGATGATCAATATTCAAACCATGAAGGTGTTCCCACAGTTGTCTGAGCATTACATTGTGACTAAGATCCTTCCACAAGAATCTATAGAGGTCATCAAAGATGAAACCGGAAGGAAGTTCACAGTAAAGAAAGACAAGCTAAGGCACTGTGATTTTCAACCTCCATGATCAGCAGAACAGAAGATGTCAAGCTAGTGACAATAAAAGAGCGCTTGTTGGGAGGCAACCCAATCTGAGGTAGTTTTCTTTTCATAGCTTTTCCAATAAAAATGTTGAGTAATTAATGTGGATTGCAAGGAGCTAAGTTTGGTGTTGCACACCAAAAACAGTTTAAGGGAGAATGAAAGCTTCTAAGTTTGGTGTTCCACCAAAAATATCATTTAAAAACACATTCTCACCTCTTGCATGATTCTAGCTCCAAGCAATCAAACACATTATTCAACTGTTGAATTATTTTCTAGCTTTAATTTCATTAACCTTCAGCGAGGATACATGGTTTCAAATATGGTTAATTTGTTGTATCTGAGGCAGTGGCAAACAATTAAGTTTGGTGTCCCTACACCAAAAATCAATCTTAGAACCACACTCAGTTTATGCATACTAACCATACAATTAAGGGCTTGAGAAGCAAGCAACTTTGAGGATTATGCAGGACATGAGTCAACAATTGAAGACATTATGCATTTTAACTCAAAGAGGACACAACAGAAGGAAAAATCAAAGGGCTGCAACTTCAAAGGTTGTATCTAAAACTTAATCCTTGCTGCTGTGAAATGTGCTGAATCTGGAAACCATTGTATGTCTTGCTAAAGTGTTTATCTAGCTGCAAGTGAAATTGTTTGTTAAAAATGCTAAACCTGCATAATGCTTGTTATCCATCACTTAGCTTGAAAATTGTTTTGTTTCCCATATGCTTAAATAAAAGAGTTTGGTCTGAATTGAAAAGTAAAATATCCAATGTTGCATAAGTATGAATGGAAGTTGGTGGTGGTATATGTGTTTGATTAAATGCATAACTCATGAAATAATTATTGCATAATATCATTCTCATTCAAATGTGAGTTAGCTTGCTGTTACAAAGACTCTTATCAATAATGAAAAAGCCCTTGGTAACAAAAACAGAAAGAAAAGGGAAAGAAAGAGCCAAAATGGCAAGAAAAACAAAGAATAAAGGTTGGACACCAATAGCTTGGACCCTAGGACACATGCCTGTGGTGTTCTTGTACTAAGATCTGCTTGGATGAGTAAATTCTAAGGGGTATTTTAAAACCCGGTCACTTAGATCAACTGATTTGGGATGGCCAATTGAAAATCCACAATAAAGAGCAACTTAGATACAGAACATTTAGTTATCCAAAGAGATGCTGGGCATCAATGATCCTAGGAAGAATTAACGAGCCATGTGTCTGTGGTGGAAAGATGTTGAGTAAAAAAAAAAAGAAAATAAAGCCAAAGGCTAATACTGCAACATTTGACACCAAACCTCCAAAAGAATAATAAGCTTGTTAAGCATTGTAAGCCAAGGAAAGTTAACAAGGGAGTAATTAAAAAGTGAGTCTTCTAACAGCAAGTCTAGCAAGCCTTTGAGGAAAGATGTGTATTATGCAGCAGCAACAATAAGTGAGTTATCATTGTCTGCATAAAGACCCCAGAAATTAAGTTCTGCTATCTGCCTAATAAGGATATGTGTTCTTTTCTTATTCATATCATTTACTCTTAGTTTTGATGCTTGCTTGGGGACAAGCAAGATTTAAGTTTGGTGTTGTGATGACAAGTCATCATATACCCATTTTTCAAGCTAATTTCACTTGTTTTGTTAGCATTTATGCACTTTCTTGCATCCTAAGTAAGTGATTTGGAGTGAAAATGCATAACTTCTCTAAATCAAGCAACCACCATGAAATTAATGTTAATCCATGAGGTTTAAGCTAATTTTAATTGAATTTTAATTGATTTATAAGCCTCTTGAATTTAGTGATACTTGGAGTGGTTGTTTTGGTTTATTATAGGTGAAGAAAAGAAAAGAAAAGGAAAAGCGTGGCCTAAGAAGTGTAGCCCAAGGAAAGGAAAGTGTGGTCAAAGAGAAAGGAAGTGTGCCGCATGCAAAGGGGGAGGCAAAAATTGCCCTCCACAAGGGCACACTGCCCTCTAGGAGGGCAACATAAGAAAACCAAGAAGAGAAGGCAACTCTGCCCTGCCCACTCCAAGGGCAGAGCACAATTTTGTGCCTTGGAACCAAGAAGAACAAAACCTTGCCCTGCCCTCCACAAGGGCAGAATCGGGCTCACCAAGGGGGAAATTCAAAGGAAAAATGTCACCCATGCATGCCACAAGAATCGAACACGGAACAAGGAAGAAGCAAGGAACTAAGGTTGAGTGCCGTGCCAAGAAACCAAGGAAAATTTAGTAGCGTGTGTCTCTGCCCAGATTCAAACACGGGCCTTCATTTTGGAAACACTGCCCTGCCCTCTGTGAGGGCAGGGCAGCATTTGGACTGATGCACAAATCTGGCGCACCACACACAAATCTGGCGCACCAATTCTCTCCTGGCAGCACCAAGCACGCACCAAGCTCGATCCTGGCAGCACCAAAATTTCCTGCCCTGCCCTCCACGAGGGCAGGGCAGCATCCTATGCATCACACACAAATCTGGCGCACCAATTCTTAATTCTGGCGCACCAACTCTTGATTCTGGCAGCACTAACAGCGCACCAAGGCATTTCTGGCGCACCAACTTTTCCTGCCCTGCCCTTGGCGCGGGCAGGGCAGTGTTTTGCGCACCAAAGTCGCACCAGACCGCACCAAGGCCGCACCAACATGCACCAAATCCTGCCCTGCCCTCCACAAGGGCAGGGCAGCCTCTTGGGAGCAACTTCTCATGGGCCGAAAATGCAATTAAATCCCCATTTTAATTCATTTCTTCACCAATTCAAAAGCCCATCCAAATCCAAAAATCCAAGAATAGAAAGTGTATAAATAGGAGTTAGTTTGATGTAATTAGGACCTTTACTTTCACTTTTAAACTTTTGACTTATTTTGCATTCTCTTTGAGTTTTGAATTCTGCAACTTCTCTTGGTGACTCCACCGAGATTTCAGAGAATTGGGGTGGGGAATTGATCTCTCTTCTTCCTCATTCTTGCTAGAGCATTTTTAATTTCCTTGTTTTGAGTTTTGGGTGTGAGAAATTGAGGAAATTCTGTCTCAATTCCCATTCAAATTCTCTTTTAATTCCTTTCTGCATAATTACAATCAATTTCAATTTCCTTTACTGCTTCTTCTTCAATTTCTTGTCAATTGCTTTGTGAACTTGGATCTAGGAAGGCAAATAGAGATCTAGGCTCTGCTACCTAGTCTCTTGAGACCTGAGACCCAATTTTACTTTTTGTTCTTCTGTGAACCTTGCTGCATTTCAATTTCAACTTCTGTTTGAATTATCATTGCTTCCAATTTAATTTCTGCTCTATTAATTGTTGCAATTTACTTTCTCTTTGTTTAGATTCTGCAATCCCAGCCCTCAAATCCCTTTTACATTCAAGCAATTTACATTTCTTGCCATTTAAGTTACTGCAATTTATATTTCTTGCACTTTAAGTTTCAGTCATTTACTTTCTTGTTCTTTAAGATTCTGCAAGTTTACTTTCCTGCTCTTTAATTTACTGCAATTTGCCCTTCCCCCTTTACATTTACTGTCATTTACTTCCTGTTAAACACAAATCTCTCAACCAATACTTGATTCGCTTGACTAAACCAACCACTAAACTAAAATTGCTCAATCCTTCAATCCCTGTGGGATCGACCTCACTCATGTGAGTTATTATTACTTGATGCGACCCGGTACACTTGTCGGTGAGTTTTGTGTTGGATCGTTTTCCACACATCAGCTACAGAGTCAAGTTTATTGGTGTCTGAGTTAGTAGCTAAAATCACATAACAGATTAAGAAAATCCGTAACAGAATGCTTACCGCTCAGAGTCGCCATAAGAGCTATGCCGATCAGAGACAGAAACCGTTAGAATTTGATGAAGGAGATCATGTATTTCTAAGAGTTACTCCAATAACAGGAGTGGGTAGAGCGATCAAAGCAAAGAAATTGAATCCTTGTTATATCGGTCTATTTCAAATCCTAAAGAGAATTAGGCCGGTGGCATATCAAATAGCTTTAACACCACATATTTCGAACCTGCACGATGTATTTCATGTTTTGCAACTTTGAAAATACACTTCTGATGCTAGCTACAATTTAGAACCTGAATCAATTCAATTAAGAGAGAATCTGGCACTTCAAGTGATCCAGTCCGAATTGATGATATCAGTATTAAGTAGTTACGCAGAAAGGAAGTTTCGTTGGTAAAGGTTGCTTGGAGTTGAGCTAGAATTGAGGAACACACTTGGGAACTTAAGCCAAAAATGAGAAAAGGCTACCCGCACCTATTTTCAGGTAACGAAATCTGAATTTTGAGGGCAGAATTCTTAATTAGGTGGGTAGGATGTAAATCCCAGGAAATAAATAAATAATTAGTTAAAAAATTAATTATTATTCAAAGAAATTACAAAATTTCATTTTTATAGTTTAGAGAAGTAGAAATATTTAAAATATGAATTTGGACAATAATTTTAAAGATTTTGGCCTAAAATCGGGCCAACGTGCCGAACTGGTTAGACTGGGCCCAAGGCCGACCCATATAAGCCTTGCTTTAGCTCCCTTCGCATTCATTAAAGCCACCCACACTGAAAGTAGAGAGGAGCAGGTTAAGAACGTATCCAAAACCCTTATTCCTCAAAAAATTTAATGGTCCATAACATTCAATCCGGAGCTCTAATTGATGAACCGTTAGTGACCACGTGTTCTTCTTGAAATTATCTTTAATTCTATCTGAACAAAGTGGTAAGAAATTTTCATTTCTCATCCATTTATTCCCCTCCTCAATTTTGGGAATTTCGAGTTTGGGTATTGAGGAATTGAATAATTTTGATGGTTTAGGTGAACTCTAGTAGCGAAAAATCACTGGGTTTTGTGCAATCAACATGTGGGTAAGGTAAGAAACTATTGAACCCTTGTGAATCATTGAATTAGTGAATCCTATGATGATTATAGTAATATTGTGTGAATTAGATTGTGTTCTTGTTGATTTGGGGTTCAATTAGGCAGTTTAGAATAAAATCTGGGTGATTAAGCTTGAGGAATTGATGTTTGGAATTATGGAGCTTGCGAAAGGAGAGGTTTTTGAGGTGTTTCGAGCTTAGGGAGAAATTGACCAAGATATGGTTTTAGTTTCTCATAGTTAATGTTTAATGTCACGTGAAAATTTAGGCTAGAAGACCTTAAGATAGGAATGAATTAAATAAATTATTGATGGATTATATAGATGATATATGATGTGGGTATAAAGGATGAATGAATTTGTATGTGTTGGATTATGACTTTGATGAGTATAAGATAATAATGAAAATTGATGTGTGAAATTGAATTGAATGGGTTGGTTGAGAGACATTGATGCGTGAGTATCTTTACCCTATTTTCTACTTATTTTCTGGTTAAACTGAGTTAGAATTTAGTGAGTTTAAGCATATTTTAGTGTTAAAATCCTCCTTGGATGCTACTTTGAGTTGTTTTGGAGTTTTAATTATTTTAGGTGAAATTCGAATCAGTTTGGCAGAGTTTTGTGCAAAAAAGAGAAGAATTGAAGCTGCCCACCAGGGCTTGGCATTTAGCACCAGCAACTTAGCAAGATCAAAAGCATTCTACCCCCTTTGAGCGCTAAACGCTAGGCAATCCGGATCAAACTTCACTCTTGGAGCATCTTTAGTTGGATTTAGCTTTTAATTATTATTTTATCTTTTATTTTAGTTATTTTTATTTATAAACAAAATCTTTTGGGTTTAGAATTTATTATTTTATTTTAATTACAAATCAAATTAGGTTAGATATAAAAGAAAAAAGATTCGCCCTTTGTAGGGGCTTTGCACTTCCGCACTTTGACATTTTCTGAACCCTAGTTTTCTCTCTGAAGCATGAGCCACTAAACCTCCTTGCTTAAGGTTAGGAGCTCTGCTTATTTCTATAGATTGAGACTCTTGTTTTTCTATTTTAATTAATGTATTGATTTAGTTTCAAAGATTACTTTCGTTCTTTATTTTATAAATCTGGGTAGATTGGAAGAATGGCCCTTATTCTATTTGCATTCTTGTGATTCATGGAAGAGATATCTCACCTGAACAACAGCTTGAAACTAAATTCCTTCTAAACCGTTAATTACTTGAACTACTCAGGATACATGACATATAATCCTCTTAGATTTGGGTAATTAGGGTTTTGTGTCCATAAACTAGAATTGAACTTAATTTTCTACTCAAAATTAAGTGACCAAGACATTGGCAGTTAAATAGGTTAGAGGAGACTAAATCGCTAAGACATTAGGGTTTAGTCACTGACAGTTTGCCATGAAATGAATCTTGCATGATTAAAATAGTTAGTATGAAAACTTAATCTGGAAAAGTAAATATCTTCAATACCTTAACTGTTTTCTCTTGTATACATCACAACATTTTCACTGTTTACGTTTTCTACTCTCCGAACTACTATTTAATGCTTTTTGAACTCCCAAGACATCACTTTCTGCTTTCCTGACTAAAGAGTCATTCGATCATTATTGCTCAGTCCATCAATCCTCATGGGATCGACCCTCATTCACCTGAGGTACTACTTGGTACGACCCGGTGCACTTGCAGGTTAGCTAGTGGAACTAGAAATTCCGCACTAGATGTCTGATTCAATTTTGTAAACGGTTGCTATTGGAGTTGGTTAGATTTTGGAAAAAAATTTAATATAAGAATTGACTTGATTTTAAAATAATTTGACATTGGAAATGAATTGAATGATCGAGAGGTGTTTGGTTTGGTGGTTGGGACCCTTTAAAGGTGACAGAAGTTCAAGTTTTAGAGGAGATACTATCGAAATCTTTATAAAAATTGAATTTTTTATTTGAATTGTTATTTTAAAAAGAAAAATATTATTACATGGCTTGTATATTTGAGACTAATTGTTGACCCTATGTTGCAAGATGTGACCGAACACTTTAACTCCCCGGGTTCCCCCATGGGCACGTGATGCACCACTATTTCGTGGCACATGTTGTACTTAATTGAGTGGATTTTATCCACTAATCTCACATTTATTCATGTAAATTGCATGTTTTACATTTTCCTTCCTGATTTTGTGCTATGATTGAAAACATGCTTCTTTGGTCTTAATTTAGCTAATTTTAATCCTTTCTTATTACCATTCGATGTCATGATATGTGTGTTAAGTGTTTTCAGAGATTACAGGGCATGAATGGCTTAGAGAATGGAAAGGAAGCATGCAAAACTGGAAGGAAACAAGAAATTGAAGGAACTGCTAATGCTGTCAGCCCTGACTTCTTCGCAATGATATATAATTGAAGGAATATAGAGGTCCAAATGAGGCGGTTCTAGTTGCGTTGGAAAGCTAACATCTGAGGCTTTGCAACGATATATAATTTGCCATAGTTAACCTGGCGTTTAAGGACGCGCACGCGCAAAGCATGCGCACGCGCACATTAGCCAAAAGTCCATCGGCGCGCACGCGCACCTGGCGCGTACGCGCGACATGCGCGACGTACTGTCACTGCAAAAATCACTGGGGCGATTTTTGCGCTGTTTTTGACCCAGTTTTCGGCCCAGAAAACACATATTAGAGGCTACAAAGTGGGGGAATCAACCAGCATTCATTCATTCACTTCTCATTTACACAATTTTAGGTTTTAGATGTAGTTTTTAGGAAGAGAGGCTCTCTCCTCTCTCTAGGTTTTAGGATTTCTCTTCTACTCTTATTGATTACTTATTGTTATTACTTTAGTTTGTGAACTTTTGATGTTAGATTCAATTTCCATATTAATGCAATTGATTGTTTGGATTTAATATTCTATTATTGCTTTTCTAGGCTTTTATTTTATAGCTGCCAAGTGCTGGACAAAATGCTTAGAAGGCTGTTAGAGTAGGATTCTATGTTCTTGGCTTGGTTGAGTAATTGGTAACACTTGCGTTATCAAACTCCTTTGTTGATGGATAATTGTTATGTTTGCGAGTTGATTTGAATTCCAATGACTCTAGTCTTTCCGTAGGAGTTGACTAGGACTTGAGGAATCAAATTGATTTATCCACTTGACATACCTTCATAGTTAGAGGTTGACCAAGTGGAAGCAATGGACAGCTCTCATCACAATTGATAAGGATAACTAGGATAGGACATCTAGTTCTTATACCTTGCCAAGAGTTTTTCTAGTTATTAGTTTATTCCTTTTGCCATTTACTATTATTGCTTCTTATCTTAAAAACCCCAAAAACACACTTTTTCATAACCAATTATAAGCACACTTCTCTGCAATTCCTTAAGAGACGACCCGAGGTTTAAATACTTCGGTTTATTTTTATTGGGTTTGCTTTAGTGACAAACAAGTTTTTGTATGAAAGGATCCTTTGCTGGTTTAGAAGCTATACTTTCAATGAGATTTTATTTGTAAAATTCTTTACTAGCAAAAGTCCGTTCGTCAGCACGCATATATATATATAAATATTATTGAGCTTGGTGTTTGACTCTATGAAATATTTTATTATTGAGCTTGGTGTTTGACTCCAAGGCATATTATATTATTGAGTTTGGAGTTTGACTCCATGGAATATTATATTTGAGCTTGGAGTTTGACTCCATGGATATTATTTTTGCACTTGGGGATGCGCGTACCGAGGGACTTGACGATTGGATTTTTGACGGTTTAGAATTTCACTAATGAAATCTCGTTGTAAAGTATAGTTTCTAAACCAAACAATAATCCTTTCATACAAAAATTTGTTTGTCACAAGTACAAACCCCTAAAATCTATAAACCGAAGTATTTAAACCTCGGGTCGTTCTCCCTAGGAATTACAATAAAGTGTCTTGTTATTGGTTTGAGTTGTTTTGGGGTTTTGGATAAGAGGCATGAAAGTAAACTAACAACTATAAAAGGCTCTTGGCAAGGTATGAAAATTAGAAGTTCTATCCTAGTTATCCTTCTCAATTGTGATGAGAATTGTTCATTGCTACCACTTAGTTAACCCTTAGTAAAGAAAGGAAAGTCAAGTGGATGAATTGACTTGAGCCACAAGTCCTAGCCAACTCCCAAGGAAAGACTAGCTTTAGTGCACTCCAAACCAATTAGCAATCTCTCCAATTATCATTCAACAAAGGAATTAGATAACTCAAGTGTCACTAATTACTCTACCTAGGCCAAGAGGAACAAAAATCTATACTATATCTAGAAGAGGCATTTCAACAAACACATAAAGTGCAATAGAAGTAATCATTATTAAATGCAAGAATTAAAGGAATCTACAACTACAAAAACAAGAGATCAACAATAGAAAAGTAAAGAAGACACATTTAGTATGAATTACCTCTTATTGAATTGGAAGAATGTAGAAGGAACAATACTAGATCTACAACAAAATATAAGAACAACATAAAAGAAATTACAACAAAAGAATAGAGGAAGATGAATGTAACTACAAGGAATTGAGAGATAGGAGTGGAAGAAATCAAAGATTAAAACCTAGATCTAAGAACTAAACCTAATCCTAATTCTAATTCTAGAGAGAAGAGAGAGCTTCTCTTTCTAGAAACTAACTCTAAACTAATCCTAATGAGTGTGTAATGAATTAATGAGTTGGAATCCCCTTTGCTCTTCAATCCTTGGCTTTAAATAGCATCTTTGGCGCCAAAGTTGGTTAGGATTGGGCCCCACAACCCTTCAGAATTCGTTGGCCACGTTTTCATTAAAAAAATCATAAACCAACACCGACGCGTACGCGCACATCACGCGTACGCGTCCATGGGGTAATTCGCAGGTGCGCGCAAGCGCCAGGTGCGCGTGCGCGTCCATGGGCGAGTTCAACTTCTTTGACTTTTCATGATTTCTCCACTTTGCATGCTTTCCCTCTTCGCTCCTTTGATCCATTCCTGGCCCTTTTCAATCTGAAATCACTAACAAACATATCAAGGCATCTAGTGGAATCAAAGGGAGATTAAAACCATCAAATTAAGGGTCTAAAAGCATGTTTTTACATCTAAGCACAAATAGGGAGACAATCACAAAACCATGCTATTTCATTGAATAAATGTGGGTAAAAGGTGATAAAATCTCTTAAAATCAATACAAGATAAACCGTCAAAACGGGGTTTGTCAACCTCCCCACACTTAAACCAAGCATGTCCTCATGCTTAAACCAAGAATGAAGTAAGGGTATGGCATTTATTCAATGGAACTACTAAATGCAATCTACCTATATGCAACTATCTAAATGAATGCAATTGCTTGGTCAAAATAAATCAATTCCCAAGAAGCATATATGCACAAGGACTAAGGACTAGCAAGCCTAATCCACAATTGAATTGAGTTATTAAATATTTTTACAAACTTGCATGAAAAGTGATGATTGTAGGTGGAAACATGTAATTGAGCATCAAACCCTCACCGGTAGTGTTTGCACTCTATTCGCTCAAGTGTTTAGGGTTAATTCTCTCAATTCTCTCCTAATCATGCTTTCTAAGATTTGTTTTTCTTCTAACAATCGACATATATTTCATGCATGCATACAAGTATCATGAGGTCTTTTCTTTGGTTGTAATGGGGCTAGGGTCAAGGTAGGATGCATATATGGTCAAGTGAGCTTGAAGTTTGAATCTTTGATAAGCTTAGACTTCCCACCTAACCTATGACATCCTATACAATTAAGTTCTAACCTAACTACCCATTCTTCACTTTTTCACATACTCATGCATTTTCTTTTCATTTCACAACACTTATGCATTGATTTCATTGAGCTATACTTTGCTTTGGGGCATTTTGTCCCCTTTTTATTCTTTCTTTTTATTCTTTTTTTTCTTTCTTTTTCAGATTCTTTTCTTTTCCATATTCTTTTTCTTTTTTTCTTTTTCTTTTGTTTTTCTCATTTTTTTTTCTTTCTATATACAAGAGCATCAATGCATAAGGTTTTACATTTGATCAATACATGAGTATGTACCCAATTCCCAATATTATCAATAACAATTCAAAATTACCCTTTTATTCACCCAATGTCCCAAGGTTCCCACACTTGAATGATACTCACACACTCTAGCCTAAGCTAATCAAAGATCCAAATAAGGACATTTATTGTTTTTCGCTTTAAGGCTTGTAATGTGCTAAAATTAAGAACAAGTGGGTTAATCGTAGGCTCAAATTGGCTAACAAAGGAAGATAAAAGGTAAAGCTATTTGGGTAAGTAAGCTCAATGAAATGATGGCCTCAATCATATAAATGCATGAATACACAAAATAATGGACATAAAGAATCAAACAAATCAAAGATTACAATCATAGAAAGAGAATAATGCACACAAGAAGGAAAATAAGTGGTTATAAGATGTAACCACACCATTAGGCTCAAATCTCACTTGCTTGTGTTCTTAGCTCAAAAATATGTTCCACAATATATATATATTTCAAGCAAGTTCTATGAAAAATTTTCACTCAAATCAATTAAGGTGCTCTATAGATAGAAATCTTGAAAATTTTCATTATTTTGACTAAGCTTATTGTGTATACATATGCAATAAGAATCCTAAAAACCTAAAATGAAATGCAAAAGTGTTGGGATTAGAAGTTTGTCACCCAAAATTGCCGAACGGTCGGACGACCTCCCCACACTTAAAAGTTTGCACCGTCCTTGGTGCACTCAAAGATGAGCAAGGTGGACGGGTTGCTACAATTGATGAGCTCCTTCAAAAGGTTGTGTGGATGACTTGTTTGTTGCCCCCTTTAAAAGCTTTTCCTTTCTCCCTCCTTGGTGGCCAACCTAAAAGGATAGAAAAGGAAAGGAATATTAAGCCTATAACAAAGATATCGAAGCAAATAGAACATAGGCGGGGGCTAATGCCAAATAAAAGTATGGTTCTCTACTACATGGTAGCTACAACATGTAGAGGAGGAAACAATAAGAGAAAATGGCATATCAATGATACTTGATGCAAGAGTAAGGTCAACGCATGAAGAGCATGATGAGCATCAAGTTCGAACAAGGGAGAGTGGGCCATGAAAGACAATATAAGGTCATATCAATACACAAAGACTTAAGAGTCATACAAGATGAAGCATTGATTTAAAAGGTTCATCACCCAACAATATCAAACAAGTCAAGAAGCACCAAAATAATGCAAGGAATTCCCAACAATTGAGTGTAAGAATCCAACACCATTATTGAAATGACTAAAAAAAAACGAAAACATGCTACAAAAACTAAATGAAAATGGGAAGAGTAGAAGTATGCGAATGTGATAAGCAAAAGAAAATGGAAGATGAGAAAAAAAACTCTTTTTTTTTTTTTACCGACGCGTGCGCATCAAGCACGTTTACGCGTCGATGGGTATATTGGTCGAAGGACGCGTACGCGCCAAGTGCGCGCACGCGTGCGTCGAGTTAGGCTGGAGGCATAGTGTCGGCCCAAGTCTGGCACAACTCTCGGGTAAAAGTACCGGAGGTGCAGATTGTGCAATCGACGCGCGCGCGCGCACAGTGTGCGTGCGCGTGCATTGCCAATTTAAGATCATGTGCGCGTACGCGCCAAGTGCGCGCACGCGTGCATGGACTTGTGCCTGAGGCCCAATGTTCGCACAGTGCAGGCCTAACTCTCGGGTTTTTGGCTGGAGGTGAAATTTTGCATCCACGCGTACGCGTACAGTGCGCGTGCGCGTGGGTGGTCGAAAAAATGCTCAAGTGCGCGTACGCGTTAGGTGCGCGCACGCGTGGATGGTGTTCTATTTTTTTTTCAAAAATTTTTGCTATGTTTTTGCACCAATCCAAGCATTCCAAACCTCCAAGCTATTAGCAAAACACCCTAGAACCTTATTCAACATACTATACTACTAACTAAACTCAATAAAACAATAAAACAAGAAATTAAACTAATTCTACCAATATTTACAAAAGACAAAAATGAAAATGAGAATCTACCTATAATGGCAACTCAATTCACTTATTAACAAACTAAAAGAGTATGGAAAGAGTTTACCATGGTGGGGTGTCTCCCACCAAGCACTTTTATTTATTGTCCTTAAGTTGGACTTATGGGGAGCTTCTTATCAAGGTGGCTTGTGCTTGTATTCATCTTGGAACTTCCACCAATGCTTGAATCTCCAATAAGACCCATTCTTCAATTTCAATATCTTCAAGCTTTGATGGAGTTCTCCACAAACCATGAGCTCCCAAATTTGATTTTCATTGTGCGATCCGGGATCCCACACTTTGTTTTGACACCCGTCTTGAGGTTGATCATCATTATTAGTCCAACCGGGTGGTGAGTAAGGTGAATTCTCTATGAAGTGCCCAACAATCCTTCTAGACCCATCTATTTGAGCACTACTCCATCCTTTATATCTCATGTTTGATGCATCAACCATAATGAGCCTTGATTTGCAACGCCCACCACAAAACCTTTTCCGCTTACGCCTCATCCCACAAACTTCCCTAAGTTGGCCATCCGTTTCAAGAAAACCATATTCAAGTGGGATAATAAAGCTAATAGAAATGAATTTCACCCACCCAAGTGAAGGAGTAGATGGCAACCTAGGCAAAGATGCTTCCAAAGATCTGGACAAAGCATAACCAACCCTCGTTCTTCTATTTCTAGGGACTTCCACCTCTTCACAAGATCTCTTAATCTCAATCCTTTGTTCAAAAATTTCATCAAAACCTTTTCCCTTACTCAAATCATAATAGGGAGGGTGAGAAAAATTTACCTCCTCAACGCTTTCAAATCCAACCGGAGAAGGTTCTTCATGTTCAAAGGATTCTTCACCACTAAGACTTGATGCTTGATCTTCATCTCCAAGGGAACTCAATTCTTTCTCTATCCCATCCAAGTCTTCATATGGAATATGCCTTGGAAGGTGTGCACTTTCCTCCCGAGCATCAATTTCAATCATCTTGGAGGGGTTTTGTTCCCATGGAGGCTCCGCATCTCCTAAGTCTTCTACCACTTCTTCCTTGTCTTCAACAATTAAAGCTTCCTCCAATTGTTCCAATACAAAGCAACTTCCCTCATTTTCCACCGGAGTTTCCAATCTCTCCTTCATGCTATGTTCTTCATGTGATTCTCCACATGTAGCCATGGGAGTTCCTTGAATGTTCAAGCATTGGGATGCTAATTGATTTGTTACCGCATCTAAGGCGGCCATGAAATTTTGCACATCCCTTTTCATCTCTTCTTGCCCTTGAACAAGAACACCAAGGGTTTCATCCATTAGAGATTGGGGTGGATGGAAGGATTCATCATTTTGGGAGAAGGGTTCATAATAGGAAGGTAGTTCTTCTTGGTAGAGTTGTGGTGGTTCAATGTTTTCCATTCTTTCCATTTGTTGCACAACACACTCCATGGTTGCTTGAAATTGCTCCAATGCTTCCTTGAGATGATCCCTTGACTCTTGTTCCTCTTGGATAATATGATTAGGATCATGTGGCTCTCGGATCAATGGATATGAGTATTCTTCCATGGGAGGTTGGGGTGGAAAGTAGTATTCATCTTGTGGTTGAAAATTTTCGTATATTAGAGGTGGTTCATCTTGGTAATAATGTGGAGGAGGTGGCTCTTGAAAATATTGATGTTGGAATGGTGGTGGTAGCTCTATGTGTGGTTCATATGGCTCATATGGTTGTTGGTAGGATGGATGTGGATTAGGGTCATATGAAGGTGGTTGGTAAGAAGGGGCTTGTGAGTATGGTTGAGAATATGGTTCATAGGCATATGGTGGTGGTTCTTGAAAGTCACAAGGTGATTCACCATAGCCATTGGATTGATATGCATCATAGAATGGCTCTTCTTCATAGTGCATTGGTGGAGGTTGTTGCCATGAAGATTGATCATATGCATATGGTTCCTCCCACCTTTGATTGTCCCATTCTTGATGCACATCTTCATTATAGTCCTCATTTCCTACAACATTTTGATAACCAAACTCATAGCCAAGATGAGAATTCATGATAGCAAGAGGAAAATGAAAACAAAATCAAATAAGAAGCAAGAAAATTAAATCCTAAAACTAGCAAGAGCTAACAAAAGCAAACATATTCACACTATTCACATATATACAATAACCAATAACAAACACCATTGCAATTCCCCGGCAACGGCGCCATTTTGACGATTGGATTTTTGACGGTTTAGAATTTCACTAATGAAATCTCGTTGTAAAGTATAGTTTCTAAACCAAACAATAATCCTTTCATACAAAAATTTGTTTGTCACAAGTACAAACCCCTAAAATCTATAAACCGAAGTATTTAAACCTCGGGTCATTCTCCCTAGGAATTACAATAAAGTGTCTTGTTATTGGTTTGAGTTGTTTTGGGGTTTTGGATAAGAGGCATGAAAGTAAATGGCAAGAAAGTAAACTAACAACTATAAAAGGCTCTTGGTAAGGTATGAAAATTAGAAGTTCTATCCTAGTTATCCTTCTCAATTGTGATGAGAATTGTTCATTGCTACCACTTAGTTAACCCTTACTAAAGAAAGGAAAGTCAAGTGGATGAATTGACTTGAGCCACAAGTCCTAGCCAACTCCCAAGGAAAGACTAGCTTTAGTGCACTCCAAACCAATTAGCAATCTCTCCAATTATCATTCAACAAAGGAATTAGATAACTCAAGTGTCACTAATTACTCTACCTAGGCCAAGAGGAACAAAAATCTATACTATATCTAGAAGAGGCATTTCAACAAACACATAAAGTGCAATAGAAGTAATCATTATTAAATGCAAGAATTAAAGGAATCTACAACTACAAAAACAAGAGATCAACAATAGAAAAGCAAAGAAGACACATTTAGTATGAATTACCTCTTATTGAATTGGAAGAATGTAGAAGGAACAATACTAGATCTACAACAAAATATAAGAACAACATAAAGGAAATTACAACAAAAGAATAGAGGAAGATGAATGTAACTACAAGGAATTGAGAGATAGGAGTGGAAGAAATCAAAGATTAAAACCTAGATCTAAGAACTAAACCTAATCCTAATTCTAATTCTAGAGAGAAGAGAGAGCTTCTCTTTCTAGAAACTAACTCTAAACTAATCCTAATGAGTGTGTAATGAATTAATGAGTTGGAATCCCCTTTGCTCTTCAATCCTTGGCTTTAAATAGCATCTTTGGCGCCAAAGTTGGTTAGGATTGGGCCCCACAACCCTTCAGAATTCGTTGGCCACGTTTTCATTAAAAAAATCATAAACCAACACCGACGCGTACGCGCACATCACGCGTACGCGTCCATGGGGTAATTCGCAGGTGCACGCAAGCGCCAGGTGCGCGTGCGCGTCCATGGGCGAGTTCAACTTCTTTGACTTTTCATGATTTCTCCACTTTGCATGCTTTCCCTCTTCGCTCCTTTGATCCATTCCTGGCCCTTTTCAATCTGAAATCACTAACAAACATATCAAGGCATCTAGTGGAATCAAAGGGAGATTAAAACCATCAAATTAAGGGTCTAAAAGCATGTTTTTACATCTAAGCACAAATAGGGAGACAATCACAAAACCATGCTATTTCATTGAATAAATGTGGGTAAAAGGTGATAAAATCTCTTAAAATCAATACAAGATAAACCGTCAAAACGGGGTTTGTCAGGACTGTCCAACAGTTAGCTACGAGGACATGTCAGGTTGGCTGTATAACTGACAGATGAGACTTATCAGCCATAGGATAGGCATACATCATATGCATTTGTTTGATTTTCTTGAGTGTGCATTGTTTTGGTATGCTTAACTACTTAACTATGCTTATCTGCTACTTGTTCTACTTGCTATAATTGTACCTCTATCTATATTTTCCTTGCTTGAATTATATGTGTATGTTTTCTAAGAGACCTCTCTTGGCGGAGGTGTGTAGGGGGGGTTTGTCCCACCAATGATTCGGAGGATTGGAGGAGACAAAAAGTGAAGTATTAGGTTAAATTTAGATTTAGAACTTGAATACCTTAGATAACTTAATTCCTGGTTTAGTTGAAGTATTAGATTTAGAAATTGAAGTATTAGTTTCGCAAGTCGAGTCTAGAGCTTGATATCTGTATTTTGAAACTTCGATCTGTATATTATGTTTTTAGCTTTCTTTTGATTTTACCTGTCCATTTTACTATTATCCATGTGAGTGTAACATGATTTTCTGTTTTCGCTTTTGCTTAGCTTTTTCTTCAAGGCTCCTAGTTACAAAATTCTTTCAACTATATTTATATATGTCTTTCCTTTTAGAGGTTGTAATACCTTTCCACCTCTGCTTTATGACTTAAGCATAAGGCTCTATGTGATAGGGTGTTACAAGACCTTCCATAATTGGTTTCGTTTTCTTTCCATCAGAAATAGTGACCCACAAATTCCCCCATATCTCTTCCTTGAAGCAACATAGTTATTAAGCTCTTAGTTACTAAGAAAAATAAGTTAAAATCCAAAACTCATAAAAATGCATAAAAATAAGTTAATTCAAAAATCTAAAAAAGTAGAACCATCATGTTTGAGGAATCATTGTCATCATCCTCACCCATATTTTGGTCCTCCCTCACAAATTAAAAGTATATTCTTAAATCAACATCAATTATTGCATTTAGTGAGAAGAAAAAACAAATAATCATTTCATCAAACACTTGGAGTGCTTGAGAATTTGAAACAACTCAATTAAGAGAAACTAAAACTCATTAACTGTTGTTATATCAAATAGCAAAGCATTCAGAATATGCGAATGAAATGCAAATAATTGAAGTGAAAAGAGAAGGAGAAAGAAACAGAAAAGATTAAAACAAAATCACCCTTTTGTCTTATGTCTTTGGCAAGAACAAAATCAAAACAAAAGAGTAAATTGAAACCAAATCAAGAAGAAAAAGATTAATGTGAACCAAATTCAATTCTAAATAAAACAAAAAAAATTGAAAGATGATTTTTTTGGATACCAATAATATCAACCAAGAAGCTGAGCAGACCTAGCCATGGGACCAGAGGAAGCAGGGAGCAGGTTGGCGATGGACCCACCAACAAAGAGAAGTGCGATGCAATTGATACTGACGAGCGGAGGTACACGGCAGCAAGGATTCGTGCATGGAGGTCTGTTTCGTGCCTCTACTCCCATTTGTGTTTGAACAAAAGATGAAAATATGCTGATTCTTCACTATATACCCAAAACGATTGAATTGTAGTGATTTTTACTGAACAACCGCCATTCAACACAGTACCGCAACTGAACCTAACCCGCAGCTCAGAAATAACGCAATTCCACCAATTTGTGGCAAGTTCTAACACAGACGCTAATTTATTATCGTTGTCCTCCGCTTCTCTTGTAGTAATAGTTGAGAACCATTAAATTATTTGATAAATTTGAGTAAATTAACATCTAACAATTTTTAGCTATTAATATCATATGAAAATAATTAATTATTTAAAAAAATTTTAACTATTAACTTTACGTATACGCAAATTTTCACATTAAATAAGTTCCTTAAAAATTACAATACTACAAAAAAATTAAATATTAGATATGTTTTATTCCTTCATCTCTTTTATACGATCTAATAAATATTTATCAATTATAAATCGAATCTTACGATTCATTTGATTTACTTGGTACTTGCTTTAAAAAAAAGTTGCATATTGAGCTAGTAATATCTATCTTTCTATTATTTTATCTATCTATCTATCTATTATATTAGATTGTTGCACTTAATAATAAAATTAACATGGCATTCTGGTGAAAATATTTTTCAATTTATTTCATTTAATTTATTAAATCAAATAAATTATTCTAATTATTTGTATCAATTAGTTAGTGTATGTATTGGTGGAAATGTATGAAATAAAATTTATTTCTTGCATTTATATTTAAAATATGTTTTTAAAAAAATTAGTACATGTTTCCGTATCCTGCACGAGATGATACATAAAATTATATACAAATTTTTTATTAAAAAATTAAATAAAAATGATATATAGTAATTATTATTATAAATATTTTATAATTTAAAAATAATTAGTATTTGTTTCAATCAATTTGGATTGGTTGAATAGTCATCTTATTTGTCCGTTTAAACAAATATTTGGAGTTCGAATCTCGTTTTGTGTGTATAACAATTTATTAGTTAACAGCAGACCCTTAATAAATATTAAATAGAGCATCAATATGTGGTGAATTAGTCCTTGACTTGCCGAGTTAAAAAATTCGTAGAAAAAAAAATTGTATTTGTCTTTAAAATAGATTAATTTCTCATTAATAAAAGTACCGATAGACTTTTTTCTTTGTTGATATTTACCTGGGACAATTTTATTTCTTGGTATCGTATTCATTTTTGAAGTCAAAACAATATGATCAACATTATTAGTTGTTGAACCTTCACATTTTATGAAATGATTTTTAAATTTTTACATTTATAAACTTATGTCATTATAAAAGTTATTAGATGGATTAATATTTTTTGGTAAGATGATGTACCGAAATACCATCGTTAAGTATTAATAAGTGTGAAGAAAAACCAATAACAACTTTTGTTATTTAATATATAATTTATTATATTGAAAAATAAATTAATATTTCTTAAACTGGTAAATACATTTTCTTCTAATTTCTTATACCATTTTATTTGAAAATATTTACCGTTAAAAAATAGCAAATGACCATACTATCCTACAATATATATGACGTACAAAACAATTTCTTATCTTAAAATTAATTATAGCTAGTGAGATAAAATTTAAAATATTTTTATTTTCTTACTCAAATCTAAATTTAAATTTAGAATTGATTAACAACTCATCCTTTTTTAATTTCAATAACAAAAATAAAATTGGTTAAATACAAAATATTCAGTATTTAATAATTTCAATCATTTAAATTTTAATTACTAAAAATTGAGTTAAAAATTAATTATAAACTTAATAATCGATAATGTATATTATATTATTACGTAAATACGAATATCTAATGTATTAATTATTTTTTTACAGGACTAGTGTATAATCTATTGAGAACTGATTTATTATGCAAAAATTTTTTCATAAATTTTATAATATGTGAAAATAATGATCTCATTTTTTCATTATTTAAAAAAAATATTCATAATTTTTTAATTATGTAATTAACTTAATTAATAATTTTTATTATTGTTAATATACTAAAAAGTATCAATTTATACTATTTACATATTTAAATTAAGATAAATTAGTAATTTTATATTTGCGTGTATTTAATAGGTTTCATGAGGCAGGTACTTATGTCCGTGGTTCCATTAGGGGTGGCAAACGGAGAAGTCCGCCCTATCCTGCCAAAAGCATGCCATCTGGCGGATTGGACCGCTCCACCCTGCCTAGTGAGACGGTACTGCATTCCTCCCCCACCCCACCTAATGGTAGGCTGGTGGATTGACGGACCAAGCTTGCTAAATCTCTCTTTTTCTTTATAAACCATTAAATATTAAACAATGTATATAATTTCACAACAATTTCAATAAATTTATCATTTCTAAAGATATAAAAAAATTATAATTTCTAAATTTACAAACATTAAAGTCTTTATAATTATAAATATATAATAAATATAATTATAAATCAATTTTTTCAAAACAAAATAATAAAACTAATTAATATTATCCAAAGCAAAACAAATATTGTCCAAAATATATAATTAAACATCTTCAAATTTATAATCAATCAAACATAAAACATAATCCAAAATATAATTTAGAATATCTTTAATTATCATTTTTATCCTCTTGTAGATCAATAACATTATTGAAATTTGTAAAAAAATGACTTTAACAAAAAAACTCTTGGCTCGGAAGGGAATCCTACCCCGCCTCGCCCCACCGAAACATGCCAAAAGCCATTTTTAAATTTGGCAGTCTCAAACTTTCAGTGAACCCCGCCCTTTTTGGCGGATTACACGGGCCGGCCCGACGGATTTCATCCCGTTTGCCACCCCCTAGTCCCCATCCATTTTCGGGTAGCAGGTCTTGAGAATTTCACAAGTCCCCATCTAGCCCTAAATCACGAGTAATTCCTGCAAATACATGTTTCCGTTGTTTTTGTGATCATCCCTATTGACAGCATTCATTGGCTCGTGACGTGGAGTTATTTCAGCCACTCAGTAAATTCTCAAATAATCAAAATCTAGGATATATCCATTTTTATAAAGTCACATGTATCCTTATTATAATAATATTAATAGAAGATAAATAGATAAACACTAAGCTATTTTTTGGATATAAGATGGAAAATAAGAGGAAAGAAAATGAAAAGAAAAAAATGAGAGGAAAGAAAAATGAAAAGAAAAATATATTTTTTGAGTTGTTTAGATGAAAAAAATGAATGGAAATAAAATAGAAAAAAAATCTTTTACTTGGATGGAAGAAAAAGTAAGAAAAGAGAAAATTATAATGGAATAAAATTACATTAATATTTTTATATATTATATATAAATTATAATTTAAAGGATAACTCTGTACTTTTACCCATGTTTGCACTTCTCCATCAGTTTTTCGCAACTTTGAAGAGAAAAAATTTAATGAGTCCCACATACACTTTTTTTTGTTTTCCAATCAATTTCTTTGTTGATCTAAACAATGAAAAATTAATTTTTCATCTATTTTCTTCTCTAGCATTTTATTTTCCTACAAATTCTTCTAATTCAAACAATATGTAAATAAGTCATATTTTTCTTATATATAAGAATAACTAATATCATATATTATTTGTGCAATCATAATATTTTGAGACATAATATATAGATAACTTAAATATTGATAAGTCTGAAAAATTAAAAAAAAATTGCATGTTGATTCATAAGTTTTTTTTTTAATTTGTCCATAGTTTATGATTAAAAATACAAAAATTATATATATGTTATTTACGTTATATATTTTTTATTTTATAAGATTTTTAATTTTTTTATCGGTGATATTAGTGGTTATAGAAAAATTTTTACCTTTAAATAAACTTATAAAACAATTAAAAACAAAATTGGTTGCAATTTTTCTAACAATTTATTTAGTTTTTATTTTAAAATAAAATAAAATTATATATTTAATTTATATATATTTATTTATCCTAATGATTATATATAATAGATAATATATTTAAGTATGTTTTGAAAGAAACTATTGAATTTTATATAATTAAATTTTTATATAATTTTATATATAATATATTTAAATTTAAATTTTCATAAATTAATTTATTTTCGTTTGAGTGAATTATGCAATAAAAAATTCATAAAAAAATCATATATTAAAGTAGAAAATAATCTATTTATAAATAAAAAATTAATAAATTACTCTTAAAAGTTGAATATACAGATAAAAAAATAAATTATTGTAACACCCTAATATTTAAATCCTTATACTCGAGTCATAAGTCAATGATACTATGGTGGTACGACTCTCACGTAGATTTTTAATATATAAATATAGGTAATTTCGGAAAGGGTATTGATCGAGAAGCCTAAAAAGAGTATAAATAAAATCGCGAAGATGTATCACTCCTGTTTCGACAACAAAAAAATACACCGTGAAGCCGAAAGCGATATACGGACGAGGCATAAAGGAGATTAAGAGATAGATAACAGATAGATATATATAACATAAGTAAATAGCCACTAGTCGCGACCCGCGAAGTTTAGGCTGGCTAGGGTACAGTATGAAAGTAGTTGACAACAGTATATCATAATCTCTCCCAAAGGAAACATGAGAGGCTCTATATGCAAGTTCAAAAGAGTTCAATACAAAATATAATATTTTCAAAACAAAGGTGGAGAGATTCTAAGCAAAACACAAAGTAGAAAAAATAAGGATCTTCGCCGTCTCTCAGACGACCCACAACTCACTTCTGAGCACCTGGACCTGTATCTGAAAAATAAGAGATATATACGGAATGAAAACCCTGGGCCCATGGTTTTCCAGTACGGTAAAAGTGCCAAATAAATACAATGCACCGCAATAAAAATTCACTACGCATCCTAAACTTCTTCACCAATTATCCATCTTAGGTTCTCGTTAATCCATGAATAGGCAACTGTCATAAGGGAGTGCTAAATCTAATTCATGTTTCACATGTTTCCCAACTCGCTGACTCTTCCACGAATCAGATTCAGAATTATAAGCAAAACCATCACCAGTTGTTCTACCTCAGCAATTCTATATCAATACATCATACCCTCACCTGGAGCTAGTGAAAGCACATCACTACGTCTACCCAGGGAGCTCAAATTATCTTATTCAATGATCATCATCATCATACAATCGCATCATCAATTTATCTCATCAAGAACAGCCCTCAACATCCACCGACACCAGCATGAGGGGCCTCTCAGTTGTACAAACACAAGCAATACCGGCAAGTTATACACAAATAAGATACAAGTAGAACAAGTAGCACATAATCAGATAACATAGCATATATGATGTAAAAATCCAAAACAAATAGGCAAACCCAAACAATTCAAACATATACAAATGATATATGCCTGCCCTATGGCTGATGATATCATCTGTCGGTTATATAGCCAACCCAACATGTCCTGGTAGCTAACCATTGGACAGAAACACCCCTTGCAGAGCGAGTAAGTTTGAGCTACAACACCCTTTCTACTACCCGCTCAACCCAGAGCCAGTGAAATAACCACTACTGCGGCTACTACCCAGGCGAGTGTTTAAAAGCTCAACCTGGAGCGAGTGGATTCATCACTACTGCCGCTACTACCCAGGCGTCATAATCTCTGACCTGGAGCAAGTGGGACGAACCACAACCCTTGCTACTGCCCAGGATCTCAAAACATACATTCGTTCAGTTTAAGAGCAATCATCATTGTTATCAAAACTCAAACATTAACTTGGAGCAAGCGGGATGAACCACCACCTTACTACTATCCAGGTATCACAAATACATGCATTCAAAACTCCATAATTAAACTCATTTATCATAAACATCCTTTCGCGTCTCATACCCGGAGCAAGTGGACAACGCCACTGTCTACTACCCGGGGTCACACATCACATTTCAACATTTTCCATTATTATCCATTTAACACATTCATTCATTAATCAAATATGTATTTATACTCAGCCATAATCAATAATGGCTTTGCCGTAACCCGGCAATAACTCAGCCATTCGGCTCATGGTTCAATCAAGAACCAGCCATTTATCAATAAATATAACCCTTCGGCTCATCGCATACACGGTACTTCCACCGTCCTCCTCCATATCTCATATAATCTTTCTTTGATCATCATTGATCATAACTTTTTCCCTTGCTTCATTCGCAAGTTACCACATCCCCTAGTTCCTTTCTCATTGTAGGCATATCATAATGATTTAATACATAAGGGGTGAGATCGAAAGCTCAGAAGTATGAGATTTGGCTATTAAAACTCAAAAATCAACTTTGGCATGAAAACAGGGCCACGCGTACGCGTCCTCCACGCACACGCATAGATGGCCACAATGTTCATCGACGCGTATGCGTCGCCCACGCGTACGCGTGGGTGGAAAAACAGCAAAGGGTGCCCCACGGACCAAACTAGCACAACTCTCGGGAAAAATGGCTCGGCATTGGGTGCAGTGCATCGACGCGCACACGCACACCACGCGCTCGCGTGGATGGTGCCTTCTTGAAAAGCGACGCGTACGCGTCAAGCACGCCTACGCGTGGGGGGCATTCTGCTAAAAATTTTTCTAAGTTAAAAGCTGCAAAATTCACAGATTAAACCCCCAATCTTTCAACAGACATAACTTCCTCGTTTTAAATCATTTTTCGCCTGTTCTTCAAACGGCGTGGACACCCCGGATCTAATTTTATTTCTAAACGAGTTTGGCACAAAACGGGGGTTCGGAGTCCAAGTTATGTTCCGTCAAAGTATACCCAAAAATCATATTTTCATACAAAACCACAGTGCCATTTTCAAAACAAGCCATTTTTAACCCTTTTCAAAATCAACCAAAGCATGCCAATTTCGACCCTTTTAAAAATCAATCAAAATATACCAAAATTAACATCAAGCCTCCTCAACTCATGCATTAACACCTTACCACAATTCACAAAACCGCCATATAACCATTTTTACCCATTTCAAACAAATGGCTAAATTACAAACACATTAACATGTTATACATCCTTCCTCATCCCAATTTCCAACAATACTATTTCCAATCAATTATCATTGTACATAACCAATATCATACTCACTATCACATAGTTTCACCCACAAATCAACCTTAATCATTTCTCAAGCATATATCACAACATACATATCTCTCATGCATCATCATACAATCAAGGCATCAATAATCATAATCACATATATGACCACATAATATATCTCAACCAAAACCAAACATACCTCATCTGTATAATTTTACCCAACATTACCAAATTCCACATGTCAACTCCTCAAACCTTATTATTCAATAACCAACCCAATCATTCATATATTCATTATTTGAAATTTATCCAATCACTTGTGTCATCATACAATGCACATATCAACTTACATTTCTTACCTCTTTACGGCCTCCGACCTAAGATTCACAGCCTCCGGCTCAATTTCGCAATTTAAAAGCATAAACCACAAATCAACACTCAATACATCAAATTCTCAATACACCAAGCATACATGGCCACACAATTCTGAACCCGATCATTAATTCACACTACATACCAATTATGCATATTAGCACCAACCATTTACCCAATCCAAACTTAATCCTAGGAGCATCTAGTCTAGGAATTCTCATCACACCACATGATACTTAAATGAAACTTAAACCGTACCTCTTGTAGCACTAGAAAAAAATAAGCTTTCTGCAACGCTTTTAAAGCGTGCTGAAAAGTGCAAAAAAGCGTGTCAATAGCTTTTCGCCACGCTTTTTGAGCTATTGGCACGCTTTTGATAGGGTCACGTCCGCCAGCGTGCCGGTTGTTCTATCGACACGCTTTTTTTGTTGGCACGCTTTCATCTCTTGCCTCGCTTAAAAAGCGTGGCCATATGTCTTAACCTATAGGTACGCTTGAGAAGCGTACCGATAAGTGTACATATCGCTACGCTTTTAAAGCGGGCCCAAAAAATTGGTTTTGGGTCCACTTCAAAAGCGTGCGAATAGGGAACAATAAGGCTACGCTTTTTTAAACGTACCTACAAATGAACCTATTGCCACACTTTAAAAGCGTGGCTGTAGCATTATCCATTTAAAAAAAACTATTGCCATGTTTTAAAAGCATGATTATATCCTTATCAAATTAAAAAAAAAAATTAGTATATGCTTTTTTTACTTGCACTCTAATACACTCAAAAAATAATTAAAAAAAACATTAACAAAAATATGTAAATGCCATTTAAAAAAATTAATCAATAAAAAATAATATTACATCAACAGAATTCAAACTAAATTAGCCATGTCATCTCTATACATGCAACCACATTGTACATGAAATTTATCCCCAACTTCTATCAATCTTTCAATATCCCTTAAAAAACACCACCAATAATAACAGAAAACAAGTGGATTCTTATCAAGTAATCACCAAAGTTGAGGGGGAATAAACTCACATAACCAATGTGGGGAACAAATCTCAACTTGGGTCTCTCCAAAACTTCCCGGACAGGCTCGCGAGCAGCTTGATTATGTCCAACTGCCACTTCTGTCCATTTAAGTTGAACCTATCGTGGTTAAGCACGCAAAGAAAATCACATTCTCAGCCATGGGGACACAAGCATTGCAAATCTTGCATAAGTTTGACGGTATACCCTCTCTGTATGATTTCCAAAATCAAAGTACGCACCATATGCAACATTAAAATGCATTTGTATGTACATGAAGCACAAGATTTTCCACAAGATTTCTAATTTCTGTTACGGGTATGTGGTTATTTTCTTTTATCTTTATTCCTCACCTTCTTTCAGAGATGCATAATGAAATATCCAGCAAGATGGAGAACACAGGTAATACCTGGTTTATTAACTTAAGATCTGATAGCAACTTAGCTGTAGAACCATAATTATGCACCATTTCATTTAATGCAAAGTATTATGATACTTGGACATAATGCAATGTATATTCATGCAATAATTAAGGTTTCAGACACATTCAATGCATGTCAGATATGACTTCTTAGTTTCTATTAATAATAAACATCAACCAGAAAAATGAATCCTATTTTGCTTGTCAAAACAGATGGTGGAACCACCATAATATAAATTAAGCACAAATGGCCAAAACTGTTTTTAGATCTATGCTTTAAGTAGGTTCATGTCATGTTACAATAAAAATCTAATAAAACTCAAGTGTGGCTGTGCCAACAATAGTTTCCACTTTTAGTTTGCTCATGACTGTTCTACTCAAGTCACCTACGTATGTATAGCTTAAATCGGAAGTGCAGATGAGCCTAAAAAAAAATGAATAGTATGCTTAATTGTTGGGTTAAAATAGGGTGAAATTTTTCGAGATGAACTGTATGTGTTATTTTATACATCATAGTTTTTGATTGTGGATGGCGGCTCATGGTGGTGAGCCAAAAATCCGCCATAAAGTTATAGCGGATGGCGTTGCGAAAAATGGCGGAAATAGCAGATTACCTAAAATACACATATATGTACCAAAAAAACATACAGAAAAATTGCAAATATAATAAACTATAAAATCTATCTATATAAGCAACTTTCTAATCATAAAACATCTAATTAATATAGCAAATATAGTAGCAAATTTAGCAAATAAGTATAACATCAAGTTCAAATCATAATTCAAAAGTCATAAGCAAGCCATAAAATAGAAGACATAAAACATAAAAACTATAAACCATCTACATTCTATTTCTAGCTCTCATCAAATTCATCCAAATTAACACGATTATTATCGTGTCCCTCTACCCCCTCATCATCCTATAAAAACTATAATCTCCTCTTCTTGTTCTTCTTCATTTTCAGAATCCTCTTCATCTTCAAATTCTGGTTCTTCTTCCTCTTCCACAATTACTGTTTTTCCTTTTCCTTTTTTTGAAGCCTTAGACCCACTTAGTCCACCCTTTGCACCACCTCTTGCAGTTGCAAGTTCTTTTCTTTTTCTATTTTGTTGTCTTCTAGTATATGTCATAGGCTCATGTCCTCCCATTGCTTCAAAAACAAGTTTCCAACTCAAAGTGTTGTCATCTTGATGAACCAAATCAGCATCATCATTCATATTATCATCATCTCGAAAGGTGGCAGTCCCAATTTCTCCCACTAACCACTCATTACACTCATCAATGTCATTGAGTGCAATAGGATCAACTTCATCTTTAAAATTGTACCTCTCGATGAGTGGTTGGTTATACTTTATGAAGACCAAGCTCTCCATCCTTTCATGATCAAGCCTATTTCTTTTCTTAGTATGAATATGCTCAAATATACTCCAATTGCGTTCACATCCAGAAGTACTACAAGTCAAGTTCAAGATCTTGATAGCAAGGTCTCGCATGTTTGGAGTTTCATGCCCATATGTCCGCCACCAAAATGCTATAAAATTAAAATAAATTTGTCGAAGTCTTTAATCGAACTAAATTTATAAAATTTTGTAAAATTCATAACAATCTTTTTCCTCTGAGATTTTGCAAAGGATGATCCAAAAAGTCCATAGCCGACCTTATATAGTGCTTGCTCCTCCAATATCTTCTCTTGCACAGGTATACTTGGCACCAATCTAGTGATGCACTCAAACCATCCCTTTGTAACTTCTAAATCCAATTCAATGCGAGGATTATCATAAAACAAATCCGGATTCAGAAAATGACTAGTGGCATGCAACGGACGATGAAGTTGACAATTCCATCTGTTGTCAACGATTTTAAAAACTTCAGAATATTTGCTCACATCATTAGAAAATGTTTTCATGATGCATTCCTTTGCCTTCTCCATTGCTTCATATATATAACCCATTGGCGGCTTCTTCTCCCCATCAACAAGTCGAAGCACCCGAACAAGAGGCCCCATGATCTTAAGGGTGTACTTGACATGATTCCAAAAAGAGGGCCTAATAATAATCTTTGTTGTCTCCCTCCCCTTTCCCTCCCTTGACAACTTATTCCTTACCCACTCATCCGAAGTGAACATTCTTCTTAGATTTCCTTTCTCCTCATAAAGCCTTTCCAAAGAGAGAAATGAAGTGGCAAATCAGGTGACTGCATGCCTCACCAATTCCTTGCCATTTGTGAATTGTTTCAACATGGATAAAGTGCTAGAGTGGCTATAAGTGAAGCTAACCAAAGAAATGGCACTTTTAATGGTTTTTTGGATTAACGGTAACTTCCCAATGTCTTCAAACATCAAATCCAAACAATGGGCAGCACACGGGGTCCAAAACAAATTCGGTCTTTTCTCCATCAGCAACTTACCGGCTAGAACATAGTTGCTCCCATTGTCAGTTACAACTTGAACAACATTTTGCTCCCCAATTTCCTCAACAATACCATCAAGAAGCTCAAACATTTTTTCACCCGTCTTCACATAATCAGAGGCATCAATAGACTTCAAAAACATTGTCCCAGTAGGAGAGTTTACAAGAAAATTGATAATGCTCCGTTGTCTCTTATCCGTCCAAGCATCTGACATAATAGAGCAACCATACTTTTCCCATTGTTCCTTATGACCCTTCAACAAGTCTTTGGTGTATTCTAATTCTTCATTAAGGAGTGGCACCCTTAGAGCATGATAAGTGGGAGCAGGTAAATTAGGACCAAAGCTTCCAACAGCCCACAACATTTCTTGAAAACTCTTCAACCTCACTGGATTCAATGAAATCCCAGCTTGGTAGAACCACCAGCTTGAAAACTCTACGAACCGCTTCCTTATTACATGCTTCCTTGATATTTTGTTGCCTCAATTTCTCCTTTTTGTTTCTTGCAATGGCAGTTTCGGGTCTTTTCATAAACAAGTCCATTGGACCTCTCATAGAACTTGCCTCCCCCCTCTAGCTGCTGCCATTGGAGTTGGATTTGGAATTTCATCAATTCCTTGAGCATCCTTCTCTGACAATCCAAAGCCCAAACTTTCTAAATCAAGCTCCCTAGCATTGACACTATGTTCCTCAGTGCTTGCCGGCGTAGAACTTTGTCTTCCTCAATTTTTTTTTGTTGTAGAACTCCCATAATTCAGCAATAACATCCATTGGGACCATTTTACATCCAGCAACATTCCCAGGCTTAATCATTAAGTGCTCCTTTGTCCGTGTAATTCCTCCTCTCGTAATTTTTCCACAAAAATTACATATGGTATCATTGGTATTTCCCTCTTCTACAGCAGTAACATATTTCCACCCTGGATCAATCCTAGTGGCACGGACAGCAGCTGCACCTGCAGCAGTTCCAACAACATGGCTAGCAGGGACAGAGGCAGGGAGAGGGGTAGGGACAGGGGTAGAGGCAGGGGCTGGTCTAGAAGTTGACATGATGAACTGAGCTGAAAGGAAAAAAAATTGAAGAGAGGTTTATGAGGGAAGAGAAGGAGAAGGAGAAGGAGACAGGGAAGTGGGTGAACTGATTCACTGAATGAAAAAAAAAAGAAAAGAAACGGTACTTCTACAAACCAGAAAAAAGAGGGAATTGTGGTGATGAACGGCGGTGACCACCACCGGCGACGGTCGGCGACGAACGGCAACAGGCGGCGGCGACGGACGGCGACGGGCAGTGGCTAAGTTCAGCGGTGATTGGAGGCAGAGAGAAGAGAGAAAGAGAATAGAGAGAAAGAGCCGTTCTGGAGGTTCAGAGAGGAAGGCTCGTTTTTGAACTGTAGCTGCTGAAGGTGGGTTACTCTTTCATTTAGGGTTTTGCAAAATTACCCAATCACCCTCGAATTTTTTTAAAAAACCCAAAAAAAAACCCGCCATTTTCGCCATTCTCCATGGCGGACCGCCATGGCCGTAATTTTAAAACACTGTTATACATGAACTCATTCATAAGAATTTGCAATTCATTTTTACTGCCAACCAAATATACCCTAAAAATTAAATATACTAAATAGGTCAGAACCTTGGGATTCAATTCTCGTATTGTTTTATTGTCCCGTCCATTCCTGTAGTAGCTGCCCATCTGATTCCCTGTATTAAAGAGATGATAACCCAAAACTAGGTGAGGAAGAAACTAACTCATCTCAGCACTGAAGCACACATGGCATTAGATTTATAATATACATGACTGAGTTGTATTAAACCATTGGACCCATGGTTCCAATCTAACAAAGGCACGCTCTAGGAACAGAGATATATCACTTCTATCCTTTGCATTAAACTTGTTGGTCTTCAAGCCGTTAACTATATCTGATGGAAAACAAAACAGATTTTTAACCACTTTGTTTAGCACATAATACAAATTAAAAGGGATATTTCAAAGGCAATTGAGATGAGCAGACCATTTAATCAGGAACAAAAAAATGCCCACAACTTCATATAAGACAGGACAAATAAATCATAATTTTTAACGCTATAAAACACAAAAATTTCCAGAAATTACTCTGAGCTTTAATGTGCTAAAGGACAACATTAATGTGCTATAAAGGCTTCATGTTCTTCTCCAAAATCCTACAGGGACGAATAGTTTAAGAATTACTATAATAATAATAATAATAATAATAATAATAATAATAATAATAATAATAAATGAATAAAGCAAGAGAGGATAGCAATTAGCAAAAGGTTCAACTTGCACAAAAGCAAAGCAAAACATGATACCTTCACAACTTCCCAGGAGCAAACAGTTACCTTCCTAGCTTTTCCTTCCGAATCAATCTTGCACAACTGCAAGGAGGGCGAAAAAGATTTATTTAAATTTAAGGAAACAGAAGTTTGAAAGGATATGAATTGCACGGAAGAACAAAGTTTCAAAGACTTACCCCAGCCTATTCTCCAAGAGTCTTTGCACTTGGAACTGTTAGCAAACTAACATTATGCTCAGTGGGAGCTGCTGGCTCAGCAGCCACAACAGTTTTCAGATATGAAATCTATGAAAAAAGTGACTTTTTATGAATCTATGAGAAAATTGAATAAATAAGACATGAGATAAATAAAATGGAACATACCCAGACATCCTTGTTGATAGGAAAAAAGAGTAATATCTTCTTCACTGTATAGGAAAACAAAACAACAATAATATACCGAAAAATCAGATCTTGTTGTGGAGAAGAAGACATCTTGTTGGGATATCGGAAAGGACCCTAATGTCATTTCAAAATTCAAAGAAAGCATGCTGGAGAAAATGCTTGATAATTGGTAATAAAGATTCGTGGCGAAACATGGGAGACAAGGAAAGCAACAACTATGTCTGGACCCACGATTCCGTTTCTCCCTATACCGTCAATATTTTTTTCACTCATTAGTCATTCTTCTTCAACATAACATAACTCTGCACCTACAATTTCCTTTCCTTTGATGCCATTTATAGATGAAAAATGTTATTCCACAGCTATAAAATAAATAATTATCCAATAACTTATCTTGTGAGATAAAGTGTGAATTTTCATTTTTTTCCCTTAAGGCTTTAACATTAATTTCTCTCTTAAAATAAGTCATGAATGATGTAATTATCTATAGCTTAGGTCTCTTTTGACAAGGCAAAGACAAAATAAAAAAGGGTGAAAGCATAAGTAAAACAGAACCAAAAAACAAAAAAATTCATGAACAAAAAATAGTAAAATTAGCTCTCATCATTCCTTTCAAATGCCTCATATCATTCCTTACAAAGGAGGGAGCTCCAAATGCAAGCAAACCATAACAATCCAAAATATAACTTAACAAGCAAGACCAAAACGATAAAAAGAACAAAAAAACCCCGAAAAGAACAAAAAAAACCAAAGAGAGAAAAAAATTGTTGCTGAAGAATTCACAAAGTCAGTAGTAATAATAATAAGTGCCTTCCAAAATGGAATGGGGAAGAGACTCACAGTAGAAAGAAGCTCAATGCTGTTTCTAGCAACATCAAAAGCTTCCTTAGTTTGTTCAAGAGTAAAACTCTGCACAGAAATATCATCATCCTGAGTCTGGTGAGGAAGATCAAGTTCAGCCTCAGACACCGAACGCGGAGGAGTGAAAATAGGCACCAAGCTCTCGTTGTCATGGCCAGGGAACCGAATACCCCTTGATTTCAGACTCTGAACCACAAAATGGAAACAAGCAATCAACAATAACACTAACAATAACCCACACTAGCAAATTCAACAGCTAGAGCTAGTAACTAACCCAATCAATTTAGCCTAGGAAAAAGAACTTTGTATACCTATATATACACACAGAAAAAGAACTCAAAAAAACCAACCAATTTTCACAGAAATAAAAAATAGGAGGCAGAGGAAAATAGAGACTAGAGATAAGCAAATTAAGAAGACCTCTTTCTCATTGAACATTGGATCGGAATATGAGGAAAAAGAGAGAATCGGTGAATGAAGTGAGGATTAAAACTAAAATGTGTAGAATTAGGAATCGTGAATGAAAATGGAAGAAATTAGGGTTTACATTTCATCTTGCATGCAGTTGGGGAAGCGCAGGCGGAGCAGCGACTCTTCTGGAGGTGAAAGCTGTGGTGGCCGCACCTCACACAGAGGGTGTGAGTCTTGTTCCTCCTCTTCAATTGACTCGTGGTACTTCCTCTTCTTCTCCAAAGCTTCGATTGCGGAATCGGCGGAGGGCTTCTCCTCTAAGGTTTTCCTCTTCCTCTTCTCCTCGCCGATGGAGGTTTCGAACCCAACGAGGGTGCGTGGACGGAGCAGAGCCGATTCCTGGGTGCGTGGACGGAGCAGCGTTAATGGTGCGAGAGACCGTTGAGAAACAATTAGGGTGTGACACAGAGAGGGCTGGGTGTGATGGTTAGATGAAGGCGAGCTGGGTGGTGCGACGGTCATCGCAATCGGCAGAGATGAACAGCCGCTAGGTGCGACGGCTTCTAGCTAGGGTTAAAGGAGATTTGGAAATAAAAGTGAAGTGTATGTATGAGGGGCTAAGGGCTGTTATCACTTCTGCTAGGTTAAAAGTTAACTTAAAAAAATGTTAAGTGTGAAAAAAAAATGGGAAATTAAAATTTTGGGACCTCTATTGGTACGTTTTTGTAGGGTGCCTAAATAAATATAAAAATTAAATTTTGGGGGATAAAATTTTATCAGTACGCTTTTGTAGGCTGCTAAAATAAACACAGCATATGGGCACGCTTTAAAAAGGTGATTATTGGAAGACAAATTAGCCACGCTTTTTAAGCGTGCCGGTTTCTCTCTATGGCCACGCTTATCAATCGTGACAAAAAAAAGCGTGGCCAAATTTTAAATAAGTGGTCATTCTTGTAAAAGCGTGCCGATTATCCTCTATGGCACGCTTTTAAAGCGTGACAAAAAAACGTGGCCAAATCACAAATCAGTGGCCACCCTCGCAAAAGTGTGTCCATAGACTACTTTTGGGCACGCTTTAAAAGTGTGGCAAGAAAAAAAGGTGCCGACAGGCTTTTTTTCTTGTAGTGTAGCCAAACCAATTGAGCCTCTTCTATGGAAGTCTCCACCAACCCTTAGCTCCAAGCCTCACCAAAGCTCCACAAGCAACACCAACCTCCCAATTGTGCATCAAAATCACCAAATACACTAACATAACCAATTTCACATACATACATCAATCTAGGGCTCATAAAAATGACAAATCACAAGGGTTTGAGCACTTCTTACCTTAGCTTATATAAAGTAGGGATAGAACCCGCTTAGAATCCATGTTGGAGTATCCTTAAACACCCAAAATCACAAGATTTCAACACTAACTACCCAAAAACGTGTAATAGTGAGGAATTTTGAAAACTGGGCAGAGATAAATGGAATACTCACCACAAAACTTAGATAGAATTGTAGAGAATGAGAAGAGCGACGCATGGTGTAAGACCCGGTTAATTAACGGCTAATTAACCTATAAATGAGAATTTATTCTAGAAAGCCCAAAATGTGATTTTTATGGCTAAATGTGATAGAGGAGATTGAGACGAGAATTTCGATACCAATTTTATAGAATTCGGACCAAGATTGGACCGAACGGGCCAAACCGGGCCCAACTAAACTAAACCAAAACCCTAGTTTTCAGCACTCTCTCTCCTCATTTGTTGCACACACACGCTGAAAATTAGAAGGAAGGGGGGAGAACACTCTCTCAAGTTCTATCTCTCCCTTGATCTTCAAACCACTCTGATTGTTGCACTGTTTGCGGCCACGCGTTCACCGCAGAGAGCTCTACAAAATCCATACAATTAGACTTGAGGTAAGTCACGTTTTGCTCTTCGAATTTCCAGCTTTGATTTCGAGTTCATGAGCAAAAATATTGAGATTTTGGGCTCTTTGATGTTATAGGACCTAACTCTCTTGAAGGAGAAGGTTAATCTTGTCTCCTTAGAACTTGGGTGTGGTAAGATTCTCAACCCAAGTGTAAATTGTTGTTCTATGATGTTTGATATTGAGATGTTGTGTATGGGTATGATGATTATGCCTTAGGTTGTGTATGTGTGAATATTGGAGCTTGATTAGTGATATTGAAAAGCTTGAAAAGGGATTTGGTGGTGAAAAATCTCTTCTTGGAGGGGTTAAGGCCTTGAGAGCTTGAGGAAATAGTGGTTTGGAAGTGCTCCGGTTGAGCTTGGAAAATCGGCTAAGGTATGGTCTCGGTTTCTCGTATCTAATATGTAATGTGGTAGGAAATACTTAGGCTAGAGGCCCTAAGATAGGCATTGAATTGTTGATGTTGTTGAATGGTTGAAATATATGATGTGGTCATATATGTGATGATGATTGTTGATGTCTTGATGGTATGATGTATGAGAAATATGCATGTTGTGATATATGCTTGATGATTAATTATGGTTGAATTGTGGGTGGAACCATGTTGATGGTAAGTATGATATTGATTGTGTACAATTATGATTTAATGGAATTGGTGTTGTTGAAAATTGGCATGAGGAAGAGTATATGATATGTCAATGTGTTTGAGTTTGAGCCACTTGGGTGAAGTGGGTTAAAATGATGGGATAATGATTTTGTGAATTATGGTAAAGTGTCAATGTGTGAGCTGAGGAGGCTTGATGTTGACTTTCGTATGTTTTGATTGATTTCAAAGAAAATGGATGAAATTGGCATGTTTTGATTGATTTTGAAAAGAGTTGAAAATAGCTTGTTTTGAAAATGGCACTTTGTGGTTTTGTATGAAAAATATGGTTTTTGGGCATATTTTGACGGGACATAAGTTAGACTACGGATCTTCGTTTTGTGCCAAATCTATTTTGAAATGAAATTGGATCCGAGATGTCCATGCCGTTCGAAGAATGGGTGAAAAAGGATTTAAAATGAGAAAGTTATGTTCGTCGGAAGATTGGGGGTTGAATCTGTGAATTCTGCAGCTTTTAACTTAGAAAAATTTTAGCAGAATGACCCCCTGCGCGTAGGCGCACTTGGCGCGTACGCGCCGTTCTTCTAGAAAGCGCCATCCACGCGTGCGCGTGGTGTGCACGGGCGCGTGGTGTGCACGGGCGCGCCGATGTGCTGCACCCAATGCCCAGCCATTTTCCAGAGAGTTGTGCCAGAACTGTGCCAGATTTGTGCCTGGGGCACGAGAGCACCCACGCGTACGCATAGCTGACGCGTAGGGGTGGCAGTGGGGCGGGTAGGAGCGGGTTTTTGCCCTACCCGACCCCGCCCCGCCCTCCTTGCATTCCACTACTACCCGCCCCACCCCTACCCACGGGTAGTAGGCGACTATACCCTAACCCGCCCCCACGGGTACTCGTCCCACCCCTACCCGCCGCCCTTATAAAAATTAAATGACATTTTAATTTTTATACATTTATATATAAATTAAGATACAAACTTAAAATTTATAACTAAATTGAAATACAAACATAAGATTCATACAATATCAAATAACTTGAAATTTAAAAAAGTCCATACAATGTCAAATAACTAAATTAAAATACAAACATAAAGAAATTACATCATTAAAATATTAAAAAGTCTTCAATCCTTATTCTTGATCACTTTCCACATCTTCATCATCATTAAAGGTTTGAAGATTAAGATTTAAACCTAAACATCAAAAGAGATAGCAATTAATAAAGTAATTACTATTATGTAAAAAATTAACATAAATGAATATTAATTAATATGTCACCTTTATTCCCTAAAGCTGCCCACAACCAACTTTGGCCACACATTAAAGCTTCAATTATGCTTTCTTTGAGCTTTCCGCGATGAGGAGAAATCACACGACCACTTGTACTAACATCAAATAAGTTGAGTTCCACCTAGTCGGACAATCAAGAACCAATTTCTTAGTAAATGGAATCCCTGTTTTAGCACACCAACTCACAAAAGTTTCGTTCCTTTTTTGCGTTGCAGTCCAATACAATACACTACTACGAATCTTTTCAATACTTTCCTTAACTATACTCAAACCATCCTTCACAATCAAATTCAATATATGAGCACAACAACGCATATGCAACAATTTACCCCCAACATCAAGAATGAAGAATCTAGCCGCCCCAACAATTCATCTATCATAGCATCATTAGTAGAACAATTATCCAATGTAACAGTAGACAATTTTCTATCAACATTCCATTCCAACAATATTTTAATCAATGTTTGAGTAAGAACTTCACTTGTATGGGGACAAGGAACATAACAAAAGCTGAAAAATAAAATAAACATGCATGCATTTTAGATGTCAACATACAAAGACAACACAATATATAGAAGTTTATGAAGTTTATGAAGTACCTCAATAGGCGCATTTGCAACTTCCACGAACTATCGATATAGTGAGCTGTGACAACCATGTAACCTTTTTCTTGATTGAAAGTCCACATGTCGCTAGTTATTACAACTCTGCTATCATTTTCATCTAGTTGAAGAGTTAGCTTCAACTTCTCATCCCCAAACATCTTCAAGATGTCTTTCCTAATCGTGTTGCGACTAGGCATTTTAAATGTTGGTTGCATTGATGCAACCAATTGCCTCAGTCCATGGTGGTCCACACAACTCAAAGGATACTCATGCAGGACAATCATTTCGGCGACACACTTTCTTATTTTTGAAGGATCAAACACAAAGTCATCTTCATTTACTTTTTGCACATGTGCTTGTTTTGCTAGTGATTCAACAATTTATGATTGCCTTGAGTTCACCACTTTTATTCTCTTACAATAGCGGTCCACATGGTTTCTCAATGACTTAGTACCATTCTTCGGATTTGCACTAAGCACACTCTTGCAAAATTTGCATTTTGCCTTCCATTCACCTTCAACTTTTAAACGATCAAAATACTCCCAATAAGCACTCTTAACATTAGCCTTATTGTCACCTTCAACAGGATTTAATCCTTCTGGATTTGAGACATTATTATCTGTTGGTTGTAGAGTTTTTGAAGTTTGATTAGTATTACTCTGAACTTCAACTTCATTATCGGTAGGAACATTATTGCTTTGTGTGTCTTCTCTAACATTACTAGCCATGAAATTATCTTAACAAACCTACATTAAAAACACAAATCATATAACGTATTTTCATTATATGAACTGAACACAAATTGACATAGTAAATGCCATTAAAGGAATTAAAGGAAAATGCATAAAGGAAAATACATAAACAAATCTAGAAAGTGGTAACAGCTCTAGTAAGTGGCATTAAAGGAAAATGCATTAAAGTAAATGACATAGTATATGAACTGAACACAAATCATATAACAAGTTGAGTAAATGGCATTAAAGGAAAATGCATAAACAAATCTAGTAAGTGGTAACAGCTCTGTTTTCTTTAATTTGCAGTGGTTAGAGTGTGAAACCCACATCCCATTCAAAGACACACACCTACCAACTAAAAACAAAAACAATTTGGTATCTAAGTTATTGACCAAAACGCAGCAGTGTAAAAGAATAACATGGTAGGAAAGGTTAAAATGGTATGAAAGGTTAAAATGGATTCCACTTATACTGCTTGCTAGGAAAGGTTAAAATGGTTAGAAATAGAAGAAATTAGAAAAAAGGGGTTCTGTATTTACTGTGTATCTACTATGTATCTTATTTGATACAAGAGTATTATTTATTTATAGATGTTACGCAAATAAAAAAAAATTATAAAGATAAATGTCGAATTTAAATTGAAGCACAAATTCTAATATAATATTTAAGTATTATTTCAACAAAATTGAGTAGAATATGAAATTGCATACATTGTTAAAAAAAATACATACACTTTGCTTATTTTAGAACTTTAAATAAATCTTATATCTTAAAAATAAAGCATGACATAATTCACACCTTAATAGCTAATGCTTTATGACACAAGTAGAAGGATAACATGCAAAAAAAATCTCTTAATGAGAGCTGATCTTTATTTAATTAATTATTCTTAATAGGTCTATGAATTTGCATATAATCAACAAAATCATCAATGTATTTTTGCTAAATCTCCATGCTCCCAAATATTTTGCTCTTCTTCTCTTCTGCATGCCTTCTACAACTCTTTCCTTCCTCTTGGAACATCATAGTTCTCAATGCCTTGGCTATGGAATATCTTATGAATTTCCATCACCTTCATTTCTTTCCACTTTTATCCCTACTTCCATTCCTTCCACAACCATAGCATTCAACTCTTGCTCACCTTGGAAGGGCATTAAAAAAGTAGACAACCAAATTCAAGAGACTCAATTACAGAACTCCAACCACAATGACTCAAAAACCCTCCAATAGACTTATGTGCTAATATTTTAAACTGTGGTGCCTAATCATTCCATATAATTCCAAGTTTGTTATTATTTGACTCATTAGTCATTAGGGATATTTTTTTTATTCTTGAGAACCCAAAAAAATGGACAAGGCAAAGTCTAGCATTAATTTGGCAAGCAATTGTATGAAAATATTTTGAAGGCAAACTCTAGCATTAATTTGGCAAGCAATACCTCAATCACAAGAGAAAACAGTAAAAACTCTAACTACTCAAACTCTAACCAAAACTATGAAATTAAAAATAATTAAAGCTACAGTTACTGTGAAGGCAAACTCTAACATTAATTTGGTAAGCAATACCCTAATACACATACTGTGAAGGAAAAAGTCTTCATCTAAGCAATGGTATGCAACCTGTGAATTGTGATGGAAAAAATTGGGTACTTAACTAGTTACAAAAATTAATTTTCTATATTTTATCTCATATATATATATATATATATATATATATATATATATATATATATCATGATTCATACATATTAAGCTTCTTGGACTTGGATATTGATTTAATCTGATCAAAGAGGGCAACACAGAGACAGGAAAACTTACCACTTGGAGAAAGACGGTGAGAAAGAGGGGTTCACTCAGTAGCTTTGGTAGTGCAGCAACGAGCCAACGATGAGCAAATTCGAGCGTTCAGCAGGGCGACGACACAGCGCCAACAGGACGACAGCGCAGCGGGAGCGAGTCGGTGACGGGCTCGGCAGGACGGCAGCGCAGCGACGGCGACAAGCTCGGCAGAAGGCTCGATGGCGCAGTGAAGGTCATTAGATCTGAGGTTCACTAGGGAGAAGAGGAAGTGACTTTCCTTCCCTCTTCAGTCTTCTCTGCTAGGGTTCTTTGGGGCTGAAGAGAAACGCGTAAATGAGGGCTGATGGCTGTGAGGATTAGAAAATAGAAACCCTAAAAACTTAAACTGGTATATATATATATATGTACTCCGGGGCGGGTAGGGGCGGGTTTATCCTGACCCCGACCCCGCCCCGCCCTGCTCTTCCACCCGTCCCGGTCAAAACCCGCCCCGCTCCGGGTCGGGTTTAAACCTGCCCCGACCGGGTAGGGACGGGTCGGGTACCCGCGGGTTCGGGTACTCCTGCCACCCCTACTGACGCGTGCGCGTCGCTTGGCTATTTTTCAATCCATGCGTTAGCGTGCATGACGCATACGCGTCGATGAGTTTTGTGGCCATCCACGCGTGCGCGTGGAGTGTGCGTACGCATGGCCCTGTTTTCATCCCAAAGTTGATTTTTGAGTTTTAAAAGCCAAATTTCATACTTCTAAGCCTCTGATCTCACCATTTATGTCTTAAATCATTATGATATGCCTAGCTATGAGAAAATGGGCTAGATAATGTGGTAACTTACGAGTGAAGCAAGGGAAAAATGAATGATCAATAAGGATCAAAGATGGTTATGCGAGATGCGGAGGATAGCGGTGGATGTGCTTGTTAAGCCATGGGTCGAAGGGCCGTAATTGTTGATGAATTGGCTGGTTATGGATTTAACCGTGAGCCAGATGGCTAGATTATTGCCGTGTTACGGCGGAGCCATGATTATGGCTATGTATAAATGCATATATGCTGTTAAATGAATTGTGAATGTTGCACTTCCACTGTTGGAGATGAGAGTTTTCCTGGAAGGAAGCAGTGGCTAGCCTCCACGTGCTCCAGGTTGAGACTCGAAGCTCTTTTGACCCTATGTCGTAAGGGTGGCCGGGCACTGTGAAAGTCTCGGATGAGCTCGCCCCCGTAAATATTCACCAGTGAAGGTGATGGATATAGATCATGATTATGATCAAGTTTATGATGAGTATAACTCGAGTTGGGGATGTGCGACAGAGGCAAAGAAGTTGAATCCTAGATACATTGACCAGTGGCGTATCGGATGGCTCTACCACCACACCTTTCGAACCTGCACGACGTATTTCACGTGTCGGAGCTTCGGAAGTACACTCCTGATGCTAGCCATGTGTTGGAACCTGAATCGGTTCAGTTAAGAGAAGATTTGACACTTCCAGTGGCTCTTGTTAGAATTGATGATACTAGTATCAAACGGTTGCGTGGAAAAGAGGTTTCATTAGTCAAAGTGGCATGGAGTCGAGGCAGTGTTGAGGAACACACTTGGGAACTTTAGTCGGAGATGCGAACAGATTATCCGCACTTATTCTCAGGTAATTGCATTTGAATTTTGTAGACAAAATTCCCAATTTGGTGGGTAGAATGTAAGACCCGGTTAATTAATGGTTAATTAACCTATAATGAGAATTTATTCTAGAAAGCCCAAAATGTGATTTTTATGGCTAAATGTGATAGAGGAGATTGAGACAAGAATTTCGATACCAATTTTATAGAATTCGGACCAGGATTGGACCGAACGGGCCAAACCAGGCCAACCGGACCCAAAGTGGGCCCTTGGCCCAACTAAACTAAACCAAACCCTAGTTTTCAGCACTCTCTCTCCTCATTTGTTGCACACACACGCTGAAAATTAGAAGGGGGAGGGGGAGAACACTCTCTCAAGTTCTATATCTCCCTTGATCTTCAATTCACCATAACTTTTGATCTAGAGCTCCGATTGCTGCACCGTTTACGGCCACGCGTTCACCGTGAAGAGCTCTACAAAACCCATACAATTAATCTTGAGGTAAGCCACGTTTTTCTTTTCAAATTTCCAGCTTTAATTTCGAGTTCATGAGTAAAAATGTTGAGATTTTGGGCTCTTTGATGTTATAGGACCCAACTCTCTTGAAGGAGAAAGTTAATCTTGTCTCCTTGGAACTTGGGTGTGGTAAGATTCTCAACCCTAGTGTAAATTATTGTTCTATGATGTTTGATATTGAGATGTTGTGTATGGGTATGATGATTGTGGCTTAGGTTGTGTATGTGTGAATATTGGAGCTTGATTAGTGATATTGAAAAGCTTGAAAAGGGATTTGGTGGTGAAAAATCTGTTCTTGGAGGTGTTGAGGCCTTGAGAGCTCGAGGAAAAAGTGGTTTGGAAGTGCTCCGGTTGAGCTTGGGAAATCGGCTAAGGTATGGTCTCGGTTTCCCGTATCTAATATGTAATGTGGTAGGAAATACTTAGGCTAGAGGCCCTAAGATAGGCATTGAATTGTTAAGGTTGTTGAATGGTGGAAATATATGATGTGGTCATATATGTGATGATGATTGTTGATGCCTTGATGGTATGATGTATGAAAATATGCATGTTGTGATATATGCTTGATGATTGATTATGGTTGAATTATGGGTGGAACCTTGTTGATGGTGAGTATGATATTGATTGTGTACAATGATGATTTAATGGAATTGGTGTTGTTGAAAATTGGCATGAGGAAGGGTATATGATATGTCAATGTGTTTAAGTTTGAGCCACTTGGGTGAAGTGTGTTAAAATGATGGGATAGTAATTTTGTGAATTGTAGTAAAGTGTCAATGTGTGAGCTGAGGAGGCTTGATGTTGACTTTCATATGTTTTGATTGATTTCAAAGAAAAGGGATGAAATTGGCATGTTTTGATTGATTTTGAAAAGAGTTGAAAATGGCACTTTGTGGATTTGTATGAAAAACATGGTTTTTGGGCATACTTTGACGGGACATAACTTGAATTACGGATCTCCGTTTTGTGTCAAATCTATTTAAAAATGAAATTGGATTCAAGATGTCCATGCCGTTCGAAGAACGGGTGAAAAAGGATTTAAAATGAGAAAGTTATGTCCGTCGGAAGATTGGGGGTTGAATTTGTGAATTCTGCAGCTTTTAACTTAGAAAAAATTTAGCAGAATGACCCCCCGCGCGTAGGCGTGCTTGGTGCGTACGCCCCGTTCTTCTAGAAAGCGCCATCCACACGTGCGCGTGGTGTGCGCGGGTGCGCCGATGTGCTGCACCCAATGCCCAGCCATTTTCCAGAGAGTTGTGCCAAAACTATGCCAGATTAGTGCCTGGGGCACGAGAGCACCCACACGTATGCGTGGCTGATGCGTGCACGTCGCTTGACTATTTTTCAATCCACGCGTTAGCGTGCATGACGCATACGCGTCGATGGGTTTTGTAGCCATCCACGCGTGCGCGTGGAGTGTGCTTACGCGTGGCCCTGTTTTCGTCTCAAAGTTGATTTTTGAGTTTTAGAAGCCAAATTTCATACTTCTAAGCCTCCGATCTCACCACTTATGTCTTAAATCATTATGATATGCCTAGTTATGAGAAAAGGGGCTAGATAATGTGGTAACTTGCGAGTGAAGTAAGGGAAAAATGAATGATCAATAAGGATCAAAGATGGTTATGCGAGATGCGGAGGATGGCGATGGAAGTGCTTGTTAAGCCATAGGCCGAAGGGCCGTAATTGTTGATGAATTGGCTGGTTATGGATTTAACCGTGAGCCGGATGGCTAGATTATTGTCGTGTTATGGCGGAGCCATGATTATGGCTATGTATAAATGCATATATGTTGTTGAATGTTGCACTTCCACTGTTGGAGATGAGAGTTTCCCTAGAAGGAAGCAGTGGCTAGCCACCACGTGCTTCAGGTTAAGACTCGAAGCTCTTTTGACCCTATGTCGTAAGGGTGGCCGGGCACTGTGAAAGCCCCGGATGAGCTCGCCCCCGTAAATATTCACCACTGAAGGTGATGGATATAGATCATGATTATGATCAAGTTTATGATAAGTATAACTCGAGTTGGGGATGCGCGACAGAGGGATAGTCCAATGGTTAGCTACCAGGACTTGTCGGGTTGGCTCTATAATCGACAGATGATATCATCAGCCATTAGGGATAGGCATTCATCATATGCATACTATGTGAATTGTTTGAGACTGCTTATTTGACTGCATATTACTTGCTAATTGTCTAAATGCCTTATCTGTTCCTATTTGTATATCTCTTGTTTGAAATAACTGTGTTTGCTATATTATACTCCTGCTGGTGGTTGGGAGGTCTGAAGGAATTGGAAAGGGAAGTATTAGTTAGATTGAAGAATCTTTAGTCAGATGTCCTTTATGGTTTAGCTTGTTTATAAGCTTTGAATTATCTGGAGGAAGTTCTAGGATTGCCTTCGGCTTTCCTATATTATTATGTATTATATATGTGGAAGCCATTACCATGCTGGGAACCTCTGGTTCTCACCCATGCAGATTTTGTGGTTTTCAGATGCAGGACGTGAGGCTTCTCACTGAAGTATGATGGAGACTTCTCGATTAGCAAAGATCCTTTGTTCTCAGGACTCTGTTTTGGTTTATATGTTTTGCTTGGATACTTTTATCTCCATTAAATAATACAAACTGTGATGACTCCTCTTATGGGAGATTTTGGAGAATAGGTTTCTGTATTTGTGTCCCTTTGGGTTTCCTTTGGGGTTTTCCTTATTTTATCATATGTATATATTGCTATACTCGGATCGGTTATCATTGCAACCGGATCTTGAGTCTTGATATTCATGTTTTTGACACTCCTTTGTATATATATAATCTCACGTTGGTTTATTCTATGTTCGTTACGTTATGGATCGGAGTGTTGTGCTTTCGAGTTGTGATTTTTGTTTACCCCTTTCCTACAAAGGCTCCTAGTTATAATCAATCATTCATACTACTATACGTACTAAATTTTTATTTTAGAGGTCGTAATACCTTGCCATCTCTGAATTATGACTTAAGCATAGGACTCTGTATGGTAGGGTGTTACACGTGGCTGCAAACAGCTCATCAATCGGAGCTCCGTAGCTCAAGTTTTGGTGGTTTGAAGATCAAAGAGAGTTAGGTTTTCTCTCTGCCCTTCTCTCTTCTCAATTCAGCGCCCCTCTTCTTATTTTTAGGGTAAAATGAGCTGAAATGCTTGATAAATCCCATTTTTAGGGTTTATCTTGTATTGAATTTAGAGTATTTTGATAACCTTTTCTCGCATTTAGCCTATGAATTAGCATGGTTTTGTAATCTCTCCCGTATTTGTGCTTAAGTGTAAAAGCATGCTTTTTAAGCCTTATTTTGATGAATTCTAATTCCTCTTTGATTCCATAAGATGCCTTGATGTGTTTGCTAGTAATTCCAGGATTGAAATAGGTTAGGCATGGATCAAAGGGAGCAAGGAAGGAAGCATACAAGTGGAGAGAAGCATAAAAAGTCAAAGAAGTGAAATCAGCCATGCACGTGCACGCACCCAAGGCGCTCGCGCGCACATTGCAGAATCGGCCAGGGACGCGCACGGGTACCGTGTGCGCACGCGTCGCAACCCACACATGACTTTATTAAAGCAACACGTGCCTGGCGATTTTGAGGGGTTTCTGAACCCATTCTGGCGCCAATTGCTGATAGAAAGGAATAAAATGATCAAGGATTGAAGGGGGAAGACATTGAATCTAGTTGCCATTAGTCATAGCTTTAGTTTAGAGTAGTTTTAGAGAGAGAAGCTCTCACTTCTCTCTAGAATTAGGATTAGGTTTAGGTTAATCTCTCTTCTTAGATCTAGGTTTAATTCATGCTTTAATTCACTCCTCCTTTATCAAGTCTTAATCTTCTCCTCTTCCTCTTTCTAGTTATGTGCTTTAATAATTGTAATTCTTCATTTTGTTTTGGATAGATTGTTGTTCCTTTGTTTTCTTTCAATAATGCAATTTGAGGTAATTCATGATAATTGTGGTTTCCTTGAATTGTTGTTGTTAATTTCTTTGTAATAATTGTTGTTAGATTTTGTTCTTGTTGTTGATTTACTATGCTTTTCTTTTATGCCTTCCAAGTGTTTGATGAAATGCTTGGTTGGATTTTAGAGTAGAATTTTATACTCTTGGCTTGGAAAGGTAACTTAGGAACTCTTGAGTTACTAATGTCCAAGTAATTGATGATTGGGATCCATTGACTCTAGTTCTCACTAATTGAATTAGTGGAGAGTTAGGATTTATGGACTAGGATTGATATAGCTCATTTGACTTTCCTTTACTACTAGTTAGAGGATGATTTAATGAGATTAATCCTTGCCAATTCTCATATCGTGGTTAGTAATTAGGATAGAGATCCTTGACCACCAACCCTTGCCAAGACCTTTTTAGGCCTTAGTTTACTTTCTTGCCATTTATCTTTCATGTTTCTTATTAAAACCCCAAAATAACTCACAACCAATAACAGGACACTATATTGTAATTCCTAGGGAGAACGACCCGAGGTTTGAATACTTCGGTTTATAAATTTTAGGGGTTTGTACTAGTAACAAACAACTTTTTGTATGAAAGGATTATTGTTTGGTTTAGAAAATATACTTTACAACGAGATTTCATTAGTGAAATTCTAAACCGTCAAAAATCTAATCATCAAAATGGCGCCGTTGCCGGGGATTTGCAATGGTGTTATGTTATTGGTTATTGTACATATGTGAATATTGTGAATAGGTTTATCTTTTGTTTGTTTCTTAATTTTTGTTAGTTTTATTTTGTTCTCTCATTATGAATTCTCACTTTGGCTTTGAGTTTAGTTCTAATTGTGTTGTAGAAAATGTGGACTTTAATGGCAACATGTACCATGGATGGAACCAACAAAGATGGGAGGAGCCTCAAGGAATTGATCACTCCTATTGGCAACAACCTCCGGATATTTATAGGTATAATTCTCATCCTAATGCATGTCAATTTAACGGCTATGATGACTCTTTTTGTGACACTCAACAACCACCATTATATGCCTATGAATCTCATCCTCAACATGAACCTCAACATAGCCCTCAACCATTCTCACAAGCCTTTCATTACCAAACACCGCCCTATGATCTATATCCATCATATGACCAATCACCCATACCATATTCTTATGACCATTATGAGCAAGAACCTTTAGAACTACCACAACCCTATCAAGATTACTACCATGAACCACCTCAACACTCACCATCTCCATACCCTTACCAAGAAGAACCACCTTCCTACTATGAACCCTCTCTCCAAAATAATGAACCTTCCTATTCACCCCAAGCCCCAATAGACGATCCTCTCACTTTGTTATTCCAAGGACAAGAAGCCATGAAGCGGGATACACTTGAGTTTGTGACCAATTTGACCAAGGTGGTGCACACTTTAGCCTACCAATGCTTGAATACTCAAGGTATTTCCGTGACCACATGTGAAAAGTCAAAAGAAGAGCAAAGCATGAAGGAGAATTTGGAAAATTCGGTGGAGAAAGAGGAGTCAAATTTTGTGTTAGAACATTTGGAGGAGCCTATGATCATTGAAGAAAAGGAAGAAGTGGCTGAAGATTTGGGAGATGTTGAAAGTCCATGGGAATGTAGCATCATGGAGGACTCTTCCAAGAAGCTTGATATCGATGTTGAGGAGGGTGCGCAACCTCCAAGGCATATCATCGTTGGAGACTTGGAAGAGGCTTATCAAGAGATGGATTCAATCATGAATGAATTTCTCTCTACAATAGAATCCTCTCCCATTGGACATGAAGTTGAAATTATAAAAGAATGTGCACAACCTCCCGTACCCTTGGTGAGCAACGAAAAAGAGAGTGAATTGGAGGAGAGCTACCAAGAGGGAAAAGTTAGCATGGTGTATATTGAAATTAAAGAATATGAAGAGGTTGATCTAGAGATGGATTCATTCATCAATGAATTCCTATCCAAAATTGAATCACCTCCCATTGGGCAAGATGAAGTTCTTGAAGACAACACCAAGCCAAGTGAAAAAGGGGAAAAGGTTGAAATTGAAGAAGCTTGCGAAGAGGTGGAAACAACTAAGGAAGAGCCTAAAGAAGTAGACCTTGCATTGTCTAAGTGTGGGGAGGTCTCCCTCCCCAAGTCACCATCCAACACAACATTCAAGTGGGTAAAACTCTTATCCCTAAGATTTACTTTCTCACTTGAATATGGTTTAATTGAAAATGATGGTCAACTTAGAGCTCTTTGTGGAGTTAAAAGTATAAGAGAGTTGTGTAGTGGTTGGAAACATCATTCTAAGCTCATGACGGTTGTAAGCTCAAAATTCAAGAGCAATGGTTGGTGTGGAACCAAATGGCATGGGTCTAGGAAGTTGTTTGGAAGCTTCTTTGAGAATTCGAAGGCCATACCACCCGGATGGAATAATGACGATCAATTTAAGGACGGGTGTCAAAACAAAGTGTGGGATCCCGGATCGCACAAAGAAAATCAAATTTGGGAGCTCATGGTTTGTGGAGAACTCCATCAAAGCTTGAAGATATTGAAATTGAAGAATGGAGCTTATTGGAAGACCAAGCATTGGTGGATGTTCCAAGATGAGTACAGGCACCAGCCACCTTGATAACAAGCTCCCCATAAGTCCAACTTAAGGACAATAAATAAAAGTGCTAGGTGGGAGACACCCCACCATGGTAAACTCTTTCCATTTTCTTTTAGTTTTGTTAATAAGTGAATTGAGTTACCATTGTAGGTAGATTCTCATTTTCATTTTTATCTTTTGTAAATATTAGTAGAATTAGTTTAATTTCTTGTTTTTATTGTTTTATTGAGTTTAGTTAGTAGTATAGTATGTTGAACAAGGTTCTAGGGTGTTTTGGTAGCTGTTTGGAGGATTGAAAGGCTTGGATTGGTGCAAGAACTTAGAAAAAAAATTTTGAAAAATAGAACACCATCCACGCGTGCACGCATCTAACGCGTACGCGCACCTGAGCATTTTTTGACCATCCACGCGGACGCGCATTGTACGCGTACACGTGGATGCAAAAAAATTCACCCCCAACCAAAAACCCGAGAGTTAGGCCTGCACTGCGCGAACATTGGGCCTAAGGCACAAGTCTATGCACGCGTGCGCACACCTGGCGCGTACGCGCACATGATCTTAAATTCGCAATGCACGCGCACGCACACTGTGCGCGCGCGCGTCGATTGCACAATCTGCACCCCCGGTACTTTTACCCGAGAGTTGTGCCACTTTTGAGCCAACATTATGCCTCTCGCCTAACTCGATGCACGCGTGCGCGCATCTGGTGCGTACACGTCCTTAGGCCAATAAGCACATCGACGCGTAAACGTGCATGACGCGTACGCGTCGGTAAAAAAAAAAGAGTTTTTTTTTCTCATCTTCCATTTTTTTTGTTCATTACATTCGCATCCTTCTACTCTTTCCATTTTCATTTTGTTTCTATAGCATGTTTTTAGTTTTTTTTCTAAGTGTCATTTCAATGATGGTGTTGAATTCTTATACTCAATTATTGAGACTCTCTTGCTTTATCTTGGTGCTTTGTGACCTATTTAACATTAATTGAAATATTTTGTTCCATACACAAGGTAGTGCTTTAGTCCTTCCTAACTCATTATCCTTCGTTTTTGTGCTTCATCATCATTGAGTTAGGTTGGGACCAAATGCCCTCATGCTTATCACTAATCTTGTTTGTGTCAATTCTTATTTGATCTTGATGCTCAATATGTTTTTCATGCTTTAACCTTACTCTTGCATCAAGTGTTAGTTGATATGCCGTGGCTTATATTGTTTTCTCTTTTACATGCTTTGCTACCATGTAGTAGAGAACCATACCTTTATTTGGCATTAGCCCCCGCCTATGTTCTATTCGCTTTGATATCTTTATTATAGGCTTAACTTTCTTTCTTTTTCTTTCCTTTTAGGTTGGCCACCAAGAAGGGAGAAAGGAAAAGCTGTTAAATGGGGCAACAAACAAGTCATCTGCACAACCATTTGAGGAGCTCATCAATTGTAGCAACCCGTCCACCCTGCTCTTCTTTGCATGCACCGAGGACGGTGCAATCTTCAAGTGTGGAGAGGTCGTCCGACCGATCTCCATGGGTAACAATTTCCTTTTCAACACCAAATTTTTATTTTCTTTGTTATATTAGCTATTACATTGCATGATAGGTTGCATGTTAGCTAGAATTTGTACATATTTTACTATCTTCTTCTTATTAGAACTACTTGGTTAGAGTGATGAATTCTTTTCCGAGAAACTATTCTAGGGCACCCTACCAATTAAAACAAATTTTTTGTGGAACTTGCTTGAAAGAATTTATTTTGGAACATGGAATTTGAGCTAAGAACACAAGCTAGTGAGATTTGAGCCTAATGGTATGGTTACATCTTATAACCACTTATTTTTCCTTCTTGTGTGCATTATTCTCTTCCTATGATTGTAATCTTTGATTTGTTTGATTTTTTATGTCTATTATTTTGTGTATTCATGCATTTATATGATTGAGGCCATCATTTCATTTAGCTTACTTACCCAAAAAAAGCCTTACCTTTTATCATCCATTGTTAGCCAATTTGAGCCTACGCTTAACCAACTTTGTTCTTAATTTAGCACATTACAAGCCTTAAAGCGAAAAATAATAAATGTCCTTAATTTGGATCTTTGATTGGCTTAGGCTAGTGTGTGTGAGTATCATTCAAGTGTGGGAACCTTGGGACATTGGGTGAATAAAAGGGTAGTTTTGTATTATTAGTGTAAATATTGGGAATTGGGTACATACTCATGTATTGATCAAATGTAAAACCTTATGCATTGATGCTCTTGTATATAAAAAAAATGAGAAAAAGAAAAGAAAAAAAGAAAAAAAACAATATGGAAAAGAAAAAAAATATATATAGAAAAAGAAAGAAAAAAGAAGAAAAAGAAAGAAATAAAAAAGGGGACAAAATGCCCCAAAGTAAAGCTCAAATAAAAGTCAATGCATATGTGTTGTGAAATGAAAAGAGAATGCATGAGTATGTGGAAAAGTGAAGAATGGGTAGTTAGGTTAGAACTTAATTGTATAGGATGTCATAAGTTAGGTGGGAAGTCTAAGCCTATCAAAGATTCAAACTTCAAGCTCACTTGACCAAATATGCATCCTACCTTAACCCTAGCCCCATTACAACCTAAAGAAAAGACCTCATAATAATTGTATGCGTGCATTGAATAATTGTTGATTGTTAGATGAAAAACAAATCTTGGAAAGCATGATTAGGGGAGAATTGAGTGAATCAACCCCAAACACCGAGCGACTAGAGTGCAAACACTTCCGGTGAGGGTTTGATGCTCAATTCCTTGATTCCCGGCTTTCACGAGCGTTCTTCTTGCAAGTCTATGTGAACTTCATGTTTATACTTCAATTGGTAGGACTCATGAATCGTTATATGATCTTAAGCCCTACTTGTGCATGTCTTGGAGATTGATTTATTTTTAACCAACTAGGTAGAATCATTTTGCATTTAGTTGCATGCATATAGTTTCTTTGCTTTGAATAAGTGTCATATCCCTTATTTCATTCTTGGTTTAGCATGAGGACATGCTAAGGTTTAAGTGTGGGGAGGTTGATAAACCCCAATTTGACGGTTTATCTTGTATTGAATTTAGAGTATTTTGTAGACATTTTCTCACATTTACCCAATGAATTAGCATGGTTTTGTATATTCTCCTTTAATTGTGCTTAAGAGTGAAAACATGCTTTTTAGGTCTTAAAATAAATAAATTTAATTCACCTTGATTCCATTAGATGCCTTGATATGTTTGTTAAGTGATTTAAGATTTAGGAGGCAAAGATTGGATCAAGGGAATGAAGAAAGAAAGCATGAAAAGTTGGAGAACTCATAAAGAAATGAAAGAACCGGAAAGCTGTCAAGTCGACCTCTTCACACTTAAACGACCATAACTTGAGCTACAGAGGTCCAAATGATGCGGTTCCAGTTGGGTTGGAAAGCTAACATCCGGGGCTTCGAAATGATATAAGATTTGCTATGGTTGAACCGCGCATGGTGACGCGTACGTGCATAGTACGCGCACACGTCGTTGCTGCCACCTGGTTCACTTAAAGCAAAACGTGGCCAGCAATTTTAGAAGCCTTGTGGGTCCAATCCAACTCATTTCTGATGCTATTTAAGCCAAGGATTGAAGAGGAATCAACATACTAGTTACCATTAGTTTAGTTTAGTTTAGTTTAGTAGTTAGAGTTAGTTTCTAGAGAGAGAAGCTCTCACTTCTCTCTAGAATTAGGATTAGGTTAGTTCTTAGATCTAGATCTATTTCTTCTTCTTCTCTCTTCCAATTTTCGTTCCTCTCCTCTATTGTAGTTGTAGAATTCTTCTTCTAATGTAATTCCTTTGTTTGTAGTTTGTGACTTCTCTTTTGTAGATCTACATTTCTCCTTCAATGCAATTGGTAAGTTCTTTGTTGTTTTATGATTGATTTGGTTTTCTATTGTGGACCTCTTGCCTTTGTAGTTAGATCTCTCTTTAATTCTTGCAAATTCATGTGTTTACTTGTATTGCACTCTATGTGTTTGATGAAATGTCTCTTATAGCTATTAGTTAGATTTTGTTCCTCTTGGCCTAGGTAGAGTAATTAGTGATACTTGAGTTATCTAATTCCTTTGTTGATTGGTAATTGGAGAGATTGCTAATTGGTTTGGAGTGCACTAAAGCTAGTCTTTCCTTGGGAGTTGGCTAGGACTTGTGGCTCAAGTCAATTCATCCACTTGACTTTCCTTTATTTAGTAAGGGTTAACTAAGTGGTAGCAATAAACAATTCTCATCACAATTGAGAAGGATAACTAGGATAGGACTTCTAATTTTCATACCTTGCCAAGAGCCTTTTATAGTTGTTAGTTTATTTTCATTGCCATTTACTTTCATGCTTCTTATCCAAAACTCCAAAACACATTTCTAACCAATAACAAGACACTTTATTGTAAATCCTAGGGAGAACGACCCGAGGTTTCAATACTTCAGTTTATAAATTTAGGGGTTTGTTTTAGTGACAAACAACTTTTTGTATGAAAAGATTATTGTTTGGTTTAGGAACTATACTTGCAACGAGAATTCATTTGTGAAATTCTAAACCGTCAAAAATCTAATCATCAAAATGGCGCCGTTGCCGTTGTTTAGAGCAATTGTAGGGATGGCTGGACCTTCAGCCTCGACAGCAGCAGCTCCATCTTCTTCGACAGCCCCTTCTTTAGCACCTGAGCCGACTTACCTACTGGTTCAGCGTCTGTTTCGGTTTTTGGAGCGCGAAAAGCGCCAGATCATGCGACGACTGGATCGGATGGATCAGGCACTCATCTCCCTGGGCGCCGAGTTACCTTCGCTCCTAGACCCTCCAGCCTCCGATGAGCAGGTTCATCAGGAGGAGGATGTTGATGAGCCGACTCAGCAGGATGCACCTCCAGCTGCACCTGACGCCACAGAGACTCCACAGCCCCATGAGGAGCCGATCCCACAGCCTCAGACAGAGTCAGCACATACCGTTGTACATTTCCCTGATCCTCCGGTTTAGCATCGAAGACGATGCTCGATCTTAAGTGTGGGGAGGTCACCGGTAGCATCATTAGAGGACCGGTGAACATTTTGGCCACTTTCCTAGTTATCTTACTTTGCATACCTTTGTATATATTTGATGCATTTTGAGTTTATTTTGGATACTCTTACTATTTTGGTTCGTTTCGGATACCTTTACTGCTTATTTTGGATTTTAGATGTTTTGGATGCTTTTGGATATTTTAGATACTTTAGATGCTAGATTCCATACTTTTAGTTGGATTTTTCTTTATATACTTTTGCATATCCTTCTTTTTAGCTTATAGTGTGATTAGAAATCATGTTTGAATTGCAAAAACTTAGTCACCTTTTTTGCATAAGAAATTGTTTTAAGTGAAAAAGGAAAGGGTAAACTAAGGAAAATTTTTGAATTTTTCAATCACAACAATGCTTAGTCAAATATTGAGATTTTCCAAGAAACTTAATTATAGGGCACCAACCCAATTGATTGAAAAAAAATATTTTGAGGTAACTTGCTTGAATTCACACTTTGTGAAGCATGTATTGAGCTTAGAACACAAGCTTGTGAGACTTGAGCCTATTGATGTGGTTACATTTATAACCACTTACTTTCCATTCTTGTGTGCAATTATTCCCTTTCTATGATTGTGATCCTTGATTTGTTTGATTCTATATGTTCATTTATTTCTTGTATTCATGCATTTGTATGATTGAGGCCATTATTTCATTAGCCCACGCACCCAAACAGCCTACCTTTTACTCTCCATTGTTAGCCAATTTTGAGCCTATGCTTAACTAACTTGTTCTCATTTTAGCACATTACAAGCCCAAGGCGGAAAACCAATGAAAGTCCCTTGCTTGGATCTTTGATTAGCCTAGGCTAGTGAGAGTGTTTATTATTCAAAGTTGGTGAGGCTTGGGAACATTGGATGGGATAAAAAGGGTAGTACACTTTCATATTTAGGAATTGGGAATATATTCATGTATTGATTAAATGTATAAGACCTTATGCAATTGATGCTCTTGTACAAAGTATAAAGAGAAAAGAAAAAAAGAAAAAAAGAGAGAAGAGAAAAAAATCAAATGAAAGAAAAAAAAAGAAGAGAAGAAAAAGAAAGAAGAAAATGAAAAGGAAGCAACCAAAGGGGACAAAACGCCCCAAAGTGAAGCTCAATAAAAGGGAACCAATGCATAAGTGTTATGAATCAAGAAATAAGATGCATGAATATGTAAGAAAAAGTGAAGAATGGGTAGTTAGAATAGTTTGAACTTATATAGGTCATTACATAGGTAGGTGGGAAAGTCTATGCTAATCCAAGATCCAAACTCTAGTCCACTTAACCATAAATGATCCTACCTTGACCCTAACCCCATTACAACCTAAATGAAAGACCTCATGATGAATGTGTGCATGCATTGAATAGGTGTTGATTGTTAGAAGAAAATCAAATTTTGGAAAGTATGATTAGAAGAGAATTGAGTGAATTAACCCTTAAACACTCGAGTGAATAGAGCGGATACACATCCGGTGAGGGTTCGAAAGTTCAATTACATGTGTTCACCCATATTATCTATATTCTTGCAAGCTTGAATTTCTTTTGATAAGTTTCAATACAAGTGTGGTTTGGACTTAATTCCTATTGTCCTAGCTATTGTGCTTATACATGTCTCTTGGGAATTGATATGTTTGAACTAAGCATTTCCATTTGCTTAGATAATTGCATCTAGATAGGACTCATATAGTTTAGTGCATTTAAATAAATGTCATACCCCTTAGTTCCTTCTTATTTTAGCATGAGGACATGCTAAGGTTTAAGTGTGGGGAGGTTGATAAACCCCATTTTTAGGATTTATCTTGTATTGAATTTAGAGTATTTTGATAACGTTTTCTCGCATTTAGCCTATGAATTAGCATGGTTTTGTAATCTCTCCCGTATTTGTGCTTAAGTGTAAAAACATGCTTTTTAAGCCTTATTTTGATGAATTCTAATTCCTCTTTGATTCCATAAGATGCCTTGATGGGTTTGCTAGTAATTCCAGGATTGAAATAGGCTAGGCATGGATCAAAGAGAGCAAGGAAGGAAGCATACAAGTGGAGAGAAGCATAAAAAGTCAAAGAAGTGAAATCAGCCATGCACGCGCACGCACCCAAGGCGCTCGCGCGCACATTGCAGAATCGGCCAGGGATGCGCACGCGTACCATGCGCGCACGCATCGCAACCCAAATATGACTTCATTAAAGCAACACGTGCCTGGCGATTTTGAGGGGTTTCTGAACACATTCTGGCGCCAATTGCTGATAGAAAGGAATAAAAGGATCAAGGATTGAAGGGGGAAGACATTGAATCTAGTTACCATTAGTCATAGCTTTAGTTTAGAGTAGTTTTAGAGAGAGAAGCTCTCACTTCTCTCTAGAATTAGGATTAGGTTTAGGTTAATCTCTCTTCTTAGATCTAGGTTTAATTCATACTTTAATTCACTCCTCCTTTATCAAGTCTTAATCTTCTCCTATTCCTCTTTCTAGTTATGTGCTTTAATAATTGTAATTCTTCATTTTGTTTTGGATAGATTGTTGTTCCTTTGTTTTCTTTCAATAATGCAATTTGAGGTAATTCATGATAATTGTGGTTTCCTTAAATTGTTGTTGTTAATTTCTTTGTAATAATTGTTGTTAGATTTTGTTCTTGTTGTTGATTTACTATGCTTTTCTTTTATGCCTTCCAAGTGTTTGATAAAATGCTTGGTTGGATTTTAGAGTAGAATTTTATACTCTTGGCTTGGAAAGGTAACTTAGGAACTCTTGAGTTACTAATGTCCAAGTAATTGATGATTGTGATCCATTGACTCTAGTTCTCACTAATTGAATTAATGGAGAGTTAGGATTTATGGACTATGATTGATATAGCTCAGTTGACTTTCCTTTACTACTAGTTAGAGGATGATTTAATGAGATTAATCCTTGCCAATTCTCATATCGTGGTTAGTAATTAGGATAGAGATCCTTGACCACCAACCCTTGCCAAGACCTTTTTAGGCCTTAGTTTACTTTCTTGCCATTTATCTTTCATGTTTCTTATTAAAACCCCAAAATAACTCACAACCAATAACAAGACACTTTATTGTAATTCCTAGGGAGAATGACCCAAGGTTTGAATACTTCGGTTTATAAATTTTAGGGGTTTGTACTAGTGACAAACAACTTTTTGCATGAAAGGATTATTGTTTGGTTTAGAAAATATACTTTACAACGAGATTTCATTAGTGAAATTCTAAACCGTCAAAAATCTAATCATCAATGCTCATAACTAATGTTTATATATGTTGGGTCTTAGGCCCACTTAGGCCCGGTTCACTAATTTTGTCCGTTGGCCCAATTTTTGGGCCAAAACCCTTTAAGATTAGCGCTCTAAATCGCACTTTCAGTATTTCTACCTCCCCTAATTATAATTCCTCATTTCTTAATCTTATTTACTCATAATCAATTTTCTCAGCTGCGGTACCAGACAGATCTCAGCCGGTACTGCCGGTCAAAATTCCACTGCACGTTTTTACGCAGAAAACTATGTTTTCCGACTCGGAAAAATTCACTGAATCCAAATATCATATTTAAATCATCAAATTCCAATTGCCAAATCTTCAAACCATATTCGCTCCTATTTAACTTATTTTTTAATTAATTTTGGTTAGACCGGGTATTACATTCTACCCCCTAACAGAAATTTTTGCCTTCGAAAATTCCATCCATCACTACGAGTACATGTACGTAGTCTGCCTTTATATCCAATGCATAACAGTTCTAAGGTCCTTTTACTCTGCACGCTTCCGTTGCTCCGCTCTGATTTCTCTATCTCCGAGGGTCTCAATCATTCATTCAACGCTGACCAACAGCCTCGTTCCTTACTTTTATCGTCTCATCAACTCTCACCCTATTAAATCTCAAATCATGTCATCAATAATATTCCCATCATCGTTAATCATAGCCATCATCCCATATCACTATAATCAATCAAAGATCATCACCACACCTTAATCATACTCCATCACTATCCTCTCTCTCTGCCAAGCTAATTCCTCTAATCACAGTTCAACTCCAAGCATAACCATCAAACTTACTTTCTTTTTTTCAAACCCTCGAATTTCTATATGACTTGCTGTTATAAAGTCTCTGACTCATTAATCAAAAACCCCTTTCATTTCTAGAAATCAAATGTGTTTGGAATAATAAGCTAACAAAATCATAAGAATCCGGCTTCCTTTAATAATCTATAAAAGTATTTGAAACACATCTCTTTTGTTAAAGTTATTCAAATCAAAGGTCCTTCTCAAAACTATAACCAACACTCTTTCAAATTCTTGGAAAAAATTGACAGCACCTCTCCTAAAAACTGGAGTTTACCACCCGTCACGGGTTCCCTCAGACCAATCTCAGTACCACATCAGTATTTCAATTTAATGGTTTTCACATTTGTCTTTCAAAACCAATCATTATAAATCTCAATCTAAATCCAAGGTCACTATGATCAAACATCATAGTACCCATCTCTCAAACATGACAACTTGCACTCTCTCATCATCTAAATCCAATTAGGTATCAATGATAATTTCCTCATCTGCTTTAGAACCATCAAAGCTCGCAGCCACAATTAATTCCAACTATTTGGGGATCATTACTTGCAATAACCCGCTTAACCCTTCTAGTATTCAAACTTAAGATATTATAGTAAACTTTTACAGCTCCTATTCGTAGCTATCATGTGTTACTGCTTCTGTAAGTTTCTACTGCTTTATTCTGATCTTTCGTCTAATACTAGCTCTATGATGACCCTCATTCACTACCCCTTTTAAAAATTTAGTGAACGAGTTCTTTTGGCAAGCGCACCAAAATTATCGCCAAGTAATAACCCACAGTGGAGTGGGATCATTTCCACAAGATTGGCAAATCCAAGCAGTTTTAATTGATTGATGAATTAGTAAAGTGGATTAATAATATTGTGAAGTGCAGAATTGTAAATGGCATAAATGTAAATGACTAGAATGTAAAGAAAAGCAATAAAGTGCAGGAATAGAAATTGGAGAATGTAAATTGCTGAATCATAAATGGCTTGAATGTAAATGGAAATGGGGAAGTGCTGAATGTAAAATTAAGTTATAAAGAAATGGATAGATAAGAATGGGGGAATTCATTGAGATTGGGAGATGTTGCCTCTCTGGATCAAATCTAGCTTATATCTTCTTCAATCATGCAACTCATTGACCTCTTGACAATCATGATTGATTGAGCCCCAATCCCTTGGTGACTTAATCTCTCAGATCTTGATCAATAGCCAATTCCTTGGTCTAATTGCTAATGAAGAGAGATATGCTCGGACCCTCATTATACCACACACCCTTGTAGATTCAAGTAGAGGGGGGATTATATGTCACGTATCCCATCACCAAAACCCATAATCTACTTAAATGTGAGAAGGAATTTTAAGCATGGTTTCATGTTTCCTTTCCCAAGGTTCCCATGAAACCCAATTGCATTCATTCTTTTTCCCAAGATGATTGAATACTAAGCATTAAAAATAAAATTCCTCCTAGCAAATCAAGAGAAGATGAAGAGAAGAAGAATTTCACTATTATCAATTTATCAAGTACAACAGAGCTCCCTCTCTCAATGAGAGGGAAGTTAGCTACTCATAGCTTAGAAAGTACTCAAAAATAGAATGTAAAAGTGGATCTAGAACTAGCTGTTTATCCCCTTCTTCAGTACTCTTTTGGGGTATATATACTACTCTTTGTAAAAATAAAAGAATTACAGAAGTGGAAAAGGGAAAATTACATTTTGGAGGGAAAGAAAGCACTCAATAAACGTGACCCCTTAGCTGGCGTGTGACTGGCACTTCTCAAGCGTGTCACGTGCCCTTCAAAATGGCTTGGCATGCTACGCTCAATCCTTCAAGTGGCACGCTCCTCCCCCTACCAACCTTGGCGTGCCACGCCTTCGAACTCAAGTGGCACGCCGAAGTGGAATTCTTGTGTTGGCGTGCCACGCCTTCGAGCTCAAGTGGCACGCCCTTTGCTTTTCCTATTTCCTTTGCCTCTGGAAAATTGAACTGGTGTGCCACGCCTAAAGGTTGGCATGCCACGCCCTTGTTGTGTGCTTGGCTAAGCTCTCTGAAAAGTTGAACTAGCGTGGCACGCCCAGGGTCTGGCGTGCCATGCCCTTGTTAGGTGAATGGCCCCTCTGCTTGGCGTGCCACGCCACGAACTCATGTGGCACGCCCTAATGCTTCCTTGCCTCTGAATGACACTGGCGTGCCACGCCTTGTTGCTCAAGTGGCACGCCTAAGTGAGGAATAGTGAATGGTGTGCCATGCCTTCGAGCTCAAGTGGCACGCCCCATGTAATTGGACTCTTCCACCCTCTCTGGAAAGTTATACCAGCGTGCCACGCCTGAAGGTTGGCGTGCCACGCCTTGGCCTTCAAGTGGCACGCCAAAGTGACTTTTTTGGAACTGGCGTGCCACGCCTTCGACACCAAGTGGCACGCCCAGTTCTTGCATGTGTTGTCTTGTGCATTGGCGTGCCACGCCTGGTTGCTTAAGTGGCACGCCTAAGTAAGGTTGAGAGGTTGGCGTGCCACGCCTTCGACTTCAAGTGGCACGCCCAGTCTTCGATTGCCTTCGGCCCCTTCTTTGGATTATTGTACTGGTGTGCCACGCCATGCAGCACAGGTGGCACGCCCATGTATTTGTTCACTCTTCAAGCTTGGCGTGCCACGCCTGGGTCTTCAAGTGGCACGCCAAAGTGACTTTCTGGAACTGGCGTGCCATGCCTTCGACTTCAAGTGGCACGCCCATAGTATTTGATGGATCCGGCATGCCACGCCCGGCCTGGCGTGCCACGCCCGGCCTGGCGTGCCACGCCCGGCCTGGCGTGCCACGCCCTTCTTGTGTCCTCCTTTTTGCTCTATGGAATTTATTACTAGCGTGCCACACCCAGTCCTTGGCGTGCCACGCCCTCATGCATGCTTGGATCTACCTCTGGAATCTAGTACTGGCGTGCCACGCTTAGCTCCTGGCATGCCATGCCAGTGCATTTTTATGGCGTTTGCCCTCAAGTGTCATGCCAGTTTCACACGCCCAACTTCTTGCTTGTCTTTTACCCATTTTTGATACCTTTTTCACCTGCAATTCAGCACAACTCATCTCAAAGTAGTGTACCATAATATTCATCAAATAATGCATGAATTGTGCTGATCAAATGAGATTTGTGCCCTTTTATGGTCTTCTTTATGCAAGAAAGAAGGGTAGATGATGCAAGTCATCACAACACCAAACTTAAGTTTTGCTTGTCCCAAGCAAATCAATGTGAGTAAACTTTTATATATTGAGGCCTTGGCTTCAAAAGATTTCAATACAACTAAGAGTAAAACTAAGTGTCTAACACATGTATGAATGTTTTAATTGTCATGGAAAGCTCTTGGATCCTTGAGGGTTCACTCAGGTATAGGCCTTAGGGGTCCTTTCTATTGATTGTCACCATGAAGTAGTAAATGTTGTTTTGCTTTCTTGACAACGACTCTAAATGTTTTGTCTCAAGACAACCCTTTAATTAGGATTTCAATTAGCACTTGGTGCACGAAATTGTGATCATCAACAATGGCACCAAAAACTTGGTAGCGCTCTCAAACGTGAATCACACTTAGTCACAACTCTGCACAACTAACCAGCAAGTGCACTGGGTCGTCCAAGTAATACCTTACATGAGTAAGGGTCGATCCCACGGAGATTGTTGGTATGAAGCAAGCTATGATCATCTTGTAAATCTCAGTCAGGCAGATAATAATTGATTATTGGGTTTTCGAATAATAATAAATAATAAACATAAAATAAAGATAGAGTTACTCATGTAATTCAATGGTGGGAATTTCAGACAAGTGTATGGAGGTGCTGTGTTCCTTCTGAATCTCTACTTTCCTACTGCTTTTATCCAATCCTTCTTACTCCTTTCCATGGCAAGCTGTATGTAGGGCATCACCGTTGTCAATGGCTACATCCCATCCTCTCAGTGAAAATGGTCCAAATGCTCTGTCACAGCACGACTAATCATCTGTCGGTTCTCGATCATGTTGCAATAGAATCCCTTGATTCTTTTGCGTTTGTCATCATGCCCAACAATCGCGAGTTTGAAGCTCGTCACAGTCATTCAATCCCGGAATCCTACTCGGAATACCACAGACAAGGTTAGACTTTTCGGATTCCCATGAATGCCGCCATCAATTCTAGCTTATACCACGAAGATTCTGACTAAGGAATCCAAGAGATATGCGCCCGGTCTAAGGTAGAACGGAAGTGGTTGTCAGTCACGCGTTCATAGGTGAGAATGATGATGAGTGTCACGGATCATCACATTCATCATGTTGAAGTGCAACGAATATCTTAGAATAAGAACAAGTGGAATTAAATAGAAAATAATAGTAACTGCATTGAAACTTGAGGTACAGCAGAGCTCCACACCCTTAATCTATGGTGTGTAGAAACTCCACCGTTGAAAATACATAAGTGATGAAGGTTTAGGCATGGCCGAATGGCCAGCCCCCAACGTCATCAGAAGATTGAAAAATACAATCCAAGATGTCTAATACACTGGTAAAAAGTTCTATTTATACTAAACTAGCTACTAGAGTTTACAAAAGTAAGTAATTGATGCATAAATCCACTTCCGGGGCCCACTTGGTGTATGTTTGGGCTGAGCTTGATCTTTACACGAGCTGAGGCTTATCTTGGAGTTCAACGCCAAGTTGTAACGTGTTTTTGGCGTTCAACTTTGGTTCGTGACGTGTTTCTGGCGTTTGACTCCAGAATGCAGCATAGAGTTGGCGTTGATCGCCAGTTTACGTCATCTAATCACAAATAAAGTATAGATTATTATATATTTCTGAAAAGCTCTGGATGTCTACTTTCCAACGCCGTTGAAATCGCATCATTTGGAGTTTTGTATCTTCAGAAAATCCATTTCGAGTGCAGGGAGGTCAGAATCCAACAGCATCAGCAGTCCTTTGTCAGCCTTTTATCAGAGTTTTGCTCATGTCCCTCAGTTTCAGACAGAAATTACCTGAAATCACAAAAAAACACACAAACTCATAGTAAAGTCCAAAAATATGAATTTAGCATAAAAACTAATGAAAACATCCCTAAAAGTAGCTAGATCCTACTAAAAACTACCTAAAAACAATGCCAAAAAGTGTATAAATTATCCGCTCATCACAACACCACACTTAAATTGTTGCTTGTCCCCAAGCAACTGAGAATAAATTAGGATAAAAAGAAGAGAATATACTATAAATCCCAAAATATCATTGAATATTAATTCTAATTAGATGAGCAAGACTTGTAGCTTTTTGCCTCTGAACAGTTTTGGCATCTCACTTTTTCCTTTGAAGTTTAGAATGATTGGCATCTATAGGAACTTAGAATTTCAGATAGTGTTATTGATTCTCCTAGTTAAGTATGTTGATTCTTGAACACAGCTACTTTTATGAGTCTTGGCCGTGGCCCTAAGCACTTTGTTTTCCAGTATTACCACCGGATACATAAATGCCACAGACACATGATTGGGTGAACCTTTTCAGATTGTGACTCAGCTTTGCTAAAGTCCCCAATTAGAGGTGTCCAGAGCTCTTAAGCATACTCTTTTTGCTTTGGATCACGACTTTAACTACTTAGTCTCAAGCTTTTCACTTGGATCTGCATGCCACAAGCACATGGTTAGGGACAGCTTGATTTAGCCACTTAGGCCTGGATTTTATTTCCTATCCATTGATGCTCAAAGCCTTGGATCCTTTTTACCCTTGCCTTTTGGTTTTAAGGGCTATTGGCTTTTTCTGCTTGCTTTTTCTTTTTCTTTCTATTTTTTTGCCACTTTTTTTTCGCAAGCTTTTGCTATTCACTGCTTTTTCTTGCTTCAAGAATCAATTTCATGATTTTTCAGATTGTTAATAACATTTCTCTGTATTCATCATTCTTTCAAGAGCCAACAATTTTAACATTCATAAACAACAAGATCAAAATTATGCACTGTTCAAGCATTCATTCAGAAAATAAAAAGTATTGTCACCACATCAATATAATTAAACTAAATTCAAGGATAATTTCGAAATTCATGTACTTCTTGTTCTTTTGAATTAGAAACATTTTTCATTTAAGAGAGGTGAAGGATTCATGGAATTATTCATAGCCTTAAGACATAGTTACTCAATACTAATGATCATGAGGTAGAGACACAAAACATAAACACACATATAGCATAAAAATCGAAAAATAGAGATAAGAACAAGGAAGTTAAGGGATGAGTCCACCTTAGTGAGGGTGGCGCCTTTTTGAAGGACTAATAGTGCTTTTTGAGCTCCTTTATGTCTCTTCCTTGCCTCTGTTGCTTGATCCCTAGTGATTTTGGTGCTCTTATCTTTAGTTGTTCCTAATAGTTGTGTGGAGGAAAATGTATCCCCTGAGGTATCTCAGGGATTTCTTGATTAGGGAATTCCTCATGCTTTCTTGATGTACAGTCAAATGCTCTTTTACTGAGCTATGGACCCTTTGAAATGAATTTCTCCATCTCCCATGACTTCGGAGGTGGAAGAATTTTTTGTCTTCCTTTTTTCTTCTTTTTTTTTTGAGGTTTCTTTGGCCTTAGGTGCCATCAATGGTTATGGAAAAGCAAAAAAAATATGCTTTTACCACACCAAACTTAGAATATTGCTCGTCCTCGAGCAACAGAAGAAAGAATAGAAGAAGAAGAAGAAGATATGGAGGAGAGGGAGAGAGGTGTGTATTCGGCTATGTAGGGTGGGTTTGGGTGGGAAAGAAATGATAGATGTGAGTGGTGAAGGTGGGTAATTGGGAAGAGAGATTGAGGTGATTGGTGAAGGGTTTTTAGGGAAGAGTGGAAGGATGTGAGTGGTGAATGAAAAACAGAAGGGATGACCGTGAATGGAGAGAGAAAGGGTGAGGTAGGTGGGGATCCTGTGAGGTCCACAGATCCTGAGGTGTCAAGGATTTACATCCCTGCACCATTGAGGCGTGTAAAATGCCTTTGCATGCAATTCTGGCATTTAAACGCTAGATTGATGCTTGTTTTGGGCGTTCAGCGCCAGCTTTATGCTTATTCTGGGCTTTCAACGCCCATCTGCAGCATGTTTCTGGCGTTGAACGCCAGCTTTCCTCAGTGTGCAATCATGGCGTTTAAATGCCAGAATGCTGCATGTTTCTGGCGTTTAATGTCAGATCCATGATCTGTTCTGGCGTTGAACGCCAGCCAGATGCTCTTTACTGGCGTTTAAACGCCAGTAAGTCCTTTCTCCAGGGTGTGATTTTTCTTCTGCTGTTTTTGATTCTGTTTTTAATTTTAATATTTTTTTTCGTGACTCCACATGATCATGAACCTAATAAAATATAAAAGAACAATAAAATAAAAAATAAAATTAGATAAATAAAAATTGGGTTGCCTCCCAATAAGCGCTTCTTTAATGTCAATAGCTTGATAGTGGGCTCTCATGGAGCCTCACAGGTGATCAGGTCAATGTTGTATAGTCCCAACACCAAACTTAGAGTTTGGTTGTGGGGATTCAACACCAAACTTAAAGTTTGGTTGTGGCCTCCCAATACCAAACTTGGAGTTTGACTGTGGGGGCTCTGTTTGACTCTGTACTGAGAGAAGCTCTGCATGCTTACTCTCCATTGTTACAGAAGGATAGCCGTGTACCTTAAACACAAGGTAGTCCCCATTCAATTGAAGGACTAATTCTCCTCTATTAACATCTATCACAACTTCTGCTGTGGCTAGGAAAGGTCTTCCAAGGATGATGCATTCATCCTCCTCCTTCCTAGTGTCTAAGATTATGAAATCAGCAGGAATGTAAAGGCCTTTGACCTTTACTAACACGTCCTCTACTAATCCATAAGCTTGTCTTACTGACTTGTCTGCCAATTGTAATGAGAATAAGGCAGGCTATACCTCAATGATCCCCAGCTTCGCCATTACAGAGAGTGGCATAAGATTTATGCTTGGCCCTAGGTCACACATAGCTTTCTCAAAGATCATGGTGCCTATGGTACAGGGTATTAAGAATTTCCCAGGATCTTGTTTCTTTTGAGGGTTTGCTGAACCCATGTATCAAGTTCACTAATGAGCAAGAGAGATTCACCTTCCCAAGTCTCATTACCAAATAACTTAGCATTCAGCTTCATGATGGCTCCTAGATATTGAGCAACTTGCTCTCCAGTTACATCTTCATCCTCTTCAGAGGAAGAATGATTCTCAGAGCTCATGAATGGCAGAAGGAGATTTAATGGAATCTATATGGTCTCTATATGAGCCTCAGATTCCTTTGGATCCTCAATAGGGAACTCCTTTCTGCTTGAAAGGCATCCCATGAGGTTTTTCTCATTGGAATTCACGTCCTCTCCTTCCTCTCTAGGTTCGGCCGTGTTGACTATGTCAATGGCCTTGCACTCTCTTTTTGAATTCTCTTTAGTATTGCTTGGGAGAGTACTAGGAGGAGTTTTAGTGATTTTCTTACTCTGCTGGCCCACTTGTGCCTCCAGATTTCTGATGGAGGACCTTATTTCATTCATGAAACTTAAAGTGGCCTTAGATAGATCAGAGACTAAATTTCTAAGTTAGAGGTATTCTGTTCATAATTCTCTGTCTGTTACTAAGAAGATGATGGATAAGGCTTGATATTGCTGAGCCTATTTCTTCCATCATTATTAAAGCCTTGTTGAGGCTTTTGTTGATCCTTCCATGAGAAATTTGGATGATTTCTCCATGATGAATTATAGGTGTTTCCATAAGGTTCACCCATGTAATTTACCTTTGCCATTGCAGGGTTCTCAGGATCATAAGCTTCTTCTTTAGAAGATGCCTCTTTAGTACTGTTGGATGCATTTTGCTATCCATTCAGACTTTGAGAAATCATGTTGACTTGCTGAGTCAACACTTTATTCTGACCCAATATGGCATTCAGAGCATCAATTTCAAGAACTCCCTTCCTCTGAGGTGTCCCATTATTCACGGAATTCCTCTCAGAAGTGTACATGAACTGGTTATTTACAACCATGTCAATAAGTTCTTGAGCTTCTGCAGGCGTTTTCTTTAGGTGAATGGATCCACCTGCAGAATGGTCCAATGACATCTTAGAGAACTCAGATAGACCATAATAGAATATATCTATCATGGTCATTCTGAGAACATGTCAGAAGGACATCTTTTGGTCATCTGTTTGTATCTTTCCCAAGCTTCATGGAGGGATTCACCATCTTTTTGTTTGAAGGTCTGAACATCCACTCTAAGCATGCTCAGCTTTTGAGGAGGAAAGAACTTAGCCAAGAAGGTCGTGACCAGCTTATCCCAGGAGTCCAGGCTATCTTTAGGTTGAGAGTCCAACCATGTTCTAGCTCTGTCACTTACAGCAAAAGGGAAAAGCATGAGCTTGTAGACTTCAGGATCTACTCCATTAGTCTTTACAGTCTCACAGATATGCAAGAACTTAGTTAAGAACTGGTAAGGATCTTCTGATGGAAGTCCATGAAACTTGCAGTTCTGTTGTATTAGAGCAACTAATTGAGGTTTCAGCTCAAAATTGTTTACTCCTATGGTAGGAATTGAGATGTTTCTTCCATCAAACTTGGACGTAGGTGTGGTATAATCACCAAGCATCCTTCTTGCATTATTGTTGTTGGGTTCGGCTGCCATCTCCTTTTCTTGTTCAAAAATTTCAGCAAGGTTGTCTCTGGATTGTTGTAATTTAGCTTCTCTTAGTTTCCTCTTCAGAGTCCTTTCAGGTTCTGGATCAGCTTCAACAAGAATGCCTTTTTTCTTGTTCTTGCTCATATGAAAAAGAAGAGAACAAGAAAAGAAGAGAAGAGGAATCCTCTATGTTACAGAAAAGAGGTTCCTTATTGTTAGAAGAATGATGAGCGGATAATTTATACGCTTTTTGGCATTGTTTTTAGTATGTTTTAGTTAGTTTTTAGTATATTTTTATTAGTTTTTAGTTAAAATTCACTTTTTTGGACTTTACTATGACTTTGTGTGTTTTTCTGTGATTTCAGGTATTTTCTGGCTGAAATTGAGGGACCTGAGCAAAAATCTGATTCAGAAGCTGAAAAGGACTGCAGATGCTGTTGGATTCTGACCTCCCTGCACTCGAAGTAGATTTTCTGGAGCTACAGAAGCCCAATTGGCGCGCTCTCAATGGCGTTGGAAAGTAGACATCCTGGGATTTCCAGCAATGTATAATAGTCCATACTTTGCCCGAGATTTGATGGCCCAAACCGGCGTTCCAAATCAGCTCAAAACTGCCCGGCGTTAAACGCCGGAATTGGCACAAGGATGGGAGTTAAACGCCCAAACTGGCATAAAAGCTGGCGTTTAACTCCAAGAAAAGTCTCTACACATGAAAGCTTCAATGCTCAGCCCAAGCACACACCAAGTGGGCCCGGAAGTGGATTTTTATGTCATTTACTCATTTTTGTAAACCCTAAGCTACTAGTTCTCTACAAATAGAACCTTTTATGATTGTATTTTCATCTTTTGATCATTTTCGATCTTAGGATCATCTTTGGACATCTAGTTCTTAGATCAGATCTTTGGATCTTTGATCATCTTTAGATCTTTGAATCCTTTGATCATGTTTTGGGGGCTGGCCTCACGGCCATGCCTAGACCTTGTTCTTATGTATTTTCAACGGTGGAGTTTCTACACACCATAGATTAAGGTGTGGAGCTCTGCTGTACCTCGAGTATTAATGCAATTACTATTGTTCTTCTATTCAATTCAGCTTATTCTTGTTCTAAGATATTCATTCGTACACAAGAACATGATGAATGTGATGATTATGTGACGCTCATCATCATTCTCACTTATGAACGCGTGCCTGACAACCACTCCCGTTCTACAACCAAACAAGGCTTGAATGTTTATCTCTTGGATTCCTTAATCAGAATCTTCGTGGTATAAGCTAGAATTGATGGCGGCATTCAAGAGAATCCGAAAGGTCTAAACCTTGTCTGTGGTATTCTGAGTAGGATTCAATGATTGAATGACTGTGACGAGCTTCAAACTCCTGAAGGCTGGGCGTTAGTGACAGACGCAAAAGAATCAATGGATTCTACTCCAACCTGATTGAGAACCGACAGATGATTAGCCGTGCCGTGACAGGTGCGTTGAATATTTTCACTGAGAGGACGGGATTGTAGCCACTGACAACGGTGATGCCCAACATACAGCTTGCCATGGAAAGGAGTAAGAAGGATTGGATAAAGACAGTAGGAAAGCAGAGAGACGGAAGGGACAAAGCATCTCCATACGCTTATCTGAAATTCTCACCAATGAATTACATAAGTATCTCTATCCTTTTTTTATGTTTTATTCATAAATCATCAATAACCATTTGAATCCGCCTAACTGAGATTTACAAGATGACCATAGCTTGCTTCATACCAACAATCTCCGTGGGATCGACCCTTACTCGCGTAAGGTTTATTACTTGGACGACCCAGTGCACTTGCTGGTTAGTTGTGCGAAGTTGTGAAATTATGTTTAGACCATGGTATTGAGCACCAAGTTTTTGGAGCCTTTACCGGGGATTGTTTGAGTTGTGAAAAGTAGAGATCACAATTTCGTGCACCACGTTTTTGGCGCCGTTGCCGGGAATTGTTGAGTTTGGACAACTGACGGTTCATCTTGTTGCTTAGATTAAGTATTTTTCTTCAGAGTTCTTAAGAATGAATTCTAGTGTTTCAAGGTGATGTTATTATCATCACCAAAGCTGATTGATTCTCATCAATTTAGCTCTTGAATGTAATGTCCTGCTGAAGCTTGGCTAGCCATGTCTAATTCCTTTAGACTAAAGCTTTAGACTAACATTGCATGACTCTTGGAATTCTCATTAAGAATTTTGATACCTTTATTTTCTTTTCCACTTAATTTTCGAAAAATCCAAAAAAAATTACAAAATCATAAAAACCAAAAATATTTTATGTTTCTTATTGAGTCTAGTGTCTCATGTTAAGTTTGGTGTCAATTGCATGTTTCTGTTCTTCTTGCATTCATTCATGTGTCTTAAGTGATCTTCAAGATGTTCTTGATGATTTCCTTGCTCTGATCTTTGAATTCTCTTGACTTGAGTGTTTTGTTATATGCATTCTCATTTTGCTAGTGTCAGCAGTAGACAAACTGCTAAGTTTGGTGTCTTGCATGCATTGTTTATTTGATTTTAGTTGCATTTTGATTATTCCTCATTATTAAAAATCCAAAAATATTTTTAATTTGTGTCTTTTCAAGTCAATAATACAGAGAATTGAAGATTCAGAACATACAGCAAAGGAATTACACAAAAAAAGCTGGGCGTTCAAAACGCCTAGTGAGGAAGGCAAACTGGCGTTTAAACGCCAGCCAGGGTGCCTAGCTGGGCGTTTAACGCCCAAAAGGGTAGTGCTTTAGGCGTTAAACACTAGAATGTGCACCATTCTGGGCGTTTAACGCCAGGATGGCACAAGAGGGAAGATTTTGTTTTCAAATCAAATTTTTTTCAAGTTTTCAAAATCTTTTCAAAATCAAATCTTTTTCAAATCAAATGTTTTCAATCAAATCTTTTTCAAAATCAATTTCTTTCCATTTTCAAAGATACTTGCTAACAATTAATGATTTGATTCAACATTTCAAGTATGTTGCCTTTTCTGTTGAGAAAGGTTTAATGTTTTAATCATATCTTTCCTTGTTAGCCAAGTCATTAATTTTCAAAATCAAATCTTTTTTTAAATTGTTTTTCAAATCATATCTTCTCACTCACATCTTTTTAAAACCATAACTTTTCAATCATATCTTTTTAATCACATCTTTTTCAAAATAGTTTTCAATCATATCTTTTTAATTTCTAATTTCAAAATTTTTTCAAAACTCACTTGATTTCTTTTCCACTCTTGGTTTTCGAAAATCAATTAGTGTTTTTCAAAATGTTTTCAAAATGTTTTTAATTTATTTTAAAAAATTTCTTCCCCTCTTCTCACATCCTTCTATTTATGGACTAACACTACTCCTCAATGCACAATTCGAACTCCATCTTTCCTTGATAAGTTCGAATTTTCTACCTCTTCCTTCTATTTTTCTTTTCCTCTGACACCTCAAGGAATCTCTATACTGTGACATAGAGGATTCCATATTTTCTTGTTCTCTTCTCTTTCATATGAGCAGGAGCAAAGACAAAAGCATTCTTGTTGAGGCTGATCCTGAACCTGAAAGGACCTTGAAGCGAAAGCTAAGGCACAACTCTCTATAGAGGATCTAACAGAAATCTTCAAAGAAGAAGACATGGCAGCCGAAAACAACAACAATGCCAACAATGCAAGGAAGGTGCTGGGTGACTTCACTGCACCTACTCCCGACTTTTATGGGAGAAGCATCTCTATCCCTGCCATTGGAGCAAACAACTTTGAGCTTAAGCCTCAATTAGTTTCTCTAATGCAACAGAATTGCAAGTTCCATGGACTTCCATTGGAAGATCCTCATCAGTTTTTAGCTGAATTCTTGCAAATCTGTGACACTGTCAAGACTAATAGGGTTGACCCTGAGGTCTATAGACTTATGCTATTCCCTTTTGCTGTAAGAGACAGAGCTAGGATATGGTTGGACTCACAACCTAAAGAAAGCCTGAACTCTTGGGAAAAGTTAGTCAATGCCTTCTTGGCAAAGTTCTTTCCACCTCAAAAATTGAGTAAGCTTAGAGTGGAAGTCCAAATCTTCAGACAGAAGGAAGGAGAATCCCTCTATGAAGCTTGGGAAAGATACAAACAACTGATCAGAAAGTGTCCTTCTGACATGCTTTTTGAATGGAGCATCATAGGTATCTTCTATGATGGTCTATCTGAACTGTCCAAGATGTCATTGGACAGCTCTGTTGGAGGATCTCTTCATCTGAAGAAGACACCTACAGAAGCTCAAGAACTCATTGAAATGGTTGCAAATAACCAATTCATGTACACTTCTGAAAGGAATTCTGTGAACAATGGGACGAATCAGAAGAAAGGAGTTCTTGAGATTGATACTCTGAATGCCATTCTGGCTCAGAACAAAATATTGACTCAGCAAGTCAATATGATTTCTCAAAGTCTGTCTGGAATGCAAGCTGCACCAGGCAGTACTAAGGATGCTTCATCTGAAGAAGAAGCTTATGATCCTGAGAACCCTTCAATGGAAGAGGTGAATTACATGGGAGAACCCTATGGAGACACCTATAATTCTTCATGGAGAAATCATCCAAATCTCTCATGGAAGAATCAACAGAGACCTCAACAAGGTTTCAACAGCTATAATGGAGGAAGAAACAGGTTTAGCAATGGCAAGCCTTTTCCATCATCTTCTCAGCAACAGACAGAGAATTCTAAGCAGAGTCACTCTAACTTAGCAACCATGGTCTCTGATCTAATCAAAACCACTCAAAGTTTCATGGCAGAAACAAGGTCCTCCATTAGAAACTTGGAGGCACAAGTGGGTCAGCTGAGTAAGAAAGTTACTGAACTTCCTCCTAGTACTCTTCCAAGCAATACAGAAGAGAATCCAAAAGGAGAGTGCAAGGTCATCAACATGGCCGAACTAGGAGAGGAGGAAGAGGCAGTGAACGCCACTGAGAAAGACCTCAATGGACGTCCACTGGCCTCCAATGAGTTCCCTAATGAGGAACCATGGGAATCTGAGGCTCACACTGAGACCATAGAGATTCCAATGGATTTACTTCTGCCATTCATGAGCTCTGATGAGTATTCTTCCTCTGAAGAGGATGAATATGTCACTGAAGAGCAAGTTTCTAAGTACCTTGGAGCAATCATGAAGCTAAATGACAAGTTATTTGGTAATGAAACTTGGGAGAACGAACCTCCTTTGCTCACCAAAGAACTGGATGACTTGTCTAAGCAAAAATTACCTCAAAAGAGACAAGATCCTGGTAAATTTTCAATACCTTGTACCATAGGCACCATGACCTTTAAGAAGGCTCTGTGTGACCTAGGGTCAAGTATAAACCTCATGCCTCTCTCTGTAATGGAGAAGATAGGGATCTTTGAGGTGCAACCTGCAAGAATCTCACTAGAGATGGCAGACAATTCAAGAAAACAAGCTTATGGACTTGTAGAGGATGTTCTGGTAAAGATTGAAGACCACTACATCCCTGCTGATTTCATAGTCTTAGAGACTGGGAAGTGCATGGATGAATCCATCATCCTTGGCAGACCCTTCCTAGCCACAGTAAAGGCTGTGATTGATGTGGACAGAGGAGAATTGATCATTCAAGTAAATGAAGAATCCTTTGTGTTTAAGGCTCAAGGATATCCCTCTGTCACCATGGAGAGGAAGCATGAAGAGCTTCTCTCAAAACAGAGTCAAACAGAGCCCCCACAGTCAAACTCTAAGTTTGGTGGTTGGGAGGCCATAACCAAATTCTAAGTTTGGTGTTGAACCCCCACATTCAAACTCTAAGTTTGGTGTTGGGAGGTTCCAACATTGCTCTGAGTATCTGTGAGGCTCCATGAGAGCCCACTGTCAAGCTACTAACATTAAAGAAGCGCTTGTTGGGAGGCAACCCAATGTTATATTTATCTATTTTCCTTTGTTATTTTATTTTTTTTAGGTTGATGATCATGGAAAGTCACAAAATCAATTGAAAAAGCAAAATCAGAATGAAAAATAGAAAGAAAAATAGCACACCCTGGAGGAAGACCTTGCTGGCGTTTAACTGGCGTTTAAACGCCAGTAAGGGCAGTAAATGGGCGTTTAACGCCCAGTCTGGCACCATTCTGGGCGTTTAACGCTAGAAAGGGGCACCAGACTAGCGTTAAACGCCAGGAAAGGGCAAGAAGTTGGTGTTAAACGCCAGAAATGGGCACCAGCCCAGTGTTTAACGCCAGAATTGGCATGAAGAGCATTTTTGCTCGCCACTTGGTGCAGGGATGAATTTTCCTTGACACCTCAGGATCTGTGGACCCCACAGGATCCCCACCTACCCCACCACCCTCTCTCTTCTTCTTCACCCATTCACCAATCACCTCAACCACTCTTCCCTAAAAACCCCTCACCTATCAAATCCCATCTTTCTCTTCACCACTCACATCCATCCTTCATAAAACCCCACCTACCTCACCATTCAAATTCAAACCACTTTCCCTCCCAAAACCACCCTCCAATAGCCGAACCCTACCCCCTTCTCCACCCCTATATAAACCCATCTTCACCCCTTCATTTTCACACAACCTAAACACTACTTCTCCCCCTTTGGCCGAATAGCAAAGCCATCTCCATCTCCTCTATTTCTTCTTTTTCTACTCTCTTCTCCCTTCTTTTGCTCGAGGACGAGCAAACCTTTTAAGTTTGGTGTGGTAAAAGCATTGCTTTTTATTTTTCCATAACCATTTATGGCATCCAAGGCCGGAGAAACCTCTAGAAAGAGGAAAGGGAAGGCAAAAGCTTCCACCTCTGAGTCATGGGAGATAGAGAGATTCATCTCAAGGGTGCATCAAGACCACTTCTATGAAGTTGTGGCCATGAAGAAGGTGATCCCCGAGGTCCCTTTTCAAACTCAAAAGGTCAACTTTAATCAAAGGTTGGACCAAGTCCTCATGGATATCTGTGTGGAAGGAGCTCAATGCAAACAAGAGATCCCACTCATCATGAAATCCCTGAGATACCTCAAGGGATGCACTTTCCTCCACAAAACTATTGGGAGCAAATCAACACCTCCCTAGGAGAATTGAGTTCCAATATAGGACAACTAAGGGTAGAGCACCAAGAACATTCCATCCTCCTCCATGAAATTAGAGAAGATCAAAGAATCATGAGAGAGGAGCAACAAAGGCAAGGAAGAGACATTGAGGAGCTCAAGCACTCCATAAGATCTTCAAGAGGAAGAACAAGCCGCCATCACTAAGGTGGACCCGTTCTTTAATTTCCTTGTTCTTTATTTTCCTGTTTTTCGAACTTTCATGCTTATGTTTATCTATGTTTGTGTCTTATGATCATTAGTGTCTTAGTGTTTATGCCTTAAAGTTATGAATGTCCTATGAATCCATCACCTTTCTTAAATGAAAAATGTTCTTAATTGAAAAAGAGAAGAATTGCATGAATTTTAAATTTTATAACAGATTAATTATTTTGATGTGGTGGCAATACTTCTGTTTTATGAATGTATGCTTAAACAGTGCATATGTCTTTTGAATTTGTTGTTCATGAATGGTTGGATCTTGAAAGAATGATGAAAAAGGAGACATGTTACTGAGGATCTGAGAAATCATAAAAATGATTCTTGAAGCAAGAAAAAGCAGTGAATACAAAAAAGAAAAAGAAGGGAGAAAAACAAAAAAAAAAGAAAAAAATAAAGTTGTGATCCAAGGCAAAAAGAGTGTGCTTAAGAACCCTGGACACCTCTAATTGGGGACTCTAGCAAAGCTGAGTCACAATCTAAAAAGGTTCACCCAATTATGTGTCTGTGGCATGTATGTATCCAGTGGTAATACTGGAAGACAGAGTGCTTTGGGCCACGGCCAAGACTCATAAAGTAGCTGTGTTCAAGAATCATCATACTTAACTAAGAGAATCAATAACACTATCTGGATTCTGAGTTCCTATAGAAGCCAATCATTCTGAATTTCAAAGGATAGAGTGAGATGCCAAAACTATTCAGAGGCAAAAAGCTAAAAGCCCCGCTCATCTAATTAATACTGATCTTTATAGATGTTTTTGGAATTCATTGCATATTCTCTTTTTTTATCTTATTTGATTTTCAGTTGCTTGGAGACAAGCAACAATTTAAGTTTGGTGTTGTGATGAGCGGATAATTTATACGCTTTTTGGCATTTTTTTAGTATATTTTTAGTATGTTTTAGTTAGTTTTTAGTATATTTTTATTAGTTTTTAGTTAAAATTCACTTTTCTGGACTTTACTATGACTTTGTGTGTTTTTCTGTGATTTCAGGTATTTTCTGGCTGAAATTGAGGGACCTGAGCAAAAATCTGATTCAGAGGCTGAAAAGGACTGCAGATGCTGTTGGATTCTGACCTCCCTGCACTCGAAGTCGATTTTCTGGAGCTACAGAAGCCCAATTGGAGCGCTCTCAATGGCGTTGGAAAGTAGACATCCTGGGCTTTCCAGCAATGTACAATAGTCCATACTTTGCCCGAGATTTGATGGCCCAAACCGGCGTTCCAAATCAGCTCAAAACTGCCCGGCGTTAAACGCCGGAACTGGCACAAGGATGGGAGTTAAACGCCCAAACTGGCATAAAAGCTGGCGTTTAACTCCAAGAAAAGTCTCTACACATGAAAGCTTCAATGCTCAGCCTAAGCACACACCAAGTGGGCCCGGAAGTGGATTTTTATGTAAACCCTAAGCTACTAGTTCTCTACAAATAGAACCTTTTACGATTGTATTTTTATCTTTTGATCATTTTCGATCTTAGGATCATCTTTGGACATCTAGTTCTTAGATCAGATCTTTGGATCTTTGATCATCTTTAGATCTTTGAATCCTTTGATAACGTTTTGGGGGCTGGCCTCACGGCCATGCCTAGACCTTGTTCTTATGTATTTTCAACGGTGGAGTTTCTACACACCATAGATTAAGGTGTGGAGCTCTGCTGTACCTCGAGTATTAATGCAATTACTATTGTTCTTCTATTCAATTCAGCTTATTCTTGTTCTAAGATATTCATTCATACCCAAGAACATGATGAATGTGATGATTATGTGACGCTCATCATCATTCTCACTTATGAACGCGTGCCTGACAACCACTCCCGTTCTACAAGCAAACAAGGCTTAAATGTTTGTCTCTTGGATTCCTTAATCAGAATCTTCGTGGTATAAGCTAGAATTGATGGCGGCATTCAAGAGAATCCGGAAGGTCTAAACCTTGTCTGTGGTATTCTGAGTAAGATTCAATGATTGAATGACTGTGACGAGCTTCAAACTCCTGAAGGCTGGGCGTTAGTGACAGACGCAAAAGAATCAATGGATTCTACTCCAACCTGATTGAGAACCGACAGATGATTAGCCGTGCCGTGACAGGGTGCGTTGTACATTTTTACTGAGAGGACGGGATTGTAGCCACTGACAACGGTGATGCCCAACATACAGCTTGCCATGGAAAGGAGTAAGAAGGATTGGATAAAGACAGTAGGAAAGCAGAGAGACGGAAGGGACAAAGCATCTCCATATGCTTATCTGAAATTCTCACCAATGAATTACATAAGTATCTCTATCCTTGTTTTATGTTTTATTCATAAATCATCAATAACCATTTGAATCCGCCTGATTGAGATTTACAAGATGACCATAGCTTGCTTCATACCAACAATCTCCATGGGATCGACCCTTACTCGCGTAAGGTTTATTACTTGGACGACCCAGTGCACTTGCTGGTTAGTTGTGCGAAGTTGTGAAATTATGTTTAGACCATGGTATTGAGCACCAAGTTTTTGGAGCCATTACCGGGGATTGTTTGAGTTGTGAAAAGTAGAGATCACAATTTCGTGCACCATAGAAGAAGAAAGGGAATAAAGAAAAGAGAATCCAAACAGAAGGGTGAGGATAGGGGTAGTGATTTGAGATGAAGAAAGGTGAGGAGAATTGTTAGTAAATAAATAAATAAATAGAAGAAGAGGAGATGGAAGGAATTTCGAAATTAAATTTTGAAAAAGTAGTTAATGATTTTCGAAAATTAAGATAAGAATTAAAATTAAAATTAAAATTTAAAACAATTAATTAATTAAAAAGAATTTTTGAAAAAAAAAAGAAGGAAGTATTTTCGAAAATTAGAGAGAGAAAAGTTGTTAGATGGTTTTGAAAAAGATAAGAAACAAACAAAAAGTCAAATAGTTAGTTGAAAAAGATTTGAAAATCAAATTTGAAAAGATAAGAAGATAAGAAGCTAGAAAAGATATTTTAAAATTAAATTTTTGAAAAAGATAAAATTTTGAAAAAGATATGGTATAAAAGATAAGATAAAATAGATTTAATTTTTAAAATTAAAATTAATTACTTGACTAACAAGAAACTAAAAGATATGATTCTAGAATTTAAAGATTGAACCTTTCTTAACAAGAAAGTAACAACTTCAAATTTTTGAACCAATCACATTAATTGTTAGCATAATTTTCGAAAATAAAGATAAAATTAAGAAAAAGATTTTTGAAAATTTTTTTAAAGAATTTTCGAAAATAAATAAGAAAAATGATAAAGATTTAATTTTTGAAAAAGTTTTGAAAAGATAAGATTTTTAAAATTTGAAAATTTGACTTGACTTGTAAGAAACAACTAATTTTAAAAATTTTTGACTAAGTCAACTCAAATTTTCGAAAATTATGAGAAAATTAAGGAAAAGATATTTTTTATTTTTGAAATTTTTTTATTATGAGAGAGAAAAACATAAAAATGACTCACGACATGAAAATTATGAATCAAAACACATTATGCATGCAAGAACACTATGAATGTCAAGATGAACACCAAGAACACTTTAAAGATCATGATGAACATCAAGAACATATTTTTGAAAAATTTTTGATGCAAAGAAAACATGCAAGACACCAAACTTAGAAATCTTTAATGCTTAGAAAATATGAATGCAAAGATGCACATGAAAAACAACAAAAGACACAAAATAAGAAAACATCAAGATCAAACAAGAAGACTTACCAAGAACAACTTGAAGATCATGAAGAACACCATGAATGCATGAATTTTCGAAAAATAATGCATAAATTTTTAAAAACATGCAATTGACACCAAACTTAAAAAATTGACTCAAGACTCAAACAAGAAACACAAAATATTTTTGGTTTTTTATGATTTTATGAATTTTTTTGTATTTTCTTTTATTTTTTTCGAAAAAACGTATAGGAAAAGAAATTAAGAGATTCAAATTTTTTAATAAGAATTTTAGGAATCTTTCAATGTTAGTCTAAAGCTCCAATCCAAGAGTTGGGCATGGCTTAATAGCCAGCCAGCTTTAGAAGATATAAATCAGGCATGCAACAGCTGATATTTCATCCAACTCCATATACATACCCGTTATGTTGACAAGTGGAAGCCTCAATCCAAAAGGATTTGGATATGGCTTTACAGCCAGTCAGGCTTCAACATGTTACTATGAAACTCTAGAATTCATTCTTAAAAATTTTGGAATAATTTTCGAAAACAAAAGGAAAAATTTTTTGAAAGATTTTTGAAAAATTTTTTAAAAATAAAACAAAAAGAAAATTACCTAATCTGAGCAACAAGATGAACCGCCAGTTGTCCAAACTCGAACAATCCTCGGAAATGGCGCCAAAAACTTGGTGCACGAAATTGTGATCATCAACAATGGCGCCAAAAACTTGATAGCGCTCTCAAACGTGAATCACACTTAGTCACAACTCCGCACAACTAACCAGCAAGTGCACTGGGTCGTCCAAGTAATACCTTACGTGAGTAAGGGTCGATCCCATGGAGATTGTTGGTATGAAGCAAACTATGGTCATCTTGTAAATCTCAGTCAGGTGGATAATAATTGATTATTGGGTTTTCGAATAATAATAAATAATAAACATAAAATAAAGATAGAGTTACTCATGTAATTCAATGGTGGGAATTTCAGACAAGTGTATGGAGGTGCTGTGTTCCTTCTAAATCTCTGCTTTCCTACTGCTTTTATCCAATCCTTCTTACTCCTTTCCATGGCAAGCTGTATGTAGGGCATCACCGTTGTCAATGCTACATCCCTCCTCTTAGTGAAAATGGTCCAAATGCTCTGTCACAGCACGGCTAATCATCTGTCGGTTCTCGATCATGTTGGAATAGAATCCCTTGATTCTTTTGCGTTTGTCATCACGCCCAACAATCGTGAGTTTGAAGCTCGTCACAGTCATTCAATCCCGGAATCCTACTCGGAATACCACAGACAAGGTTAGACTTTCCGGATTCCCATGAATGCCGCCATCAATTCTAGCTTCTACCACGAAGATTCTGATTAAGGAATCCAAGAGATATGCGCACGGTCTAAGGTAGAACGGAAGTGGTTGTCAGTCACGCGTTCATAGGTGAGAATGATGATGAGTGTCACGGATCATCACATTCATCATGTTGAAGTGCAACGAATATCTTAGAATAAGAACAAGCGGAATTGAATAGAAAATAATAGTAATTGCATTGAAACTTGAGGTACAGCAGAGCTCCACACCCGTAATCTATGGTGTGTAGAAACTCCACCGTTGAAAATACATAAGTGATGAAGGTTCAGACATGGCCGAATGGCCAGCCCCCAAACGTGATCAGAAGACAGAAAAATACAATCCAAGATGTCTAATACACTGGTAAAAAATTCTATTTATACTAAACTAGCTACTAGGGTTTACAAAAGTAAGTAATTGATGCATAAATCCACTTCCGGGGCCCACTTGGTGTATGTTTGGGCTGAGCTTGATCTTTACACGAGCTGAGGCTTATCTTGGAGTTGAACGCCAAGTTGTAACACATTTTTGGTATTCAACTCTGGTTCGTGACGTGTTTTTGGCGTTTGACTCCAGAATGCAGCATAGAGCTGACGTTGAGCGCCGGTTTACATCGTCTAATCACGAATAAAGTATGAACTATTATATATTGATGGAAAGCTCTGGATGTCTACTTTTGAACGCCATTGAGATCGCGTCATTTGGAGTTCAGTTGCTCTAGAAAATTTATTTCGAGTGCAGGGAGGTCAGAATCCAACAGCATCAGCAATCCTTTGTCAGCCTTTTATCAGAGTTTTGCTCAAGTCCCTCAATTTCAGCCAGAAATTACCTGAAATCACAGAAAAACACACAAACTCATAGTAAAGTCCAGAAATGTGAATTTAGCATAAAAACTAATGAAAACATCCCTAAAAGTAGCTAGATCCTACTAAAAACTACCTAAAAACAATGCCAAAAAGCGTATAAATTATCCGCTCATCAGCACTCCCAAACCAGTTGGTTTTAGGGTACTCTGTGTTGAGACAACCCTAAGAATTTACTTGCCCAAGTCTCTTCTTGACACATCTTCACCACAAGTATCTACTGGGATTATTTCTTTTTCAGCTTTTTAATGTTTCTTTTTCTTTTCTATCCCAGTAGTTGATGCTCAGAGCCTTGGGTCATTATTGCTTACTACCTCTTGGTTCTATGGATATTCAAGGAATACCCCTTAGCCTTCCCTTTGTTATACCTTCTAGGACTAGTTCTCTCCATGACTCATTTTCTTTTTAGTTCATCCAAGGTTCTACACTTAATTTCTTGGTTCTTGGTTTGTTTGATGATCCTTCTTGGCCTTGGTCTCTCTTACTATTTTTGCACAACTCACAATAACTCATATGGACATAAGTTGTACTTTTATTTAATTGAAGTGAAGACTTGAAATACATTGCATTTTCTTTCTTGAAAAAAAAACTCATAAAGACTTCAGACAGAAATTTAAAACTAAGCATGAAACATAAACTATCCTAGCATGATTATTCAAAGAGTAAATAAAACAAAAGCTTAAACATATTTCAGGAATGGGAAAGTGTCAACCATGGGACTCAACAACCTTGAGCAGCTTCATCTTCAGTTCATTGGCCCCTTCCCTTTGTCCTTCTTCTTGGGAGGAGGTGAGCCACATTCATCTGGCTTAGAGGAACCTTCTTGAGCTTTGCTATCCTTGGGCTTGGGCATCCAATATCCTAGCCTCCTCATGTAGGATTTTACATTCTCCTTATGTTGGTATGCTATTTCTTCTTACCTTGAGCTGAGTTCCTCCAATTTCTGCATATAGGTGGGGTAATTGGGGTTCATGTTAGCCATTGCATTACACAGGTAGCTCAACTTTGTGAATAGCAATCATATTCCGTTCTGGCTACAGTCCTTGCTTCATAAAGGTGTCTGAATTCAGCAAGACTCCCCATTTATTGTAATTGTCGCTCCAAAATCATTCCTAGGCTGCCTCGCATCTCTCTCCAGTTAATCTGGTCTTGCTGATCCTTGAGGTTCTCAAAGCCCCCTTGGAGTTGTTGAATGTTTTGGTTGACTTGCCTCCATTGTTGTTGCTGAGCCTCCTGGAATTGGTTGACATCTTCCCTCAAGTGGTGTAGATCTCCCCTCATTTGGTGTACATCTCCTTGCATTTGCTCCTAATTGGAACCTTCTGAAAATTATTGATATTGGTAGTGTGGTGGTGGTTGAAGTGCTAGGAATTGAGGTTGCTCTTCTGCCCCTCCCTCTGCTTGTTGTTGTTATGGTTCATGAGCATGGGCTCTTCTTTCTCTAGCCCTGTTGAGTGGGTAGACAGCCACCACCTTTGCCATCTTCTTGGCAGTGATGAACTTGTCTTGCTTCACAAGCACTTCATCAATTATCTTTTCAACTCCAGCCTCATCACACAGCCTTTGTATGATGCTGGGAAATGCCAACCTTGTGTTGTCATTGGTGCTTTTCAGCACTTTGTTGATGTTGTTGGCAATCATCTCCCCCATATTGATGTTCTCTCCTCTCATGATGCTGTAGATGAGCACAGCTCTCTCCTTGGTCACCTCTGAAGTGTTGGATATAGGGATTAGGGATCTCCTCACAAACTCTAGCCACCCTCTAACTTGGGGGCTCAAATCTCATCTCCTCAATTGGTTGGGTATCAAATCCTTGTCGTTGATCCACTGCACATTCATCATACATATTTCGTTCAAAATCTCCTTAAACCCAAGGTCTTGTTGCTTCATTCTCTCTTCATAGCTCCGAGTGGAGCTTGTCCTCTTCACCATTAGCATTCTCTCTATGCTAGAGGAGCTGTAGTCAATGGATTTACCCCTCATATAGCTAACGTAGCCATATTGTTGCCCTGGTTAAGGTACCGCCTTGGCATAAAACTCCCTCACCAAGCTCTCTACCACTTTCCTTGGTGGGTTGCATAGACGTGACTAACCCCTCTGCTCAATCTCAATGTTGATTTTGATGTGTTCATTTCTTTCTAGTTGAAACCCAACGTCTGGAATGATTTCCCTCTCACTCACCCAACCATAAAATTGATTTTGGTTGAATGCGGAGAGGAACTTGTAGTTATTATAGGAACTTGAGGATCCAGAGGTTGGTTCCCTTGTTCTTTTTTTCTTTGAGGCTAAACTTTTTGGTGGTGCCATTAGGTTGGGAGAGTGTGAAAAAAAATAGGGGGATTGAAAGAAAGAGAAGGCAAAACAAGATTTTTCTCCAACACCAAACTTAGGACTTGATTGTCCCAATCAAGAAAAAAAAAAGAAAGTAGGGGGTAGTAGAAGATGAGAGGAGATGCGAAGGTGAGTGTTGTTGGGTTGTTGAAGTGGGAGGGGGAGAGATGGGGAGTGAGGCTTTTATAGTGGGTGAATGGTGATGTTCGAAGGTGGGAAATAAAAGGGAAATGAATGTTTTCCCACTTTGGGAAGTGGCGCCTAGCGTCGGAATAGGTGCCAACTCCTTTCTCACTGTGTCTTCTGCGTGTGTTGAGTTCCAAAGTGCAAGTACACTTTGACTTCCTTGTTTTGTGAGTTGTTTACCATGTGGGCCCCATCTTCTCTCCTGAAATTGAAACTGAACCCATTAGTGATGATAAAATAACCCCTTCATATTCCTTCTCATCAAGAATAAATTGGGTTGCAACTGATGGGTGTCCCTTGGGACACCAAACTTAATTCCTTGGCATCTTAATAAATTGGTTTCATCATTGTGAATTTAATGTGTTCATAAGAGTGGAGTAACATAGATCCTTTCATTTTCTTTTGATTCCAGCTCTATTGAACTCATTAACTCACGTTCATTTCTTATCCAAAGTATTAAGTGCTTTCAACTTGGGTGAATTGGGCTGCTATGTGATTATTGGAGGTGGCCACACCAAACTTAATCTCTGGGCTTACTCTTCAAAATCATACTTTTAATTGTGTGTAAGCCTAGATTAAGTGGATGAGAGGCCACACCAAACTTAGCACTTTAGCTAGTTCTCAGCCCATTCACTCATCATTAGTTATGCATTCATCAATTTGCAACTCCCAAATAGAAAGAAATAAAAGAGTGTAAAAAAATCTAACTATCAAAGCTAATTTCAGACTTCCTAATCTACAATTGTAAACTAATCCTAATGAAATTATCACAGAATTTAAACTACTTCTAAGAAAGTAATTAAATCAAAAGGATAAAGTGTTGAGGTGCCTCCCAACTAGCACTTCTTTATTGTCATTAGCTTGATATTCCTTCATCTTTAGCTGAGCTTGTAGCTCACTCTCTGCTCCTCCAATGAGCCTCCCAAGTAGTGTTTGAGTCTATGGCCATTGACAGAAAAAGTTCTCTGAGTCTTGTCTTCCATGAGCTCCACATGACCATAGGGAAACACTTTGAGTATGGTGAAAGGTCCTGACCATCGAGACTTAAGCTTTTCAGGGAAGAACTTGAGTCTTGACTTGTAGAGTAACACCTTTTGTCCTTCAGTGAACTCTCTTCTTGCTATCTTTTGGTCATGCCACCTTTTTGTGTTCTCTTTGTAGATTTTTACATTCTCATATGCTCGATTTCTAAACTCTTCCAGTTCATTGAGTTGCATTAATCTCTTTTCTCCAGCAGCCTTTTCATCAAAATTGAGTAGTTTTAGAGCCCAGAAAGCTCTGTGCTCTAGTTCAACTGGTAAGTGGCAAGCCTTGCCAAATACTAGTTGGTATGGTGACATCCCAATGGGGGTCTTGAAGGCTGTCCTGTAGGCCCATAGAGCATCATCTAGCTTCCTAGACCAGTCCTTTTATGAGCTCCCAACAGTTTTTTCAAGTATTCATTTTAGCTCTCTATTGGAGATCTCAGCCTGCCCGTTGGTCTATGGGTGGTATGGAGTTGCCACTTTGTGCTTTACTCCATATCTGAGAAGGAGTGCTTCCAATTGTTTGTTGCAGAAGTGTGACCCTCCATTGCTAATAAGAGCTTTGGGAACTCCAAATCTGCTGAAGATATTCCTTCTCAAGAAGTTTATCACAACCTTGTTGTCATTTGTTGCAGTAGCTATGGCCTTTACCCATCTTGAAACATAATCAACAGCCATTAATATGTAGCTATTTGAGTAGGAGGTAGGGAAGGATCCCATGAAATCTATTCTCCATACATCAAATAGTTCCAGCTCTAGTATATATTGATGTGATATCTCATTCCTCTTGGTTAGATTACCAGCCCTTTGACATTCATCACACCTTGATACCATTTCCTTGGCATCCTTAAAAACTGTTGGCCAGTAAAATCTGGATTGGAGCACCTTTGTTGCTGTCCTTTCTCCACTGAAGTGCCTCTATATGCTGATCCATGGCATTGCCATAACACTTCCTGCCCTTCTTCATGGGATATACACCTTCTTAGGACACCATCAGTACACTTTTTGAACAAATAGAGATCATCCCATATGTAGTGTTTGGCATCCTTGATTAGCTTCCTCCTCATGTGCTTATTGATGTTTGTTGGTAGCTCCCCAATAGCCTTGAAGTTGGCTATGTCCGCGAACCAAGGGGCTACTTGAATCATCATCAATTGTTCATCAGGAAAGCTTTCATTTACTGCTACTTGTTGCATTTCTTCTTCTTGTGGGATCCTTGAGAGGTGGTCAACTACTTTGTTCTTTGTCCCGCTTCTATCTTTAATCTCAATATCAAATTCTTGGAGTAGCAAGATCCACCTTATGAGTTTAAGCTTAGATTCTTGTTTGGTAAGCAAGTACTTGAGTGCTGCATGATCAGTGAACATAATTACTTTTGAGCCAATGAGATATCATCTAAACTTATCAAAAGCAAAAACTATGGCTAAAAGTTCTTTTTCTGTAGTGGTATAGTTCCTTTGATTCTCATTAAGGACCTTGCTAGCATAGTAAGTAACATGTACTAGCTTGTCTTTCCTCTGTCCTAGGACAGCACCAACAGCAAAATTAGATGCATCACACATTAGTTCAAAGAAAAGATCCCAACTTGGTGGTGCTATAATAGGTGCAGAGGAGAGTCTCCTTTTAAGTTCATCAAAGGCTACCATGCATTATCTATAAAAAAACAAAAGGAGTATTTGAGACAAGTAGGTTGCTAAGAGGTTTCGCAATTTTTGAAAAGTCTTTAATAAACCTCCTTTAGAACCCAGCATGTCCCAAAAAGCTTCTGATTGCTTTGATATTGCAAGGTGGAGGTAATTTTTCAATTACTTCCACTTTTGCTTTATCTACTTCTATGCCATCTTTTGAAATCTTGTGACCAAGAACCACCCCTTTAGTCACCACAAAATGGCACTTCTCCTAGTTTAGAACAAGGTTGGTTTCTTGACACTTTTTTAGCACAAGAGAAAGATGGTATAGGCAATCAAAATATGAGTACATCCCCAAACACAGAGAAGTCATCCATAAATACTTCTATGAACTTCTCAATTATATCCGAAAAAATGGAGAGCATACACCTTTGGAAAGTTGTAGGTGCATTGTGATGTGCGGAAAACGATCCGACACAAAACTCACCGGCAAGTGTACCGGGTCGCATCAAGTAATAATAACTCACATGAGTGAGGTCGATCCCACAGGGATTGAAGGATTGAGCAATTTTAGTTTAGTGGTTGGTTTAGTCAAGCGAATTAAGTCTTTGATTGAGTGGTTTGTATTTAACAGAAGCTAAATTGCTTGGAATGTAAAGGGGGAAGGGAAAATTGCAGTAAATTAAAGAGCATGAAAATAAATTTGCAGAATCTTAAAGAACAAGAAAGTAAATGACTGAAACTTAAAGTGCAAGAAATGTAAATTGCAGTAACTTAAAATGCAAGGAATATAAATTGCTTGAATGTAAAAGGGAATTGAGGAATGGGATTTCAGAATCTAAGCAAAGAGGAACTGAATTGCAACAATTAATAGAGCAGAGATTGAATTAAAAGCAATTAGAGCTCAAACAGTAAGGAAATCAAGTGCAGCAAAGGTTCACAGAAGAACCAAAAGGAAATTGGGATCTCAGGTCTCAAGAGACTAGAAAGCAAAGTCTAGATCTCAATTGCCTTCCCAGATCCAAGTTCACAAAGCAATTGACAAGAAATAGAAGAAGAAGTAGTAAAGGGAATGTAAATGGATTCAATTATGCAGAAGAAAAATTAAAGAGCTCTTGAGTGGAGATTGAGACAGAATTTCCTCAATTCTTCACACCCAAAACTCAAAACAAGAAAAGTAAAAGTGCCCAAGCAAGAACGAGGAAGAAGAGAGATCAATTCTCCTCCCTAATTCTCTGAAATCTCAGTGAAGTCACCAAGAGAAGTTGCAAAATTCAAAGCTCCAAAGAAAGTGCCAAATTCTCAAGTCAAGTAAAAGGTGAATGCAAAAGTCCTAATTACATCAAACTAACTCCTATTTATACACTTTCTATTCTTGGATCTTGGGATTTGGATGGGCTTTTGATTTGGTGAAAAAATAAATTAAATTAGATTTTTAATTCAATTTTTGGCCCAAGATCAATTGCTTCCAAGAGGCTGCCCTGCCCTTGCGGAGGGCAGGGCAGAAAATTGATGCGGCTGGCCCATGGTGCGTGCGCGTGGTGCGAGCTTGGTGCGCAGGATGCTGCCGAAGCCTCCTTGGTGCGCCAGAATGGTGCCTTGGTGCGCCACAACAAAATGCTGCCCTGCCCTCGCGGAGGGCAGGGCAGTGTTCCCAAATTGAAGCCCCGTGTTCGATCCTTGAGTGACGCACACGCTACTTCTTTTCTTTGATATTCTTGGCACCAAAGTGAGACTTAGTTTCTTGTTTCCTCATGGTTCTGTGTTCGACTCTTGTGGTAAGCAATGGTGGGCTTTTTCTTTGAATTTTTCCTTTTTGAGAGCCCGATACTACCCTTGTGGAGGGCAGGGCAAGGTTTTTCCTTCCTTTGATCCAAGGCACAATTTTGTGCTCTGCCCTTGTCGTGGGCAGGGCAGAGTTGCCTTCCAAGCCTTGTTCCCTTATATTGCCCTCCTAGAGGGCAGTGTGCCCTTGTGGAGGGCAATGCTTGCTTTCCTCCTTCATACGCCACATCTCTACTTCCTTTGACCACTTTTTCTTCTCCTTGGGCCACACCTTCTTAGGCCATGTTTTTCCTTTTTTCTTTCTTTCTTCACCTACAATAAACCAAAACAACCACTCCAAGCATCACTAAATTCAAAAGGCTTATAAATCAATTAAAAATCAATTAAATTTAGCTTAAACCTCATGAGTTAACATTAATTTCATGGTGGTTGTTTGATTTAAAGAAGTTATGCATTTTCATTCCAAATCACTTACTTAGGATGCAAGAAAGTGCATAAAGACTAACAAAACAAGTGAAATTAGCTTGAAAAATGGGTATATGATGACTTGTCATCACAACACCAAACTTAAATCTTGCTTGTCCCCAAGCAAGCATCAAAACTGAGAGGAATTGAAATGAACAAGAAAAGAACACATATCCTTATTAGGCATATAGAAGAACTTGATTTATGGGGTCTTTATGCAGACAATGATAACTCAAGTTATTGCTTGCTGTTACATAGTATACATTTTTCATCAAAGGCTTGCTAAACTTGCTGTTATAAGACTTACTTTTTAATTACTCCCTTGCTAACTTTTCTTTCTTATAATGCTTAACAAGCTTATTCTTTTGGAGGTTTGGTGTCTAATGTTGCAGTAATAGCCTTTGACTTTATTTTTTTTTCTTTTACTCAACATCTTTCCACCACAGACACATGGCTCACTATTTCCTCCTAGGATCATTGATGCCCAGCATCTCTTTGGATAACTAAATGTTCTGTATCTAAGTTGCTCTTTATTGTGGACTTTCAATTGGCCATCCCAAATCAGTTGATCTAAGTGACCGGGTTTTAAAATACCCCTTAGAATTTACTCATCCAAGCATATCTTAGTACAAAAATACCACAGGCATATGTCCTAGGGTCCAAGCTATTGGTGTCCAACCTTTATTCTTTGTTTTTCTTGCCACTTTGGCTTTTTCTTCTGTTTTTGTCTTTCTGTTTTTGTTCTCAAGGGCTTTTTCTCTATTGATAAGGGTCTTTATAACAGCAAGCTAACTCACACTTGAATGAGAATGATATTATGCAACAATTATTTCATGAGTTATGCATTTAATCAAACATATATACCACCATTAACTTCCATTCTACTTATGCAACATTGGATATTTCACTTTTCAATTCAAACAATTCTCTTTTATTCAAGCATATGGGAAACAAAACAAAATTAAAGCTAAGTGATGAATGACAAGCATTATGCAGATTTAGCATACTTAATCAAACAACTTCACTTGCAACTAGATAAACACTTTAGCAGGATATATAATGGTTTCCATGTTCAAAACAATTTACAGCAGCTAGGATTAAGTTTAGATACAACCTTTGAAGTTGCAGCCCTTTGATTTTTCCTTCTGCTGTGTTTTCTTTGAGTTAGGATGCACAATATCTTCAATTGTTGACTTATGTCCTGCATATTTCTCAAAGTTGCTTGCTTCTCAAGCCCTTAAGTGTATGGTTAGTATGCATAAATTGAGTGTGGCTCTTGGATTTGTTTTGGTGTGTGAACACCAAACTTAATTGTTTGCCACTGTCTCAGATGCAACAAGTTAACCATATTTGAAACCTTGTGTCCTTGCTAAAGGTTATGGAATCAAAGCTAGAAAGCAGTTAAATAGTTGAATAATTTGTCTGATTGCTTGGAGCTAGCATTAAGCAAGGGGTGAGAATGTGCTTTTTAAGTGAGATTTTGGTGGAACACCAAACTTAGAATCCTTCATTTTCCCTTAAATTATTTTGGTGTGCAACACCAAACTTAGCTCCTTGCAATGCATACCAATTATTCAACATTTTTATTGAAAAAGCTATGAAAAGAAAACTACCTCAGGTTGGGTTGCCTCCCAACAAGCGCTCTTTTATTGTCACTAGCTTGACATTGAACTCCCTTTAAGGTGGTTGATGCTGGTGATGTCTCAACTTGTCACCTCTCACTGTAAGCTTTCTCTGTGTGCCTTGATGCTCAATTTCCATATGCTCAAGAGAAAGTATTTGGTTGACAGTATAATAATCTTTTGTTCCCAACTGTTGATACACTAGTTGCACCTTGTCACCTTTGGCAAATCCTTCAGTTGGGATTTTCTTATTCTTCCACCCTTTGTAAGCCTTTTTCTTGTTTTTCTTCTTTTTCTTTCTTGTTGATCTTTCTTTCTTGGCAGTGACTTGGGTTGTGACACCTTCCTTCTTGTTTATCATCCCAGCTTCTTTTTGAATTCCTTCTTCTTCTTGTAGATGCTTGTTTTTCTGTTCTACTGCCTTGTCGGTTGCTTGCCTTGGAAGGAAGTCACCACTTGTCTTGCTTGTTTCTTCATTCCTTTGTAATTCTGGAAAGACTTTCAAGGTGATGCTCTCCTCATGCATCCTGAGGGTTAGCTCTCCCTGCTCTATATCCACAATGGCTCTAGCAGTGGCCAAAAATGGTCGACCAAGTATTATGGAGTCATTTCCATTTTCTGAAGAATCCAGGATCACAAAATCTGCCGGATAGATGAACTTGTCAACCTTAACTAAAAGGTTCTCAATCAGCCCTTTAGGATATACTACTGATTGGTCCACCAACTCCAAGGACATCTGTATTGGTTTCACCTCCTTTATGCCAAGCTTCTTTACTAAAGAAGATGGGATTAGATTTATGCTTGCTCCTAAGTCACACATCCCCTTGTTGATGAATAGGTTTCCAATAGTGCAGGGTAAGAAGAAACCTCCAGGATCTTCAAGCTTGGGAGGGAGTCCCTTTTTGATGAGTGCACTGCATTCTTCACTAAGCATTACAATCTCTTTCTCATTCCAACTTCTCTTCTTGTTGATGAGCTCCTTTAAGAACTTGGCATACAGAGGCATTTGCTCCAATGCCTCAGCCAATGGTATGTTGATTTCCAACTTCTTGAAAGTCTCAAGAAATTTGTGGAAATGCTGATCCTTTGTCTCTTTGTGGAATCTTTATGGATAAGGTAGTGGTGATGTTAAGCTCTTCTCCCCTTGAAGTTGTCTTGGAATTGGCTCTTCCATGATCTGCTTTCCCTTCTTCAGATTCTGTGGTTGGTTATTTTCCTCTGTGAGTTTTTCTGGGACATTCTTGCTTGTCATGTCTTTGTTGATGGCTTCATCATTCCTTGTTGGCTCATTGTCATTCTCCATAAGTTTCTTGGTTGCTCCTTGGTTACCATCCACTAACATCTTTCCACTTCTTAGTTGCACGACCTTGCATTCTTCCTTTGGGTTAGGAATGGTGTCACTTGGTAGTGAGCTTGATGGTTTTTCAACAGAAATCTGTTTGGAGATTTGCCCAATCTACCTCTCTAGGTTCTTCATGGAAGCTTCTTGGTTCTTTGTTGTCAATTCTTGGTTCTTCATCATTTTCTCCATGAGCAGCTCTAGATTAGTGATCCTCTGAGAGTCTTGTGAGATTGGTTGGTTTTGGGGTATTGATGGATGATGGTAAGTGCTTTGGTTAGTTGGGTGGTTATTGTGTAGGTGATGGTTAGAATTGAGGTAGTTATTTTGTGGTTTTCTGTATGTGTTTTGGTTAGTGTTTGGCTGGGGGTTGTGGTTTGGGCTTTTCCAATTGTTCTGACTTGAGTTTCTTTGCCATGGTTGTTGGTTTTGATTGTGGTTGTCTCCCCATCTGAGGTTGGGATGGTTCTTCCAAGATGGATTGTAAGTATCACCATAGACTTCATTTGTTCCAGGATTTTGGTTGTGCATGTATTGGACTTGCTCTTGCTGTTGCTCCTCTTGAGTTTCTTCACTTTGCACCCATGTGGTTGATGGTTGGCTTGTGGTGCTCACTGCTGCTACTTGCAGGCCATCAATTCTTTTGGCCATTTGCTCAAACTGTTGTTGAATCTGCTGCTGCATCATCTTGTTCTGAGCTAGAATTGAATCCACTCCTTCTAACTCCATTACTCCTCTTCTCTGTGATGGTTGGCGTTGTCTTTGATGAGCAAAGAAATATTGGTTGTTGGCCACCATATCAATGAGGTTTTGAGCTTCCTCTGTAGTTTTCATGAGTTGTAATGAGCCTCCAGCTGAGTGATCAAGTGCTTCTTGGGCTTTCAGAGTAAGTCCTTCATAGAAGTTTCGCAACTTATCCCATACAATAAACATCTCTGGTGGACATTTTCTCAATAGAGCTTTATATCTTTCCCATGCTTCATATAAATTCTCAGCCTCCATTTGAGTGAATGTCTGCACCTCAGTCTTCAATCTTATGATTCTTTGAGGGGGATAAAATTTGGCAAGGAACTTGCTCACCAAGTCATCCCAAGTGTTGATGCTTTCCTTTGGGAACGTTTCTAACCATTGAGTGGCTTTGTCTCTGAGAGAGAATGGAAAGAGCAACAACTTGTAACTGTCAGGAGGCACACCATTGGTTTTAACAGTGTCACAAATCCTCAAGAAGGTGGATAAGTGTTGATTTGGGTCCTCCAATGGTCCTCCTCCAAAAGAACAATTATTTTGGACCAAAGTGATGAGTTGTGGCTTTAGTTCAAAATTGTTTGCATTGACATTGGGGGGAAGAATACTACTCCCACTGTGTCTAGCATTTGCAAATGTGTAGGAAGCCAATACTCTTCTTTGTTGTTGGTTATTATTGGCTCCTCCTTCTGGTTGATTGGGATTTGATGGATCTCCTTCCATTTCTTGGAATTCCTCCTCAGATTCTTCCTCTCCAATAACGTTTTTCCCTCTTTCAGCTCTTCTTATTCTTCGAAGAATTCTTTGGTCAATTTCAGAGAGAATTGGGGAAGATCTTCCTGTACCTGACATGCAAACACACAACAATGAACACACAGATCCAGAAACTCAATAAAACTTCAATCTATTGCTAGAATGAAATTTCAGTTAGTTTAAGCAAAAATTCAAACAGTTAGTGTGTTAGCCAAAATTAAAACAACAGAAAAGAAAAAGTGCTTGATCTAGACCTCCACTTCACTTAATCATTGTCAATCTATTTCAATCCCCGGCAACGGCACCAAAAACTTGATGTGCGGAAAACGATCCGACACAAAACTCACCGGCAAGTGTACCGGGTCGCATCAAGTAATAATAACTCACATGAGTGAGGTCGATCCCACAGGGATTGAAGGATTGAGCAATTTTAGTTTAGTGGTTGGTTTAGTCAAGCGAATTAAGTCTTTGATTGAGTGGTTTGTATTTAACAGAAGCTAAATTGCTTGGAATGTAAAGGGGGAAGGGAAAATTGCAGTAAATTAAAGAGCATGAAAATAAATTTGCAGAATCTTAAAGAACAAGAAAGTAAATGACTGAAACTTAAAGTGCAAGAAATGTAAATTGCAGTAACTTAAAATGCAAGGAATATAAATTGCTTGAATGTAAAAGGGAATTGAGGAATGGGATTTCAGAATCTAAGCAAAGAGGAACTGGATTGCAACAATTAATAGAGCAGAGATTGAATTAAAAGCAATTAGAGCTCAAACAGTAAGGAAATCAAGTGTAGCAAAGGTTCACAGAAGAACCAAAAGGAAATTGGGATCTCAGGTCTCAAGAGACTAGAAAGCAAAGTCTAGATCTCAATTGCCTTCCCAGATCCAAGTTCACAAAGCAATTGACAAGAAATAGAAGAAGAAGTAGTAAAGGGAATGTAAATGGATTCAATTATGCAGAAGAAAAATTAAAGAGCTCTTGAGTGGAGATTGAGACAGAATTTCCTCAATTCTTCACACCCAAAACTCAAAACAAGAAAAGTAGAAGTGCCCAAGCAAGAACGAGGAAGAAGAGAGATCAATTCTCCTCCCTAATTCTCTGAAATCTCAGTGAAGTCACCAAGAGAAGTTGCAAAATTCAAAGCTCCAAAGAAAGTGCCAAATTCTCAAGTCAAGTAAAAGGTGAATGTAAAAGTCCTAATTACATCAAACTAACTCCTACTTATACACTTCCTATTCTTGGATCTTGGGATTTGGATGGGCTTTTGATTTGGTGAAGAAATAAATTAAATTGGATTTTTAATTCAATTTTTGGCCCAAGATCAATTGCTTCCAGGAGGCTACCCTGCCCTTGCGGAGGGCAGGGCAGAAAATTGATGCGGCTGGCCCATGGTGCGTGCGCGTGGTGCGAGCTTGGTGCGCAGGATGCTGCCGAAGCCTCCTTGGTGCGCCAGAATGGTGCCTTGGTGCGCCACAACAAAATGCTGCCCTGCCCTCGCGGAGGGCAGGGCAGTGTTCCCAAATTGAAGCCCCGTGTTCGATCCTTGAGTGACGCACACGCTACTTCTTTTCTTTGATATTCTTGGCACCAAAGTGAGACTTAGTTTCTTGTTTCCTCATGGTTCCGTGTTCGACTCTTGTGGTAAGCAATGGTGGGCTTTTTCTTTGAATTTTTCCTTTTTGAGAGCCCGATACTGCCCTTGTGGAGGGCAGGGCAAGGTTTTTCCTTCCTTTGATCCAAGGCACAATTTTGTGCTCTGCCCTTGTCGTGGGCAGGGCAAAGTTGCCTTCCAAGCCTTGTTCCCTTATGTTGCCCTCCTAGAGGGCAGTGTGCCCTTGTGGAGGGCAATGCTTGCTTTCCTCCTTCATACGCCACATCTCTCCTTCCTTTGACCACGTTTTCTTCTCCTTGGGCCACGCTTTCTTAGGCCACATTTTTCCTTTTTTCTTTCTTTCTTCACCTACAATAAACCAAAACAACCACTCCAAGTATCACTAAATTCAAAAGGCTTATAAATCAATTAAAAATCAATTAAATTTAGCTTAAACCTCATGAGTTAACATTAATTTCATGGTGGTTGTTTGATTTAAAGAAGTTATGTATTTTCATTCCAAATCACTTACTTAGGATGCAAGAAAGTGCATAAAGACTAACAAAACAAGTGAAATTAGCTTGAAAAATGGGTATATGATGACTTGTCATCACATTGCACAATCCAAAGGGCATTCTCCTATAAGAAAATACACCATATGGACAAGTAAATAAAGTTTTTTCCTGATCCTTGGGATCTACAACAATTTGGTTGTAGCCCGAGTATCCATCTAGGAAACAATAATACTCATGTCCTGCCAGTCTTTCAAGCATTTGGTCCATAAATGGTAGGGGAAAGTGATCCTTCCGGGTGGCTTCATTAAGTTTTCAGTAGTCAATGCACATACGCCATCTGGTTACTGTTCTTGTGGGTATCAGTTCATTCTTCTCATTTGCCACAACAGTGATCCCTCCCTTCTTAGGAACTACTTGCACCGAGCTTACCCAAGGGCTGTCCAAGATGGGGTAGATCACCCTTGCTTGCCACAATTTCAGAACTTCTTTCTGAACCACTTCATTCATAGTTGGGTTCAGCCTCCTTTGTTGCTGTCTTGAGGGTTTGGCATCCTCTTCAAGTAAGATTTTGTGCATGCACATTGAAGGACTGATCTTCTTTAAATCTGAAAGTGTCCACCCTATGGCATCCTTGTGTTGTCTCAGCACTTGAATAAGTTCCCCTTCTTGTTCCTTACTCAGACTTGAATTTATGATCACTGGGTAAGTGTTGTTAGCACCCAGATATGCATACTTCAAGCTAGGTGGTAAGGCTTTCAGCTCTAGTTTTGGTGACTCTGCATCTTTGTTGTCTGTGGTAGTTGGCATGATTGAGCTCCTCATGGTTGCTTGTGGTAGTTTTCCATCTGGAGGTGCTTGCTCCAGCTCACTGTTCTCTTCACATTGTTCTTCTTCCATGACTTCTTGGACTATCTGTTCCATGGTGTCTACCAGCATGCATTCTCCTATGGGTTCCTTGGGGTAACTCATTGCTTTAAAAACGTTGAAGACCATTTTCTCTTCATGAAATCTCAAGACTAGCTCCCATTTCTGCACATCAATGATCTTCTTAGAATAATTGATGTGTTGGCTTCTTCTTCCATGTCTAGAACAACAAAATCTTCCACCACTTCATGTGGAAACTTAAATGTTCTGTCAGCCAGTTGGAGTGCCATTCTTGTTGGCTTGGCCTCCTCAATCTTCATCCTTCTCATCATGGTTAGGGACATAAGATTTATGCTAGCTCCCAAATCACACAAAGCTTTCTCAATGGTGATGTCCCCTATGATGTAGGGGATTTGAAAACTCCCTAGATCTTTTAGCTTTCGAGGCAACTTCTTCTGTATGATGGCGCTGCACTCCTCAGTCAACACTATGGTTTCTTTTGCTCCCCAGTTCCTCATTTTGGTTATAAGCTCCTTCAAGAACTTGGCATAGAGTGGCATTTGCTCTAATGCCTCAGCAAATAGTATGTTGATTTGGAGCTTCTTAAAGATCTCTAGGAACTTAGGTAGCGTTTGGTGGAGAGACAGAGACAGAAAGACTAAGACTGAGACAGAGACTAAGAGACATAGATTGAAATAAATCTCAGTATTCTGTTTGGTACAAAGTGGGAGACAGAAATTGAAACAAGAATGAAACTCTAATTTAATTTGCACAAAGGGTAAAATTGAAATTAATTAATTGAAATGATGCTATTTTAGCTATAAAATATTATTAAAGTTTCAATCTCCATCTCTAAAAATTTTAGTCCCCTATGTCCCTATATTTTGGAGGTATTGAAATATTGAAATTTTAGGGACAGAGACAGAAATTTTAATACCAGTCTCTGAACCAACAAACATAATACTGAGTCTCAGTCTCCCAGTCTCTGTCTCAGTACCTCAAAACAAACGCTACCTTAGAGAACTGGCCATCCTTCTCATCTTTTCTTAATCTTTGTGGGTATGGTGCTTTTGGCACATAAGGCTTCAAAACTGGTTTTGGTAGAGGTGAAGCTGGGATCTCCCCTTCATCCTCTTTTCTATGTTTTGAGGCAAACTCTTCATGATTGTCTTTGCTTGTGGTTCCTTCCTCTACAGCCTTCCCACTCCTTAGAGTTATGGCTTTGCACTCCCCTCTTGGGTTAGCCATGGTATCGCTAGGAAATGTGTGAGTGGAAAGTAGGATTTGCTTGGACAAAATCCCCACTTGTGCCTCTAACTTTGAGATTGCTGCACCTTGATTTTTCATATTTGACCTGTATTCCTCTTGATTAGCATCTATCCTTCTGTCGGTTTGTGCTTATCTGTCCATGAGGGAGGAGACTGCCCCTGAAATCTGGGATGATAGTTGTGCTATTGCAGCCTCCATCCTCTCAAAGTTACTCTTGATTTCGCATGGTTTCATAGTTGAGGATGGTACATCTTGATTGAGGTTGTTGTGTATGGGTTGGTTGTTATGGTATGATGTGTTTTATGAGTTATGGTAGGGTCTATGGTTCCCTGTTTGATGGTTGGGGTTGTGGTTTTGTTGATTTGATGGATAAGGTTTGTTGTGGTCCTGGTTGTGGTTTTGCTGATTTCCCCACCCAAAGTTTGGGTGGTTCTTCCAACCTGGGTTGTATGTCTTAGAGTGTGGGTCATATGGTGTTCTGGGTGAATTGTGTACATAATTGGCTTGTTCCCAGTCACCTTCAGATTCTGATGCATTTCCCTTCTTGTTGAGGGGTTTAGTCTTGAATGACTGAGGCTTGGTTGGCCTCCATCTTCTTAGTTAGTGCTGCTATTTACGCTGCAATTGCCTTGTTCTGAGCTAACAAAGCATCTACAGAGTTAAGTTCTAGCACTCCCTTCTTCTGAGTCCTTTCTGAGGCATAGAAATACTCATTTTCAGCTACAGTCTCAATGACATCTATAGCCTCTTCAATGGTTTTCTTTTTGTTGAGTGAGCCTCTTGAAGAGTGATCCACTGCTTTCTTTGCTTCATAGGATAGTCCCTTATAAAAGATGTGTAGTTGTACCCACTCATTGAACATTTTCAGTGGGCATCTTCTTGTTAGATCTTTGAATCTCTCCCTGGCCTCATAGAGTGTTTCTCCATCTTGTTGTCTGAAAGTTTGCACCTCATCTCTTAGTCTATTGATTCTTTGTGGAGGGTAAAATCTTGCAAGAAATCTGTTCACGACCTCCTCCCATGTAGTTAGGCTATCCTTGGGGAATGATTCTAACCACTTTGCTGCCTTATCTCTGAGTGAGAAAGGGAAAAAGAGTAGTTTATAGATGTCGGGGTGTACTCCGTTGGACTTTACAGTATCACATATCCTCAAGAATGTGCTGAGATGTTTATTAGGATCTTCTTGGGCACTTCCTCCATATGAGCAATTATTCTGAACAAGTGTAATGAGCTGAGGCTTCAGCTCAAAATTATTGGCATGAATTGTTGGCTTTAGGATGCTGCTGCCACAATTCCCTGGATTTGGGTTGATGTAAGAGCCTAAGACTCTCCTTTCTTGCCCATCATGATTGACTGGGCCTCCCCTGGCATGGTTATGAACTTCCTCCTCATGATGATTCTCCATATTCTCCTCCATGTTTGTCTCAAAATACTCTTCCTCTTCCTCAGCACCAACGACTCTCTTCCCTCTTGCTTCCCTCCTTAATCTAAAGAGGGTTCTCTCAGGTTCAGAATCAAAGGAAGTTAAAGCTCCGCTTTTCCTACCTGTCATACAACCAATCAAGACAAAAGCAAGAAAGAAAGTGGGTGAATGAATTACTTTGTTAGAGTGGTTGTTAGTGTGAGTGGTGCAATTGACCAAACAGTTAGAAGAGTGGAATGTGGATAATCAAAGAAGAAAGAATTAGAGCACAAAATAAAATAAAAAAATGCTAAATAAAAGAAATTAAAATAACAAGGAAATTAAATTGCTTAATCTAGCTCTCCAATCAATTTAATCACTGTCAAATTTAAGCCAATCCCCGGCAACGGCGCCATAAAACTTGATGACCCTCATTCACTACCCATTTTAAAAATTTAGTGAACGAGTTCTTTTAGAAAGAGCACCAAAATTATCGCCAAGTAATAACCCACAGTGGAGTGGGATCGTATTCACAGAGATTGGCAAATCCAAGCAGTTTTAATTTATTGATGAATTAGTCAAGCAGATCAATAATATTGTGAAGTGCAGAATTGTAAATGGCATAAATGTAAATGACTAGAATGTAAAGAAAAGCAATAAAGTGCAGGAATAGAAATTGCAGAATGTAAATTGCTGAATCATAAATGACTTGAATGTAAATGGGAATGGGGAAGTGCTGAACGTAAAATTAAGATATAAAGAAATGGATAGATAAGAATGGGGGAATTCATTGAGATTGGGAGATGTTGCCTCTTTGGATCAAATCTAGCTTATATCTTCTTCAATCATGCAACTCATTGACCTCTTGGCAATCATGATTGATTGAGCCCCAATCCCTTGGTGACTCAATCTCTCAGATCTTAATCAATACCCAATTCCTTGGTCTAATTGCTCATGAAGAGAGATATGTTCGGACCCTGATTATACCACACACCCTTGTAGATTCAGGTAGAGGGGGGATTATATGTCACGTATCCCATCACCAAAACCCATAATCTACTCAAATGTGAGAAGGGATTTCAAGCATGGTTTCATGTTTCCTTTCCCAAGGTTCCCATGAAACCCAATTGCATTCAATCTCTTTCCCAAGATGATTGAATACTAAGCATTAAGAACGAAATTCCTCCTAGCTAATCAAGAGAAGATGAAGAGAAGAAGAATTTCACTATTATCAATCCATCAAGTACAACAAAGCTCCCTCTCTCAATGAGAGGGAAGTTAGCTACTCATAGCTTAGAAAGTACTCAAAAGTGGAATGTAAAAGTGGATCTAGAACTAGTTGTTTAACCCCTTCTTCAGTACTCTTTTGGGGTATATATACTACTCCTAGTAAAAATAAAAGAATTACAGAAGTGTTAAAGGGAAAACTACATTTTGGAGGGAAAGAAAGCACTCAATAAATGTGACCCCTTAGCTGGCGTGTGGCTAGCGCTTCTCAGGCGTGTCACGTGCCCTTCAAAATGGCTTGGCGTGCCACGCTCAATCCTTCAAGTGGCACGCTTATCCCCCTATCAACCTTGGCGTGCCACGCCTTCGAACTCAAGTGGCACGCTGAAGTGGAATTCTTGTGTTGGCGTGCCATGCCTTCGAGCTCAAGTGGCACGCCCTTTGCTTTTCCTTTTTCCTTTGCCTCTAGAAAATTGAACTGGCGTGCCACGCCCTTGTTGTGTGCTTGGCTAAGCTCTCTGGAAAGTTGCACTAGCGTGGCACGCCCAGGGTCTGGCGTGCCACGCCCTTGTTAGGTGAATGGCCCCTCTGCTTGGCGTGCCATGCCACAAACTCAAGTGGCATGCCCCAATGCTTCCTTGCCTCTGAATGACACTGGCGTACCACGCCTTGTTGCTCAAGTGGCATGCCTAAGTGAGGAATAGTGAATGGCGTGCCACGCCTTCGAGCTCAAGTGGCACGCCCCATGTAATTGGACTCTTCCACCCTCTCTGGAAAGTTATATCAGCGTGCCATGCCTGAAGGTTGGCGTGCCACGCCCATGATCTTGTCTTGTTCCAGGGGTTAGCGTGCCATGCCTTGGCCTTCAAATGGCATGCCAAAGTGACTTTTTTGGAACTGGCATGCCACGCCTTCGACACCAAGTGGCACGACCAGTTCTTGCTTGTGTTGTCTTGTGCATTGGCGTGCAACGCCTGGTTGCTCAAGTGGCACGCCTAAGTGAGGTTGAGAGGTTGGCATGCCACGCCTTCGACTTCAAGTGGCACGCCCAGTCTTCGATTGCCTTCGGCCCCTTCTCTGGATTATTGTACTGGCATGCCACGCTATGCAGCACAAGTGGCACGCCCATGTATTTGTTCACTCTTCAAGCTTGGCGTGCCACGCCTAGGTCTTCAAGTGGCACGCCAAAGTGACTTTCTAGAACTGGCGTGCCACGCCTTCGACTTCAAGTGGCACGCCCATAGTATTTGATGGATCCGGCGTGCCACGCCCAACCTGGCGTGCCATGCCCTTCTTGTGTCCTCCTTTTTGCTCTCTGGAATTTATTACTAGCGTGCCACGCTCAGTCCCTGGCGTGCCACGCCCTCATGTATGCTTGGATCTCCCTCTGGAATCTAGTACTGGCGTGCCACGCTTAGCTCCTGGTGTGCCACGCCAGTGCATTTTTGTGGCGTTTGCCTTCAAGTGACACGCCGGTTTCACAAGCCGGTTTCACACGCCCAGCTTCTTGCTTGTATTCTAACCATTTTTGATACGTTTTTCACCTGCAATTCAGCACAACTCATCTCAAAGTAGTGTACCATAATATTCATCAAATAATGCATGAATTGTACTGATCAAATGAGATTTGTGCTCTGTTATGGTCTTCTTTATGCAAGAAAAAAGGGTAGACGATGCAAGTCATCACTCTATCACTTATTTCCTCAAATACTCAACCACAACTTAGCATGACTGCCATTTCAAATCAACGTTTCCAAATCCATCATTTAGGACCATTTTTTTTCTATTTAAATCAAAGGAACTAAAAGTCACGGGTTCAATCCGTTTCACCAAAAATCCAGAAATCAACCAACTACATAACAAACACAACACATCATTCTCAACAGAAAATCATTTACATCACAGGCATTTATCCATTTGTATTAAGGCAAATCCTTACTCGGACCATCCGGTTTGGTTCTCAGTCTAATATTAAGCTCGACATTCCCAGTTTTACTATACAGGCGGTATTATAAAATCATGCACTGTTCTTTAAGCCTGATTATTGCAATTACCTCAATCTTACTATCGCAATCAGCCCGCATCCAGACTCTCTCCTTGTTGGAAATTTCTTGATACATGCCCTGGTAACCCGCACTTGTAACATACACCTAACCCCAATCGGCACGGCCTATTTAGGTGATGACTTCCACATCTCTGGCAGCTCGAAACATCAGAAGTAGCCGCTGCCCGTTTTCCCTTACCATTTCTTTGGAACTCCTCACTCGTCGCAAAGTTATTCCATCCTTGGGGAAAGTATTGTATGTATCCTCTCTCCTTAAACTCTCGACCCCTTGGTGTGAATCCTTGGTTGTGCTTTCTATGACTTCCTTTCTCTGCAGCCCTCCTTTTCACACACTCTTTAGTAATTCTGCTCTTATTCACCAACTCTAACAAAGTTCAGATCTCCATTGGTCCCACTGAACTTAAGATGTCGCTCCGGAGCCCTCCTTCATACTTAATGCATTTCCATTCCTCGAAGTTTTTCAGAGCTCCCTGACACATGCGAGAAAACCTGAATAGCTCCTCAAATTTGTTTGTATACTCAGATACGGACATAGCACCTTGCTTAAGCTATAGTAACTTCAATTCCTTGGCTGTCCTGGCGGAATTCGGAAAGTACTTCTTATAGAATTCTACCTGGAAGGCATCCCAAGTGATAGGATCATCCCCCTGCTGCAGGAGGTGTTGGGCCCCTTGCCACTAATGTGATGCTTCCCCAGTAAGCAGATAGGTAGCAAATTCAACACACTACTCCTCGGGTACTGATGAGCGGATATTTTATACGCTTTTTGGGGGTATTTTCATGTAGATTTTAGTATGTTTTAATTAGTTTTTAGTAGAATATCATTAGTTTTTAGGTAAAAATTATATTTCTGGACTTTACCATGAGTTTGTGTGTTTTTCTGTGATTTCAGGTATTTTCTGACTGAAATTGAGGGAGCTGAGTAAGAATCTGATTTAGGCTGAATAAGGACTGCTGATGTTGTTGGATCCTGACCTCCCTGCACTCGAAATGGATTTTCTGGAGCTACAGAAGTCCAATTGACACGCTCTCAATTGGGATAGAAAGTAGACATCCAGGGCTTTCCAGCAATATATAATAGTCCATACTTTGCGTGAAGATAGATGACGTAAACTGGCGTTCAACGCCAGTTCCATGCTGCAGTCTGGTGTCCAGCGCCAGAAACAGGTTACAAGTTGGAGTTCAACGCCCAAAACACGTTACAACCTGGCGTTCAACTCCAGAAACAGCCCAAGCACGTGAGAGGCTTAAGTCTCAGCCCCAGCACACACCAAGTGGGCCCCATAAGTGGATTTCTGCACCAATTATCTTAGTTTACTCATTTTCTATAAACCTAGGTTACTAGTTTACTATTTAAAACAACTTTTAGAGACTTATTTGGTAGCTCATGACATTTTCATATCTGAATTACATACTCTTTGACGGTATGAGTCTCTAAACTCCATTGTTGGGGGTGAGAAGCTCTGCAGCGTCTCGATTAATTAATGCAAGTACTTATATTTTTCCATTCACATATGCGTGTTCCTATCTAAGATGTTCATTCGCGCTTAATTAGGGAGAAGGTGATGATCCGTGACACTCATCACCTTCCTTACTCCATGAACGTGTGTTTGACAACCACCTCCGTTCTACATCAGATTGAATGAGTATCTCTAAGATTCCTTAATCAGAATCTTCGTGGTATAAGCTAGATTGATGGCGGCATTCATGAGAATCCGGAAAGTCTAAACCTTGTCTGTGGTATTTCGAGTAGGATTCTGGGATTGGATGACTGTGACGAGCTTCAAACTCCTGAAGGCTGGGCGTTAGTAACAGACGCAAAAGAATCATTAGATTCTATTCCAACCTGATTGAGAGCCGACAGATGATTAGCCGTGCTGTGACAGAGCATTTGGAACGTTTTCACTGAGAGGATGGGAAGTAGCCATTGACAACGGTGACACCCTACATAGAGCTTGCCATGGAAGGAACTTTGCAATTATGTTATTGAGTTGAATATTACATTGCAGGGATTCAGAGGACAAAGCATCTCCAAAACCCCAACATATTCTCCATTACTGCATTACAAGTAATTAATTCAAGCTCTTTTATTTTTCTAATAATTCAAACTGATAATTTTAATTGAAATCCTGACTAAGAATAATAAAATAAACATAGCTTGCTTCAAACCAATAATCTCCGTGGGATCGACCCCTTACTCACGTAAGGTATTACTTGGACGACCCAATGCACTTGCTGGTTAGTTGTGCGGATTGCAAAAGTGTGATTGCAATTTCGTGCACCAAGTTTTTGGCGCCGTTGCCGGGGATTGTTCGAGTTTGAACAACTAAAGGTTTATTTTATTTCTTAGATTAGGAAGATTTTGGCAATTGGGTCAGAGTCTTTTATTTTCTTTTCAAAAATATTATTTTTCTTTATTAATTTTTAATTTTTGTTTGAGTCTAGTGTCTTGTTATAAGTTTGGTGTTAATTGCATATTTTATATTTTCCTTTAAAATTTTCGTATAAGTGTTATTTGTTCTTCCTTGATCTTCAAGTTGTTCTTGTTTATTTTTCTTGTTTGATCTTTAATTTTTCTTGATCTGTGTCTTTTCCTGTTTCACTTGTGTTCTTTTCAAAGCATTAATCCTCCAAAAGGAATATACCTATTTAGAACAAGTGTTACATTTACTGCCCAATTGGCTAGAGCGTTGGTCTATGTTCTTGGTAATTGGGTATCTTTATCTCAAAACTTTTTTTTCAAAAATAATTTTTCTTGATTTAATCTTGTGCCAAACTTTAAGTTTGGGTTTTCTTGTTAATCTTTTCATAACTTTTGAAAATTTTATTAAAGTTTTCTAAAAATTTTAAGTTTGGTGTTCTTTCTTTTGTTCTTGGTGTTCTTGTGAATCTTCAAGGTGTTCTTGAATCTTTCTTGTGTTTTGATCTTAAAATTTTTTAAGTTTGGTGTTCCTTAGTATTTTCCCTCCAAAATTTTCGAAAACAAGGAGCATTAGATCTAAAAATTTTAAGTCTTGTGTCTTTTATGTGTTTTTCTCTTTCATCATAAAATTCAAAATTCAAAAAAAAATTTTTATCTTTTTCAAAAATATCCTAACCACTTTCTCCCTCCCTACTTTTTCGAAAATCTTCATAAAATTTTTCAAATATTTATTTTAATTGTTAATTTTCTTTCTCTATTTATTTTATTTTTATTTTTTTATTTCAGTTTTTATTTTATTTTATTTTATTATTTCGAAAATCCATTTTCTTTATATAATAAATTAAATAAAATAAACAATATCAACATCCATACCATCTCCCTTGCTCCATCATGGAACTAAGTGGAAATGAACAGTCCAGGAGGACTCTAGGGTCATATGCTAACCCCACTACTGCTTCATATGGGAGTAGTATCTGTATACCCTCCATTGGAGTTAGTAGCTTTGAGTTGAATCCTCAGCTCATTATCATGGTGCAGCAAAGCTGTCAGTATTCCGGTCTTCCACATGAAGAACCTACAGAGTTTCTGGCACAATTTTTACAAGTTGCTGATACAGTACATGATAAAGAAGTAGATCAGGAGGTCTACAGATTATTACTGATTCCATTTGCTGTAAAAGATCAAGCTAAGAGGTGGTTAAATAACCAACCTAAGAACAGCATAAGGACATGGAAACAGCTGTCAGAAAAATTCCTGAATCACTATTTTCCCCCAAAACGGATGACACAGCTAAGGCTGAGCATCCAAGGCTTCAAACAAGGAGACAATGAATCTCTTTATGATGCTTGGGAGAGATACAGAGAGATGCTGAGAAAATGCCCCTCTGAAATGTTTTCAGAGTGGGTGCAATTAGACATCTTCTACTATGGGCTTACAGAAAAAGCTCAGATTTTTCTAGATCACTCAGGTGGTGGATCTATACATATGAGAAAAACAATTGAAGAAGCTCAAGAGCTTATTGATACAGTTGCCAGAAATTAGCATCTGTACCTAAGCAGTGAATCTTCCATGAAAGAAGAAGCTAAAATAGTACCTGCTGAACTCAGTCCTGCAGATCAGGCTAATGAATTTAATCAGCAGCTGGATTTTCTAACTCAGCAGCTAGCCGAATTCAAGGAAATACTACAAGAAACAAGAATGGCTAACAAGAATATGGAAGTACAGTTAAAATAAACAGAAAAGCAACTGTCAAAACAAATAACAGAAGAATGCCAAGCAGTTCAATTAAGAAGTGGAAAAATATTAAATACCTCACTTCAAAGCAGCAGGAAGCCAAGAAATGAACAAATGGCTACTCAAAATCCCTCTGAGGACAGTCAGAGCCCAGAGAGGAATAATGCTGGCACTGAACGCCCAAACCATGCTCATTCCTGGCGTTCAACGCCAGAAACAAGCAAGGATTTGGCGTTGAACGCCCAAAGGGAGCACAGTTCTGGCGTTCAGACGCCAGAAACAGATAAGGAGCTGGCGTCTAATGCCACTCCAGCTTCCACCCCTGGTATTCAAATGCCAGTGGGGGATCAGACACATACAAGTGCTAATAACAACCCTTCTAAAAAGGCTTCCCAATCCACATCTGTAGGCAATAAACCTGCAGCAACTAAGGTTGAGGAATACAAAGCCAAAATGCCTTATCCTAAAAAACTCCGCCAAGCGGAATAGGATAAGCAATTTGCCCACTTTGCAGACTACCTCAGGACTCTTGAAATAAAGATTCCGTTTGCAGAGGCACTTAAGCAAATATCCTCTTATGCTAAGTTCATGAAAGAGAGCTTAAGTCATAAGAAGGATTGGAGGGAAACTGAAAAAGTTTACCTCACTGAAGAATGCAGTACAGTCATTCTGAAAAGCTTACCTGAGAAGCTTAAAGATCCCGGGAGCTTTATGATACCATGCACATTAGAGGGTAATTGTACCAAGCAAGCTCTATGTGATCTTGGGGCAAGTATCAACCTAATACCTGCATCTATTATCACAAAGCTTGGTTTGACTGAAGAAGTCAAACCAACCCGGATATGTCTTCAACTTGCTGATGGCTCCATTAAATACCCATCAGGCGTGATTGAAGATATGATTGTCAAGGTTGGGCCATTTGCCTTTCCCACTGACTTTGTGCTGCTGGAAATGGAGGAGCACAAGAGTGCAACTCTCATTCTGGGAAGACCTTTCCTAGCAACTGGCCGAACCCTCATTGATGTTCAAAAAGGGGAAGTAACCCTGAGAGTCAATGAGGATAAGTTCAAGTTGAATGTTGTCAAAGCCATGCAGCATCCAGACACCCAAAATGACTGCATGAGCGTTGATATTATTGACTCTCTGGTAAAAAAAGTCAATATGGCTGAGAGTCTCGAATCAGAGCTAGAGAATATCTTTAAAGATGTTCAGCCTGATCTAGAGGAACCAGAGAAAATAATAGAACCTCTGAAATTCCCTCAGGAAGAGGAGAAACCTCCTAAACTCGAGCTCAAACCATTACTACCATCCCTGAAATATGCATTTCTGGGAGAAGGCGATACCTTTCCTGTAATCATAAGCTCTACCTTAGGGCCACAGGAAGAGGAAGCACTAATTCAAGTGCTAAGGACACACAAGACAGCTCTTGGGTGGTCCATCAGTGATCTCAAGGGCATTAGCCCAGCCAGATGCATGCACAAGATCTTACTGGAGGGTGACGCCAAGCCAGTGGTTCAACCATAAAGGCGGTTGAATCCAGCCATGAAGGAGGTGGTGCAGAAAGAGGTCACTAAGTTACTAGAGGCTGGGATTATTTATCCTATTTCTGATAGCCCCTAGGTAAGCTCTGTCTAAGTCGTCCCCAAGAAAGGTAGCATGATAGTGGTTCATAATGAAAAAAATGAACTGGTTCCTACAAGAACAGTCACAGGGTGGCGTATGTGTATTGATTATAGAAGGCTCAATACAGCCACCAGAAAGGATCATTTTCCTTTACCATTCATAGACCAGATGCTAGAAAGACTAGCAGGTCATGAATACTATTGCTTCCTGGATGGATATTCAGGTTATAATCAAATTGCAGTAGATCCCCAAGATCAAGAGAAAACGGCATTCACATGTCCATCCGGAGTATTTGCATACAGAAGGATGCCATTTGGCTTGTGCAATGCACCTGCAACCTTTCAAAGGTGCATGCTCTCAATTTTCTCTGATATGGTGGAAAAATTTCTGGAAGTCTTCATGGATGACTTTTCAGTATTTGGAGACTCATTCAGCTCCTGTCTTGACCATCTAGCACTTGTTCTAAAGTGATGCCAAGAGACCAACCTAGTTTTAAACTGGGAAAAATGTCACTTTATGGTGACTGAGGGAATTGTCCTTGGGCATAAAATCTCAAACAGGGGAATAGAGGTGGATCAAGCTCAGGTAGAGGTAATTGAAAACTTACCACCACCAGCCAATGTTAAGGCAATCAGAAGCTTTCTGGGGCATGCAGGATTCTATAGGAGGTTTATAAAGGATTTTTCAAAAATCGCCAAACCTCTAAGTAATCTGCTAGCTGCTGACACGCCATTTATCTTTGATAAGGAGTGTCTGCGGGTGTTTGAAACTCTGAAAGCTAAGATGGTCACAACACCAGTCATCTCTGTACCAGACTGGACATCACCATTTGAATTAATGTGTGATGCCAGTGACCATGCCATTGGTGCAGTGTTGGGACAAAGACATGACAAGCTTCTGCACGACATTTACTATGCCAGTCGTGTTTTAAATGACGCACAGAAGAATTACACAACCACAGAAAAAGAGCTGCTTGCAGTGGTTTACGCTATTTACAAGTTTAGATCCTATTTAGTAGGATCAAAAGTGATTGTGTACAATGATCATGCTGCTCTTAAATATCTACTCACAAAGCAGGATTCGAAACCCAGACTCATCATATGGGTGTTGCTTCTGCAAGAGTTTTATATAGAAATAAGAGACAGAAAAGGGACAGAAAACCAAGTAGCAGATCACCTGTCCCGAATAGAACCAGTAGAAGGGGCGTCCCTCCCTCCTACTGAGATCTCTGAAACCTTTCCGGATGAGCAACTCTTTGCCATCCAGGAAGTGCCATGGTTCGCAGACATTGCAAACTACAAGGCAGTAAGGTTCATACCCAAAGAGTACAGTAGGCAGCAATCAAAGAAGTTGATCACGGATGCAAAATACTATCTTTGGGATGAACCATATCTCTTCAAGAGATGTGCAGACAGAGTAATCCGTAGATGTGTGCCTAAAGAAGAAGCGCAGAGGATCCTATGGCACTTCCATGGATCACAGTATGGAGGACATTTTGGAAGTGAGCGAACAGCCACAAGAGTCCTCCAATGTGGCTTCTACTGGCCTACTCTCTATAAAGATTCACGAGTGTTTGTGCTTAATTGCGACAGTTGCCAAAGATCTGGTAATCTGCCACACAGTTATGCCATGGCTCAACAAGGGATCTTGGAGATTGAGTTGTTTGATGTATGGGGTATTGACTTCATGGGACCTTTCCCACCATCATACTTAAACACTTATATTCTGGTGGCGGTGTATTATATATCCAAATGGGTAGAAGCTATTGCTACACCCACTAATGACACTAAGACAGTGTTAAAATTCCTCTAGAAACACATCTTCAGCAGATTTGGCACCCCTAGAGTACTAATCAGTGATGGGGGCACTCATTTCTGCAATAAACAGCTCTATTCTGCTTTGGTTCGTTATGGAGTTAGCCACAGGGTGGCCACTCTATATCACCCACAGACTAATGGGCAAGCTGAAGTCTCAAATAGAGAACTCAAAAGAATCCTGGAATGGACTGTAATTAACCGTAGAAGGGATTGGGCAAGAAGCTTGGATGATGCTCTATGGGCATACAGAACAGCATTCAAGACCCCTATAGGGACCTCTCCATACCAGCTTGTATATGGAAAGGCATGTCACTTGCCAGTGGAACTGGAACATAAGGCCTTCTGGGCAACCAGATTCCTGAACCTTGATGCCAAGTTAGCTGAAGAAAAATGATTGCTCCAGTTAAATGAGCTAGAGGAATTTAGACTCAATGCTTTCGAGAATGCAAAAATATATAAAGAGAAAGCAAAAAGATGGCATGATAAGAAATTGTCATCCAGAGTCTTTGAGCCAGGGCAGAAAGTTCTGCTATTTAATTCTAGGCTCAAATTATTCCCCGGGAAATTGAAGTCCTGGTGGAGAGGTCCATATGTGATCACAAGCGTATCACCATATGGATACGTAGAGCTCCAGGATAATGATTCTAATAAAAAGTTCATTGTTAATGGACAGAGAGTCAAACATTATCTTGAAGGCAATTTTGAGCAAGAATGCTCAAAACTGAGGCTTGATTAAAGCTCAGTAATAGTCCAGCTAATGACAATAAAGAAGCGCTTGCTGGGAGGCAACCCAGCCATTTACAAAGTTTATTTGTTAAATAATTGATTTTTACAGGTATATGTCAAAGTATCTTCAAGGTAAAGTAGCAATTGCTTGAATTCACAAAGTTACAAGGGAATTGGGAAGGTCACTGGCGTGAAAAAGCCAGTAAGAAACATTTTGGGCGTTGAACGCCCAAAAGAAGCACCCACTGGGCGTTCAACGCCAGTAAGGGTAGCCATCTGGGCGTTAAACGCCAGAAAGGAGCATCTTCTGGGCGTTGAACGCCAGAAAGAAGCACCTTCTGGGGGTTTAACGCCAGATTAATAGCGTCCTGGGCATTCAGAAAAACACCCAGTGACAAAGGACTTCCTGGCGTTCAACGCCAGAAAGAAGCAACAGCTGGGCGTTGAACGCCCAGGAGAAGCAGCAATCGGGCGTTAAACGCCCAAAACATGCAGCGTTTGGGCGTTTAACGCCAGAATGGTGGGGAGGAGGTAAAATTCGTTTTTCTTCACAAATTTTCTAATTTTTATATTTCAATTCATGATTTCTTGCATAAACATGTTTCAAAATATCATCCTTCAATTCCAAAAATTTTAATCCTAATTTCTAAAAACCCTAATTTCTAAAATCCTTTTTCAAAAATATTAAATGCATCTTAATCCATAAAAACAAATTGTTTTCCAATCAAATCCAACTTTTTTTTTAAAGTTTTTCAAAACTCAATTATCTTTAAAAATCTTCTTTCAAAATTAAAATTAAAATTTATCTTTTCCAAATATCATTAACAATTTTTTTCTTTATATCTTTTTCTTATCATATTTATCTTTTATAAATCATATCTTCTATCTTATCTTTTTCTTCTTATTTTCGAAACCCACCCTCCCTCCCTTTATATCCATATTCGGCGCCCCTCTCATCATCCACCATTCCACACTTGCTCTCCTCTTATCCCTCTCCTTTCTTTTCTTTTGCTTGAGGACAAGCAAACCTCTAAGTTTGGTGTGCTTATCCGTGATCACAAAAACATACTCACTTTGATCATGGCCCCTAAAGGAAAATAACCCACCCCAAGAGGCAAGAAAGAGAGTATTTCAAAACCACTTTGGAATCAAGGGAAGTTCTTGACTAAAGAACATTCAGACCATTACTACAAAATAATGGGTCTAAGATCAGTGATCCCGGAAGTCAAGTTCGATCTGAAAGAAGATGAATATCCGGAGATCCAATAACAAATTCGAAACAGGAACTGGGAAATCCTAGCTAATCCTGAAACAAAAGTGGGAAGGAATATGGTTCAAGAGTTCTATGCTAATCTGTGGCAGACAGACAGGCAAAGAATAATTGGAGTTGCCCTCTATGACCATCGGACCTTAGTCAGAGGAAAGATTGTTCACATCCATCTTGACAAAATCAGGGAGATCTTTAAGCTTCCTCAACTGAAAGATGACCCAGACTCCTTTAATAGGAGAATGATGAGGATAAACAAAGGCCTGGACAAGATAAGGATATATGCATCCCTAGAGCCAGGTGGACCACCAGCACCACTGGCATCCTAAATCAACTCAAGAGAGAAGACCTCAAACTAGTTGCCAGAGGCTGGATGGACTTTATTGGGCATTCTATATTGCCCACCAGCAACCGTTCTGAAGTTACTGTTAAAAGAGCAGTGATGATTCACTGCATCATGTTGGGAAGAGAAGTAGAAGTTCATCAACTAATTTCGTGTGAACTCTACAAAATAGCAAACAAGAACTCCAAGGACGCCAAATTGGCCTATCCAAGCTTAATTTCTATGCTCTGCAGAGATGCCGGAGTGAAGATGGGAATAACTGAGTATATCTCAGTTGAGCGGCCAATCACTAAAATATCAATGGAAAGACAACAGCTGCAGGATGATCCAATCAAGAGGAGAGCACAAGAATTTCTCCCAGAACTTCCTCAATTCGAATATTGGAAACATCTTGAGGCATCTGTTTCCAAGTTGCAAGAAGTTATGAACCAAATAAAGGAAGAACAGAACAATCAAAGTAGCATGCTTTGCAAATTGCTTAGGGAACAAGAAGAACAAGGGCGTGACTTAAGGGAGCTGAAGTGCCAAAAATTAATCCTTGAAGGACCAAGCACCCCACAGATCAGAGGAACATCCACTTCCCAAAATACAGGTTGTTGAGTTCTAATTTTAGCTTTAACTCTGTGATAGTGTTAGCATAGGAATTTACCTTAGAAGTTATACAGTAGTAGTAGTAATTAGCATATCTATTCTGGTTTTATTTCCAATTAAGTTATAATTTATTTTTCTCATCATCATCAAACATGAATAAAATAGTAGATTTTTAGAATAAAGAGGCAATAATTTTTTCGAGTTCTTAATAAGAAAAATTCTAATTATTTATATGTGGTGGCAACACTTTTTGTCTTCTGAATGAATGCTTGAACAGTGCATATTTTGTATCCTGAATTTTACAAATGTTGGCTCCTGAAAGAATGAGGAACACGAAAAATATTATTGATGATCTGAAAAATCATGAATTTGATTCTTGAAGCAAGAAAAAGCAGTGAAAAAAAAAACTTTTACAAGGAATCATTGGATCAAGAAAAAAGAAAAAAAGCCAATAGCCCTTAAAACCAAAAGGCAAGGGTGAAAAGGATCCAAGGCTTTGAGCATCAGTGGATAGGAGGGCCCAAGGAAGTAATTCCAGGCCTAAGCGGCTAAATCAAGCTGTCCCTAACCATGTGCTTGTGGCATGCAGGTCCAAGTGAAAAGTTTGAGACTGAGTGGTTAAAGTCGTGATCCAAAGCAAAAAGAGTATGCTTAAGAGCTCTGGACACCTCTAATTGGGGACTTTAGCAAAGCTGAGTCACAATCTGAAAAGGTTCACCCAGTCATATGTCTGTGGCATTTATGTATCCGGTGGTAATACTGGAAAACAAAGTGCTTAGGGCTACGACCAAGACTCATAAAGTAACTGTGTTCAAGAATCAACATACTAAACTAGGAGAATCAATAATACTATCTGAATTCTGAGTTCCTATGGATGCCAATCATTCTGATTTTCAAAGGATAAAGGGAGATGCCAAAACTGTTCAGAAACAAAAAGCTACTAGCCCCGCTCATCTAAATTAGAATCTGAGCTTCACTTAAAACTCGGAGATTTTATTGCTCCTTAAATTCTTTTTATCCTATTTTGTTCATCTAGTTGCTTGAGGACAAGCAACAGTTTAAGTTTGGTGTTGTGATGAGCGGATATTTTATACGCTTTTTGGGGGTATTTTCATGTAGATTTTATTATGTTTTAATTAGTTTTTAGTAGAATATCATTAGTTTTTAGGTAAAAATCATATTTCTGGACTTTACCATGAGTTTGTATATTTTTCTGTGATTTCAGGTATTTTCTGACTGAAATTGAGGGAGCTGAGTAAGAATCTGATTTAGGCTGAATAAGGACTGCTGATGTTGTTGGATCCTGACCTCCCTGCACTCGGAATGAATTTTCTGGAGCTACAGAAGTCCAATTGATGCGCTCTTAATTGGGTTGGAAAGTAGACATCCAGGGCTTTCCAGCAATATATAATAGTTCATACTTTGCGTGAAGATAGACGACGTAAACTGGTGTTCAACGCCAGTTCCATGCTGCAGTCTGGCGTCCAGCGCCAGAAATAGGTTACAAGTTGGAGTTCAACGCCCAAAACACGTTACAACCTGGCGTTCAACTCCAGAAACAGCCCAAGCACGTGAGAGGCTTAAGTCTCAGCCCCAGCACACACCAAGTGGGCCCCAGAAGTGGATTTCTGCACCAATTATCTTAGTTTACTCATTTTCTGTAAACCTAGGTTACTAGTTTACTATTTAAAACAACTTTTAGAGACTTATTTGGTAGCTCATGACATTTTCATATCTGAATTACATACTCTTTGATGGCATGAGTCTCTAAACTCCATTGTTGGGGGTGAGGAGCTCTGCAGCGTCTCGATGAATTAATGCAATTACTTATATTTTTCCATTCACATATGCGTGTTCCTATCTAAGATGTTCATTCGCGCTTAATTAGGGAGAAGGTGATGATCTGTGACACTCATCACCTTCCTCACTCCATGAACGTGTGTTTGACAACCACCTCTGTTCTACATCAGATTGAATGAGTATCTCTAAGATTCCTTAATCAGAATCTTCGTGGTATAAGCTAGATTGATGGCGGCATTCATGATAATCCGGAAAGTCTAAACCTTGTCTGTGGTATTTCGAGTAGGATTCTGGGATTGGATGACTGTGACGAGCTTCAAACTCCTGAAGGCTGGGCGTTAGTGACAGACGCAAAAGAATCATTGGATTCTATTCCAACCTGATTGAGAACCGACAGATAATTAGCCGTGCTGTGACAGAGCATTTGGAACGTTTTCACTGAGAGGATGGGAAGTAACCATTGACAACGGTGACACCCTACATAGAGCTTGCCATGGAAGGAACTTTGCAATTATGTTATTGAGTTGAATATTACATTGCAGGGATTCAGAGGACAAAGCATCTCCAAAACCCCAACATATTCTCCATTACTGCATTACAAGTAATTAATTCACGCTCTTTTATTTTTCTAATAATTCAAACTGATAATTTTAATTGAAATCCTGACTAAGAATAATAAAATAAACATAGCTTGCTTCAAACCAATAATCTCCGTGGGATCGACCCTTACTCACGTAAGGTATTACTTGGACGACCCAGTGCACTTGCTGGTTAGTTGTGCGGATTGCAAAAGTGTGATTGCAATTTCGTGCACCAGGTACCAACTGCGCTTGTAGTGCTCGCTTCATAGCCTGAAACCAGGTATCGACTTCAGTCGGATTGGTTGTTTCCTTGAACTTAGGTGGATTAACCTTTAAGAAAATTTCCAGTGTCATCGGGCCCTGAGCTTCCCTTCTGCCATTGCCATTATTGTTTAGCTGTTGCCCAAGAGCCTCCGCAGTGGCCTGCATAGCAGCAGCCATATTCTCCAATGCCGCCATAAGGTTTACCGGGTTATTCGGGTTGATTTCCGGTTCCTGTGTACTAGTACGATCTCTCTCACGTCCCCGACCGGGTCCACGAGGCGCCATCTGGTTCCTATACACACCAAACAATCGATATCAAGTTGATAAGTCTCAATAACGGAAGTATAGTGCTTCAAAGTACCAAAGGTACACTTATGGACTTCATGCTAGATGTATCGGTTAGATACCCTAAGAAGCACAGGCACAGACTCAGAGTATGCATTGAAGCATAAGCAGTTCGATCCCTCAGGCTCACGACGACGAACTGCTTTGATACCATAATGTAACACCTTAATATTTGAATCTTTATGCTCGAGTCATAAGTCAATGATACTAAACCGTGAAGAAAAGATACACCGTGAAGCCGAAAGTGATATATGGACGAGGCATAAAGGAGATTAAGAGATAGATAACAGATATGAAAGTAAATACATAAGTAAATAGCCACTAGTCGCGACCCGCGAAGTTTAGGCCGGCTAGGGTACAGTATGAAAGTAGTGACAACAGTATATCCTAATCTCTCCCAAAGGAAACATGAGAGCCTCTATAGGCAAGTTCAAAAGAGTTCAATACATAATATAATATTTTCAAAACAAAGGTGGAGAGATTCTAAGCAAAACACAAAGTAGAGAAAATAAGGATCTTCGCCATCTCTCAGACGACCCACAACTCATTTCTGAGCACCTGGACCTGTATCTGAAAAATAAGAGATATATACGAAATGAGAACCCCGGGCCCATGGGTTCCCAGTACGGTAAAAGTGCCAAATAAATATAATGAACTGCAATAAAAACTCACTAAGCATCCTAAACTTCTTCACCAATTATCCATCCTAAGTTCTCGCTAATCCATGAATAGGCAACTGTCATAAGGGAGTGCTAAATCTAATTCATGTTTCACATGTTTCCCAACTTGTTGACTCTTCCACGAATCAGACTTAGAATCATAAGCAAAACCATCATCAGTTGTTCTACCTCAGAAATTCTATATTAATACATCATACCCTCACCTAGAGCTAGTGAAACCACATCACTGCATCTACCCAGGGAGCTCAAATTATCTCATTCAATGATCATCATCATCATGCAATCGCATCATCAATTCATCTCATCAAGAACAGCCCTCAACATCCACCGACACTAGCATAAGGGGCCTCTCAGTTGTACAAACACAAGCAATACAGGCAAGTAATACACAAATAAGGTACAAGTAGAATAAGTAGCACATAATCAGGTAACATAGCATATATGATGTAGAAATCCAAAACAAATTGGCAAACCCAAACAATTCAAACATATGCAAATGATGTATGCCTATCCTATGGCTGATGATATCATCTGTTGGTTATATAGCCAACCCGACATGTCCTAGTAGCTAACCATTGGACAGAAACACCCCTTGCGGAGCAAGTAGGTTTGAGCTACAACCCCCTTGCTACTGCCCGCTCAACCTAGAGTCAGTGAAATAACCACTACTGCGGCTACTACCCAGGCGGGTGTTTAAAAGCTCAACCTAGAGCGAGTGGATTCACCACTACTGCCGCTACTACCCAGGCGTCACAATCTCTGACCTAGAGCAAGTGGGATGAACCACAACCCTTGCTACTGCCCAAGATCTCAAAACATACATTCGTTCAGTTTAAGAGCAATCATCATTGTTATCAAAACTCAAACATTAACCTGGAGCAAGCGGGATGAACTACCACCCTTACTACTACCCAGGTATCAGAAATACATTCATTCAAAACTCCATAATTAAACTCATTTATCATAAACATCCTTTCCCGTCTCATACCCGGAGCAAGTGGATAACGCCACTGCCTACTACCCGGGGTCACACATCACATTTTAACATTTTCCATTATTATCCATTTAACACATTCATTCATTAATCATATATGCATTTATACTTAGCCATAATCAATAATGGCTTTGCCGTAACCAGGCAATAACTCAGCCATCCAGCTCATGGTTCAATCAAGAACCAGCCATTTATCAATAAATATAGCCCTTCGGCTCATGGCATACACGGTACTTCCACAATCATCCTCCATATCTCATATAATCATCTTTGATCATCATTGATCATAACTTTTCCCCTTGCTTCATTCGCAAGTTACCATATCCCCTAGCTCCTTTCTCATTGCTAGGCATATCATAATGATTTAATACATAAGGGGTGAGATCGGAGGCTTAGAAGTATGAGATTTGGCTTTTAAAACTCAAAAATCAACTTTGGCATAAAAATAAGGCCACGCGTACGCGTCCTCCACGCACACGCGTGGATGGCCACAATGTTCATCGACGTGTACACGTGGGTGGAAAAACAACAAAGGGACGTGCCCGTGTCAGCCACGCGTACGCGTGGGTGCGTTTGTGCCCCACGTACAAAACTGGCACAACTCCGGCACAACTCTCGGGAAAAATAGCTCGGCATTGGGTGTAGTGCATCGATGTGCACGCGCTCACGTGAATGGTGCCTTCTTGGAAAGCGACGCGTATGCGTCGAGCACACCTACGCGTGGGGGGCATTCTGCTAAAAATTTTTCCAAGTTAAAAGCTGCAGAATTCACAGATTAAACCCTCAATCTTTCAACGAACATAACTTCCTCATTTTAAATCATTTTACGTCTGTTCTTCGAACGGCATGGACACCCTAGATCCAATTTTATTTCTAAACGAGTTTGGCACAAAACGGGGGTCTGGAGTCCAAGTTATGTTCCGTCAAAGTATGCCCAAAAATCATATTTTCATACAAAACCACAAAGTGCCATTTTCAAAACAAGCCATTTTCAACCGTTTTCAAAATCAACCAAAGCATGCCAATTTCGACCCTTTTTGAAATCAATCAAAAATATCCCAAAATCAACATCAAGCCTCCTCAACTCATATATTAACACCTTACCACAATTCACAAAACTGCCATATAACCATTTTTACCCATTTCAAACAAATGGCTAAATTACAAACACATTAACATGTCATATATCCTTCCTCATCCAAATTTTCAACAATATTATTTCCAATCAATCATCATTATACATAATCAATATCATACTCACTATCACATGGTTTCACCCACAAATTAACCTTAATCATTCCTCAAGCATATATCACGACATACATATCTCTCATGCATCATCATACCATCAAGGCATCAATAATGATAATCACATATATGACCACATAATATATCTCAACCAAAACCAAACATACCTCATCTATATAATTTCACCCAAAATTACCAAATTCCACACTTCAACTCCTCAAACCTTATTATTCAATAACCAACCCAATCATTCATATATTCATTATCTGAAATTCATCCAATCACTTGTGTCATTATACAATACACACATCAAATTACCTTCCTTACCTCTTTTCGGCCTCCGGCCCAAGATTCACAGCCTCCAGCCCAATTTCACAATTTAAATGCATAAACCACAAATCAACACTCATTATCCAATACATCAAATTCTCAATACACCAAGCATACATGGCCACACAATTCTCAACCCAATCATTAATTTACATTACATACTAACTATGCATATTAGCACCAACCATTTACCCAATCCAAACTTAATCCTAGGGGCATCTAGCCTAGGAATTCTCATCACACCACAAGGTACTTAAATGAAAGTTAAACCGTACCTCTTGTAGCCAAACCAATTGAGCCTCTTCTATAGAAGTCTCCACCAATCTTTAGCTTCAAGCCTCACCAAAGCTCTACAAGCAACACCAACCTCCCAATTGTGCATCAAAATCACCAAATACACTAACATAACCAATTTCACATACATACATCAACCTAGGGCTCATAAAAATGACAAATTACAAGGGTTTAAGTACTTCTTATCTCAGCCTATATGAAATAGGGATAGAACCCACTTAGAATCCATGTTGGAGTATCCCTAAACACCCAAAATCACAAGATTTCAACACTAACTACCCAAAAATGTATAACAGTAGGGAATTTAAAAAAATAGATAGAGATGAATGGAATACTCATCACAGAATTGTAGAGGATGAGAAGAGCGATGCGTGGCTGCAAATGACTCGTCAATCGGAGCTCTGTAGCTCAAGTTATGGTAGTTTGAAGATCAAAGAGAGTTAGGTTTTCTCTCTTCTCTTCTCTCTTCTCAATTCAGCGCCCCTCTTCTTATTTTTAGGGTAAAATGAGCTGAAATGCTCATAACTAATGTTTATATATGTTGGGTCTTAGGCCCACGTAGGCCCGGTTCACTTATTTTGTCCGTTGACCCAATTTTTGGGCCAAAATCCTTTAAAATTAGCGCTCTAAATCGCACTTTAAGTATTTCTACCTTCCTTAATTATAATTCCTCATTTTTTAATCTTATTTACTCATAATCAATTTTCTCAGCTGCAATACCAGACAGATCTTAGCCGGTACTGCCGGTCAAAATTTCACTGCGCGCTTTTACGCATAAAACTATGTTTTTCGACTCGGAAAAATTCACTGAATCCAAATATCATATTTAAATCATCAAATTCCAATTGCCAAATCTTCCAACCATATTCGCTCCTATTTAACTTATTATTTAATTAATTTTGGTTAGATCGGGTATTACAATTATAACTTATAAAAATTATTTCTAGAATTTATTACAATAAACAGTAAAATTTTTAAAAATCATGTATCTATATAAATTAAATTATATTAAATTATAAGATATCTATATATTTAATCAACCTAATTAATTAGTTGTAATTAATTTGATTTAATAATTTAAAAAAATTTAAATAGCCCTTTTTAAAAATATGTCAATCCAAATAATATAGATTGAAAAAAAATATAACTAAATTATATAATATAACATAATATTCCTAAAAATTTATTTCATAGCAAATCTAATGCTAAGATATTTATCATTATCTATAGTATAATCTAATTTCACAATAATTCAAACGTTGTTTTTTATGAAAAAATCGCATTATTTACTTTGAAAAAAAAATTTACTTACTATTATAATTTAAATAAAATATATAATAGATATTAAACTAATTTATTTTAATAATTATTCAGTCACAATTTTGATTTAATAAATTAAAAAAATTAAATTAAAAATATTAACAGAATATTAAAATAAATGAATTAGGAAATATTACTAAATCAAATTGATATAAATTATAATAAACTATATGATATTTAATATCTAATCAAATCAATTAGTTGATATAGTTAGTTTATCATAATAACTTGTATTTAATGGGTTAAAAGAAATGAATTGAGAAGCACTTTCAAAACATACCATGTCAACTCCATCATTAAATTCAGAAATCTAATTTTTATATAATAAAATAGATTGACCATAAATATATTTTACTTATATAAAATTATTTATATTTTTTATAATTTATATAAACACCAAACAATGGTATAAAATAATAATAATAATAATAATAATATATTTTTAAAGTCTTATATGTGTTATAAAATTTTATTAATTGTAACAATTCAACTAACACGTTCTATTCCATGATTATTCTATCCTATTTTTTTATTATTATTTGTGGTTATAATGAGAGTTATTCTATTTAGAATTTTATATAAAATAAATTTAAAAATATCAAAATACTCATACATAGATAAAGAAAAAATAAAAAGGATCGAAATAAAATTATGCAGAATGCGTCAAAAAACAAAATTTTAAAAATACTACCTAAAATAAACAAATAATGGGATTTCTGATAAATAAGATATAGAAAATATTATTTTATTATCAAAATTTAATTTAAAAATTATGTTTAAGAGATTAATATATTTATCTCTTAAAGTGAGCCTATACATTTAATTATAAAACTTTTAAGATTAAAAAAAACTATTAATAATTAATATGATAATTTGATTTTCTAATTTAATAACAAGTAAATGTATGATTGTACTATGATTTATATAATTTGAATTTAGTGAATTAATAATAAATTAAAATATTATATAAGTTTCTCCTAATAACATAATCATATACATTCCTATCACTAGTTAATTTAAAGTATTATATATTACACGTATTCTAATTTTAATAATATATAAATATTTTTTCATAATCATATATTAATATCACGTTCTTTTCATAAGTATAATACTTTTAAAATCAAAAAATAAATTATTAATTAATGATATAATAAAAAATATCAAAATAAAAATATATCTAATATATCACAAAACAAAATCTCAAAATAACTACCTTAAACAAACCTAATCATAAAATTTTCAACAATAAAAAAATTTGTAATATTATTTTATTTTCAAAATTTAAATTTAAAAATTACGTTTAATAGACTAACATATTTAAATCTTAATTAGAGTCTATGTATTTAATTATAATATTTTTAAAATATAAAATAAATTATTAATTAATAATATAATAATTTAGTTCTCTGATTTAAAAACAGATAATTTTATACAATTATAGTATAATTTTGTATAATTTATATTTAGTATAATTAGGAATAACTTTCTCCTAATAATATAATCATATAAATTGTTCCTATTAATAGATTTAAAATATTAATACACAAATTTTAATTGAAATTAAATCTTTTCTTCTAAAATTAAAGAATTTTTCTCTCTTCCTTACTAATTTTACAACCAAAATGTGTTACGTGTCACTCTCTCATTGCAATTGAAATCAAATATTTTCCTCCAAAATTAAAGACTTCTCCAATCCTCCCTCTTTCTTTCTCTATTTCTCTCGTTCCTTCAATCACTCTATCTATTTTATATATCATTATCAATATCAATTACTAATTACTAATTTGACAATCAAAATGTGCAACATATCATTCTTTAATTGCATTAAAATTAAAATTGAAATTGAAATATACCTATATTGTGTATTATATTATTACTATCTAATTTAATAATCAAATGTGTCACATGACACTATCTTAATAAAATTGAGAGAAAATATTTTTTTTTCAAAATTAATAAACTCCCTTCCTAAATTTTCTAATGTACCTCTCTCCATTTTTCTATTTCTCTCTACTATTTTTACTCTATATATAATTTATATTTTATATTAGTAATTTGACAAATCAAAATATGTCATACGATATTTTTTTTACAATTAAAATAATTTTTTTTCTTCCAAAATTAACAAACTCTCACTCTCACTCTCACACTCATTCTTCATCTTTATCTTTCTCTCCGTTTTTTCTCATTTTCTATTTTTTCTATCTTTCTTTTCTATAGAAAATAAAATTAACAAAATAATATAATTTAAATAAAAAATATTATATTATTATTGTTATTATCTACATAATTTTGGAGGAAAAGATTTAATTTCAATTGCAATAAGAGAGTGATATATGGCACATTTTATTTGTAAAATTAATAAGAAGGAGAAGTGAATTCCTTAATTTTGGAGGAAAAGATTTAATTCCAATTATAATGTAAAAGTGACATGTAGTACATTTTAGTTAAAAAATTAGAAATATATAATAGATTTATTTATTTAAATAATATTTTTATTTATACTACCCGAATATATTTATTTGTTTAGTTATTATAACCGTGATTTCTTCACATTAGTTAATAGTTATCATATTTATAATTGTAGATTTTAAATTAATATATTTTTATTATTTTCATATATATATATATATATATATATATATATATATATATATAATCGTACCTATTAAATTAGTATATTATTTAATTAATAGTTTTCTTACAATAATTTCACATAATTGATAGAAATAATTGTCATGTTAAATATATTATTTATTATTGGTAGATTTGATAATTTAACTATTTTATTTTCAACTTAGTTATGTTGATTGCAAATAAAATTATAAAAAAATTAAAAATAAGAAAAAGACGTTTCATATTAAAAATTTAAAAATAACATATCCAAAAAATAACAATCATAATATATAATTTAAATATCTCATAAACTAATTATATAATCAAATATTATATTAGTATTAAATTAGTTAAATACTATTTAAACTATTCTAATTCTTAAACATATATATAGATTAGAATCATTGTCGTAACAACAATCAACTAAAACAACGACATCAACTCGAACATTTTAATTCCGTGCAAATTCATACCATTCTCTTGTTAAATAAATTTTATTATCTGCTATCCATGTAATGCGAGAATGTATACAATAGCCACACTGAGAAACTAAATTAACCTTAATTCCCATTAATGGCATCATATTGATGCACTAGAAGGCTAGTGGTTTCTGAAAAAAAAAAATCACAAGTGTTATAAAATTATTTTTATTACAAAAAATTTAAAAAAAATTTAAATAAGGAACCAATCTTTGAAATTGCATCTCCAAACTTGACACCAATTTAGCGAAATTAAACCTAAATTGAGAAAATTCAATCTCATTATATACTCCACTTCGAAGATTTTCGGCAAACGTAGAAAGAAGAGAGGGGATGGAATATGAACTTAGCTTATAAAGTTCCTTGAAAACAATTACTCAATTAAAAATTGCGAGCTCCTACTAAGAAAATTAACTTTATCCACATTCCATTAGAATGATCATAATATATGAGTAAATTCAACCATCCCTGAGTAAAATAAAATTCATTACCTCTTCGTTGAACTCTTACATCCATGTAATTAGAACACAAATTAGTAAATACAACTCGAGATGATATTTGATGGATGTGGTGCATTATAAACGATTGCGACAAAAGATAATCGCACTGGAACATTAGACGAAAAGAAGAACAATTATCAAATTATCAAAAGAATAATATAATAAAATGACTATGTAAAAAATACCATAAAAAATTGTAACTTGTATCTTAAAGGATCAACTTCAATAAAAAATGAAAAATACATTCTTGTTTTATGAAGTAATAAAAAAAAATAGAAAGAAGTGCTTTACCTCTCAGATCTAGATTTAGACACCACAAAAAAACTACTTATAATACTTATTAGTGCAAAATAATTATAGAAATTAATTATTGGTATCAGTTTCAATTTATGGTAATTAGAATTATAAATTTATGTTTAATTATTTATTTTTTATTATTGATATCTTAATCCTTTTTAAAATATATTTTGCTTTTATAAAATATAATGTGTATGTCATTTAGACTTTTTCTATTATTATTATTATTATTATTATTATTATTATTATTATTATTATTATTAATGGATATCAATATCAATCTATCATCATTAACGTATGTTTCAATGTGCCATCAATTATGCTGGATTAAAAATGATTGCATAATGATTGAGAATTAGAATTATATCAATTAATATAATTAAAATAATTAATAATATTAATGATTGATAATTAGTATAATTATGCATTAAATATTAATTTTTTATATAATTATAATAATAAAAATATTTGTCTAAATTAATATAATCACACATTATTTATTAATACTAATTGTAATATAATTATAATAAAAATATTTTTTAATTATAATTTGGAAAATAAAGATATGTATACTGACATCAGAATGGGCCAGGTCAATATTTTTGGCACCAGAATGCTACTGTCGTAAATATTATAATGATAAAAATGATAATGCATGATTATTACATTTCTAACTCAACTATTTTATTTTTTCTTGGTTTTACTGGGAGCAAATAAAAATAAAAATAAATCTATAAACCAAAAAACAAAATAAATTTCATATTAAAAAATTTAAAAATAACATATCTAAAAATAATTGTCGTAATATTGAGGTAACAATTTAAATTTCTCTAAAACTAATCTAATTAAATACTAATATTAGAACCAAATTATTTAAATAATATTTAAGCTATTCTAGACTTTAAACACACATAGATTTGAGTCATTCTCGTAACAATAACTAACTGAAAGTCATTAGGTTGAACATTTAGAATCTATACAAATTCAGACAATCCTCTTGTTAAATAAGCTTCATCATCCGCCATCGATGTAATGCAGCAAAGTATAGAATAACCACAACATGAATCTAAATTAACTTTTATTCTCATTAGTGGCATTGCATTGATGCACCAAAAGGGCAGTAGTTTTTGAAAAAAATCGCAATATGTTATAAAATTATTTTTATTACGAAAGATTTAAAAGAAAAAAATTTAAATACAGTACCAATCTTTGAAATTGCATATCCAAGACGGACACAATTCTAGCAAAACTAAATCTAAATTGAGGAACTCAATCTCATTATATGCTTTACTTCGAAGATTTTTTGGTAGACGTAGAAAGCATGAAAGGATATAATTTGAACTTAGCCTGTGAAGATCCTTGGATGCAATTGCTCAATTAAAAATCAAACTCCTCCTAAGAAAACTAACTTTACCCACATTCTATTAAGTTGGTCATAATATATGAGTAGATTCAACCATCTATCAGTAAAATAGAGTTCAATGTCCCTTCGTTGAACTCTTACATATATATAATTAGAACCCAGATCAGTGAATACAATTTAAGATGGTATTTGATGAATGTGATGCATTGTAAATGACTACAGTAAAAGATAATCTTGCTATAACGTTAGACTAAAAGAATATATTTGAGTAAGAACAATTATCAAATTATCAAAAGAATAATAATAGAATGGCAACATCAAAAAAATATCATAAAAAAAATTGTAACTTGTATCTTAAAAGGGTCAACTTTGATGAAAAACGAAGAATAAATTCTTATTCTACGAAGTAGTAAAGAAAGTATAACAAATTAAAAATTAAATAAAATATTTTAACTCTAAAACTTAGACTTGTAAACTCCGAGAAGTTAATGAATATTTAGCTAATAAATTAATTATTATTCAAAGAAATTATAAAATTAAATTTTTATAATCTAGAAAAGTAAAAATATTTAAAATTCGAATTTTAACACTAATTTTAAAGATTTTAATCTAAAACCAGACTAATAAACCGAACCGATTAGATCGAGCCCAAACTGGGCCAAGGCCCAATGTATAAGACCATGAACTCAGCCATTCTTCCCTTCATTCAAAAAGGAATTTTGCTAAACTTGGAGGGGGGAGCAAAACCTAAACCCCATTTTCCTATTTCAATTTCAATTCCACATATTGCTCAATTCAGAGCTCCGATCGCCAGACTGTAAAACCCGCAAAATTAGTAAATAATTAATCGATAAATTAATTATTATTTAAAAAAATTACAAAAAATTAAATTTAGTTTAATGAGGTCGAACTAATTAAAACACGAATTTTGACAATAATTTTAAAGAATTTGAACCAAGATTGGGTCAAATGGGCCGAACTGGTCAAACCGATCCCTTATTGGGCCTAAGGCCCAATCCAACCCACTAAGTGAAATGGCATCAGCCACTTCTCTTCCCCATTCATACACACACACTCTGAAAACACAAGGAAGGGGGAGGAGAATATGCAAACCCTTGTTCATGATTTAATCTCACATAACTTCAAATTTGGAGCTACGATTATAACACCTTAAATACCATAAACCTTACCTCTAGCCGTAAAGCAAAGGTTAATCAAAGGTTACGATAATTCTAAGGCTTATACATATTCATATAGAAGGAAATAATATATTCTAGAAGCCCGATGAAGGATTAAGCTCAAAAATAGAATTACAAAAGCACGAAATGTTCACACGAAGCTAATGCATAAGACACAAGGTATAGATGCAAGAGAATAGAATATATATAGATATAAGAGTATAATAATCATAAGGAATTAGTCGCAGCTCATGGAGTTTAAGCCGACTAGTATATATAGACATACAGAGTTTTTGAAAGTAAAGCAGCTTATACAAAGTACCTCTCTCAAAGTAAGCCTCTAAGGCAAAATAAACACAAAAGTGAGAGAACTAGTGAAAGTGGCCAAAAAGACAACAAAATAGAATAAGATCCTTTGCTCTGTCACCATCAAACAACTTGCCACGCTGGGTTGTGATCTGTATCTGAAAAATAACAACGAAGTATGGAATGAGAACCGGAGGTTCTCAATATGGTAACATTGCCCAATAATGTAAGATATAAGGTTATGGGACGCCGAAGGCAATTCTAGAACTTCACATCGATTACAAATATTGAAGCTTAACAATCATAAATAACTTAGAACATAAACCATAAACAGGGTTATCTAAAATTAGGGAGATTCTATCTACTACTAATCACACCGCTGTATCCCACAGCCTTCGCCAACCTAACCTCCGTGCGATTCCATCGCCACTACCTACCTAACCTCCTCAGCACCAGACAATCGTAGATAATACAAGCAAGTAAAACACAAGTAATATACTTATACAACAAGTAAAACAACTAGAAAATAAGCATATTATTTATTTAGGCAAGAGATGCAATTAGGCAAAGCAAACAAAACACATAGAAGATGCACATGATGAATGCTTGTCCTATTGGCTCGTGATATCACTTGTCGGTCCATAATTGCCAACTCGACACATCCTCCTGGATGTAGCCTTTTCTGCCGCGCTAGAGATATAGTGCCCTGCACACTCATGCAGCAGAGAGTCTGCTATGTCAGAGATATAGTGTCCTGCACACTCATACAGCAGGGAGTCTGCCACGCCAAGGATATAGGCCCCGTACACTTCTGCAGTTGAGAAGGAAACAACAACAACTACTCATGCATCAGAGAATTCTGCTACCCCGGGGATATAGGTCCCGCACACTCATGCAGCAGAAAAATCTGCTACGCCAGGGATATAGGCCCGCACACTTTCAACAACAACTACTCGTGCAGTAGAGAAATCTGCTACGCCGGGAAAATAGGTCCCGCACACTCTCAACAACAATTACTCATGCAACAAAAAAATCTGCTATGCCAGGGATATACGCCCTGCACACTCTCATATAATCCAATAATTTCATCGACCTCAAATCATCACCAGTCATCTCCATTTCTCAAATCAAATCACTTTCAATTATCAATTCTCAACATTCCAAGAATAGAGTTCCTGACACACTGGTGCGCGAAATTGTGATCACTACAACTTCACACAACTAACCAGCAAGTGCACTGGGTCGTCCAAGTAATACCTTACGTGAGTAAGGGTCGATCCCACGGAGATTGTTAGCATTGAAGCAAGCTATGGTCATCTTGTAAATCTTAGTCAGGCAAACTCAAATGTATATGATGATGAACGAAAATAACATAGAAGATAAGGATAGTGATACTTATGTATATCATTGGTGTAAGAGCTTCAGACAAGTGTATGAAGATGCCTTCCCTTCCGTCTCTCTGCTTTCCTACTGCCTTCATCCAATCCTTCTTACTCCTTTCCATGGCAAGCTCGTGTAGGGTTTCACTGTTGTCAGCAGCTACCTCCCATCCGCGCAGTGAAAGCTAATGCACGCACTCTGTCACAGTACTGCCAATCACCGGTTTGGTTCCCTCCCCTACCGGAATAGAATCACTCTTTTGCGTCTGTCACTAACGCCCAGTAGGTTACAGGTTTGAAGCACGTCACAGTCATTCAGTCATTGAATCCTACTCAGAATACCACAGACAAGGTTAGACCTTCCGGATTCTCTTGAATGCTGCCATCAGTTCTTGCCTATACCACGAAGACTCTGATCTCACGGAATGGTTGGCTCGTTTGTCAGGCGAGCACTCGGTTGTCAGGCGATCAACCATGCATCGTGCAATCAGGAATCCAAGAGATATTCACTAAGCCTCAGATGCTTGTAGAACAAGAATGGTTGTCAGTCACCTTGTTCATGGGGTGAGAATGGTGATGGGCGTCAATCATCACCTTCATCATGTTGAAGAACAAGTGATATCTTGGTAAAAGAACAAGCGGAATTGAATGGAAGAACAATAGTAATTACATTAATACTCGAGGTACAGCAGAGCTCCACACCTTAATCTATGGTGTGTAGAAACTCCACCGTTGAAAATACATAAGAACAAGGTCTAGGCATGGCCGAATGGCCAGCCTCCCAAAGAGGGTTCAATCATAAAAACATGATCAAAAGGCTCTCCCTAATACAATAGTAAAAGGTCCTACTTATAGAAAACTAGTACATAGATGAGTAAATGACATAAAAATCCACTTCCGGGCCCACTTGGTGTGTGCTTGGGCTGAGCAATGAAGCAATTTCGTGTAGAGACTCTCCTTGGAGTTAAACGCCAGCTTTAGTGCCAGTTTGGGCGTTTAACTCCCAATTAGGTGCCAGTTCCGGCGTTTAACGCTGGAATTTCTTGAGGTGACTTTGAACGCCAGTTTGGGCCATCAAATCTTGGGCAAAGTATGGACTATTATATATTGCTGGAAAGCCCAGGATGTCTACTTTCCAACGCCGTTGAGAGCGCGCCAATTGGGCTTCTGTAGCTCCAGAAAATCCACTTCGAATGCAGGGAGGTCAGAATCCAACAACATCTGCAGTCCTTTTGAGTCTCTGGATCAGATTTTTGCTCAGGTCCCTCAATTTCAGCCAGAAAATACCTGAAATCACAGAAAAACACACAAACTCATAGTAAAGTCCAGAAAAGTGAATTTTAACTAAAAACTAATAAAAATATAATAAAAACTAACTAGATCATTCTAAAAATCTACTAAAAACAATGCCAAAAAGCATACAAATTATCCGCTCATCACAACACCAAACTTAAATTGTTGCTTGTCCCCAAGCAACTGAAGATCAAATAAGATAAAAAGAAGAGAATATGCAATGAACTCCAAAAACATCTATGAAGATCAGTATTAATTAGATGAGCGGGGCTTTTATCTTTTTGCCTTTGAATAGTTTTGGCATCTCACTCTATCCCTTGTAATTCAGAATGATTGGCTTCCTTAGGAACTTAGAATCCATATAGTGTTATTGATTCTCCTAGTTAAGTATGATGATTCTTGAACACAGCTACTTATTGAGTCTTGGCTGTGGCCCAAAGCACTCTGTCTTCCAGTATTACCACCGGATACATACATGCCACAGACGCATAATTGGGTGAACCTTTTCAGATTGTGACTCAGCTTTGCTAAAGTCCCCAATTAGAGGTGTCCAGGGTTCTTAAGCACACTCTTATTTGCCTTGGATCACAACTCTTATTCCTTCTTTTTCTTTCTTCTTTTTTTTTTCTTTTCGGTTTTTTTTTTTCTTTTTTTTTTTCGTTTGCTTCCTTCTTTTTTTTTCTGCTTTTTCTTGCTTCAAGAATCATTTTTAATGATTTTTCAGATCTTCAGTAACATGTCTCCTTTTTCATCATTCTTTCAAGAGCCAACATTCATGAACCACAAGTTCAAAAGACATATGCACTGTTCAAGCATACATTCAGAGAACAAAAGTGTTGCCACCACATCAAAATAATTAAACTATTATAAAATTCAGAATTCATGCAATTCTTTCCTTTTCAATTAAGCACGTTTTTGTTAAGAGAGGTGATGGATTCATAGGACATTCATAACTTTAAGGCATAGACACAAAGACACTAATGATCACAAGACACAAACATGGATAAACATAAGGCATAAAAATCGAAAAACAGAAGAATAAAGAACAAGGAAATCAAGGAACGGGTCCACCTTAGTGATGGCGGCTCTTTCTTGCTCTTGAAGATCCTATGGAGTGCTTGAGCTCCTCAATGTCTCTTCCTTGTCTTTGTTGCTCCTCCCTCATGATTCTTTGGTCTTCTCTAATTTCATGGAGGAGAATGGAGTGTTCTTGATGCTCCACCCTTAGTTGTCCCATGTTGGAACTCAATTCTCCTAGGGAGGTGTTTAATTGCTCCCAATAATTTTGTGGAGGAAAGTGCATCCCTTGAGGAATCTCAGGGATCTCTTGATGAGAGGGGTCTCTTGTGTACTCCATCCTTTTCTTGGTGATGGGCTTGTCCTCATCAATGGGGGTATCTCCCTCTATGTCAACTCCAACTGAATAACAGAGGTGACAAATGAGATGAGGAAAGGCTAACCTTGCCAAGGTGGAGGTCTTGTCCGCCACCTTATAGAGTTCTTGGACTATAACCTCATGAACCTCTATTTCTTCTCCAATCATGATGCTATGAATCATGATGGCCCGGTCTATGGTAACTTCGGACCGGTTACTAGTGGGAATGATTGAGCGTTGTATGAACTCTAACCATCCTCTAGCCACGGGCTTGAGGTCATGCCTTCTCAATTGAACCGGCTTTCCTCTTGAATCTTGCTTCCATTGTACGCCCTCTTCACATATGGTTGTGAGGACTTGGTCCAACCTTTGATCAAAGTTGACCCTTCTAGTGTAAGGATGCTCATCTCCTTGCATCATAGGCAAGTTGAACGCCACCCTCACACTCTCCGGACTAAAATCCAAGTATTTCCCCCGAACCATAGTGAGATAATTCTTGGGATTCGGGTTCACACTTTGGTCATGGTTCTTGGTGATCCATGCATTGGCATAGAACTCTTGAACCATCAAGATTCCGACTTGTTGAATGGGGTTGGTGAGTACTTCCCAACCTCTTCTTCGGATCTCATGGCGGATCTCCGGATATTCACCCTTTTTGAGTGAAAAGGGGACTTCGGGGATCACCTTCTTCAAGGCCACAACTTCATAGAAGTGGACTTGATGCACCCTTGAGAGGAATCTATCCATCTCCCATGACTCGGAGGTGGAAGCTTTTGCCTTCCCTTTCCTCTTTCTAGAGGTTTCTCCGGCCTTGGATGCCATAAACGGTTATGAAAAAGCAACGCTTTTACCACACCAAACTTAAAATGTTTGCTCGTCCTCGAGCAAAAGAAGAAAGAATAGAGTAGAAGAAGAAGAAATGAGGAAGAGGGGGAAGGTTTGTGTGTTCGGCCAATAAGGGAAAGAAAGGGTGTTTAGGTTGTGTGAGAATGAAGGGTTGAAGAAGGGTATATATAGGAGAGAGGGGTGTAATGGTTCGGCCATGGAGGGTGGGTTTGGGAGGGAAAGTGGTTTGAATTTGAAGGGTGAGGTTGGTGGGGATTTCTGAAGGATGGATGTGAGTGGTGAAGAGAAAGATGGGATTTGATAGGTGAAGGGTTTTTGGGGAAGAGGTATTGAGGTGATTGGTGAGTGGGGGAAGAAGAGAGAGAGTGATGGTGGGGTCCTGTGGGGTCCACAGATCCTGTGGTGTCAAGGAAAAGTCATCCCTGCACCAAATGTTGCTCAAAATCACGTTTTGAGCTATTTCTGGCGTTAAACGCCGGGCTGGTGCCCATTCCTGGCGTTTAACGCCAGGTTGTTGCCCTTTACTGGCGTTTAACGCCAGTCTGGTGCCCCTTTCTGGCGTTAAACGCCCAGAATGGTGCCAGACTGGGCGTTAAACGCCCAACAGCTAGCATTACTGGCGTTTGAACGCCAGCTTCTTCTCCTCCAGGGTGTGCTATTTTTCTTCCTGTTTTTCATTCTGTTTTTGCTTTTTTCATTGTTTTTGTGACTTCTTATGATCATCAACCTACAAAAAAGATAAAATAACAAAAGGAAATAGTTAGCTATAAAACATTGGGTTGCCTCCCAACAAGCGCTTCTTTAATGTCATTAGCTTGACAGAGGACTCTCATGGAGCCTCAGAAATGCTCAGAACCGTGTTGGAACCTCCCAACACCAAACTTAGAGTTTGAATGTGGGGGTTCAACACCAAACTTAGAGTTTGGTTGTGGCCTCCCAACACCAAACTTAGAGTTTGACTGTGGGGGCTCTGCTTGGCTCTGTTTTGAGAGAAGCTCTTCATGCTTCCTCTCCATGATGATAGAGGGATGTCCTTGGGCCTTAAACACCAAGGATTCTTCATTCACTTGAATGATCAACTCTCCTCTATCAACATCAATCACAGCTTTTGCTGTGGCTAGGAAGGGTCTGCCAAGGATGATGGATTCATCCATGCACTTCCCAGTCTCTAGGACTATGAAATCAGTAGGAATGTAATGGTCTTCAATCTTCACCAAAACATTCTCTACAAGTCCATGAGCTTGTTTTCTTGAATTGTTTGCCATCTCTAATGAGATTCTTGCAGCTTGCACCTCAAGGATCCCTAATTTCTCCATTACAGAGAGGGGCATGAGGTTTACACTTGACCCTAAGTCACACAAGGCCTTCTTGAAGGTCATGGTGCCTATGGTACAAGGTATAGAAAACTTCCCAGGATCCTGCCTCTTTTGAGGCAGTTTCTGCCTAGACAAGTCATCCAGTTCTTTGGTGAGCAAGGGAGGTTCATCCTCCCAAGTCTCATTTCCAAATAACTTGTCATTCAGTTTCATGATTGCTCCAAGGTATTTAGCAACTTGCTCTTCAGTGACATACTTATCCTCTTCAGAGGAAGAATACTCATCAGAGCTCATGAATGGCAGAAGTAAGTCCAATGGAATCTCTATGGTCTCATTTTGAGCCTCAGATTCCCATTGGAACTCAGAGGAGATTGGTACACGCTCACTGAGGTCTTCCTCAGTGGCGTCCTCCTCTTCTCTTTCCTCTCCATATTCGGCCATATCTATGGCTTTGCACTCTCCTTTTGGATTTTCTTCTGTTTTACTTGGGAGAGTGCTAGGAGGGAGTTCAGTGACTTTCTTGCTCAGCTGACCCACTTGTCCTTCCAAATTTCTGATGGAGGACCTTGTTTCATTCATGAAACTTTGAGTGGTCTTTATTAGATCAGAGACCATTGTTGCTAAGTCAGAAGTATTCTGCTTAGAACTCTCTGTCTGCTGCTGAGAAGATGATGGAAAAGGCATGCCATTGCTAAACCTGTTTCTTCCACCATTATTGTTATTGAGACCTTGTTGAGGTCTCTCTTGATTCTTCCATGAGAAATTGGGGTGATTTCTCCATGAAGAATTGTAGGTGTTTCCATAGGGTTCTCCTAGGTAATTCACCTCTTCCATAGAAGGGTTCTCAGGATCATAGGCTTCTTCCTCAGATGAAGCTTCCTTAGTACTGCTTGGTGCATTTTGCATTCCAGACAGACTTTGAGAAATCAAATTGACTTGTTGAGTCAATATCTTGTTCTGAGCCAATATGGCATTCAGAGTATCAATCTCAAGAACTCCTTTCTTCTGACTAGTCCCATTGTTCACAGGATTCCTTTCAGAAGTGTACATGAATTGGTTATTTGCAACCATTTCAATCAATTCTTGAGCTTCTGCAGGCGTCTTCTTCAGATGAAGAGATCCTCCAGCAGAGCTATCCAAAGACATCTTGGATAGTTCAGAGAGACCATCATAGAAAATACCTATGATGCTCCATTCAGAAAGCATGTCTGAAGGACATCTTCTGATTAATTGTTTGTATCTTTCCCAAGCTTCATAGAGGGATTCTCCATCCTTCTGTCTGAAGGTCTGGACTTCCACTCTAAGCTTACTCCATCTTTGTGGTGGAAAGAACTTTGCCAAGAAGGCATTAACTAGCTTTTCCCAAGAGTCCAGGCTTTCTTTAGGTTGAGAATCCAACCATATTCTAGCTCTGTCTCTTACAGCAAAAGGGAATAGCATCAGTCTGTAGACCTCAGGGTTAACCCCATTAGTCTTGACTGTGTCACAGATTTGCAAGAATTCAGCTAAGAACTGATGAGGATCTTCCATTGGAAGTCCATGGAACTTGCAATTCTGTTGCATTAGAGAAACTAATTGAGGCTTAAGCTCAAAGGTGTTTGCTCCAATGGCAGGGATAGAGATGCTTCTCCCATAGAAATCAGGAGTAGGTGCAGTGAAGTCACCCAGCACCTTCCTTGCATTGTTGGCATTGTTGTTGTTTTCGGCTGCCATGGGTTCTTCTTCCTTGAAGAATTCGGTCAGGTCCTCTAAAGAGAGTTGTGCTTTGGCTTCTCTTAGCTTTCTCTTCAGGGTCCTTTCAGGTTCAGGATCAGCTTCAACAAGAATGCCTTTGTCTCTGCTCCTGCTCATATGAAAGAGAAGAGAAAAAGAAAATGTGGAATCCTCTATGTCACAGTATAGAGATTCCTTGAAGTGTCAGGAAAAGAAATAGAAAGAAGAAGGAGAAGAAGAATTCGAACTTTAATTAGATAAGGTTCGAATTGTGCATTTAGAAGGAGTGGTACTCCATAAATAGTAGGATGTGGGAAGGAGGGAAGAGAATTTTCGAAAATTCAATCAAAAGATTTTGAAAACATTTTGAAAATTTGATTGAAAATTTTCGAAAATTCAAAGTGAAGAAGAAATCAATTGATTTTTGAAAAAGATTTTGAAATTAGAAATCAAAAAGATTTGATTGAAAACTATTTTGAAAAAGATGAGGTTAAAAATTTGATTGAAAAGTTATGGTTTTAAAAAGATGTGATTGAGAAGATATGATTTGAAAACAATTTTAAAAGATATGATTTGAAAACAATTTGAAAAGATATGATTTGAAAATTAATGACTTGCCTAACAAGAAAAGATATGATTCAAACATAAAACCTTTCTTAATAGAAAAGGCAAAAAATGTTCAATCAAATCATTAATTGTTAGTAAGTATCTTTGAAAAAGGAAAGAAATTGATTTTGAAAACATTTGATTGAAAAGATATGATTTGAAAAAGATTTGGTTTTGAAAAACTTTGAAAACTTGAAAAAAAATTGATTTGAAAACAAATCTTCCCCCTAGCACCATCCTGGCGTTAAACGCCCAGAATGGTATACATTCTGGCGTTTAACGCCCAAAATGCTACCTCTTTGGGCGTTAAACGCCCAACCAGGTACCCTGGCTGGCGTTTAAACGCCAGTCTGCCTTCTTCACTGGGCATTTTTGAATGCTCAGCTTTTTCTGTATAATTCCTCTGCAGTATGTTCTGAATCTTCAATTCTTTGTATCATTGACTTGAAAAGACACAAATTAAAAATATTTTTGGATTTTTAATAATCAAAATGCAACAAGAATCAATTAACAATGCATGCAAGACACCAATCTTAGCAGTTTGTGTGCTACTGACACTATATGAGACACATGAACACTCAAGTCAATAGAATTTAAAGATCAAAACAAGAAATATATGCATGGATTCGAAAAATATAACAAAAACATGCATTTGACACCAAACTTAAGATGAGACTCTAGACTCAAACAAGAAATATTTTTGGATTTTATGGTTTTGCAAATTTTTTTTTTTTTTGTATTTTTCGAAAATTAAGTGGGAAAAGATATCAAAATTCTTAATGAGAATTCCAGGAATCAGTGCAATGCTAGTCTAAGACTCCGGTCCAGGAATTAGACATGGCTTTACAGCCAGCCAAGCTTTCAAAGAAAGCTTCGGTCCAAAACACTAGACATGACCAAAGGTCAGCCAAGCCTTAGCAGATCACTGCTCCAAAAGCAAAATTGATGAAAATCAACAAGCTCTTGTGGTGATAAGTTGAAACCTCGGTCCAATCAGATTAGACATGGCTTCTCAGCTAGCCAGATTTCAACAAATCATCATGAAACTATAGAATTCATCTTCAAGAATTTCGAAAAAAAATAAATACCTAATCTAAGCAACAAGATGAACCGTCAGTTGTCCAAACTAGAACAATCCCAGGCATTGTTACCAAAAGCTTGCTCAAAACTTGAACAATCCCCGGCAACGGCGCCAAAAACTTGGTGCGCGAAATTGTGATCACTACAACTTCACACAACTAACCAGCAAGTGCACTGGGTCGTCCAAGTAATACCTTACGTGAGTAAGGGTCGATCCCACGGAGATTGTTAGCATTGAAGCAAGCTATGGTCATCTTGTAAATCTTAGTCAGGCAAACTCAAATGTATATGATGATGAACGAAAATAACATAGAAGATAAGGATAGTGATACTTATGTATATCATTGGTGTAAGAGCTTCAGACAAGTGTATGAAGATGCCTTCCCTTCCGTCTCTCTGCTTTCCTACTGCCTTCATCCAATCCTTCTTACTCCTTTCCATGGCAAGCTCGTGTAGGGTTTCACTGTTGTCAGCAGCTACCTCCCATCCGCGCAGTGAAAGCTAATGCACGCACTCTGTCACAGTACTGCCAATCACCGGTTTGGTTCCCTCCCCTACCGGAATAGAATCACTCTTTTGCGTCTGTCACTAACGCCCAGTAGGTTACAGGTTTGAAGCACGTCACAGTCATTCAGTCATTGAATCCTACTCAGAATACCACAGACAAGGTTAGACCTTCCGGATTCTCTTGAATGCCGCCATCAGTTCTTGCCTATACCACGAAGACTCTGATCTCACGGAATGGTTGGCTCGTTTGTCAGGCGAGCACTCGGTTGTCAGGCGATCAACCATGCATCGTGCAATCAGGAATCCAAGAGATATTCACTAAGCCTCAGATGCTTGTAGAACAAGAATGGTTGTCAGTCACCTTGCTCATGGGGTGAGAATGGTGATGGGCGTCAATCATCACCTTCATCATGTTGAAGAACAAGTGATATCTTGGTAAAAGAACAAGCGGAATTGAATGGAAGAACAATAGTAATTGCATTAATACTCGAGGTACAGCAGAGCTCCACACCTTAATCTATGGTGTGTAGAAACTCCACCGTTGAAAATACATAAGAACAAGGTCTAGGCATGGCCGAATGGCCAGCCTCCCAAAGAGGGTTCAATCATAAAAACATGATCAAAAGGCTCTCCCTAATACAATAGTAAAAGGTCCTACTTATAGAAAACTAGTACATAGATGAGTAAATGACATAAAAATCCACTTCCGGGCCCACTTGGTGTGTGCTTGGGCTGAGCAATGAAGCAATTTCGTGTAGAGACTCTCCTTGGAGTTAAACGCCAGCTTTAGTGCCAGTTTGGGCGTTTAACTCCCAATTAGGTGCCAGTTCCGGCGTTTAACGCTGGAATTTCTTGAGGTGACTTTGAACGCCGGTTTGGGCCATCAAATCTTGGGCAAAGTATGGACTATTATATATTGCTGGAAAGCCCAGGATGTCTACTTTCCAACGCCGTTGAGAGCGCGCCAATTGGGCTTCTGTAGCTCCAGAAAATCCACTTCGAGTGCAGGGAGGTCAGAATCCAACAACATCTGCAGTCCTTTTGAGTCTCTGGATCAGATTTTTGCTCAGGTCCCTCAATTTCAGCCAGAAAATATCTGAAATCACAGAAAAACACACAAACTCATAGTAAAGTCCAGAAAAGTGAATTTTAACTAAAAACTAATAAAAATATAATAAAAACTAACTAGATCATTCTAAAAATCTACTAAAAACAATGCCAAAAAGCATACAAATTATCCGCTCATCACACACTTTTCTTCAGTACCCATCAAGCTCATAATAACCATGATCGTTTCTTAATTTCACAAGTTACCGTCCATTCACAAGTTCTCGAGCCATTGCCATTAAAACACTTCACTAGTTCATCCACAACTTCAGAAACCTAAGTCTCCGTCTCCTAAACTCATAACCAAAATGCCCCTTTTTATTCACTTATTGTTTTCTCCCTTGATTCAAAGCCTCAAACTGGTAAAAAGGTTTTAAGTATGTGCTACGGAAGTTTTCAAGCTTCCTAGGAAGGTAAAATAGTTAAAAACAAGGTTTTCGTTGAAAAATAGGGCAGTGTGCGTACGCATAGGGCTATGCGTACGCATGCCCATAGAAATTTTCAAGAAGTGTGTGTATGCATAGAGGTGTGCGTACGCACACGAGTAAAAATTTTCAAATTTGCTCATTTGCACAATGCGTGCGAACACCCTCAACATAGTGCATCTTTCAACATGTTTGTGCTCACAAGGCTGTGCGTGCGCACGCCTTGCAAAACTTCATTGGTTGTGTGCGTGCACAGAGCATGCTAGCGCTCCCAACAACAGCCATATCCCCATGTGTGCGTACACAAAGCTTTAAAAGTACACAGGATCTGCGTTCGCACAAGGCTGTGCGTGCACACAAAAAATCAGAAATCTCAATTTCGGCAGCATTCACAAAATTCATATTTCGGACACCAACTTTCAACGATCATATCTTTCTCTACAAAATTTAAATTTATACAAAATTGATGCAATTTTAAAGCTCTTTGAATTATCTTTTTTTATATAAAAATCATTCAATTTCAAAAATCGTTTCTCAAGATATGATCCATCAAAGTTAGCCCCAAACTCATTTTTACCAAAAACCTTAAAAACTTAAATTCACTAAATCTCTCAATTCGAAACCAAACTACTCACATTCCAAACAATACCAAAACAACACAAAGGTTCCTACCACCCATTTCTCAAAAATAAACCATTCAATAATCTAAACCACTTAATATTCACCTCATCCAACGTTAAAATTCAACCTAAGTTCACATCAAATTTCCTCAACCACTATCTAATATCTACATTAACCACAAGATCCAAAATCAAAAATCATCATCAACATATTTCATCACACATTATAATCATCAATATCCTTCAATCCAAACAATCACAAACATTTGACATTAACTCATTACTATGAGTTCTCATAATCCTCATTATTCATCAATATAACAAATCACTAACAATACTTATCAACACCAAGCATCAATTTATCATCATCCAAAATTCATAATCCACATCATTTATCAACAATCTCAACACTCATCTTCAATTACCAACAACATTAATATTCATCATTAATCATCAACCATATCAACAAACCCTCATTAACAATAATAAATCACAACATTCATCATCTACCTTCATAGTCATTAAATACCAACAATCAACATCAAAATTCATATATTCCGTATCCCAAAACTCTATATCATCATCACCACCATACAACTTATCTTCAAACATCAAAATCACATACAATTAAACATACACCCAAACATCCGATCCTATCTTAAGGTCAACTAGCTTAAGGTTCACGAAACATTACATATTAAATAAAGGAAACCGAAACCATACCTTGGCCGATTCTCAATGTGTGCAAAACACCAAAAGCTTGATTCCAACAAGATCAACATACCTCAAGCACCAACACCACCTCCAAAACTCACTAACTATCAAGCCATACACATACAACATACCAACATCAAGCTTAGGGTTCACAAAAACAACTAAACACAAGGGTTTAGTGAAACATTATCTTACCCAACGAGATTAGGGGTAAAATCCAACAATACTCTAATGCTAGATCACCCCTAAACAAACAAAATCATAAAATATACTCAAAAACCAAATCCAAAAATGCAGAAATGTTAGAGCAGGAAACTAGAGCATGAGCTTCAAGTTCTTACCAGAGTTTCTTAAATAAAAATGAAGAGCTCAACAAGAGCTTCACGTGGCTATAAATGGCTCGTCAAACGAGGTTCCGTAGCTCAAGTTATGGCCAAAAGAAGGAGGAGGTGAATAGTGCACTCTCTTCTTCTTCTCTTTTTTCTTTCAGCGCCCCTCTCATCATATTAGGGCAAGAATGAGCTGAATTCTCATTAATAGAGCATTTATATGTTGGGACTTGGGCTCGGTTTGGGCCCGATCCAACTCGTTAGTATTTTTAGCCTATTTTTCTCACTTTAGGCCAAAACCTTAAAGATTAAACGCTCGGTTTTCGATTCTAAATTATTTTTATCTTTTCAAAACAATATATCAATTTTTAAAATCTTATTTCCCAAAATACGCAGTACTGGACAGACTAGAGTCAGTACTGCTAGCTTAGACGCCAGTACGCATTTTTACAAAAGCTTTTCGAAAAAGATACATATTCCAACTCATAAAAATCATTGAAATCAAATTTCACCTTTATATTTTCAAATTAAAGCTTCTAAATTTGAATCTACTCCGGGCTCTTAAAAATTATTATTTTTACTAAAGCGGTTAAGCTGGTTCTTACATTCTCCTCCTCTGAATAAAATTTTCGCCTTCAAAAATTTGAATTATGCGATATATCTTCCTTGAAGCATTCTACCGTGTCGATATTCCCTTTCACCTTTCGTTGCGTCACTCTGATTATTTGTCACTAAGAGTCTGACTTACTCCACTACCTCAAATAGAAATTTTTTCTTTAAACCAAAAACTGCTTTTTGTACCATTTTTCAAAACCTTCAAAATAAGTCAATCTAAACGAGCTCATTGTTAAGGCTTTTTCAAAGGAGTCAAAAATCATTTCCTCGTAAGTTAAATACTTGAAATCACATTTCCTCAAATAAAACTTTTCAATTTAAATCCGCATTCAACAAGATAAATTAGTAACCAAGTTCACAAATTGACAAAATCGTAGAACTCACTTTTCTTTTAAATTATATCATTTAACCAAAGAGTTCCGACCTAGTTTCAAAACCAAATCATTTAAACCAAAGTTCCAAACCAAATTTCAAAATCATTTTAAGCTTTAAAACTTTTTCAATAAAATTCAAGACCATACCAGTTAAAAACTGAAAATCAAAGTTAAAAAAACCACAAAAGCATCCGTCGTTACTTTCGTTGCCACTAGTGCTAAGCCGCACCCATCAACTGATATGCCGCAAACTCCACGAACAGATTTTTTTGGAACGTGTTGAACATGTAACGCATAGGCTAGGTTACTAGGTTAGTCATCCTCACTACCTCTCCGTTAACGTGATCGACCTCATCCATGAGTTGCCATTCGGGTTTCTTTTTCACACCAAACAATCGATATCAAGGTGATCAGTCTTAATATCTCAAGCTCAGTACTTCAATTATCCCCAAAGGCACTCACAAACAAGCATGCTATGCATATCAAACAGATATCCTAAATAGCACGAAAGAAAAACCACCCAAAGTGTGCAACGAAGCACAATCGGTTCATCCCTCAGGCTCACGAAGACGAACCGCTCTGATACTACTAAATGTAACACCCTAATTACCCTAAGCCTTACCTCTAGCCATAAAGCAAAGGTTAATCAATGGTTATGACAATTCTAAGACTTATACAAATTTATATAGAAGGAATAATATATTCTAGAAGCCCGATGAAGGATTAGGCTCAAAAACATAATTATAAAAGCGCGAAACGTTCACACGAAGCTAACGCATAAGACACAAGGTATAAATGCAAGAGAATAGAATAGATATAGATATAAGAGTATAATAATCATAAGGAATTAGCCGTAGCTCGCGGAGTTTAAGCCGACTAGTATATACAGACATACAGAGTTTTTGAAAGTAAAGCGGCTTATACAAAGTACCTCTCTCAAAGTAAGCCTCAAAGGCAAAATAAACACAAAAGTGAGAGAACTAGTCAAAGTGGCCAAAAAGACAACAAAATAGAATAAGGTCCTCTGCTCTGTCAACATCAAACAACTCACCACGGTGGGTTTCGACCTATATCTGAAAAACAACAACAAAGTATGGAATGAGAACTAGAGGTTCTCAGTATGGTAACAGTGCCCAATAATGTAAGATATAAAGTTCCAGGATGCCGAAGGCAATCCTAGAACTTTACATCGATTACAGGTATTCAAGCTTAATGATGAGCGGATAATTTGTACCCTTTTTGGCATTGTTTTTAGTAGTTTTAGTTGAGTTCTTAGTATATTTTTATTAGTTTTTAGTTAAAATTCACTTTTCTGGACTTTACTATGAGTTTGTGTGTTTTTCTGTGATTTCAGGTATTTTCTGGCTGAAATTGAGGGACCTGAGCAAAAATCTGATTCAGAGACTGAAAAGGACTGCAGATGCTGTTGGATTCTGACCTCCCTGCACTCGAAGTGGATTTGCTGGAGCTACAGAAGCCCAATTGGCGCGCTCTCAACGGCGTTGGAAAGTAGACATCCTGGGCTTTCCAGCAATATATGATAGTCCATACTTTGCCCAAGATTTGATGGCCCAAACCGGCGTTCAAAATCACCCTCAGAAATCCCAGCGTTAAACGCCGGAACTGGCACCTAAGTGGGAGTTAAACGCCCAAACTGGCATAAAAGCTGGCGTTTAACTCCAAGAAGAGTCTCTACACGAAATTGCTTCATTGCTCAGCCCAAGCACACACCAAGTGGGCCTGGAAGTGGATTTTTATGTCATTTACTCATCTCAGTACACCCTAGGCTACTAGTTTTCTATAAATAGGACCTTTTACTATTGTATTAGGGCCTTTTGATCATGTTTTTATGATTGAACTCACTTTGGGAGGCTGGCCATTCGGCCATGCCTAGACCTTGTTCTTATGTATTTTCAACGGTGGAGTTTCTACACACCATAGATTAAGGTGTGGAGCTCTGCTGTACCTCGAGTATTAATGCAATTACTATTGTTCTTCTATTCAATTCTGCTTGTTCTTTGTCCAAGATATCACTTGTTCTTCAACTTGATGAATGTGATGATCCGTGACACTCATCATCATTCTCACCTATGAGCAAGGTGACTGACAACCACTTCTGTTCTACAAGCAATCAAGGCTCTAGTGAATATCTCTTGGATTCCTGATACACGATGCATGGTTGATCGCCTGACAACCGAGTGCTCGCCTGACAAACGAGCCAGCCATTCCGTGAGATCAGAGTCTTCGTGGTATAGGCGAGAACTGATGGCGGCATTCAAGAGAATCCGGAAGGTCTAACCTTGTCTGTGGTATTCTGAGTAGGATTCAATGATTGAATGACTGTGACGTGCTTCAAACTCCTAGCAGGCGGGGCGTTAGTGACAGACGCAAAAGAATCACTGGATTCTATTCCGGCCTGACCGAGAACCGACAGCTGATTAGCCATATGCTGTGACAGAGCATAGGAACATTTTCATTGAGAGGATGGGAGGTAGCCACTGACAACGGTGAAACCCTACATAAGCTTGCCATGGAAAGGAGTAAGAAGGATTGGATGAAGACAGTAGGAAAGCAGAGAGACGGAAGGGAAGGCATATTCATACGCTTATCTGAAGTTCCTACCAATGAATTACATAAGTACCTCTATCTTTATCTTTATGCTTTATGCGTTTATTACCTATATCCATTTGAGTCTGCCTGACTGAGATTTACAAGGTGACCATAGCTTGCTTCATACCAACAATCTCCGTGGGATCGACCCTTACTCGCGTAAGGTATTACTTGGACGACCCAGTGCACTTGCTGGTTAGTTGTGCAAAGTTGTGTAGTGATCACAATTTCGCGCACCAAGTTTTTGGCGCCGTTGCCGGGGATTGTTTTGTGTATGGACAACTGACGGTTCATCTTGTTGCTTAGATTAGGTATTTTTCTTCAGAGTTCTTAAAAATGAATTCTAGTGTTTCATGATGATCTGTTGAAATCTGGCTGGCTGAGAAGCCATGTCTAATCTTATTGGACCGAGGTTTCAACTAATCATCACAAGAGCTTGTTGATTTCTATCAATCTTGCTATTGGAGCAATGATCTGCTAAGGCTTGGCTGGCCATTGGCCATGTCTAGTGTTTTGGACCGAAGCTTTCTTTGAAAGCTTGGCTGGCTGTGAAGCCATGTCTAATTCCTGGACCGGAGTCTTAGACTAGCATTGCAATGATTCCTGGAATCCAAACTAAGAATTCTGAAACTTTTATTTTCTTTTCCATATAATTTTCGAAAAGCACAAAAAAAAATTTATAAAATCATAAAAACCAAAAAGATTTTATGTTTCTTGTTTGAGTCTAGTGTCTAATTTTAAGTTTGGTGTCTTGCATGTATTGTTTATTTGATCATTGGTTCTATTTTCAAGTCAATAGTACAAGGAATTGAAGATTCAGAACATGCAGCAGAGGAATTACACAGAAAAAGCTGGGCGTTCAAAACGCCCAGTGAAGAAGGACAGACTGGCGTTTAAATGCCAGCCAGGGTACCTGGTTGGGCGTTTAACGCCCAAAAAGGTAGCATTTTGGGCGTTAAACACCAGAATGGATACCATTCTGGGCGTTTAACGCCAGGATGGCACAAGGGGGAGGATTTTGTTTTCAAATCAATTTTTTTTCAAGTTTTCAAGGTTTTTCTAAATCAAATCTTTTTCAAATCATATCCTTTCAATCAAATGTTTTCAAAATCAATTTCTTTCCTTTTTCAAAGATACTTGCTATCAATTAATGATTTGATTCAACATTTCAAGTCTGTTACCTTTTCTGTTGAGAAAGGTTTAATGTTTGAATCATATCTTTTCTTGATAGCCAAGTTATTAATTTTTAAAATCAAATCTTTTTAAAAATTGTTTTCAAATCATATCTTCTCAATCACATATTTTTAAAATCAATCAATTCTTCTTAACCTCAACTTTTTCAAAATAGCTTTCAATCAAATCTTTTTGACTTCTAATTTCAAAATCTTTTTCAAAAATCACTTGATTTCTTTCCCACTCTTATTTTCGAAAATTAATTAGTGTTTTTCAAAATGTTTTCAATTTCCTTAACTTAATTTTCGAAAATTCTCTTCCCCTCTTCCCACATCCTTCTATTTATGGAGTACCACTCCTTCTCAATGCACAATTCGAACTCTATCTGATTAAGTTCGAATTCTTCTACCTCTTTCTTCTATTTTTCTGTTCTTCTGACACCTCAAGGAATCTCTATACTGTGACATAGAGGATTCCACATTTTCTTGTTCTCTTCCCTTTCATATGAGCAGGAGCAGAGACAAAGGCATTCTTGTTGAAGCTGACCCTGAACCTGAAAGGACCTTGAAGCGAAAGCTAAGAGAAGCTAAGGCACAATTCTCTATAGAGGACCTAACAGAAATCTTCAAAGAAGAAGAAGACATGGCAGCAGAAAACAACAACAATGCAAACAATGCAAGGAAGGTGCTGGGTGACTTTACTGCACCTACTCCCGATTTCTATGGGAGAAGCATCTCTATCCCTGCCATTGGAGCAAACAACTTTGAGCTTAAGCCTCAATTAGTTTCTCTAATGCAACAGAATTGCAAGTTCCATGGACTTCCACTGGAAGATCCTCATCAGTTCTTAGCTGAATTCTTGCAAATCTGTGACACTGTCAAGACTAATGGGGTTGACCCTGAGGTCTACAGACTTATGATATTCCCTTTTGCTGTAAGAGACAGAGCTAGGACATGGTTGGACTCACAACCTAAAGAAAGCCTAGACTCATGGGAAAAGCTAGTCAATGCCTTCTTGGCAAAGTTCTTTCCACCTCAAAAATTGAGTAAGCTTAGAGTGGAAGTCCAAACCTTCAGACAGAAGGATGGAGAATCCCTCTATGAAGCTTGGGAAAGATACAAACAATTGATCAGAAAGTGTCCATCTGACATGCTTTCTGAATGGAGCATCATAGGTATTTTCTATGATGGTCTCTCTGAACTATCCAAGATGTCTTTGGATAGCTCTGCTGGAGGATCTCTTCATTTGAAGAAGACGCCTACAGAAGCTCAAGAGCTAATTGAGATGGTTGCAAATAACCAATTCATGTACACTTCTGAAAGGAATCCTGTGAACAATGGGACTAATCAGAAGAAAGGAGTTCTTGAGATTGATGCTCTGAATGCCATTCTGGCTCAGAACAAGATATTGACTCAACAAGTCAATTTGATCTCTCAAAGTCTGTCTGGAATGCAAAATGCACCAAGCAGTACTAAGGATGCTTCATCTGAAGAAGAAGCCTATGATCCTGAGAACCCTTCAATGGAAGAGGTGAATTACCTAGGAGAACCCTATAGAAACACCTATAATTCTTCATGGAGAAATCACCCAAATTTCTCATGGAAGAATCAAGAGAGACCTCAACAAGGTTTCAATAACAATAATGGTGGAAGAAATAGGTTTAGCAATGGCAAGCCTTTTCCATCATCTTCTCAGCAACAGACAGAGAATTCTAAGCAGAACCCCTCTGACTTAGCAACCATGGTCTCTGATCTGATCAAAACCACTCAAAGTATCATGACTGAAACAAGGTCCTCCATTAGGAATTTGGAGGCACAAGTGGGACAACTGAGCAAGAAAGTTACTGAACTCCCTCCTAGTACTCTCCCAAGCAACACAGAAGAAAATCCAAAAGGAGAGTGCAAGGCCATCAACATGGCCGAATTTGGAGAGGAAGGAGAGGAAGTGAACGCCACTGAGGAAGACCTCAATGGGCGTGCACTGACCTCCATTGAGTTCCCCAATGAGGAACCATGGGAATCTGAGGCTCAAAATGAGACCATAGAGATTCTATTGGACTTACTTCTGCCTTTCATGAGCTCTGATGGGTATTCTTCCTCTGAAGAGGATGAGTATGTCACTGAAGAGCAAGTTGCTAAATACCTTGGAGCAATCATGAAGCTAAATGACAAGTTATTTGGAAATGAGACTTAGGAGAATGAACCTCCCTTGCTCACCAAAGAACTGGATGACTTGTCTAGGCAGAAATTACCTCAAAAGAGACAAGATCCTGGGAAGTTTTCAATACCTTGTACCATAGGCACCATGACCTTCACGAAGGCTCTGTGTGACTTAGGGTCAAGTGTAAACCTCATGCCTCTCTCTGTAATGGAGAAGCTAGGGATCTTTGAGGTGCAAGCTGCAAGAATCTCATTAGAGATGGCAGACAACTCAAGAAAACAAGCTCATGGACTTGTAGAGGATGTTCTGGTAAAGATTGAAGACCATTACATCCCTGCTGACTTCATAGTCCTAGAGACTGGGAAGTGCATGGATGAATCCATCATCCTTGGCAGACCCTTCCTAGCCACAGCAAAGGCTGTGATTGATGTTGATAGAGGTGAACTGATCATTCAAGTGAATGAAGAATCCTTTGTGTTTAAGGCTCAAGGATATCCCTCTGTCACCATGGAGAGGAAGCATGAAGAGCTTCTCTCAAATCAGAGTCAAACAGAGCCCCCACAGTCAAACTCTAAGTTTGGTGTTGGGAGGCCACAACCAAACTCTAAGTTTGGTGTTGAAACCCCACATTCAAACTCTAAGTTTGGTGTTGGGAGGTTCCAACATTGCTCTGAGAAAATGTGAGGCTCCATGAGAGTCCTCTGTCAAGCTAATGACATTAAAGAAGCGCTTGTTGGGAGGCAACCCAATGTTATATGTTATCTATTTCTCTTTGTTATTTTATGTTTTTTGTAGGTTGATGATCATAAGAAGACACAAAATCAATTGAAAAAGCAAAAATAGAATGAAAAACAGGAAGAAAACAGCACACCCTGGAGGAAGAACCCACTGGCGTTTAAACGCCAGTGAGGCTAGCAGTTGGGCGTTTAACGCCCAGTCTGGCACCATTCTGGGTGTTTAACGCCAGAAAGGGGCACCAGACTGGCGTTAAACGCCAGAAAAGGGCAAGAACCTGGTGTTAAACGCCAGGAATGGGCACCAACCCGGCGTTTAACGCCAAAAATGGCTCAAAACGTGATTTTGAATGCCATTTGGTGCAGGGATGACTTTTCCTTGACACCACAGGATCTGTGGACCCCACAGGATCCCCACCAACCCCACCACACTCTCTCTTCTTCACTCATTCACCAATCACCTCAATACCTCTTCCCCAAAAACCCTTCACCTATCAAATCCCTTCTTTCTCTTCACCACTCACATCCATCCTCCATAAAACCCCACCTACCTCACCATTCAAATTCAAACCACTTTCCCTCCCAAACCCACCCATCAATGGCCGAACCATGACCCCCCCTCTCCTATATAAACCCTTCTTCACCCCTTCATCTTCACACAACCTAAACACCATTTCTCCCCCTCTTTGGCCGAACACAAAAGCCATTCCCTTCTTCCTCATTTCTTCTTCTTCTACTCTCTTCTTTCTTCTTTTGCTCGAGGACGAGCAAACCTTTTAAGTTTGGTGTGGTAAAAGCGTTGCTTTTTCGTTTTTCCATAACCATTTATGGCATCCAAGGCCGGAGAAACCTCTAGAAAGAGGAAAGGGAAGGCAAAAGCTTCTACCTCCGAGTCATGGGAGATGGAAAGATTCATCTCAAGGGTGCATCAAGACCACTTCTATGAAGTTGTGGCCTTGAAGAAGGTGATCCCCGAGGTCCCTTTTTCACTCAAAAAGAGTGAATATCCGGAGATCCGACATGAGATCCGAAGAAGAGGTTGGGAAGTCCTTACCAATCCCATTCAACAAGTCGGAATCTTGATGGTTCAAGAGTTCTATGCCAATGCATGGATCACCAAGAACCATGATCAAAGTGTGAACCCGAATCCAAAGAATTATCTTACTATGGTTCGGGGGAAATACTTGGATTTTAGTCCGAAAAGTGTAAGGTTGGCATTCAATTTGCCCATGATGCAAGGAGATGAACACCCTTACACTAGAAGGGTCAACTTTGATCAAAGGTTGGACCAAGTCCTCACAGTCATATGTGAAGAGGGCGCACAATGGAAGAGAGATTCAAGAGGGAAGTCGGTTCAATTGAGAAGGCATGACCTCAAACCCGTGGCTAGAGGATGGTTGGAGTTTATCCAATGCTCAATCATTCCCACTAGCAACCGGTCCGAAGTTACTCTAGACCGGGCCATCATGATTCATAGCATCATGATTGGAGAAGAAGTGGAAGTTCATGAGGTTATAGCCCAAGAACTCTATAAGGTGGCGGACAAGTCCTCTACCTTAGCAAGGTTAGCCTTTCCTCATCTCATTTGTCACCTCTGTTATTCAGTTGGAGTTGACATAGAGGGAGACATCCCTATTGATGAGGACAAGCCCATCACTAAGAAAAGGATGGAGCACACAAGAGACCCCTCTCATCATGAGATCCCTGAGATGCCTCAAGGGATGCACTTTCCTCCACAAAACTATTGGGAGCAACTAAATACCTCCTTAGGAGAATTGAGTTCCAACATGGGACAACTAAGGGTGGAGCATCAAGAACACTCCATCATCCTCCATGAAATTAGAGAAGATCAAAGGATCATGAGAGAGGAGCAACAAAGACAAGGAAGAGACATTGAGGAGCTCAAGCACTCCATAGGATCTTCAAGAGGAAGAAAGAGCCGCCATCACTAAGGTGGACCCGTTCTTTAATCTACTTGTTCTTTATTTTCTGTTTTTCGAATTTTAGTGCTTATGTTTATCTATGTTTGTGTCTTGTGATCATTAGTGTCTTAGTGTCTATGCCTTAAAGTTATGAATGTCCTATGAATCCATCACCTTTCTTAAATAAAAAAATGTTCTTAATTGAAAAAGAAAAAGAATTGCATGAATTTTGAATTTTATAGCAGTTTAATTATTTTGATGTGGGGGCATTACTTTTGTTTTCTGAATGTATGCTTAAACAGTGCATATGTCTTTTGAATTTGTGGTTCATGAATGTTGGCTCTTGAAAGAATGATGAAAAAGGAGACATGTTACTGAGGATCTGAAAAATCATAAAAATGATTCTTGAAGCAAGAAAAAGCAGTGAATACAAAAAAAAAGGGGGCGAAAAAAAAAAGAAAACCGAAAAAAAAAGAAAGAGAAAAAGAAAGAATAAAGTTGTGATCCAAGGTAAAAAGAGTGTGCTTAAGAACCCTGGACACCTCTAATTGGGGACTCTAGCAAAGCTGAGTCACAATCTGAAAAGGTTCACCCAATTATGTGTCTGTGGCATGTATGTATCCGGTGGTAATACTGGAAGACAGAGTGCTTTGGGCCACGGCCAAGACTCAATAAGTAGCTGTGTTCAAGAATCATCATACTTAACTAGGAGAATCAATAACACTATCTGGATTCTGAGTTCCTAAAGAAGCCAATCATTCTGAGTTTCAAAGGATAGAGTGAGATGCCAAAACTGTTCAGAGGCAAAAAGCTAAAAGCCCCGCTCATCTAAATTAATACTGATCTTCATAGATGTTTTTGGAGTTCATTGCATATTCTCTTCTTTTTATCTTATTTGATCTTCAGTTGCTTGAGGACAAGCAACAATTTAAGTTTGGTGTTGTGATGAGCGGATAATTTGTACCCTTTTTGGCATTGTTTTTAGTATGTTTTTAGTAGTTTTAGTTGAGTTCTTAGTATATTTTTATTCGTTTTTAGTTAAAATTCACTTTTCTGGACTTTACAATGAGTTTGTGTGTTTTTCTATGATTTCAGGTATTTTCTGGCTGAAATTGAGGGACCTGAGCAAAAATCTGATTCAGAGACTGAAAAGGACTGCAGATGCTGTTGGATTCTGACCTCCCTGCACTCGAAGTGGATTTTCTGGAGCTACAGAAGCCCAATTGGCGCGCTCTCAACGGCGTTGGAAAGTAGACATCCTGGGCTTTCCAGCAATATATAATAGTCCATACTTTGCCCAAGATTTGATAGCCCAAACCGGCGTTCAAAGTCACCCTCAGAAATCCCAGCGTTAAACGCCGGAACTGGCACCTAAATGGGAGTTAAACGCCCAAATTGGCATAAAAGCTGGCGTTTAACTCCAAGAAGAGTCTCTACACGAAATTGCTTCATTGCTCAGCCCAAGCACACACCAAGTGGGCCCGGAAGTGGATTTTTATGTCATTTACTCATCTCTGTACACCCTAGGCTACTAGTTTTCTATAAATAGGACCTTTTACTATTGTATTAGGGCCTTTTGATCATGTTTTTATGATTGAACTCACTTTGGGAGGCTGGCCATTCGGCCATGCCTAGACCTTGTTCTTATGTATTTTCAACGGTGGAGTTTCTACACACCATAGATTAAGGTGTGGAGCTCTGCTGTACCTCGAGTATTAATGCAATTACTATTGTTCTTCTATTCAATTCCGCTTGTTCTTTGTCCAAGATATCACTTGTTCTTCAACTTGATGAATGTGATGATCCGTGACACTCATCATCATTCTCACCTATGAGCAAGGTGACTGACAACCACTTCTGTTCTACAAGCAATCAAGGCTCTAGTGAATATCTCTTGGATTCCTGATACACGATGCATGGTTGATCGCCTAACAACCGAGTGCTCGCCTGACAAACGAGCCAGCCATTCCGTGAGATCAGAGTCTTTGTGGTATAGGCGAGAACTGATGGCGGCATTCAAGAGAATCCGGAAGGTCTAACCTTGTCTGTGGTATTCTGAGTAGGATTCAATGATTGAATGACTGTGACGTGCTTCAAACTCCTAGCAGGCGGGGCGTTAGTGACAGACGCAAAAGAATCACTGGATTCTATTCCGGCCTGACCGAGAACCGACAGCTGATTAGCCATATGCTGTGACAGAGCATAGGAACATTTTCACTGAGAGGATGGGAGGTAGCCACTGACAACGGTGAAACCCTACATAAGCTTGCCATGGAAAGGAGTAAGAAGGATTGGATGAAGACAGTAGGAAAGCAGAGAGACGGAAGGGAAGGCATCTTCATACGCTTATCTGAAGTTCCTACCAATGAATTACATAAGTACCTCTATCTTTATCTTTATGCTTTATGCGTTTATTACCTATATCCATTTGAGTCTGCCTGACTGAGATTTACAAGGTGACCATAGCTTGCTTCATACCAACAATCTCCGTGGGATCGACCCTTACTCGCGTAAGGTATTACTTGGACGACCCAGTGCACTTGCTGGTTAGTTGTGCAAAGTTGTGTAGTGATCACAATTTTGCGCACCACTTAACAATCATAAATAACTTAGACCATAAACCATAAACAAGGTTATCTAAACTTAGGGGGATTCTAGCTAATGCTAATCACACCGTTGTATCCCACAGCCTTCACCAACCTAACCTCCGTGTGATCCCATCACCACCACCTACCTAACCTCCTCAGCACCAGACAATCACAGATAATACAAGCAAGTAAAACACAAGTAATATACATGTACAACAAGTAAAACAACTAGTAAATAAGCATATTATTTGTTTAGGCAAGAGATGCAATTAGGCAAAGCAAACAAAACACATAGAAGATGCACATGATGAATGCCTATCCTATTGGCTCGTGATATCACTTGTCGGTCCATAATTTCCAACCCGACACATCCTCCCACATGTAGCGTTTTCTGTTGTGCCAGAGATATACTACCCTGCACACTCATGCAGCAGAGAGTCTACTACATCAGAGATATAGTGCCATGCACACTCATGCAGCAGGGAGTTTGCCACGCCAGGAATATAGGCCCCGTATACTTCATGCAGCAGAGAAAGAAACAACAACAACTACTCATGCAGCAGAGAATTCTGCCACGCCGGGGATATAGGCTCCGCATACACATGCAGCAGAGAAATCTGCTACGCCAGGGATATAGGCCCCGCACACTCTCAACAACAACTACTCATACAGCAGAGAAATATGTTACACCAGGGGTATAGGCCCCATACACTCTCAACAACAACTACTCATGCAACAAAGAAATCTGCTACGCCAGGGATATAGGCCTTGCACACTCTCGTATAATCCAAGAATTTCATCGACCTCAAATCATCCCCGATTATCACCATTTCTCATCTCAAATTACTTTCAGTTATCAATTCTCAATATTCCAAGGATATAGTGCCTGGCACACTTTCCTTCAATATCCATCAAGCTCAGAATAACCATCATTGGTTCTTATTTCCACAAGTTACCGTCCATTCACAAGTTCTCAAGCCATTGCCAATAAAATACTTCGCTAGTTCACCCACAACTTCAGAAACCTAAGTCACCATCTTCTAAACTCATAACCAAAATGCTCCTTTTTATCCACCTATTGTTTTCTCCCTTGATTCAAAGCCTAAAACTGGTAAAATGGTTTTAAGTAAGTGCTATGGAAGTTTGCAAGCTTGCTAGGAAGGTAAAATATTTAAAAGCAAGGTTTTCGTTGAAAAATAAGGCAGTGTGCGTACACATAGAGTTGTGCATACACACGCTCATAGATATTTTCAATAAGTGTGCGTACGCATAGAGGTGTGCATACGCACAAGAGTAAAAATTTCCAACTCTGCTCATTCGCACAATGCGTGCGAACGCCCTCAACAGAGTGCACCTTTCAATGTGTGCGTGCGCATAAGGCTGTGTGTGTGCACAGCTTGCAAACTTCATTGGTTGTGTGCATGCACAGAGTGTGCTAGCGCTCCCAATAGCAACCATATCCCCGTGTGTGCATACGCACAAGGGTGTGCGTGCGCACAGCTTTAAAAATACACACGATGTGCGTGCGCACAAAAACCAGTAATCACAATTTCTGCAGCATTCACAAAATTCATATTTTGGACACCAACTTCCAACGATCATATCTTTCTCTACAAAATTCAAATTTCTACAAAATTGATACAGTTTTAAAGCTCTTTGAATTATCTTCAAGGCTGGGATTCAAAAGGCTCAGCAAAATGATCAAGAGCTACAAAAAATGTTGCAAGTTAGTAAAGACAAAGAAGGAGTTTTGAGGTACAAGAGAAGGATCTGTGTACCGAATGTAGGACATTTGAGGTAAGATGTGCTAACAGAAGCTCATCGGAGTAAGTTTTCGATCCATCCAGGGAGTACTAAAATGTATGATGACCTATAAGCAATGTTCCGGTGGTCGGGAATAAAGAATGATGTGGCATTCCATGTTTCAAAATGTTTGACTTGTCAGAAAGTAAAGATGGAACACCAAACATCTTCTGGAATGTAACAACCTTTTAGAAATTCCACAATGAAAATGAAAAAGTATCGCAATAGACTTTGTGTCTGGATTGCCGAGGACTAGGACAGGATTTGATGCAGTATGGGTGATTGTGGATTGATTGGCAAATTTTGCACACTTTTTTCCTATTCGAATGAGTCATACCTTAGAGGAGTTAGCCAGTCTTTATATCAAAGAGATTGTAAGACTGCATGGTGTGCCTACAACCATAGTATCTGATAGAGATCCTCGTTTCACTTCAAGATTTTGGGGAGCATTTTTTAGAAAGCGTTTGGAACTCAGTTGAGCTTAAGCATTGCGTACCATCCTAAAATTGATGGTCAATCAGAGAGGACGATACAAACCCTATAAGATATGTTGAGAGCTTGTGTGCTGGATCAACCAGTGCCGTTAGTGGAGTTTGCATACAATAGTTACTATGTGAGCATCGGAATGGCTCCGTATGAGGCTCTATATGGATGAAAGTATCAATCTCCACTATGTTGGTATGAAACTGTAGAGTCAAATTTATTGGTGCCTGAGTTAGTAGCTGAAATCATAGAACAGATTAAGAAAATCCACAACAGAATGCTTACCACTCAGAGTTGCCATAAGAGCTACGCCGATCAGAGACAGAAACTGTTAGAATTTGATGAAGGAGATCATGTATTTCTAAGAGTTACTCCAATAACAAGAGTGGGTAGAGCGATCAAGGCAAAGAAATTGAATCCTTGTTATATCGGTTTGTTTCAAATCCGAAAGAGAATTAGGCCGGTGGCGTATCAAATAGCTTTAATACCGCATCTTTTGAACCTGCACGATGTATTTCATGTTTTGCAACTTTGAAATACACTTTTGATGCTAGCTACAATTTAGAACCTGAATCAATTCAATTAAGAGAGAATCTGGCACTTCAAATGACTCCAGTCCGAATTGATGATACCAATATTAAGCAGTTACGCAGAAAAAAAGTTTCGTTGGTAAAGGTTGCTTGAAGTCAAGCTAGAATTGAGGAACACACTTAGAAACTTAAGCCAGAAATGAGAAAAGGCTACCCGCACCTATTTTCAGGTAACGAAATCTGAATTTTGAGGGCAAAATTCTTAATTAGGTGGGTAGGATGTAAATCCTACGAAATAAATAAATAATTAGTTAATAAATTAATTATTATTCAAAGAAATTAGAAAATTTAATTTTTATAGTTTAGAGAAATAGAAATATTTAAAATACGAATTTTGATAATAATTTTAAAGATTTTTGCCTAAAATCGGGCAAACGGGCCGAACTGGTTAGACTAGGCCCAAGGCCAACCCATATAAGCCTTGCTTTAGCCTCCCTTCTTATTCATTAAAGCCACCCACACTGAAAGTAGAGAGGAGAAGGTTAAGAACGTAACCAAAACCCTTATTTCTCCAAAAATTCAATCGTCCATAACTTTCAATCCGGAGCTCTAATTGATGAACCGTCAGTGACCGCGTGTTCTTCTTGAAATTATCTTTAATTCTATCTAAACAAAGCGGTAAGAAATTTTTCATTTCTCACCCATTTTGTCCCCTCCTCAATTTTGGGAAATTCGAGTTTGGGTAATGAGGAATTGAATGATTTTGATGGTTTAGGTGAACTCTAGTAGCGAAAAATCACTAGGTTTTGTGAAATCAATCTGTGGGTAAGGTAAGAAACTATTGAACCCTTGTGAATCATTGAATTAGTGAATCCTATGATGATTATAGTGATATTATGTGAATTAGATTGTGTTCTTGTTGATTTGGAGTTCAATTGGGCGGTTTAGAACAAAATCTGGGTGATTAAGCTTGAGGAATCGATGTTTGGAAGCTTGGAGCTTGTGAAAGGAGAGGTTTTTGAGGTGTTCCGAGCTTAGGGAGGAATCAATCAAGGTATGATTTTGGTTTCTCGTAGTTAATATTTAATGTTATGTGAAAACTTAGGCTAGAAGACCTTAAGATAGGAATGAATTAAATGAATTATTGATGGATTATGTCACTAGGGCTTGGCATTTAGCGCCAGCAACTTAGCAAGATCAAAAGCATTCTGCCGCCCTTTGAGCGCTAAACGCTAGGCAATCCAGTTCAAACTTCACTCTTGGAGCGTCTTTAGTTGGATTTAGCTTTTAATTATTATTTTATCTTTTATTTTAGTTATTTTTATTTATAAACAAAATCTTTTAGGTTTAGAATTTATTATTTCATTTTAATTGCAAATGAAATTAGGTTAGATATAAAAGGAAAAAGATTCATCCTTTGTAGGGGCTTCGCACTCCCGCACTTTGACATTTTCTGAACCCTAGTTTTCTCTCTAAAGCATGAGCCACTAAACCTCCTTGGTTAAGGTTAGGAGCTCTGTTTATTTCTATAGATTGAGACTATTGTTTTTCTATTTTAATTAAGTGACGAAGACATTGACAGTTAAATAGGTTAGAGGAGACTAAATCGCTAAGACATTAGGGTTTAGTCACTGACAGTTTGTCATGAAATGAATCTTGCATGATTAAAATAGTTAGTATGAAAACTTAATCCAGAAAAGTAAATATCTTCAATACCTTAACTGCTTTCTCTTGTATACTTCACACCATTTTCACTGTTTACATTTTTTACTCTCTGAACTACTATTTAATGCTTTTTGAACTCCCAAAACATCACTTTCTGCTTGCCTGACTAAGGAGTCATTCGATCATTATTGCTCATTCCATCAATCCTCGTGGGATCGACCCTCATTCACCTGAGGTACTACTTGGTACGACCCGGTACACTTGCAGGTTAGTTAGTTAATCTAGAAATTTCGCACCAGATGTCTGATTCAATTTTGTAAACGGTTGCTATTGGAGTTGGTTGGATTTTGGAAAAAATTTAATATTAGAATTGACTTAATTTTTGAAATAATTTGACATTGAAAACGATTTAAATGACCGAGAGGTGTTTGGTTTGGTGGTTGGGACCCTTTAAAGGTGACAAAAGTTCAAATTTTAGAGGAGATACTATCGAAATCTTTATAAAAATTGGAGTTTTGATTTGAATTGTTATTTTAAAAAGAAAAAGATTATTATATGGCTTGTATATTTGAGACTAATTGTTGACCCTATGTCGCAAGATGTGACCGAGCACTTTAACTCCCTGAGTTCCCCCATGGGCACGCATATATATTTAAATATTATTGAGCTTGGCGTTTGACTCTATGAAATATTATATTATTGAGCTTGGTGTTTGGCTCCATGGAATATTATATTATTGAGGTTGTAGTTTGACTCCATGGATATTATTTTTGCGCTTGGGGATGCGCGTACCAAGGGATTGTCCAACGGTTAGCTACGAGGACATGTCAAGTTGGCTGTATAACTGACAGATGAGACTTATCAGCCTTAGGATAGGCATACATCATATGCATTTGTTTGTTTTTCTTGAGTGTGCATTGTTTTGGTATGTTTAACTACTTAACTATGCTTATCTACTACTTGTTCTACTTGCTATAATTGTACGTCTATCTATATTTTCCTTGCTTGAATTATATGTGTATGTTTTCTAAGAGACCTATCTTGGCAGAGGTGTGCAGGGGGTTTGTTCCACCAATGATTTGGAGGATTGGAGGAGACAAAAAGTGAAGTATTAGGTTAAATTTAGATTTAGATCTTAAATACCTTAGATAACTTAATTCCTGGTTTAGTTGAAGTATTAGATTTAGAACTTGAAGTATTAGTTTCGCAAGTCAAGTCTGGAGCTTGATATCTGTATTTTGAAACTTTGATCTGTATATTATGTTTTTAGCTTTCTTTTGATCTTACCTACCCATTTTATGATCATTCATGCGAGTGTAACACGATTTTCTGTTTTCGCTTTTGCTTAGCTTCTTCTTCAAGGCTCCTAGTTACAAAATTCTTTCAACTATATTTATATATGTCTTTTTTTTAGAAGTTGTAATAGCTCCCCACCTCTACTTTATGACTTAAGCGTAAGGCCTTGTGTGATAGGGTGTTACAAGGCTTTCCATAATTGGTTTTGTTTTCTTTCCATCAGAAATAGTGACCCACAAATTCCCCCATATCTCTTCCTTGAAGCAACATGGTTATTAAGCTCTTAGTTACTAAGAAAAATAAGTTAAAATCCGAAGCTCATAAAAATCCATAAAAATAAGTTAATTCCAAAATCTAAATAAAGTAGAACCATCATGTTTGAGGAATCATTGTCATCATCTTCACCCATATTTTGGTCCTCCCTCACAAATTAATAGTATATTCTTAAATCAACATCAATTATTGTATTTAGTGAGAAGAAAAAACAAATAATTATTTCATCAAACACTTGGAGTGCTTGAGAATTTGAAACAACTCAATTAAGAGAAACTAAAACTCATTAACTATTGTTATATCAAATAGCAAAGCATTCAGAATATGCGAATGAAATGTAAATAAATGAAGTGAAAAGGGAAGGAGAAAGAAACAAAAAAGATTAAAACAAAATCACCCTTTTGTCCTATGTCTTTGGCAAGAACAAAATCAAAACAAAAGAGTAAATTAAAACCAAATCAAGAAGAAAAAGATTAATGTGAACCAAATTGAATTCTAAAACAAAAAAAGGCAAAAAAAAAATTGAAAGACGATTTTTTTAGATACCAATAATCTCAACGAAGAAGTTGAGCAGACCTAGCGATGGGACCAGAGAAAGCAGGGAGCAGGTTGGCGATGGACCCACCAACAAGGAAAAGTACGATGCAACTGATACTGACGAGCGGAAGTACACGGCGGCAAGGATTCGTGCATGGAAGTGTATTTCGTGCCTCTGCTCCCATTTGTGTTCGAAGAAAAGATGGAAATCACTACAAGAATATGGCTGATTAGCTACCGCAAAGAGAGTCGTAAAATAATCGCTAATCTGACGCAAAATATAATTTGTGACAGATTAGCTACCGCCTAGCAACTAATACTTTCCTCGCTAATTACAAGTCGCAGATCAGTGAGGCAAACACAATAGTCGCTAATTCATCGTAAAGTCTTTTAGCTACCGAATAGATAGTTGCAAATCCGTCACTAAAATAAAAGCTAATTCCATATAAGAAATAGACTAAAAGGTAGTCGCTAATTAGCGACAAATTCTACTACAGCAGAATCATCGCTAATTTCAAGCTAACTTCGTAGACAAAATGAAATGCTTAGTTAACGCTAATTAGCAAGAAATTTTCCGAACCTAATTTGTCACAAATTGTCCGCTAATATGATCGCAAATCTGTCACAGTTTGTAACAAATCTATAGCTAATCTTTGAAAATCCTTAATTAAATTTGTAGGAATTTTGTCGCTAAACCAAAGTTATTTTATATGAGAAAATAGAATTATGAAGTACTCGCTAATTTGCTAAGAAATAATATGTATTTAATTAGTTGAACTATTATCGCAAATGTCATTGCAAATTCTTTTTAACCTAGTAACAAAAAAATTAGATTTTGTCACGCTTTTAAAACGTGCCAAAAATGCAAAAAATGTAGCGATATCTTTTTACCACGCTTTTAAAGCATGCCAAAAAGTGGAGATACAGCCACGCTTTTAGAAACATGCCACTAAGTTGGTTTTGGCTACGCTTCAAATGCTTGCCAATAAGAGACATACATCCACGCTTTTGAAGGGAGAAAATAAGAAAGTATAAAAATTTGATTTTTTATTGATTTACATAATTATTTACATGCTATAATTATAAATAAAAAAATTACAATTCTATAACAAAACTAATAATTTAATTAACACTGCGAATGTAATGCCAATAAGCCATAACAACTTCTTTGTTTCAAGCTGAAATATGAAGAAAAATGCTTGACCCATTTTTGGAAAATTTACCGAGAAACCATCAATTGAGTGTTGATTACCTCATCAGTTCTGCAAATTACAAAAAAGCAACACAAATCAATAGAAAAATGGGAAATTTTTTGTCCATACATGAGGTTATAGAACTATAAGCCAAACTAACCCGTGATGGAAAATTCTACAAACCAATTCATAGAAGAAGATCACCAGAGAAGTAGCAAGAAATTCAACAAAAAAGAAAAGAAAAGAAATTCATAATCATAAAGAATCCAACAACAGTCAAAATCATAGGCGCTGCACTACACTACACATTATCATGTGATTCTTGTTTGCATGCAAAAGAAATTAATCAAGATAGACTGGAAACTACTCTCCCATGCATAACATCTAAGCCATGTCAGAAAAGTCAACAATAGAATGGTTAGAACTTGATATTTAACTATATTTAAAAAAAAATTATTATGAAGTTCAAAAGAACATACTTTACAGTGTTCATAGCTGCCAAAACTTCATTCATAAGGCCAATTCTCTTGTCTGTACATTGTAATCCTTCCTTAGACAACTTCTGCATTCTACTTATGATAAATATCTGCTCCAACAAAATGCAACATTAAATTCAGGGAATCTTATAAAATTAATTCAAGTTTTTTAGTATGGTTAACAACCCACACTATTAGCTTATGAATGAATTTCTTAAAAAATAGTTTTATATCCATTACCACCTCAGTACATTAATGCAAAGAGACTAGAGAATAAAAGATATGCAGAGAGGAACAGAAGCAGTATACTGTAATAAGAGTGCATTTCAACTAAATAGATTCAAAGCAGTGTAGGGGTAAAACAAACTAAAGAAACCAGGTGAACTCCTGTACCTTAACGGAAACATAAGGACTAGCATCAAAGCGCCCAAAAGGGAAACAACACCTAGTTGTTGATAAACAAGAGGTAATGCGAAACGGAGCTGACCACAAAGTATGAAGTGACTGGCATATTTGCTGTTTGGGTAAAAAAAATCCAGACGTTAATTGCAAAACAGCAGTATTAAAACATCAAACATATTCAGAGAATGTTTGTGGCACAAGAATATAGAAAATGCATAAACCCTGGAATTAAGCTACAGTAGTACAGTGACTAAATTGATCACAAGCTAACCTCTCTAATGACATCATTAAGACCAGGACAGAGGCCTCCACAGGTAACAATTGCAACCTTTACTTCTTTTGGTTTATAATATATCTTTTTCCGCGGCCCAGTTCGATGAACCCTAAAATGAGTTCAATATCTCTCAGCACATATGCTAATCTGATAAAATAAGATGAATTACAAGACTTAAAAAGATATTAAAACCAAAAAGCAGATGTAAGCAACTATTTGGTAAAAGAAATTTATCCAAATCTAGTGAAAGCAACACAAAGTCCCAATCATGATGAATAAAAATAGTAAAAGAAATTGGCAACAAGGCAGTATTTATTTAAGTATGAATATAGAGTGCAAAAAAGCCAATTATTCTTTTTGAAATTAAAAGACAAAAATTAGATATTTATTCCATAGTAGTGGCATGATTGCTTTCGTACCAAAATGTTAATTAAAATACAAATTTAGACTGACAGAGAACAATGAAGAACATAATACCTCCTTTTTTATTTTGGTCTGAACTGGTTGATTAGTTTTAACAATTTCTTCTACAATTTTAAAATATTTCAAACTTAACTACAATAGCATCAACACATAATGAACAATAATGTCTTGACAGTTATAAAAAAATGAAGAAGTTTACCAATGCGATGCTGATTAGAACTGGAGAAAAAAAAATCACCAGAAGCAGAATTATACCCAAAAGATGCTCATCTACTTACAGCAACTTGACTTAAAAATGAGCAGCAGTTACTCCTTTTACAGTGTTTCCTTTTATAGCAACACTGGCGCAATACACATGCATTTTCACAAACACATAGAGAGCAACAACAACAAGAAGGAGGAATGATAAGTACCTTGAGTTATTTGGATCCTGACCTGAAATTAGCACAATCAGCCGCACCAAGCCACCATTTTTTAAGTTAGTTCTACATCCCTGCAATGATCGAGAAAATAATTAAACTAAATTAAAAATAGACAATGGCTTCCTTAAATTAGATCAGGCCATTTCAAAAGCCAATACACATTCAGAAATAAAACACATTCAAAAGCTAAAATCCCCAAATTAACCGGGACAACAATGGCATCAATTCCAACAATACTCCAGTAACAGCGGCATCGGTAGTCCCAACAACAGTGACCATGGCTGCAGGCAAAATAGAGAGTTCAAATTCAATGGAATCAGAAATGGAAACAAATTCAATGGAATTGGAAATAGAGATAGCTTACAGTGAAATAACAAAGCAGTAACAACAAGGTTTCCAGGCAGCTCCAGTGGCGGTAGTGGCTCCACCAAAAATTTAAGAAAACAGGGTAATGGAACGGCAGCAGCTCCGGGAAGGTATAGCTCGATGGCGGACTTCACCCACGACCAGAGGCACGACGGCGAAGCCTCCAGCAGTGGCGACAAAATGCGCGACAGTGCCGGTGACTTCGCACAGCATGACGGCGACGGGACTCCCTCTGCCGGCAGTTCCCGCGACAGCTTCGTTCGTCACTTCTCCTCTCTCGCTTCCTCTGGCGCGCTTGCTTTCTCTCCCTCTGCGAACAGCGACGGCAACAGCGTGGAGTACGGCGGCATGGCGCAACGGCAGCGGTGAAACGGGCTTGATGAAGGCAGAACGGCGACGGCGAAACTGACAGCGGCAAGACGCGGCGGTGACGACATCTTCCTCTCTCACAGGCTTGTGCGTCGCTCTCTCACTCCCTCCGTGATGGCACAGCGGCAGCGAGGTGGTAGTAATGCCCACCACACCCTCTCCGTTTCTCTCTCTTCCCTCTTCTCCACATCTTCTTCCTTCTTCCCGGAACCCCCTCTTCTTTCTTTTCCCTTTCTTTCTTTTTTTCCCCTTCCCTGATTCTGTTTTCTCCCTTTTCTTTCTTATTTTTCATGTGTGTACGGCGGTAAGGATAAGAGATGTGAGGGTTAGGGTATGAGCAAAATTAGGGTTTTTGATTTTCAATTATAATTAGAAATTAGAGATTTTATAAAAGAATTTGAATATAATAGATATTTAGGTAAAATTAAAGGGTAGAATAATAATTTTAAAATTAAATATATTCTATCAAAAATATTTTAAAAATATTATTTATCAATATATTGTTGAGTTAAAATAATTATTTTTAATTTAAATTATAAAATAAACAAATTAATTATACTTTGTAAAGTACAGTTTAAATCTGAAATATCAATTATTTAATTTAAATAATTTAAATTTATTATTTTTTTTATTACCAAAACTTGATTTCGAATTATATAAAATAATCAATTTCAATAATACCAAATATCCAATTATATTAAAGATAATATAAAAAAATCTTAATTAATTTAAATTTCAATTAGGGATAAGTATTATTTTGATCCCTAAAGTTTAGGAACGGAATTGAAATCGTCCCTCACATTATTTTTTTTATTTAGAATTGTCCTAAACATTTTATTTTGTATTAAAATCGATCTTTTTAATAAAATTTTTAATTTTATTACTAAATTACTCATACTTTAATAAAAAAAATTATAAGATTTAAAAAAAATAAAAGAAAAGAATGCATTTGGGGGAGGGGGATAAAGGAAAAGTGTACACAAAAGGGAGGGGGGAAAGGGAAAGGGGAAAGGAAGAGAGGGAAGGGGGATCGGAAGGGGAAGGGGAATATGGGAGGGGAGACGGAAGCGGCGGCAACACGGTGACTACTCACCACCATAGACGCATCTTCTCCATCTTGGCAGGCTCCCTCTCTCTGTCTCTCTCTCTCTCTTCGGTGGCGACGCGATGACCTCCACCTCGCGGCGAGAGGAGGCTGAGCGGCGGCTCGGCGCGACGCATTCCTCACCTTGACAGTGACGCGTGTAACGGCGGCGACCCCTCCTCCTTGCTCACTGGCTAACGTCCCTCTCCCTCTCTCCCCTGGGTGCGACACGATGGCGACGGACGTGTGTGATGGCGGCGACTCCTCCCCCTTGGTCACTGGCTCGCCGTCACCCCTTCTTCCCTTTCTCTTTTCTGCTTCTGCTTGAGCTTCTGCTTCTGTGTCTTCTTCTGCTTCTGCCTTTGCTTCTAATTCTAATTTTGATTTGTTATTTTCTGATTTCATTGTTGTTGTGCGTTGATTTTGTTGTTGAATTTGATATTGTTTAATCTGATTTGGTGTATTTGGTGGTGGTAAAGATGCTGATGGTGGTGGTAAAGGTGCTAGTGGTGGAGGGTATTTTTGTCCATAAAAAGTTAAAAGGACGATTTTAATACTAAATAAAACGTTTAGGACGATTCTAAATAAAAAATTACGTGAGGGACGATTTTGATTCCGATCCTAAACTTTAGGGACCAAAACAATACTTATCCCTTTCAATTATTATCAAAATTACTTATGACTCCTAATTACTTTTAAAATTCAATGTATCATAAAGCTTTATTTAATGTATCATAAATATAATTTTCCAAAAACTCAGATTGTTACAGCAACATGAAATAAGGACTAAATAAGGACTAATATTTTTTCTCACAAATTAGTAGCAACATGAAATAAGTGAGAAAATTCTATTAGTTGTTAAGCAGTCGCTAATCCCTCACTAAATAAGCTTTTGATTAGTGACTTAATTGCGACCACTTACTTCTACATTTTCTCGGTTAGTTTTGTATTTGTTATAACTCTACGATGGATTTCCAACGAGATTAGCGAGTAATTTGCTACAAAATAGATAGGATATAGCTTTTGCTTTGCGACGAAATTGCAGTTGCCAAGTTGCTCGCTAAACTAAACTTGCGACTACTTAGCAACAAATATATTTCGCTCGCCAATCAGCGACTTAAAATCAGCGAACGAAGTGTGTCAGTTGTTAAACGGTCGCAAATTTCTCGCTATTTAGGTCCTAGTTGCTCAATATTCGTATTTCCACTTTAGCGACTAATTAGCAAGGAACACTTCCCTAGCTGAATGATTTATACATTGCGACGAGTTAGCGACGATTATCTTCTGTCGCTATTATAATTTTGAATTTGCCAAAATTATGCGACAAATTAGCGAAAAACTAGTTGCTCACTAAAAATAAAAACTTTGGTGACAAATTTGCTAGGAAATTGTCCATCGCAAAATGCATTTCAAGTCTTTGTGACGGATTAGCTAGTAACATTGTTCCTCACTAATTAGACTTTTTGCACAAAGTTTATTTAGCGACGAACTAGTGTGTAAATTGTTTCTTGCTAATTGTATATCAAACAATTGCGACGGAGTAGTGACAATAATATCCCTCGCTAATTAATTTGTGACTAATTTGCTAGAACATTGTCACTCGCTAATTAATTTGTGACAAATTAGCGAGAAAATTTTTCTCGCTCTTTTTTTAGCTACAAAAGTCAATTTGTGAGAAACAAACTTACTCGTGAATCTCTCGCTAATCAGTCGTTTTTCTCAAGTTCAGATATTTTGTGACCGCTCATTTATTTTGTCGTTAGTGCGTCACTAATTCCTCGCAAGTTAGTGATAGATTAGTGACAAAAAATATTTCTCGCTAAAATTCGTCGCTAATTTGTCAAATTCTTGTAGTGAATCTGCTGATTCTTCACTATATATATCCAATACAGTACCGCAACTGAACCCAACCCGCAGCTCAGAAATGACGCGATTCCACCATTTTGTGGCAAGTTCCAACACAGACACTAATTTATTGTCGTTATCCTCCGTTTCTTTTGTAGTAATAGTTGGGAACCATTAAATTATTTGATAAATTTGAGTAAATTAATATCTAACAATTTTTAACTATTAATATCATATGAAAATAATTAATTACTTAAAAAAATTTTAACTATTAAGTATACGCAAATTTTCACATAAAATAAGTTCCTTAAAAAGTTACAATACTACAAAAAATTAAATATTAGATATGTTTTATTCCTTCATCTCTTTTATACGATCTAATAAGGATTTATCAATTATAAATCCAATCTTACGATTCTTTGGATTTACTTGGTACTTGCTTTAAAAAAAAGTTGTATATTGAGCTAGTAATATCTATCTTTCTATTATATTAGATTGCCGCACTTAATAATAAAATTAACATGGCATTCTGGTAAAAATATTTTTTAATTTATTTCATTTAATTTATTAAATCAAATAAATTATTCTAATTATTTGTATCAATTAATTAGTGTATGTATTTGTGGCAATGTATGAAATAAAATTTATTTCTTGTATTGATATTTAAAATATGTTTTTAAAAAAAATTATCATGAATATATTTTACTTATATAAAATTATTTATATTTTTTTGTAATTTATATAAACACCAAATCGACAACAACGACGACGATATATTGATCGTACTTTTAAGGTCTTATATGTGTTATAAAATTTTATTCGAATTGTAACAATTCCACTAACACATTCTATTCCATGATTATTTTATCCTATTTTTTTATTATTATTTATGGTTATAATGAGAAGTTATTCTATTTAGAATTTTATATAAAATAAATTTTAAAAATATTTAATATTATTAAAAATATTTTTTTTTAATAGTTGTATGTTTTTAAAATACTAATACATAGATAAAGAAAAAATAAAAAGGATCGAAATAAAATTATACAGAATGCGTCAAAAAACAAAATTTTAAAAATACTACCTAAAATAAACTAATAATGGGATTTCTAACAAAGAAGATATAAAAAATATTATTTTATTATCAAAATTTAATTTAAAAATTATGTTTAAGAGATTAATATATTTATCCTTTAAAGTGAGTCTATACATTTAATTATAATACTTTTAAGATTAAAAAAACTATTAATAATTAATATGATAATTTGATTTTCTAATTTAATAACAAGTAAATGTATGATTGTACTATGATTTATATAATTTGAATTTAGTGAATTAATAATAAATTAAAATATTAAGTTTCTCCTAATAACATAATCATATACATTCTATCACTAGTTAATTTAAAGTATTATATATTACACGTATTCTAACTTTAATAATATATAAATATTTTTTTCATAATCATATATTAATATACACGTTCTTTTTCCATAAGTATAATACTTTTAAGATTAAAAAATAAATTATTAATTAATGATATAATAAAAAATATCAAAATAAAATCATATTTAATATATCACAAAACAAAATCTCAAAATAACTACCTTAAACAAATATAATCATAAAATTTTCAACAATAACAAAATTTGTAATATTATTTTATTTTTAAAATTAAAATTTAAAAATTACGTTTAATAGACTAACATATTTAAATTTTAATTAGAGTTTATGTATTTAATTATAATATTTTTAAAATATAAAATAAATTATTAATTAATAATATAATAATTTAGTTCTCTGATTTAAAAACAGATAATTTTATACAATTATAGTATAATTTTATATAATTTATATTTAGTATAATTAGTAATAACTTTCTCCTAATAATATAATCATATAAATTGTTACTATTAATTGATTTAAAATATTAATACACGAATTTTAACTTTAATAATATATAAATATTATCCTTTTAATAATACCATACTAATATCCACATTCATTAATATTGGTTATGAATATTATAATATATTAATATACGTAAAATATTATGCAGAACAAATATATATTTAAAAGCATTATTTTTTTATACACATTTATTATTATTGACAAAGAAATACTATTACTATTTTAAATAATTTAATTTTTAATTTTTGAGAGATCGAAAGTATATCAAAATTATATGACATATATACTATTATATTAGCATCATTTTTTATAAATTTACTTGGATATATCTATTATATATCTCTAATTTTATAACTAAAATATGCTACATGTCACTTTCTTATTATGATTGGAATCAAATTTTTTTTTCCAAAATTAAGAAATTCTCTTCTCCTTACTAATTTTACAACTAAAATGTGCCACATATCACTCTTTTATTTTAATTGAAATTAAATTTTTTCCTCCAAAATTAAAGAATTCTTCCCTCCTCCTCACTAATTTTACAACCAAAATATGCCACGTGTCACTCCCTCATTGCAATTGAAATCAAATCTTTTCCTCCAAAATTAAAGACTTCTCCAATCCTCCCTCTTCCTTTCTCAATTTCTCTCATTCCTTCAACCACTCTATCTATTTTATATATCATTATCAATATCAATTAGTAATTACTAATTTGACAATCAAAATGTGCAATATATCATTCTTTAATTGCATTAAAATTAAAATTGAAATATACCTATATTATGTATCATATATTACTATCTAATTTAATAATCAAATTTGTCACACACTACAAGGTTTTTATTTATTTGTGGTAGTTTTTTTCTCTTATTTGTGAAGTTTATAACCCCCACCAAATGGTTTGTGGGGGTTTCTAAAATCCCTAAAATTTGAGTTGCACGAGGTCTTTTGTGGGGGGTTTTTAAAAACCTCCACAATCTATTCAGTGGAGATTTTTGTGTGTGTTTAGTGAGGTTTTATATTGAATTTTTGTGGCATTTCTTGGTCAATGTTTGTGGCAGTTCAAAACCCCCACAAAAAGACATTTCCATTTTAAAAATAAATGCTATTTTGTGGAGGTTTCAAACCTTCACAAACCTGTCAATATAATTTTTAAAAATTAATTTACATTATTATTACACTACTGATCATTTATTATTAAAAAAAGAAATAAACAAGACATTAAAAATGTAAAATAAAATTAAAAGAAAAGAAATACTTTAAAACAAAATATAGTACACTACCATTATTTTCCAATCACATTAATTACAACTACAAATGAATTGTATATTTATACCAGTAGAATCTAACAGCAACTCAAATAAACCTATTCCAAAAATAAAACTGTCCAAATGCTTTATAACATCAAAGAAAGTCTAAACAGCACAATGAGAAAATGAGTTATTAAGCCATTGAATTAATAACATGCTAGTGGTTAACATGTGAACATATGCAAGGAAAACATCTCTATTCTTGGTGAAAATGAGTCAGGACCAATCTTCATTTCACTAAACATGTCTATTAGATATATTAACAAGGCCAATTGACATACGTACAAAGCTTCACTACAATATTGATGCATCTCCAGCATCTGCCAATCAAAGAAATGAAACTCCTTCAAGATTTTAATACTCAGTTACAAGAGAATACAACCCTAAAAAGAATGACAGAGGCACACTGCAAACTTTTTTCAGGAACGATGACAACAGGTGTTGCTTTGCAGTGGTGGAAGCAGTACTCTCCAACACTTTCCTGTAGCACACTGAACAAAGAAGAAACACACTCTTGCATCAGAAATTCAGAACAGTATTGGATAACTACAGAGGGAATGGAGAGGCAAACCTTTGAATTAAGCTTCTGCCTCTTAATCCTAGAACTACAGCCACAGGTTTGATCCTCTCTGCTTCCTGCAAATTACATTTCCTGCATCACTTTGCAATCCGAGCCACTTTCTTCACCTGCATATAACATAACAAGGATTATTAACTAGGTACTATTGGATCGGAATGTCCACGGTACATTTGAAGTTCATGCCTAGCAAAAGCTAGGTGTAACAGAAACAAAGTGTTAGAACAAGAAACATGAGAAGAATGATCAAATTCATTCATTAAGTGTTTATACATACTCATTAAAAGGTGTAAAAATTTACTTGCTGCTCCTATATCTATATCTTTTCCCCTGAAAGCACAGTGTTATGATTATGAAATTGGCCCAAGCCCAAGCTTTAATACACTACTATGAAAGAAAAATAAGACAAGAAAATAAAAAGGAAGACTGGTATGACTTTCTTCTAGACCTCCATTTGTGGAGTTCTGTTTTTTCATCCTCATTTTGGTCTTGATGTCAAGCTTTTGTCAATTTGCAAGAATGACAAACCTTCTATGACTCAATAATAGCATAGTACCTGCTTCTTATCTAGTTTTTCCAAATTTACCCCTTTTTTCTTCTTAATTCAGTTTAATTTACTTTAATTGGACCGAGAATTAATCCCATTGGTTCAATATTGAGAACTTCTTTCTATAAGTTACTTGTGGATTAACATCTGCTACACATTGTAATTAACTATTTTACTCTGAAGAAAGTAACCCCAAGAGTCAACTATTTTGGCAGAATAACACATTATGGAGTAGAGTTGATATCAGGAAACAGTAGCTACACGATTCTGAGCGCAATGATATAATCTAGAATGTAACACTTCTCAGACTTATCTCACAAACTCTGGATGGCTTCAGTTCCAATGATATAATCTAGAAAAAATATAACAATCTTAATCTAATTTAACTAATAATATTAGAAATAAATACATTAAAATTGTCATTAAAAACCAGAGTAGCACAACGGGAAAAATGTCAATGTAATTTACCCTTTATTAATTTTTCGAGGAAGGATTTTACATTCTTTTCAGGTTTTAACTTATGGTCTCTAATTGTGCTTCCAAAATTTATTAGGAAAGAGATGCCTCTATAATTCAAGAATTCAAAATACATCTGTGATGTGCCTTACCTTGAACTGTCTCTTGGTGCCATAACTATTGCAACGGCTTCTGGAAGCATAATCTGAAGAGAGAACATACATTTACATAATCAATGAAATAAAGTATAAAGGAATCACCTAATAAATAATAACTTAGTTCCATAGAGTAACAAAGGAGTGCAGAAATTTATGCCAAATTATATGGCAGGTCCATAAAAAATTTCAGGAGCATAGAAACTTGTATGCTCTATATGAAGTATACTCTAAATTTTATGTTCAGTAGATAAAGATCTATAGCTGAATCTATCATGATAGTTATGAGTACAAGAATTTGACATAAAAGTAAAAAACACCATCATTAAAAACAACTTTATGAGTACTAGATAAAGTGCATCCAACTCTTAATAAGCTTTGCAAAGATTTAGAATATAATAGCAAGATACATACCAAGTCTAAGTACACTACTACAAGCAAAATAACCACCAAGATTTTTCCCACTATCAGCCAACAATTTTACAATCCCATCCAACAATAAAAGAAAGACATAAAAGAACATATTTCAGAATAACCAGCTGGAGATAGAGAAAAATAGAGAGAAGAAAAAGAAGAAAGAAAGAAGAGAGGATGACCTGTAATATAGGCGTTAGGTCCTTGAGTCCACCAACTAGCACATGCATCAAATAGCAGAGCAACAACTTCTGTGCTCTGAGCCTTTAAAAAAACCAACAAACTAGAATCATGTAGTAACAAGTTATCACTTATCACCATATAATGACACCTGTAGTAATTGTATAGAATTTCGTGACTCTAATTCTAAAATAAACATTAAGTGTAGCAAGTTCAAGATAGTTCGGTCTCCTAAGATATTCCATGTAGTATTGCAAAATAAAAATTCATAGAGTTAAGAAGCATTATTAAAAATAACTAAGTAGATAAATATAGTAATAACAAAAGATAAAAGACAAATGGCAATTAATAAAAAAAGTTTTGAGGATGAAACCAAATATTCCACTCGAAACAAACCTTTTGGAACATGGGGTAGCACTAGAATAGGAAGCCTGCATGAAGAAGTGAACAATAGTATATAAGTAGAGATCATACTGAAAAACAGAAGAAAAATTGAGACAAAAATAAGGAACATAACTTATCCTTCAAGAGTATAAAGATTTCTCTTTATGTAATGCCACAAGCAGAAAGCAAATATAGCAACTAGTATGATCAAGCTTACTTGTTCCACATATAAGACATTACTCGAGCCTCATTTAGAAGGCCGTGATCTTCCAAAACTACAGCAACAACATCATAACCTCGAAGAGTCAAGCTCTCATAAGCAGAAATTGTTCCAGAAATGTGCAAATAGCGGACCTAGAAAAATGTGCAAGCCTTTTGCATTAACATATAAATTGAGACATATATTCATTTGAAATTGAAATTGTAACTAAAGTACCAAAATTCTGGAGCACCAAATTCACTTATATAAGTCACATTAAAGTGATCCAGAAGCACCGGGACTCGCAACTCCACCTGCAGTTTCCACCACACACATAGAAGGTATTGAAGACTTTGTGGAGAATTGTTGCTTCTCTCTGGAACCCTTTAGATTCTTTTCCCGAAAATCACAATATTAAGTTTGTTAATTAATCCTACTAAAATTCTTTCATGTTAAACTATTATTCTAATATTATCTTACCTTTGCTTTCGGCATTGTGTTTTTAGCATTAAGCACTTTGATTCCATTACTGCTTTCACCTGAGAAAGAAAGGAAATTTCAGTTATAGTACTAAGAACTTCTCAGATATTGTTCCGAAGGTTACCTGAAACTGGAGGTCGATCTCGGATGAGATTTGCTGTTGTGACTAGAACTGTCGTGTCTGACTTATTGGACTTGGTGGTGCTGCTGATCCTTCGTCACCGGAGCGTGGTGGTACCTGTAGGAGACTCCGATGCTTAAGTTAGGATGTGCTTTAGGTAGGTTTTTTGTAGAATCAGAGTATGAGTTATACCTGCGTGCTCCAGTGTATTTATAGTAATGTTGAGTGGCCTTCCTTGAGATAAGATAGTTATCTTTTCTTATCTTTTAGGGGAACCGCCTTATCTTTCTAGGCTTTGCCACCTTTGGAATGGGCTGCGTTCCTTTGTTTGGGCCTGCTTGGGCCTCTATGGTGATTTTGGCCGAACTCTTTAAGAAGAGGTCGGAGGCAACCCAACCTGAAAAAGTCAGTCGCTTTTGTCTTTAATAAGCTCGAGTCACATAGCTCAGGACAGGGTATGAACAGTGCCTCTGCTTGAGCTCGATCTTACCCTTGAGGTCGTGTCTTTAGACTTCGACCCCTTTGAGGAAGTCGTGCTCGATAATTTTGCCTTTAGTCGACCTCTTGCATAACTCCTGGTGGGATTCCTTGAATGCGAAGCATTTTCCTTATTCTCTTTTTTTAATTGCTGCGCGCGTTATGCTTCCTTGGGAACGTGCGAGGGTTTAAAAGCTCATTAATTTCCCTTTGTCGTTTCCTCTTTTTCCTCTTTTGCATTTCATTTTAAGATTTAAAGAATCCTTTTTCAGTTTCTTCTTTCTTTTCTCTCCTTCATTTGTTTGTTCACTGAGTGCTTCGTTGTCTGATTTTCACGCCCCCAAGCTTTCTCTCTTCTTTGCTCAGGAGTCGTTCGTTGGCGTGGACTTGATCATCGTTTCTGTCTGAGCTGCACTTGTTTCCTTTTCTTCCATAGGTCGGTATTCTCTTTCCTTTTTATACTTTGATGGTCGTCTTTATGTGTTCTTTCACTGTTGCATGTTTTGCAAAGTTTTGATATTTATTGGTTTTGCCTTGAGAAGCTTGATTCTTTTTGCAAAAGATTGCATTTTTATGGTGTCGTGATTTTCTCTACTGCTCCTGTTTGAGGAAGATGTGCGCCTCTTAGGTTTCTTGATAGTTTCGCTTTCATATGGCCTTTTGCGTTTGTTTGCTGTTTGTAAGAAAAAACGCTAGCACATAGGTAGAATTCCTTGCATGTTTCAAGGGGGTTACTGGTGGTTAGGGCTTCCAATTTTTGCGTCGCTTTCCCTTTTCTTTGCCATGTTGCTGCCTCCAAAGGGTGCCCTTGGATTTTGCTAAGTATTCTTTGTTTTTCATGGATCCTGGGGTGCCCTTTTTGTTACCCCACCTCTGTGTTTATTGGTTGTTCCTTCTCTTTTTTGATTTTGTCCGAGTTGTTTAGTAGTGACCCCTGTTATCTTCCTTTGATGTAGGTGTAGTTTTCTGTATGTCTTCTTGAAAAAATATTGTTGAGATGTCTACTAAGATCCCTGATGGCATGTCTGACTGGCTAGACTCTATAGTCCTAATGTGTGTTACAGTGGCTGATCCGAAGTACTGCGAGAGACTTAGGAGATTCCATTGGATTTGTAGCAATAGGAATGATGAAAAGAACTATGAGTTGGTGTCGCCTGACCTGGAGGAGAGGGTTAGCTTTCCTTCCTTAACTCAGGAAGAACGGCCCTTTTTCTATGCCTACGACTACTTTTTTAGCCTGTTGAGTATCCACCTTTCCCTTTTCTGCTTTTGAGACCGACCTTTTATGGGCTTGCAACGTAGTCCCTTCCCAGCTTCATCTGAATTCTTGGGCCTTCATTAAGATTTTTCAGCTGTTATGTCAAAAGTTAGGTGTCCGACCTTCCATATCTCTCTTCCTTTATCTGTTCGTGTTGACCAAACCTGGGGTAGCCAAGAAAAAGGCCTCCTGGGTCTCGTTCCAGGCTACCCAGGGAAAAAAGGTGTTTTCTATGTATGATAAATCTTTTCGGGACTTTAAGAACTACTACTTTAAAGTCCGAGCTGTTGAAGACGTCCACCCTTTCTTTTTAGATGAGAATAACGAGCTAACTTTTCCTTTGTGTTGGCAAAAAGATATAGTGGCTACTAAGTATTCTTGGGAGAGCCTGGATGAGGTTGAACAGGCCTTTGTAGGTGTTTTAGAGGAGAACTGAGGGGAACCTCCTCATCTGGACAGAAAGAGGTTCCTAGGAGATCATGCCCTCCTCCGTGCTGAGCTTGGTAGTGTCCGCCTTCTTTTTCTGATGGCCCTCCTCTCTTGTTTGCTGATTTATCCTTTCCTTACTTGTAACTTATTTTTTTGGTTTCTGTTTTCAGAGACGGTAAAATCTACAGACTCCATGAAGACCTTTCGTAAGGCGAAGAAGGCAACCGCTGCACAAAGTATCTCAGCGAAGACCTTGAGGTAAGGATCTTCTCAGGTGCCCCCGAAGAAGCCAACCTCTAATGCTTCTGGACCGAGGAAGATCATTCCGACTCCTCAAGTCTGGACTATTCCTTCTGACCCTGTTCAGCCAACTTCTGGTCCTCCCCCAAAACGACAAAAAAATTGTTGGTTCTTATGATCTGAATAACAAGGATTTTGATGGTGTAGGTTTTCCTACCGAACTGATTGCTCTTCATGGTAAGCTTCCTTTGGATGGTGTATCTATTTTTCACCACCTTGATTTTGTTACGAGTAATAGTATTCGGATGTCGATTATTGGTACGGCATTATCGCAGGTTGTCATGGAGTCCCCCGTTCGTGCCACTAAAGCTTTTATGGAAAATGCCAAGTCTGAATATGACAGAATCAAGGTTTTGAAGGATGAGCTTGATGCTAGGGTTATTAAGCAGGAGTTGGATGTGGAGAGAGAAAAATCCCGAGCTACTGCTGTTGAGGCGTTGGCCAATTTAACTGAGGAAATGGCCAAGAAATCTAAAGAGAGCTACACCCGCACGTATGCCGAGCTGTTGGAGACTAGGGAGAGGCTTCAGTTTGCCCAAGCTGATTGTGCCGAGCTTGAAAGTCATCTGGTGGGCTGTGTGACTAATGCCTATGAGAATTTGAATGCTCAAATCCGAGTTCTTGCCCCTGAGCTCGATCTGACTTTATTTAGTCTGGACAATGTCATGGAGGACGGCAAGATCGTGCCTGCACCGGATGATGAAGATGAGGTTCCTCCTCCTGCGCCACCAGCCAAGGCTTTTGCAACTTCGGCCTCTTCGACTCCTTCTGATGAGGCAGCTCCTACTGGGTGCAATCTTGATGTAGAAATATTGAATAGCCCAGACGGAGTTGTCAATGTCGTCTCTCTCGTGACCAGGCCTCCCTCTCCTAAAGATGCCACTGCCGAAGCATCTTTGAATCCTTGATGACTCTTTTTAATTTTCATATATTCCTGCAGTTTGACTTGTGGACTTTTTATTTTCTGTAAATCTTTTTTGCTAGTCTGCCTATGCTTGACTTCTCTAACATTTGGTTGCTTCTTTGCAACCTTTATTTTGAAAGACAAATATTTAAACTCTTGGGCTGTCTTTTAAATAGCCTTTGAGCCTTGAATGCTTTAATTTGAATGACGCATCTGTTGAACCCTTGATACTCATATGTTTTTATTTTTGCAACCTTTTAGGCTTTGGATGTTTTTATTTCTCGTCTGACCTCCTTGTCCTTGCCCTTTGGTTCATGCGTTTTCTGTCTTCTGCTTTGGCGAAGTGATCCTTGTGGCTAGGCATTTGGCCTTTTAGTGACTTGTTCCAACAACTTTTTAGTGTTCCTTAGAACCTTTTTAGTTTGAACGACTTCTTTGCTGCCCTATTTTGAGCGGAGTTGCTCTCCTCTTAGCCAAGCGTCTTTGAGCATTAGGTTTTTCAACCTTTTTGGCTTTGAATGTCGACCTATCTGGTTTCATCGTCTGGGCTTTTTAGTTATATTCCAACAACTTTTTAGGTAGTGTTCCAAGGGAAACATTTTCTTTATAGTTTGTTTGGATGACTTTTTAATGCCGTTTTGACCTTTCAGCTAAGCACTTCTAGCCTTTCTTTGGCCTTGGCGAGGTGTCTATGTCCCTTTTTAGTGATCCTTTCTCTGGTCTGACTTCTCTGTCAGACCCTCTTAAGTTATTTTTAGTAATCCATTTTTAGTCAGACCTCGTTAGGTCGCTTTTTATGGATTTTTTTTATAACTTCTTGCATTAATCCGCTTCTATCACTTTCACCTTGCCGATCTCTTTGTAATCGGATGATGAATTTGGTTTTCACCTTGCCGACCTCTTTGTGATCGGACGTTGAATTTTTGCGGTTTGCGAGCTTAGATTAATGCGTCTTGGTAGGAAACTTTTTAGGGAATCTGAAACTTTAATCAAATGATAATAGATAAAAATATAAACAAAAGTGTATACATATGAGTGCTTACCCTTCTAGGTCGGGCAATCTTATAGATCTTGGCCTGGCGCCTCATTAAAAAACCTTTTCAGGAAAAAGTGTGCACCTTGACCTAAGATCTTTATCACTTTCTAACAATAGTACCTTCATAGGTTACAAGCATGCCATGACCTTGGCAGCTCTTACCCCTCGAGGTCGGACACCTTGTAGTAACCTTTTCCTAATACTTCTACAACTCGGTAAGATCCTTTCCAGTTAACTGCTAGCTTCCCTTCTCCTGATCGACCTGCTCTGATGTCATTTCGGATTAAAATGAGATCGTTGGTGGCGAGGCTTCGTTGGACTACCTTCTGATTATACCTTAAGGCCATTCGACGCTTTAATGCTTCCTCTCTAATTCGAGCTCTTTCTCGAACTTTTGGAAGTAGGTCGAGCTCCTCCCTTTGAATTTGGGAGTTGGCCTCTTCATTGTAGAGGATCATTCTGGGAGATCCTTCTTCTATTTCCACTGGAAACATTGCCTCCATTCCATAAGCAAGTTGGAAGGGTGATTCTCCTATAGTTGAATGTGGAGTTGTTCGATATGCCCATAGGACTTGTGGGAGTTCTTCAGCCCAAGCTCTCTTTGCATCTTGTAGCCTTCGTTTTAACCCAGCCAATATGACTTTGTTGGCAGCTTCTGCCTGTCCGTTGGCTTGTGGGTATTCTACAGATGTAAATTGGTGCTTTATTTTTAGGTCAGCTACCTAGTTCCGGAAACCTGTATCGGTAAATTGAGTGCCGTTATCAGTGGTTATGGAGTAAGGAACCCCAAACCTTATGATAATATTTCAATATAGGAATTTCCGACTTCTTTGGGCAGTAGCGGTAGCTAGTGGCTCTACTTCAATCCACTTTGTGAAGTAGTCTACGCCTACAATGAGAAACATGACTTGCTCTGAACCCTGGGGGAAGGGTCCGAGGAGGTCAAGTCCCCACTTTGCGAATGGCCAGGGTGATGTGACACAGATGAGTTCTTCAGGCGGGGCTATATAGAAGTTGGCATGCTTTTGGCATGGTGGGCATTTCTTGACAAACTCTACTGCTTCATTTTTGTATGGTCGGTCAGTAGAAACCAGCTCGGAGTACCTTTTTTGAAAGTTCTCGTGCTCCCAGGTGGTTGCCGCACATGCCGCTGTGTACTTCTTCTAAGACTTCCCTCGTATAGGAGTCCGGCACGTATTTTAGGAGTGGTGTTGAAATCCCTCTTCTGTATAGGATGTCGCCCACTATGGTGTAGTACTGTGCTTCTCGTGCTAGCCTTTTCACCTCCTTTTTATCTGTGGGAAGAATCTCAGACTTGAGATAGTTGACTATGGGAGTCAACCATCCTTGATCCTGACTTGATATGGTTAGGACCTTTTCTTCCTCCAAGATTGATGGACTTTTCAATGTTTATTGGATGAGGCTTCTATTATTGCCTGCTAGTTTAGTGCTGGCCAATTTTGAAAGTGCATCAGCTCGGGCATTTTGTTCCCGAGGTATATGTCAGACCTTGATGAGCAGATAATTTATACGCTTTTTGGCATTGTTTTTAGGTAGTTTTTAGTAGAATCTAGCTGCTTTTAGGGATGTTTTTATTAGTTTTTATGCAAAATTCACACTTCTGGACTTTACTATGAGTTTGTGTGTTTTTTCGTGATTTTAGGTATTTTTTGGCTGAAATTGAGGGACCTGAGCAAAAATCTGATAGGAGGCTGACAAAGGATTGCTGATACTGTTGGATTCTGACCTACCTGCACTCAAGATGGATTTTTTGGAGCTACAAAACTCCAAATGGTGCACTCTCAATTGCGTTGGAAAGTGAAAATCCAGGGCTTTCTAGCAATATATAATAGTCCATATTTTATTCAAGTTTAGACGATGCAAACTGGCGTTCAATGCCAGTTCCGTTCTGCATTCTGGAGTAAAATGCCAGAAACACGTCACAAACCAGAGTTAAACACCAAAAACACGTTACAACTTGGCATTTAACCCCAAGAGAAGCCTCTGTACGTGTAAAGCTCAAGTTCAGCCCAAGCACACACTAAAGTGGGCCCCGGAAGTGGATTTCTACACTTATACTTATTTTTATAAACCCTAGTAGCTAGTTTAGTATAAATAGAACTTTTTACTATTGTACTAAGCGTCTTTGACCACGTCTTTTGATTGATCTTTAATCAGTGTATGCGATTTTAGACCTTCATGGGGGCTAGCCATTCGGCCATACCTGGACCATCACTTATGTATTTTCAACGGTGGAGTTTCTACACACCATAGATTAAGGTGTGGAGCTCTACTGTACCTTGAGTATTAATGCAAAATACTATTGTTCTTCTATCCAATTCACGCTTATTCTTATTCTAAGATATTTATTCGTACTTAACCATGATGAATGTGATGATCCGTGACACTCATCACCATTCTCAACCTATGAACGTGTGCCTGACAACCACCTCCGTTCTACATTAGATTGAATGAGTATCTCTTGGATTCCTGACCCACGACACATGGTTGCCTCGCCTGACAACCGAGCCTCCCATTTCTTGAGACCAGAGTCTTCGTGGTATAAGCTAGAATTATTGGCGGCCATTCCTAAGATCCAGAAAGTCTAAACCTTGTCTGTGGTATTCCGAGTAAGATCTGAGATGGAATGACTGTGACGAGCTTTAAACTCGCGAGTGTTGGGCGTAGTGACAGACGTAAAAGAATCACTGGATTCTATTCCGACATGATCGAGAACCGACAGATGATTAGCCGTGCTGTGACAGAACATTTGGACCATTTTCACTGAGAGGACGGGAGGTAGCCATTGACAACGGTGAAACCCAATATACAGTTGGCTATGAAAAGGCGTAAAAATGATTGGATGAAAGCAATAGGAAAGCAGAGATTTAGAAATAACACAGTATCTTCATGCACTTATCTGAAATTCCTACCAATGAATTACATAAGTATCTCTATCTTTATTTTATGCTTTATTTATTTTTACATTCGAAAACCATCATAACCATTATAATCTGCCTGACTGAGATTTACAAGGTGACCATAGCTTGCTTCAAGCCGACAATCTCCGTGGGATCGACCCTTACTCATGTAAGGTATTACTTGGACGACCCAGTGCACTTGCTGGTTAGTTGTGCGGAGTTGTGACAAAGTGTGATTCACGTTTGAGAGCACCAAGTTGTTGGAGCCATTCTTGATGATCACAATTTCATGCACCAAGTTTTTGGTGCCGTTGCCGGGGATTGTTTGAGTTTGGACAACTGACGGTTCATCTTGTTGCTCAGATTAGGTAATTTTCTTTTCAAAAAGTTTTCAAAAATCTTTCAAAAATTTTTTTTCTTTTTTTCTTCGTTTTCTAAAAATTATTTTCGAAAAAATCCAAAAAAATTTAATAAAATCATAAAATCAAAAAAATATTTTTCTTGTTTTGTGTCTTTTGTTGTTTTTCATATGCATTTTTGCATTCATAGTGTCTAAACATGAAAAATTTCTAAGTTTGTTGTCTTGCATATTTTTATTTTCTTGAAAATTTTTCAAAAATAAATCTTGATGTTCATCTTGATCTTCAAAGTGTTCTTGGTGTTCATCTTGTCATTCATAGTGTTCTTGCATGCATCATTGGTTTTGATCCAAAATTTTCATGCTTTGAGTCATATTTGTATTTTTCTCTCTCTTCATTAAAAATTCAAAAATAAAAAAATATCTTTTCCTGATTTTACTCATAAATTTTGAAATCTTTGGGTTGACTTGGTTAAAAATTTTTAAAATAAGTTGTTTCTTGTTAGTCAAGTCAAGATTTCAATTTTAAAAATCTTATCTTTTCAAAATCTTTTTCAAAAATCAATTCTTTTTCATTTTTTTATTTATTTTTGAAAATTTTTTTAAACTGATTTTCAAAATCTTTCTCTTATCTTTATTTCATGATTTTCAAAAACTTTACTAACAATTAATGTGATTGATTCAAAAAATTTGAAGTTTGTTACTTTCTTGTTAAGAAAGGTTCAATCTTTAAATTCTAGAATCATATCTTTTAGTTTCTTGTTAGTTAAGTAATCAATTTTAATTTTAAAAATTAAATCTTTTTCAAAACAAATTTCAATCATATCTATTTCAAAATCATATCTTTTTCAAAAATTTGATTTCAAAATCGTTTCTAACTTCTTATCTTTTCAAAATTGATTTTCAAATCTTTTTCAACTAACTAATTGACTTTTTGTTTGTTTTACTATTTCTTATCTTTTTCAAAACCACCTAACTACTTTCCTCTCTCTAATTTTCGAAAATCACCCCCTCTTTTTCAAAAAATCTTTTTTATTTAACTAATTGTTTCAAATTTTAATTTTATTTCTTCTTTTAATTTTCAAAAATCACTAACCATTTTTCAAAAACAATTTTCGAAAATTCTCTCTCTCTTTTATCTCTTTCTATTTATTTTATTTATTTACTAACACTTCTCTTCTCAAAATTCGAACCCCTCCATTCTCTGTGTTCGAATTTTTCTTCTTCTTCCTTCATTCTTATTCTTCTACTAACATAAAGGAATCTCTATACTGTGACGTAGAGGATTCCTCTTCTTTTCTATTCTCTTCTTTTTCATATGAGCAGGAGCAAGGACAAGGACATTCTTGTTGAAGCATATCCTGAACCTGAAAGGACTCTGAAGAAGAAGCTAAGAGAAGCTAAAGCACAACAATCCAGAGAAAACCTTACAAAAAATCTCGAAAAAGAAAGAGACATGGCCGAACCCAATAACAATGGTGGAGGCGCAAGAAGGATGCTTGGTGATTATAGTACACCTACTTCCAATTTTTATGAAAGAAGCATCTCAATCCCTACCATTGGAGAAAACAATTTTGAGCTGAAGCCTCAACTAGTTGCTCTAATGCAACAGAACTGTAAGTTTCACAGACTTCCATCAAAAGATCCCTACCAGTTTTTAACTGAGTTCTTGTAGATCTGTGATATTGTTAAGACTAATGGAGTAGATCTTGAAGTCTATAGGCTCATGCTTTTTCCTTTTGCTGTAAGAGACAGAGCTAGAACATGGTTGGACTCACAACCTAAAGATAGCCTGGACTCTTGGGATAAGCTGGTCACGGCCTTTTTGGCCAAGTTCTTTCCTCCTCAAAAGCTAAGCAAGCTTAGAGTGGATGTTCAGACCTTCAAGCAAAAAGATTGTGAATCCCTCTATGAAGCTTGGGAAAGATACAAGCAGTTGACCAAAAAGTGTCCTTCTGACATGCTTTCAGAGTGGACCATTTTGGATATATTCTATGACGGTCTATCTGAGTTCTCCAAGATGTCACTGGACCATTCTGCAGGTGGATCCATTCACCTAAAGAAAATGCCTCCAGAAGCTCAAGAACTCATTAACATGGTTGCAAATAACCAATTTATGTACACTTCTGAGAGGAATCCAGTGAGTAATGGGACGCCTCAGAAGAGGAGAGTTCTTGAAATTGATGCTCTAAATGCCATATTGGCTCAGAATAAAATGTTGACTCAGCAAGTCAACATGATCTCTTAGAGTCTGAATGGATTACAAAATACATCCAACAGTACTAAAGAGGCATCTTCTGAAGAAGAAGCTTATGATCGTGAGAACCCTACAATTGCAGAGGTGAATTACATGGGTGAAGCCTATGGAAACACCTATAATCCCTCATGGAGAAATTATCCAAATTTCTCATGGAAGGATCAACAAAAGCCCCAACAAGGCTTTAATAATGGTGGAAGAAACAGGTTTAGCAATAGCAAGCCTTTTCCATCATCTTCTCAGCAACAGACAGAGAATTCTGAGCAGAGCCCCTCTAGCTTAGCAAACATAGTCTCTGATCTATCTAAGGCCACTCTAAGTTTCATAAATGAAACAAAGTCCTCCATTAGAAATTTGGAGGCACAAGTGGGTCAGCTGAGTAAGAAAATCACTGAAACTCCTCCTAGTACTCTCCCAAGAAATACAGAAGAGAATCCAAAAAGAGAGTGCAAGGCCATTGATATAATCAAAATGGTCGAATACAAAGAGGAAGGGGAGGACGTGAATCCTAATGAGGAAGACCTCATGGAACGTCTCCCAGACAGAAAGGAGTTCCCTATTGAGGACCTAAAGGAATCTGAGGCTCATATAGAGACCATAGAGATTCCATTAAACTTCCTTCTGCCATTCATGAGCTCTGAGAACTATTCTTCCTCTGAAGAGGATGAAGATGTAACTGAAGAGCAAGTTGCTCAATATCTAGGAGCCATCATGAAGCTAAATGCCAAGTTGTTTGGTAATGAGACTTGGGAAGATGAACCTCCCTTGCTCATTAGTGAACTAAATACATGGGTTCAGCAAACTTTACCTCAAAAGAAACAAGACCCTGGTAAATTCTTAATACCCTGTACCATAGACACCATGACCTTTGAGAAGGCTCTGTGTGACCTAGGGTCAAGTATAAATCTTATACCATTCTCTGTAATGGAGAAACTGGGGATCTTTGAGGTACAAGCTGCAAGAATCTCATTAGAGATAGCAGACAAGTCAATAAAATAAGCTTATGGATTGGTAGAGGACGTGTTAGTGAAGGTTAAAGGCCTTTACATCCCTGCTGATTTCATAATCCTAGACATTGGGAAGGATGAGGATGAATGCATCATCCTTGGAAGAGCCTTCCTAGCCACAGCAGGAGCTGTGATTGATGTTGACAGAGGAGAGCTAGTCCTTTAATTGAATGGGGACTACCTTATGTTTAAAGCTCAAGGATCTTCCTCTGCAACCATGGAGAAGAAGCATGAAAAGTTTCTCTCAATACAGAGTCAAACAAAGCCCCCACAATCAAACTCTAAGTTTGGTGTTGGGAGGCCACAACCAAACTCTAAGTTTGATGTTGAAACCCCACATTCAAACTCTAAGTTTGGTGTTTTGAGGTCCCAATAATGCTCTGAACATCTGTGAAGCTCCATGAGAGCTCACTGTCAAGCTATTGACATTAAAGAAGTTCTTATTGGGAGGCAACCCAATTTTTATTTATCTATATTTCTATTGTTCTTTTATGTTTTATTAGGTCTATGATCATGTGGAGTCACAAAACAATTGCAAAAATTAAAAACAGAATCAAAAACAGTAGAAGAAAAAGCACACCCTGGAGGAATAGCTGTCTGGCGTATAAACACCAGAAACAAGCATCTGTCTGGTGTTTAACACCAGAAACAAGCACCAAGCTGGCGTTTAACGCCAGAAACAAGCATAAGGCTGGCGTTAAACGCCAGAAACATGCTACATCTGGGCATTTAACGCCAGAAACAAGCATCAACCTGGCGTTAAATGCCAGGATTGCATACAGAGAGTGTTTTACACGCCTAATTGGTGCAGGGATGATAAATTCTTGACATCTCAGGATCTATGGACCCCACAGGATCCCCACCTACCCCATTTCTCTCTTCTTCACACAATCCAATAACACTATACCCTTCACCAATCACCTCAATCTCTCTTCCCCATTACCCCTTCACCAATCACATCCATCCACTCTTCCCCATAAACCCCACCTATCTTCAAATTCAAAATCTCTTTCTCATCCAAACCCACCCTAAATGACCGAACCCATACCTCTCTCCCTCTCCTCCATATCTTTTTCTTCTTCTATTCTTTCTTCTTTTGCTCGAGGGCGAGCAACATTCTAAGTTTGGTGTGGTAAAAGCATAGCTTTTTTGTTTTTCCATAACCATTTATGGCACCTAAGGCCGGAGAAACCTCTAGAAAGAGGAAAGGGAAGGCAAAAGCTTCCACCTCTGAGTCATGGGAGATGGAGAGATTCATCTCAAAGGTTCATCAAGACCCCTTCTATGAAGTTGTGGCCAAGAAAAAGGTAATCCCTGAGGTCCTTTTTAAGCTCAAAAAGGGCAAATATCCGGAAATCCGACAAGAGATTAGAAGAAGAGGATGGGAAGTTCTCTCCAATCCCATTCAACAAGTCAGAATCTTAATGGTTCAAGAGTTCTATGCAAACGCATGGATATCTAGGAAACATGATCAAAGCCTGAACCCAAACCCAAAGAATTGGCTTACAATGGTTCGGGGGAAATGCTTAGATTTCAGTCCGGAGAACGTAAGGTTGCCATTCAACTTGCCTATGATGCAAGAAGACGCATGCCCCTACACTAGAAGGGTCAACTTTGATCAAAGGTTGGACCAAGTCCTCATGGACATATGTGTGGAAAGAGCTCAATGGAAAAAAGACTCAAAAGGCAAGCCAGTTCAATTGAGAAGACTGGACCTTAAGCCTGTGGCTAGAGGATGGTTGGAGTTCATCTAACACTCCATCATCCCCACTAGCAACTGATCCGAAGTAACTGTGGATCGGGCCATCATGATCCAAAGCATCATGATTGGAGAGGAAGTAGAAGTTCATGAAGTCATCTCTCTAGAACTCTAAAATGTAACCGAAAAGGCCTCCACCTTGGCAAAGCTAGCTTTTCCTCATCTCATTTGCCATCTATGCAACTTAGCTGGAGTTGTCATAGAAGGAGACATCATCATTGAAGAGGACAAGCCCATCACTAAAAAGAGGATGGAGCAAACAAGAGAGCCCATTCATGGATCTCAAGAGATGCATGAGGAAGCTCATCATCAAAAAATCCCTGAGATGCCTCAAGGGATGCATTTTCCTCCAAACAACTATTGGGAACAACTCAACACTTCTCTAGAAGGATTGAGTCATAACATGAACTAATTAAGGGTGGAACACCAAGAGCACTCCATCATTCTCAATGAGATTAGAGAAGATCAAAGAGCTATGAGGGAGGAGCAACAAAGGCAAGGAAAAGACATAGAGGAGCTCAAGGAAATCATTGGTCCTTCAAGAAGAAGGTGCCACCATCACTAAGTTGGACTCATTCCTTAACTTCCTTGTTCTTATTTCTCTATTTTTTCGATTTTTTGCTATATGTTTGTCTATGTTTTGAGTCTTTACTACATGATCACTAGTATTTAGTAACTATGTCTTAAGGCTATGAATAATTCCATGAATCCTTCACCTCTCTTAAATGAAAAATATTTTTAATACAAAAGAACAAGAAGTACATGAGTTTCAAATTTATCCTTGAAATTAGTTTAATTATATTGATGTGGTGACAATACTTTTTGTTTTCTGAATGAATGCTTGAACAGTGCATATTTTTTATCTTGTTGTTTATGAATGTTAAAATTTTTGGCTCTTGAAAGAATGATGAAAAAGAGAAATGTTATTGATGATCTGAAAAATCATAAAATTGATTCTTGAAGCAAGAAAAAGCAATGAAGAACAAGGGTTGCGAAAAAAAAGAGAAGCAAGCAAAAAAAGCCAATAGCCCTTAAAACCAAAAGGCAAGGGTAAAAAGGATCCAAGGCTTTGAGCATCAATGGATAGGAGGGCCCAAGGAAATAAAATCCAGGCCTAAGCGGCTAAATCAAAGATGTCCCTAACCATGTGCTTGTGGCATGCTGGTCCAAGTGAAAAAGCTTGAAACTGAGTGGTTAAAGTCGTGATCCAAAGCAAAAAGAGTGTGCTTAAGAGCTCTGGACACCTCTAACTGGGGACTTTAGCAAAGCTGAGTCACAATCTGAAAAGGTTCACCCAGTCATGTGTCTATGGCATTTATGTATCCGGTGGTAATACTGGAAAACAAAGTGCTTAGGGCCACGACCAAGACTCATAAAAGTAGCTGTGTTCAAGAATCAACATACTTAACTAGGAAAATCAATAACACTATCAGAACTCTAAGTTCCTATAGATGCCAATCATTCTGAACTTCAAAGGAAAAAGTGAGATGCCAAAACTGTTCAGAAGCAAAAAAGCTACAAGTCCCCCTCATCTAATTAGAAATAATATTCATTGATATTTTGAGATTTATAGTATATTCTCTTCATTTTATCTTATTTGATTTTTAGTTACTTCGGGACAAGCAACAATTTAAGTTTGGTGTTGTGATGAACGGATAATTTATACGCTTTTTGGCATTGTTTTTAGGTAGTTTTTAGTAGGATCTAGCTACTTTTAGGGATGTTTTTATTAGTTTTTATGAAAAATTCACATTTCTGGACTTTACTATGAGTTTGTGTATTCTTTTGTTATTTCAGGTATTTTCTGGCTGAAATTGAGGGACCTGAGCAAAAATCTGATAGGAGGTTGACAAAGGATTGCTGATGCAATTGGATTCTGACCTCCCTGCACTCGAGATGGATTTTCTGGAGCTACAGAACTTCAAATGGTGCGCTCTCAATTGCGTTGGAAAGTAGACATCCAGGGCTTTCTAGCAATATATAATAGTCCATATTTTATTCAAGTTTAGATGACTCAAACTGGCGTTCAACGCAAGTTTCATGCTGCATTCTGGAGTAAAACGCCAGAAACACATCACAAACCAGAGTTAAACGCCAAAAACACGTTACAACTTGGCATTTAATCCCAAGAGAAGCCTCTGCACGTGTAAAGCTCAAGCTCAGCCCAAACACACACCAAAGTGGACCCCGAAAGTGTATTTCGCACTTAGACTTATTTCTGTAAACCCTAGTAGCTAGTTTAGTATAAATAGAACTTTTTACTTTTGTACTAAGCGTCTTTGACCACGTCATTTGATTGATCTTTAATCAGTGTATGCGATTTTAGACCTTCATGGGGGTTGGCCATTTGGCCATGCATGGACCATCACTTATGTATTTTCAACGGTGGAGTTTCTACACACCATTGATTAAGGTGTGGAGCTCTGCTGTACTTTGAGTATTAATGCAAAGTACTATTGTTCATCTATCCAATTCATGCTTATTCTTATTCTAAGATATTTATTCGTACTTAACCATGATGAATGTGATGATCCGTGACACTTATCACCATTCTCAACCTATGAACGTGTGCCTGACAACCACCTCCATTCTACATTAGATTGAATGAGTATCTCTTGGATTCCTGACACACGACGCATGTTGCCTCGCCTGACAACCGAGCCTCCCATTCCGTGAGACCAGAGTCTTCATGGTACAAGCTAGAATTATTGGCGGCCATTCCTAAGATCCGGAAAGTCTAAACCTTGTCTGTGGTATTCCGAGTAGGATCTGAGATGGAATGACTGTGACGACCTTCAAACTCACGAGTGTTGGGCGTAGTGACAGACGCAAAAGAATCACTGGATTCTATTCCGACATGATCGAGAACCGATAGATGATTAGCCGTGCTGTGACAGAGCATTTGGACCATTTTCACTGAGAGAACGGGTGGTAGCCATTGACAACGGTGAAACCCAACATACAGCTTGCAATGGAAAGGCATAAGAATGATTGGATGAAAGTAGTAGGAAAGCAGAGATTCAGAAGGAACACAGTATCTTCATGCACTTATCTGAAATTCCTACCAATGAATTACATAAGTATCTCTATCTTTATTCTATGCTTTATTTATTTTTACATTCAAAAACCATCATAACCATTATAATTTGCCTGACTGAGATTTACAAGGTGACCATAGCTTGCTTCAAGCCGACAATCTCCGTGGGATCGACCCTTACTCACGTAAGGTATTACTTGGATGACCCAGTGCACTTGCTGGTTAGTTGTGCGGAGTTGTGACAAAGTGTGATTCATGTTTGAGAGCACCAAGTTGTTGGAGCCATTGTTGATGATCACAATTTCGTGCATCAGACCTCACATTCCCCGAATTATCCGAGCTATTCTCTGGTTTTGTCTAGGTATTTTTTCATGGTAGGATCCTTAGCTTGGTAGTTTCCTTCTATTTGTGAGGTGACTACTTGTGAATCACTGAAGATGATGCACTTCTAGACTCCTACCTCCTTGGCTAGCCTTAAACCAGCCAGTAGTGCCTCATATTCAGCCTGATTATTTTAGGCAGGGAATTTGAACTTTAGTGATAGCTCAATTTGGGTTCCCTAATTGCTTTCAATGATTATACCTACGCCACTCCCGATCTTGTTTAAGGAGCCATCCACGTAGAGATTTCATTTTGTAGGAGTTCCCGGGGTGTCATTTTACTCGGCAATAAAGTCGGCCAGATACTGTGACTTGATAGCTGTCCGAGCATCATATTTGAGGTCAAATTCAGATAACTTGACTGCCCATTGTACTATTCTTCCAGCCAGGTCAGTTTTCTATAGGATGCCTTTTATGGGCTGGTTGGTTCGAACTCTGATAGTGTGAGCTTGAAAGTATGGTCGGAGTCATCGGGAAGTGAGTATGAGGGTGTAAGCAAACTTTTCTATCTTTTGATAGTTTAATTCAGCTCCTTGTAAAGCCTTGCTGATGAAGTAGATGGGTTGTTGCCCGCTTTCGTCTTCTTGGACTAGTGCTAAGGCTATTTCCCGACTTCCTACTGCAAGGTATAATATGAGTTCTTTACTTTCCCGTGGTCAGGTGAGAATAGGTGGTTGCCCCAAGAATTTTTTGAAATCTTGGAAAGCTTGTTCACACTCTGTTGTCCGTTCAAACCTCTTTCCATTCCTTAATGTTGCGTAAAAGGGGAGAGATCTTATGGCCGATCTGGCTAGAAAGCTTGACAGGGCTACTAGTCTTCCATTGAGCTGTTGTACTTCTTTGATGCAGGTCAGACTTTTCATGTGGAGTATAGCCTAGCATTTATCTGGGTTCGCCTCGATTCCTCTTTGGGTGAGCATGAAGCCCAAGAATTTGCCAGCTTCTACCGCGAAGGTGTACTTTGCGGGGTTAAGTCGCATACCATGCTTTCTTATGGTGTCGAACACTTTAGCGTGGTCGGATAACAACGATTCCTCAGTTTGTGTTTTTACCAGCATGTCATCTACATAGACTTTCATTAGTTTTCTGATTTGATCGGCAAAGACTTTATTTATCAGTCTTTGGTAGGTAACCCCTGCGTTCTTGAGTCCGAAGGGCATAACTATATAGCAATAGTTTACCTTTGGGGTTAGGAACGAGGTCTTCTCTTGATCAGGTGGGTACATTGGGATTTGGTTGTATCCTGAATAGGCATCCATGAAGGAGAGGTACTTGTATCCGGAAGAGGCGTCCACTAGAGTGTCTATGTTCGGGAGTGGGTATGGATCTTTTGGGCAAGCCTTATTGAGGTCGGTGTAGTCGGTACACATTCTTCACTTGCCATTTGACTTCTTCACCAAGACAACGTTGGCTAGCCATAATGGGTATTTGACCTCCCTTATGAACCCTGCTTCCAGTAAGGCTTACACTTGCTCTTCCACAGCTTGGGACCTTTCTGGACCGAGCTTCCTGCGTTTCTGTTGCACAGGCCGAGATCCAAGGTATACTGCCAGCTTATGGCACATTAGCTTGGGATCTATGCCAAGCATGTCTGCGGCCTTCCATGCAAAGAGATCAGCATTATCCTTTAGGAATTGTATTAGTGGCTCCTTTAAATCTCCTTTCAAGGTTGCCCCTATATTTGCTGTTTTATCCTGAGCGTCCCCGATCTGGACTTCTTCGATCTCACCTTCGGGGTGTGGACGAAGTTCTTCGCGAGCTTGAACTCCCCCGAGTTCAACAGTGTTGATTTCTTCTTTTCTGGGGTTGCCCTTAAGGTTCAGACTTTCGTTGTAACAGCGTCGCGCGAGCTTTTGATCTCCTTTTATCGTGGTGATCCCTTCTGGAGTTAGGAACTTCATGCATAGATGTCAAGTGGAGACTACTGCGGCGAGCTGGTTCAACGTTGTCCGACCTATAAGGGCGTTATATGCTGAGCTCACATTGACTACAATGTAGTCTATGCTTAGTGTCCTTGACCGAGTTCCTTTTCCAAAAGTTGTATGTAGTGAGATGTATCCTAGTGGTTGAATTGGGGTGTCCCCTAGTCCGAATCAGCTATTCGGGTACGCTTTAAGCTCTTTCTCTTGTAGGCCGAGTTTGTCGAAGGCGGCTTTGAACAAGATATCTACGGAGCTCCCTTTGTCTACCAATATTCGGTGGAGATTAACATTAGCGAGTATGATAGTAATGACCATGGGATCATCATGCCCTGGGATGATGCTTGTTGCGTCTTCTTGGGTAAAGGTAATAGTGGGGAGGTTGAGCGACCTGTCTTCTTCTTCGACATGATATACCTCTTTAAGGTGTCTTTTACGAGATGATTTAGAGATCCCTCCTCCTGTGAAGCCTCCATTTATCATATGGAGATGTCTCTCTGGGGTGCGAGGTGGTCGTTCAGCTCGTCCGACCTCTTCATCCCTTCTTCTTTTTCTCTGTTCATCAATTTTATTAGCTAAGAACCGGTCTAGTCGCCCTTCTCGTGCCAACTTCTCTATGACATTCTTTAGGTCAAAGCATTCATTGGTAGAATGTCCGTAGATTCGGTGGTATTCGCAATACTCTGTCCGACTTCCTCCTCTTCTTTTATGTTTTATCATACGAGGGGGCAGAATCTTTTCAATGTTGCATATCTTAGTGGAGTGTAATTGTTGTATTTTTTAGGTTTTTCAGTAGACTAGTCTTCCTTTTTCCTGGACTCTTTATCCTTATCCTGAGGTGGGTAGGAGAATCCGGCCTTTGAGTTATCTCCCAATTGGGAGTTCTCCTCTATGTTGATGTATTTTTCCACTTTTTCTTGAACCTCGTTTAGAGTTGTCAGGTATTTTTTGGATATTGAGTGGCTAAAAGGTCCTTCTCGCAAGCCATTGATGAGACCCATAATGGTCGCTTCTATTGGCAGACTTTGTATGTCCAGACATGCCTTGTTGAATCTTTCCATGTAGTTACGGAAGCTTTCCCGATCTCCTTGCTTTATCCCTAACATGCTAAGGGCATGCTTGGCTTTGTCCTTCTGGATGGAGAACCTAGCTAGGAACTTCTTGGCGAGGTCATCGAAGCTTGCTATGGACCTTGATGGCAAACTGTCGAACCACTTTATTGCCATCTTGTTCAGAGTAGTTGGGAAAGCTTTGCATCGAATGGCGTTCGAGGCGTCTGTGAGATACATCTTGCTTCTGAAATTGCTGATATGATGGCTTAGATCAGATGTACCGTCGTATGGGGTATATGTCAGGAGCTTTAAAGTCCTTTGGGACTTTAGCATTCATGATTTCTTTAGTGAATAGATCTTGGTCCTTGTGGGAGCTATCTTCTTGACTGGATTGGACGGTTTTATCTTTGATATTGGCCTCGAGCTTTAGGAGCTTGTCCTCTAGTTTTCGGCATCTTGTTTCTCTCCAAAGGTCTCCTTCAGCTTCCCGCTGATGTTCAGCCTCTTTTTCGAGCAGCTTGAGATGATCCTGCTGTTCTTGGAGGGCGTCTAAAATTTTTGTATTTGGAGACTGCTTGTCTCCCTTGAGTTGAGGTGCATCCTTGGACGTGGTATCCGTATTTTTAAGTGGCGTTCTATTTTCTAAGTCAGAGTTGTGATCGTTGTCGAGGTTGTCCGCCATGGTGATGGGATGACTTCCAGGTTCCCCGGTAACGGTGCCAATATTCTGAGGGTTACCTGAAACTGGAGGTCGATCTCGGATGAGATCTGCTGTTGTGACCGGAACTATCGTGTCTGACTTATTGGACTTGGTAGTGTTGCTGATCCTTCGTCACCGAAGGGTGGTGGTACCTACAAGAGACTCTGATGCTTAAGTTAGCACGTGCTTTAGGCAGGTTTTTTGTAGAATCAGAGTATGAGTTATACCTGGGTACTCCAGTGTATTTATAGTAGTGTTGAGTGGCCTTCCTTTAGATAAGATAGTTATCTTATCTTATCTTTTAGGGGAACCGCCTTATCTTTCTAGGTTTTGCCACCTTTAGAATAGGCTGTGTTCCTTTGTTTGGGCCTGCTTGGGCCTCTATGGTGATTTTGGCCGAATACTTTAAGAAGAGGTCGGAGGCAACCTAACCTGAAGAAGTCTGTCGCTTTTGTCTTTAATTAGCTCGGGTCGCATAGCTTGGCCCATGGTATGAACAGATATTATCTTCAACTCACTTTTTATTCCTTTCAGATCACTTCTATAATATCTATGGACATGTTTTCATGTTGAAGCTATAAAGAAAGCATAACCAATTACAGGTTAGTTGTAATATTCATACCCTTCAAATTATTAAAAAATACTTAAATATTATAATTATGGCTGTAAAAATTGTGAATATTTAACTTTGTTCTGATGTGAACATTTCTTGAATATGTATTTTAACCTGATTTCTGATAATATATAGATGTAAAAACAAAAATAAAAGAAAGTGCTCAGCTCTAAAATTTAACACCAGTTACCAGCTTCTGTCAAATCTGATTTGGAGAGTAAGGAACCAAAATGGAAGATACATAGATAAAATAGTTCAGTAAATTAGTCAGAGAACTTTAACCACAAGAATCACTCAACACGAAAATAAATGGAAACTGAAGAAGAAAAGAAAACAGAATGAAACAGTGGCTCGATTCAGAAGCTTTCAACGCGGCAACTATAGCGGTAAGAAGTCCAAGTGCAAAAGCACTCACTTTCTCAACCTCATGCTCTAACAGCAATAGCTTCCGAATGAGGTCTTCTTTCTTCACAGGAGGAACTTGGAGGTGCTGATTGTTGAGCCAAAGCCGGAATAGCTCCTCATTCGATAATCACGTTCACCACTTCCTCTGCAAGACACAACCACTGAAGGATTTACACCTAGATACATGCACGACCGAATTTGCCAAAAATCGAAACGAAGGGAGCAACACGCTAAGAGATTGAGGAAGAGGAACAGAGGATTTACCATTTTTGGCAAGATCGGCGAGCGCACGAGTGGCAAATTATCAAATTATCAAAAGAATAATAATAATAGAATGGCAACATCAAAAAAATATCATAAAAAGATGTAACTTGTATCTTAAAAGGGTCAACTTTGATGAAAAACGAAGAATAAATTCTTATTTTACGAAGTAGTAAAGAAAGAATAACAAATTAATAATTAAACAAAATATTTTTGCTCTAAAACTTAGACTTGTAAACCCCAAGAAGTTAATGAATATTTAGTTAATAAATTAATTATTATTCAAAGAAATTAGAAAATTAAATTTTTATAATCTACAAAAGTAAAAATATTTAAATTTCAAATTTTAACACTAATTTTAAAGATTTTAGCCTAAACCCCATTTTCCGATTTCAATTTCAATTCCACATATTGCTCAATTCAGAGCTCCAATCGCTGCACTGTAAAACCTACAAAATTAGTAAATAATTAATCGATAAATTAATTATTATTTAAAAAAATTAGAAAAAATTAAATTTTATAGTTTAATGAGGTCGAACTAATTAATACACAAATTTTGACACTAATTTTAAAGAATTTGACCCAAGATTGGGTCAAATGGGCCGAACTGGTCAAACCGGTCCTTTATTGGGCATAAGGCCCAACCCAACCCACTAAGTGAAATGGCATCAGCCACTTCTCTTCCCCATTCATACTCACACACTCTGAAAACACAAGAAAGGGGGAGGAGAATATGCAAACCCTTGTTCTTGATTTAATCTCACATAACTTTTAATCTGGAGCTACGATTGTAACACCCTAATTATCCTAAGCCTTACCTCTAGCCGTAAAGAAAATGTTAATCAAAGGTTACGATAATTCTAAGGCTTATACATATTCATATAGAAGGAAATAATATATTCTAGAAGCCTGATGAAGGATTAAGCTCAAAAACAGAATTACAAAAGCGCGAAACGTTCACACGAAGCTAATGCATAAGACACAAGGTATAGATGCAAGAGAATAGAATAGATATAGATATAAGAGTATAATAATCATAAGGAATTAGCCGCATCTCATGGAATTTAAGCTAACTAGTATATACAGACATACAGAGTTTTTGAAAGTAAAGCAGCTTATACAAAGTACCTTTCTCAAAGTAAGCCTCTAAGGCAAGATAAACACAAAAGTGAGAGAACTAGTTAAAGTGGCCAAAAAGACAACAAAGTAGAATAAGGTCCTCCGCTCTGTCACCATCAAACAACTTACCACGAAGGGTTACGATTTGTATCTGAGAAACAACAACGAAGTATGGAATGAGAACCGGAGGTTCTCAGTATGGTAACAGTGCCCAATAATGTAAGATATAAGGTTCTGGGAGGCCGAAGGCAATCCTAGAACTTCACATCGATTACGGATATTCATGCTTAAGAATCATAAATAACTTAGACCATAAACCATAAATAGGGTTATCTAAACGTAGGGAGATTCTAACTAATACTAACCACACTGCTGTATCCCACAGCCTTCGCCAACCTAACCTCTGTGCGATCCCATCGCCACTGCCTACCTAACCTCCTCAGCACCAGACAATCGTAGATAATACAAGCAAGTAAAACACAAGTAATATACCTGTACAACAAGTAAAATAACTAGTAAATAAGCATATTATTTATTTAGGCAAGAGATGCAATTAGGCAAAGCAAACAAAACACATAGAAGATGCACACGATGAATGCTTGTCCTATTGGCTCGTGATTTCACTTGTTAGTCCATAATTGCCAACCCAACACATCTTCCTAGATGTAGCCTTTTCTGCTGTCAGAGATATAGTGCCCTGCATACTCATGCAACAGAAAGTCTACTACGTCAGAGATATAGTGCCCTGCACACTTATGCAGCAGGGAGTCTGCCACGCCAGGGATATAGGCCCCGCACACTTCATGCAGTAGAGAAGGAAACAACAACAACTACTCATGCATCAGAGAATTCTGCTACCCCGGGGATATAGGCCCCGCGCACTCATGCAGCAGAGAAATCTGCTATGCCAGGGATATAGGCCCTGCACACTCTCAACAATAACTACTCATGCAGTAGAGAAATCTACTATGCCGGGGATATAGGTCCCGCACACTCTCAACAACAACTACTCATGCAACAAAAAAATCTGCTATGCCAGGGATATAGGCCCTACACACTCATATAATCCAATAATTTCAGCGACTTTAAATCATCACCAGTCATCACCATTTCTCATCTCAAATCACTTTCAATTATCAATTCTCAACATTCCAAGGATATAGTGCTTGGCACACTTTTCTTCAATATCCTTCAAGCTCATAATAACCATGATCGTTTCTTAATTGCACAAGTTACCGTCCATTCACAAGTTCTCAAGCCATTGCCAATAAAATACTTCGCTAGTTCACCTACAACTTCAGAAACCTAAGTCTCCGACTCCTAAACTCATAACCAAAATTCCCCTTTTTATTCACTTATTATTTTCTCCCTTGATTCAAAGCCTAAAACTGGTAAAAAGGTTTTAAGTATGTGCTACGGAAATTTGCAAACTTGCTGGAAAGGTAAAATAGTTAAAAACAAGATTTTCGTTGAAAAATAAGGCAGTGTGCGTACGCATAGGGTTATGCGTACGCACGTCCATAGAAATTTTCTAGAAGTATGCGTACTGGTGCACGAATTTGTGATTCGCACAACTAACCAGCAAGTGCACTGGGTCGTCCAAGTAATACCTTACGTGAGTAAGGGTCGATCCCACGGAGATTATTGGCTTGAAGCAATCAATATTTATTTTATTTATCTTAGTCAGGATACCAATAGGATTCTTTAGCCTCGTATTTTAATAAAGAAAAAGGGCATAAAATAAATAGTTATTACTTGAACAATAGAGTTATTTGTTTATAAAGGACTATGGAATATGTTGGAGTTTTGGAGATGCTTTGTCCTTTGACTTCAACTCTTCCTTGAAATCCTTCAACACACGCAAGGCTCCTTCCATGGCAAGCTCTATGTAGGGTGTCACCGTTGTCAATGGCTACCTCCCATCCTCTCAGTGAAAACGTTCCTATGCTCTGTCACAGCACGGCTAATCATCTGTCGGTTCTCAATCAGGTTGGAATAGAATCCATTGATTCTTTTGCGTCTGTCACTAACGCCCAGCCCTCAGGAGTTTGAAGCACGTCACAGTCATTCAATCCCGGAATCCTACTCGGAATACCACAGACAAGGTTTAGACTTTCCGGATTCTCATGAATGCCGCCATCAATCCAGCTTATACCACGAAGATTCTGTTGGGGAATCTGAGAGATATTCATTCAGTCTGATGTAGAACGGAGGTGGTTGTCAGGCACACGTTCATGGATTGAGGAAGGTGATGAGTGTCACGGATCATCACCTTCTTCACAATTAAGCGCGAATAAACATCTTAGATAAGAACAAGCGTGTTTGAATGGAAAACAAAGGAATTGTGATAAATCATCGAGACGCTGCAGAGCTCCTCACCCCCAACAATGGAGTTTAGAGACTCATGCCGTCAAATGTATGTAATTCAGATCTGAAAATGTCATGAGGTACAAGATAAGTCTCTAAAAGTTGTTTAAATAGTAAACTAGTAACCTAGGTTTACAGAAAATGAGTAAACTAAGATAATTGGTGCAGAAATCCACTTCTGGGGCCCACTTGGTGTGTGCTGGGGCTGAGACTAAAGCTATCCACGAGTAGAGGCCTTTCTTGGCGTTAAACTCCAGGTTATGACGTGTTTTGGGCGTTCAACTCCGGATCATGACGTTTTTCTGGCGTTTAACTCCAGATAGCAACATGTACTTGGCGTTCAACGCCAAGTTACGTCGTCTATTCTCGCGCAAAGTATAGACTATTATATATTGCTGGAAAGCCCTGGATGTCTACTTTCCAACGCCGTTAAGAGCGCGCCAATTGGACCCCTGTAGCTCCAGAAAATCCATTTCGAGTGCAGGGAGGTCAGGATCCAACAGCATCAGCAGTCTTTTTTCAGCCTCAGTCAGATTTTTGCTCAGCTCCCTCAATTTCAGCCAGAAAATACCTGAAATCACAGAAAAATACACACACTCATAGTAAAGTCCAGAAATATGATTTTTGCCTAAAAACTAATAATATTTAACTAAAAACTAATTAAAACATGCTAAAATCTACATGAAATTACCCCCAAAAAGCGTATAAAATATCCGCTCATCACAACACCAAACTTAAACTGTTGCTTGTCCCCAAGCAACTAGATAAATAAAATAGGATGAAAGAATTTAAGAAGTAATAATATCTAAGAGTTTTAAATGGAGCTCAGATTCTTATTCAGATGAGCGGGGCTTGTAGCTTTTTGTTTCTGAACAGTTTTGGCATCTCCCTTTATCCTTTGAAATTCAGAATGATTGGCATCCATAGGAACTCAGAATTCAGATAGTATTATTGATTCTCCTAGTTTAGTATGTTGATTCTTGAACACAGCTACTTTATGAGTCTTGGCCGTGGCCCTAAGCATTTTGTTTTCCAGTATTACCACCGGATACATAAATGCCACAGACACATAATTGGGTGAACCTTTTCAGATTGTGACTCAGCTTTGCTAGAGTCCCCAATTAGAGGTGTCCAGAGTTCTTAAGCACACTCTTTTGCTTTGGATCACGACTTTAACCACTCAGTCTCAAGCTTTTCACTTGGACCTGCATGCCACAAGCACATGGTTAGGGACAGCTTGATTTAGCCGCTTAGGCCTGGATTTATTTCCTTGGGCCCTCCTATCCATTAATGCTCAAAGCCTTGGATCCTTTTTACCCTTGCCTTTTGGTTTTAAGGGCTATTGGCTTTTTCTACTGCTCATTCTCTCTTTTTTTTTTTTTTTTTGCAAGCTTTCTTTTTCACTGCTTTTTCTTGCTTCAAGAATCAATTTCATGATTTTTCAGATCATCAATAATATTTTTCGTGTTCCTCATTCTTTCAGGAGCCAATATTCATAAAATTCAAGATAAAAATTATGCACTGTTCAAGCATTCATTCAGAAAACAAAAAGTATTGCCACCACATGTAATTAATTATAATTTTTATTATTAAGAACTCGAAAAATATAGATTACTTCTTTATTCTAAAAAATCTACTACTTTATTCATGCCTGATGATGATGAGAAAAATAAATTATAGCTTAATTGGAAATAAAATCAAAATAGATATACTAATTACTACTACTATATATAACTTCTAAGGTAAAATCCTATACTATCACAGAGTTAAAGCTAGAATTAGAACTTAACAACCTGTATTTTGGGAAGTGGATGTTCCTCTAGTCTGTGGGGTGCCTTCAAGAATTAATTTCTGACGCTTTAGCTCCCTTAAGTTCACATCCTTGCTCTTCCTGTTCCCTTAGGTGCCATGATCTTGATGAGTTTTTTGCTTAGTGATCATGGCAAATCACACCAAACTTAGAGGTTTGCTTGTCCTCAAGCAAAATAAAGGATAGAAGAGGAATAGAGGGAGAGGCAATTTCGAAATCCAAAAGATATGATGAGTTGAAAAAGATTTAAAAAGATTTGGATTGGAAAAATATTTGTGTTTATAAATTAAGATACATTTGATATTTTTGAAAAAGGGATTTTAGAAATTAGGGTTTTTAGAAATTAGGATTAAAATTTTTGGAATTGAAGGATGATATTTTGAAACATGTTTATGCAAGAAATCATGAATTGAAACATGAAAAATTAGAAAAATTGTGAAGAAAAACGAATTTTACCTCCTCCCCACCATCCTGGCGTTAAACGCCCAACTGCTGCATGGTTTGGGCGTTTAACGCCCAAATGTTGCTTCTCCTGGGCGTTCAACGCCCAGCTGATGCATCTTTCTGGCGTTGAACGCCAGGAAGTCCTTTGTCACTTGGCGTTTTTCTAAATGCCCAGGATGCTGTCAATCTGGCGTTAAACGCCCAGAAGGTGCTTCTTTCTGGCGTTTAACGCCCAGAAGGTGCTCCTTTCTGGCGTTTAACGCCCAGAAGGCTACCCTTACTAGCGTTGAACGCCCAGTGGGTGCTTCTTTTGGGCGTTCAACGCCCAAAATGTTTCTTACTGGCTTCTTCACGCCAATAAGCTTCCAATTTCCCTTATAACTCAGTGAATCCAACCAATTGCTATTTTACCTTGAAGATACCTTGACATATACCTGAAAAAATTCAATTAATTAATCAATACGAATAAAATTAAATTTTGTGATTGGCTGGGTTGCCTCCCAGCAAGCGCTTCTTTAATGTCATTAGCTGGACTATTACTGAGTTTTAATCAAGCCTCAGTTTTGAGCATTCTTGCTCAAAATTGCCTTCAAGATAATGTTTGACTCTTTGTCCATTAACAATGAACTTTTTGTTAGAGTCATTATCCTGAAGCTCTATGTATCCATATGGTGATACACTTGTAATTACATATGGACCTCTCCACCGGGATTTTAGTTTCCCGAGGAATAATTTGAGCCTTGAATTAAATAGCAGAACTTTCTGTCCTGGCTCAAAGACTCTGGATGACAATTTCTTATCATGCCATCTTTTTGCTTTCTCCTTGTAAATTTTTGCATTCTCGAAAGCATTGAGTCTAAATTCTTCTAGCTCATTTAACTGGAGCAATCGTCTTTCTCCAGCTAACTTGGCATCAAGGTTCAGGAATCTGGTTGCCCAGTAGGCCTTGTGTTCCAGTTCCACTGGCAAGTGACACGCTTTTCCATACACAAGCTGGTATGGAGAGGTCCCTATGGGGGTCTTGAATGCTGTTCTGTATGCCCACAGAGCATCATCCAAGCTTCTTGCCCAATCACTTCTACGGTTAATTACAGTCCGTTCCAGGATTCTTTTAAGTTCTCTATTTGAGACTTCAGCTTGCCCATTAGTTTGTGGGTGATATGGAGTAGCTACCCTGTGGCTGACTCCATAACGTACCAGAGCAGAGTAAAGCTGTTTATTGCAGAAATGAGTGCCCCCATCACTGATTAATACTCTAGGGATACCAAATCTGCTGAAGATATGTTTCTGGAGGAATTTTAACACTGTTTTAGTGTCATTAGTGGGTGTTGCAGTAGCCTCCACCCATTTGGATACATAATCCACTGCCACCAGAATATAAGTGTTTGAGTATGATGGTGGGAAAGGTCCCATGAAGTCAATGCCCCATACATCAAACAACTCAATCTCCAAGATCCCTTGTTGAGGCATGGCATAACTGTGAGGTAGATTGCCGGATCTTTGGCAACTGTCACAATTAAGCACAAACGCTCGGGAGTCTTTATAGAGAGTAGGCCAGTAGAAGCCACTTTGGAGGACTCTTGTGGCTGTTCGTTCACTTCCAAAATGTCCTCCATACTGTGATCCATGGCAATGCCAAAGGATCTTCTGTGCTTCTTCTTTAGGCACACATCTACGGATTACTCCGTCTGCACATCTCTTGAAGAGATATGGTTCATCCCAAAGATAGTACTTTGCATCTGTGATTAATTTCTTTGATTGCACCCTACTGTACTCTTTGGGTATGAATTTCACTGCCTTGTAGTTTGCAATGTCTGCAAACCATGGCACTTCCTGGATGGCAAACAGTTGCTCATCCGGAAAGGTTTCAGAGATCTCAGTGAGAGGGAGGGACGCCCCTTCCACTGGTTCTATTCGGGACAGGTGATCTGCCACTTGATTCTCTGTCCCTTTTCTGTCTCTTATTTCTATATCAAACTCTTGCAGAAGCAACACCCATTTGATGAGTCTGGGTTTTGAATCCTGCTTTGTGAGTAGATATTTAAGAGCAGCATGATCAGTGTACACAATCATTTTTGATCCTACTAAATAGGATCTGAATTTGTCAATGGCGTAAACCACTGCAAGTAGCTCTTTTTCTGTGGTTGTGTAGTTCTTCTGTGCGTCGTTTAGAACACGGCTAGCATAATAAATGACGTGTAGAAGCTTGTCATGCCTTTGTCCCAACACTGCACCAATGGCATGGTCACTGGCATCACACATCAACTCAAATGGTAAAGTCCAGTCTGGTGCAGAGATGATTGGTGCTGTAACCAATTTAGCTTTCAGAGTCTCAAATGCCTGCAGACACTCTTTATCAAAGATAAATGGCGTGTCAGCAGCTAGCAGGTTGCTCAGAGGTTTGGCGATTTTTGAAAAATCCTTTATAAACCTCCTATAGAATCCTGCATGCCCCAGAAAGCTTCTGATTGCCTTAACATTAGCAGGTGGTGGCAATTTTTCAATTACTTCTACCTTAGCTTGGTCCACCTCTATCCCCTTGTTCGAAATTTTGTGCCCAAGGACAATTCCTTTAGTCACCATAAAGTGACATTTTTCCCAGTTTAAAACCAGGTTAGTCTCTTGGCATCTTTTCAGAACAAGTGCTAAATGGTTAAGGCAGGAGCTGAATGAGTCTCCAAATACTGAAAAGTCATCCATGAAGACTTCCAGGAATTTTTCCACCATATCAGAGAAAATTGAGAGCATGCACCTCTGAAAGGTTGCAGGTGCATTGCAAAGGCCAAATGGCATCCTTCTGTATGCAAATACTCCAGATGGGCATGTGAATGCCGTTTTCTCCTGATCCTGGGGATCTACTGCAATTTGATTATAACCTGAATATCCATCCAAGAAGCAGTAGTATTCATGACCTGCTAGTCTTTCTAGCATTTGGTCTATGAATGGTAAAGGAAAATGATCCTTTCTGGTGGCTGTATTGAGCCTTCTATAATCAATACACATGCGCCACCCAGTAACTGTTCTTGTAGGAACCAGTTCATTTTTTTCATTATGAACCACTGTCATGCCACCTTTTTTAGGGACAACTTGGACAGGGCTCACCCAGGGGCTGTCAGAAATAGGATAAATAATCCCAGCCTCTAGTAATTTAGTGACCTCTTTCTGCACCACTTCCTTCATGGCTGGGTTCAGCCGCCTTTGTGGTTGAACCACTGGTTTGGCGTCACCCTCCAGTAAGATCTTGTGCATGCATCTAGCTGGGCTAATGCCCTTAAGATCACTGATGGACCACCCAAGAGCTGTCTTGTGTGTCCTTAGCACTTGAATTAGTGCTTCCTCTTCCTGTGGCTCTAAGGTAGAGCTTATGATTACAGGAAAGGTATCACCTTCTCCCAGAAATGCATATTTTAGGGAAGGTGGTAATGGTTTGAGCTCAGGTTTAGGAGGTTTCTCCTCTTCCTGAGGGATTTTCAGAGGTTCCACTATTTTCTCTGACTCCTCCAGATCAAGCTGGACGTCTTTAAAGATGTCCTCTAGCTCTGATTCGGGACTCTCAGCCATATTGACCTCTCTTACCAGAGAGTCAATAATATCAACACTCATGCAGTCATTTGGGGTGTCTGGATGTTGCATTGCTTTGACAACATTCAACTTGAATTCTTCCTCATTGACTCTCAAGGTTACTTCCCCTTTTTGGACATCAATGAGGGTTCGGCCAGTTGCTAGGAAAGGTCTCCCTAGAATGAGAGTTGCACTCTTGTGCTCCTCCATTTCCAGCACCACAAAGTCAGTAGGAAAGGCGAATGGCCCAACCTTGACAATCATATCTTCAATCACGCCTGATGGGTATTTAATGGAGCCATCAGCAAGTTGAAGACATCCTGGTTGGTTTAATCTCTTCAGTTAAACCAAGCTTTCTGATAGTAGATGCAGGTATTAAGTTGATACTTGCCCCAAGATCACATAAAGCTTGCTTGGTGCAAGTACCCTCTAATGTGCATGGTATCATAAAGCTCCCAGGATCTTTAAGCTTCTCAGGTAAGCTTTTCAGAATGACTGCACTGCATTCTTCAGTGAGGTAAACTTTTTCAGTTTCCCTCCAATCCTTCTTATGACTTAAGATCTCTTTCATGAACTTAGCATAAGAGGGTATTTGCTCAAGTGCTTCTGCAAACGGAATCTTTATTTCAAGAGTCCTGAGATAGTCTGCAAATCGGGCAAATTGCTTATCCTGTTCCGCTTGGCGGAGTTTTTGAGGATAAGGCATTTTGGCTTTGTATTCCTCAACCTTAGTTGCTGCAGGTTTATTACCTACAGAAGTGGGTTGGGAAGCCTTTTTAGAAGGGTTGTTATCAGCACTTGTATGTGACTGATTCCCCACTGGTATTTGAATGCCAGTGGTGGGAGCTGGAGTGGCGTTAGACGCCACTTTCTTGTTTGTTACTGGCGTTTGAACGCCAGAACCATGCTCCCTTTGGGCGTTCAACGCCGGATTCATGCTTGTTTCTGGCGTTGAACGCCAGGAATATGCATGGTCTGGGCGTTCAGCGCCAGCTTTGTTCCTCTCTGGGCTCTGATTGTCCTCAGAGGGATTTTGAGTATCCTCTTGTTCATTTCTTGGTTTCCTGCTGCTTTGAAGTGAGGTATTTAATGTTTTCCCACTTCTTAATTGAACTGCTTGGCATTCTTCTGTTATTTGTTTTGACAGTTGCTTTTCTGTCTGTTTTAATTATGCTTCCATGTTCCTGTTGGCCATTCTTGTTTCCTGTAATATTTCCTTGAATTCGGCTAGCTGCTGAGTTAGAAAGTCTAATTGCTGATTGAATTCATTAGCCTGATCCACCGGACTGAGTTCAGCAGTTACTGTTTTAGCTTCTTCTTTCATAGAGGATTCACTGCTTAGGTACAGATGCTGATTTCTGGCAACTGTATCAATAAGCTCTTGAGCTTCTTCAATTGTTTTTCTCATGTGTATAGATCCACCAGCTGAGTGGTCTAGAGAAATCTGAGCTTTTTCTGTAAGCCCATAGTAGAAGATGTCTAATTGCACCCATTCTGAAAACATTTCAGAGGGGCATTTTCTTAGCATCTCTCTGTATCACTCCCAAGCATCATAAAGGGATTCATTATCTCCTTGTTTGAAGCCTTGGATGTTTAGCCTTAGCTGTGTCATCCGTTTGGGAGGGAAATAGTGATTCAGGAATTTTTCTGACAGCTGTTTCCATGTTTTTATGCTGTTCTTAGGCTGGTTATTTAACCACCTCTTAGCTTGATCTTTTACAGCAAATGGAAACAGTAATAATCTGTAGATATCCTGATCTACTTCCTTATCATGTACTGTATCAGCAATTTGCAGAAATTGTGCCAGAAACTCTGTAGGTTCTTCATGTGGAAGACCAGAATACTGACAGTTTTGCTGCACCATGATAATGAGCTGAGGATTCAGCTCAAAGCTACTAACTCCAATGGAGGGTATACAGATACTACTCCCATATGAAGCAGTAGTGGGGTTAGCATATGACCCCAGAGTCCTCTTGTCTTGTCCATTCATACTTATTGTTGTAATGGGATACAAGAGTGATGATATGTATGTTGATATTATTTATTTTATAGTAGTGGAATAAATAAAATGGAATATATAAAAAAAATATTTTGAAAATACTTTGTGAAAATTTTCCGAAAAATTTGAAATTGAAATTTGGATTTTATATTAAAAATTTCGAAAAAGTAGTTTTAAAATTGGTTAGAAAATAAATTTTTTTTTTGAATTTTGAATTTTATGATGAAAGAGAAAAACACACAAAAGACACAAGATTTAAAATTTTTAGATCTAATGTTCCTTATTTTCGAAAATTTTTGGAGGGAAAGCACCAAGGAACACCAAACTTAAAAATTTTAAGATCAAGACACAAGAAAAACTCAAGAACACTTTGAAGATTCACAAGAGCACCAAGAACACAAGAAAGAACACCAAACTTAAAATTTTTAGAAGACTTTAAGAAAATTTTCGAAAATTATAAAAAGATTAACAAGAAAACACCAAACTTAAAGTTTGGCACAAGATTCAATCCAAGAAAAATTATTTTTGAAAAAGGTTCCAAAGGGTATAACCAATTATCAAGAACAACTTGAAGATCAAGGAAGAACCAAGAACACAAGTCGAAATTTTTAAATAAAAATATGAGATATGCAATTGACACCAAACTTAGAACAAGACACTAAACTCACGAAAATTAGCAATTAATTAAAAGAAAAATAATAAATTTTGAAAAGAAATTTTTGAAAAGAAACTATCCTATCAAGATTTAATGACTCTATAACAATAAAAAATAAAAATAAATTATTCCTAATCTAAGAAATAAAATAAGCCTTCAATTGTCCAAACTCAATAATCCCCGGCAACGGCGCCAAAAACTTGGTGCACGAATTTGTGATTCGCACAACTAACCAGCAAGTGCACTGGGTCGTCCAAGTAATACCTTACGTGAGTAAGGGTCGATCCCACGGAGATTATTGGCTTGAAGCAATCAATATTTATTTTATTTATCTTAGTCAGGATACCAATAGGATTCTTTAGCCTCGTATTTTAATAAAGAAAAAGGGCATAAAATAAATAGTTATTACTTGAACAATAGAGTTATTTGTTTATAAAGGACTGTGGAATATGTTGGAGTTTTGGAGATGCTTTGTCCTTTGACTTCAACTCTTCCTTGAAATCCTTCAACACACGCAAGGCTCCTTCCATGGCAAGCTCTATGTAGGGTGTCACCGTTGTCAATGGCTACCTCCCATCCTCTCAGTGAAAACGTTCCTATGCTCTGTCACAGCACGGCTAATCATCTGTCGGTTCTCAATCAGGTTGGAATAGAATCCATTGATTCTTTTGCGTCTGTCACTAACGCCCAGCCCTCAGGAGTTTGAAGCACGTCACAGTCATTCAATCCCGGAATCCTACTCGGAATACCACAGACAAGGTTTAGACTTTCCGGATTCTCATGAATGCCGCCATCAATCCAGCTTATACCACGAAGATTCTGTTGGGGAATCTGAGAGATATTCATTCAGTCTGATGTAGAACGGAGGTGGTTGTCAGGCACACGTTCATGGATTGAGGAAGGTGATGAGTGTCACGGATCATCACCTTCTTCACAATTAAGCGCGAATAAACATCTTAGATAAGAACAAGCGTGTTTGAATGGAAAACAAAGGAATTGTGATAAATCATCGAGACGCTGCAGAGCTCCTCACCCCCAACAATGGAGTTTAGAGACTCATGCTGTCAAATGTATGTAATTCAGATCTGAAAATGTCATGAGGTACAAGATAAGTCTCTAAAAGTTGTTTAAATAGTAAACTAGTAACCTAGGTTTACAGAAAATGAGTAAACTAAGATAATTGGTGCAGAAATCCACTTCTGGGGCCCACTTGGTGTGTGCTGGGGCTGAGACTAAAGCTATCCACGAGTAGAGGCCTTTCTTGGCGTTAAACTCCAGGTTATGACGTGTTTTGGGCGTTCAACTCCGGATCATGACGTTTTTCTGGCGTTTAACTCCAGACAGCAACATGTACTTGGCGTTCAACGCCAAGTTACGTCGTCTATTCTCGCGCAAAGTATGGACTATTATATATTGCTGGAAAGCCCTGGATGTCTAATTTCCAACGCCGTTGAGAGCGCGCCAATTGGACTCCTGTAGCTCCAGAAAATCCATTTCGAGTGCAGGGAGGTCAGGATCTAACAGCATCAGCAGTCCTTTTTCAGCCTCAGTCAGATTTTTGCTCAGCTCCCTCAATTTCAGCCAGAAAATACCTGAAATCACAGAAAAATACACACACTCATAGTAAAGTCCAGAAATATGATTTTTGCCTAAAACTAATAATATTTAACTAAAAACTAATTAAAACATGCTAAAATCTACATGAAATTACCCCCAAAAAGCGTATAAAATATCCGCTCATCACGTACGCATAGAGGTGTGCGTACGCACAGGAGTAAAAATTTTCAACTCTGCTCATTCGCACAATGTGTGCGAACGCCCTCAACAGAGTGCACCTTCCAACGTGTGTGTGCGCACAAGGCTGTGCGTGCGCACGCCTTGCAAAACTTCATTGGTTGTGTGTGCACACAGAGCGTGCTATCGCTCCTAACAGTAGCCATATCCCCGTGTGTGCAGACGCACAAGGGTGTGCGTGCGTACAACTTTAAAAATACACAGGATGTACATTCGTACAAGGCTGTGCGTGCGCACAAAAATCAGAAATCACAATTTCGGCAGCATTTACAAAATTCAAATTTCGGACACCGATTTTCAATGATCATATCTTTCTCTACAAAATTCAAATTTATAGAAAATTTATGCAGTTTTAAAGCTCTTTGAATTATCTTTATTTTGATATAAAAATCATTCAATTTCAAAAATCATAGCTCAAGATATGATCCGTCAAAGTTAGCCCCAAACTTAGTTTTACCAAAAACTTAAAAACTCAAATTCACTAAACCTCTCATTTCAAAACCAAACTACTCACATTCCAAACAATACCAAAACAACACAAAGGTTCCTACCACCCATTTCTCAAAAATCAACCGTTCAATCATCTAAACCATTTAATACTCACCTCATCCAACGTTAAAATTCAACCTAAGTTCACATCAAATTTCCTCAACCACTATCTAATATCCACATTAACCACAAGATCCAAAATCGAAAATTATCATGAACATATTTCATCACACAACATAATCATCAATATCCTTCAATCCAGACCATCACAAACATTTGACATTAACTCATTACTATGAATTCTCATAATCCTCATTATCCATCAATATAACAAATCACCAACAATACTTATCAACAGCAAGCATCAATTTATCATCATCCAAAATTTATAATCCATATTATTTATCAACAATCTCAACACTCATCTTCAATTACCAACAACATCAATATTCATCATTAATCATCAACCATATCAACAAACCCTCAAAAACAATAATAAATCACAACATTCATCATCAACCTTCATAGTCATTAAATACCAACAATCAACATCAAAATTCATATATTTCGCATCCTAAAACACTATATTGTAAGAACCCGCGTTTTTACGTCAAACCGTTTTAAAAATAATAATTTTGGTGCCTGGAATAGATTCAAAATTTAGAAGTTTTAATTTGAAAATATAAATGAGAAATTTGGTTTCAATGAACTTTTCTGAGTTGGAAAATATTTTTCTTTTGAAAAGTTTTTGTAAAAATGCATACGGGCGCTTAAGCCGGCAATACCGGCTCTGGTCTGTCCAGTGCTACGTATTTTAGAAAATAATATTTTAAAAATTGGTTTATTATTTTGAAAGGACAAAAAATAATTTAGAATTGAAAATCGGGCACCAATCTTAAAAGTTTTGGCCCAAGGTGGGCCAAACGGACCAAAAACGCTAACGGGTTAGACCGGGTCCAAAACGGGCCCAAGGCCCAACATATATAAGCTAATTTAATGAGCTTTGAACTCATTTTTCAGCCCTAAGAGAGAGAGGGCCGCGGATTTTAGAGAGGAGAGGAGAAGAGGGATGACACTATTCATCCTCCACTTCCAAGAGCCATAACTTGAGTTACGGAGCTCCAATTGACGAGCCGTTTGAGGCCACGTGAAGCTCTTGTCGAGATCTACGTTTCTATCTAAGGAAACCTGGTAAGAAATTGCATTTTACTTCCCAGTTTTCTGCCCTAAGTTTCTGCACGTTTTTAGGTTGGGGTTTTGAGCAAGTTTTGTGGTTTTGCTTGTTTAGGTGATCTCTAGTGGCGGGTAATTGTTGGATTTTACCCCTACTCTCATTGGATAAGGTAAGGTTTCACTAAACCCTTGTGTTTAGTTGTTTTAAGTATCTTAGGTTTTGATTTTGGTGATATATGTGATGTTAGATTGAGTTTTGGTGTTTGTTGATGTTGGTTGAGGCTTTGGATTAAGCTTGGTGGTTTCGTTTTGGTGTTTGGTGCGTTTGGGAATCGGTCAAGGTATGGCTTCGGTTTCTTTTATGTAATATGTAATGTTTCTAGACACTTAGGCTAATTGACCTTAAGATAAAATTGAATTATGTAAGTGATATGTGAATTATGTTGGAGATTTTATGAGTTGGGTATGTTAGAATTTGATTATGATGTTGATGAGAAAATTGATGATTTGTATTGTTGATGTAGCTTGATTGATGTTGTAGAGGTAATATGTGGAAGGATATGGAAGAATAATAATTTGATGATGATTGTTGACGTTTTAATGATTATGAATATTGATGATGAATGTGAGATTTATTATTGTTGATGAGGATTTGTAATGATTGTTAATATGGTTGATGGTTGAGATTGATTATGAATGTTATGATGGTTTTGGGTATTGGTGATGATTTTGATTATTGGTTATTGTGGTCCATGATGAAATTAAGTGAGTGAGGTGGTTAAAAATTGAATGGATTGGATGATAATAATGGAATAAAGGAATTGGTGCTTGTAGCATTGATTAATGTTGAGAATTTGAATGGTGGTATTAAGGAATTGGGATGTGATGTTATGTTAAATTTTAGAGTTGGATAAGGTGAGTATTAAATAGTTTAGATGATTGAATGGTTGATGTGGTTGGGAAATATTGCTTTGTATTCTTGAGTGAGTCTAGTATTTTTGGGTTGTGAATAATTGGTTTTGAATTGAGAGATTTGGTGAATTTGAGTTTTTGAGATTTTGGGCAAAAGTGAATTTTTGGTGAACTTTGTCTGATCATATATTTTGCCTCAATTTTCAAAATTTGTTGAATTTGGTTTAGAATTAAAGATTATTGAAAATCATTCGATTTGATATAAAGTTTATAAATTTTGGAATTTTATATAGAAAGTTATGATCATTCAAAGATTGGTGTCAAAATCTGAAATTCTGCAGAGTTGCAGAATTTTGTGATTTTTGGTATGTGCGTACGCACAGCCTTGTGTGCACGCACACACCAAGAAAGTTTTACAACCTGTGTGTACGCACAGCCCTGTGCACATGCACAAGTTGGGAAAGGTCGTCTGTTGGGGGCGCTAGCACAGGTTGTGCGAGTGAATAGACTTTATAAGTTTTAGTACCTGTGCGTACACACACCCCTGTGCGTACGCACACTTTTAAAATTTTTCTGGGCGTGTGTGCGCACACCTCTGTGCGTACGCACACCCTGTTTCATAAATTTAAACTTTGTTTTCACCTATTTCACCTTCCCAACAAGGTTGTAAGCTTCTATAACACCATTTTAAGGCTTTTGGGCTTAATTTTGAGTATGGGAATATGGGAAATAAGCTAAAGGTTTTAGTTGATGATTATTTTGAAAAGTTAGAGGACGAAGGCCTAGGTTTCTGGTGTACTGAGGATGGGTTTGATGGGGTGCAAAGGAAGAATGGTATATGAATAGAGAAAGTGACGATCAAGTGAGTTTGGAAAAGAAAGTTGTGAATTGATGATGGTTGTGACTTGTATGAGTGGAAGTGTGTTATGAGCAGTGGTCTCTGAGATTAAAAATGTGATTACGATATGCATTATTCTCCGTCGTAGGGGCTGTGGCAGTCTCCCGCCTACGTTCGGATGTGAGGGTTGAAGCTGAGCTTCTCACTCATATTTCTCGCAACCAGAGGAAGATGGTAGGGCACTATCCCTCGTAATGTTTCCCTCTGAAATGAGAAGGTGGTAGGGCACTTATCCCTCGGAATTATTCCTCCTGAAAATGTGACTTCTCTCTGATTGAGGGTGGTAGGGCACTAACCCACGGAATTATGCGACAGCCAGAGGAAGGTGGTAGGGCACTATCCCTCGGAATGTTTCCCTCTGAAAGGAGAAGGTAGTAGGGCACTTATCCCTCGGAATTATTCCTCCTTATGTGAATAGAGAGACTAATCCGGGTGTTGTTGAGCAGGTTTTCTGTCAGGCTTGGCACTATAACCGACAGGTGATATAACAACCAATAGGGCAGACATTTATCATGTGCATCTTCTATATGCTTGCTTGCTTTGTTTACTTGAGTTTGTCTAATTGTATAACATGCCTACCTGCTTCCTGAACTACTTGTTGTATATGAATATTATCTGTGTTTTACTTGTTTGCATTAATTGTGATTGTCTCGTGCTGAGGAGGTTAGGTAGGCAGTGGCGATGGGATCACATGGAGGTTAGGTTGGCGAAGGCTGTGGGATACAGCAGTGTGATTAGTATTAGTTAGAATTTCCCTAAGTTTAGATAACCCGGTTTATGGTTTAAGTTCCTGATTTATTTATTTATTTATTTATTTTGTTCTAAGCTTGAATAACTGTATGTTGATGTGAAGTTTTAGGATTGCCTTCGACGTCCCGGAGCCTTACATCTTACATTATTGGGCACTGTTACTATACTGAGAACCTCTGGTTCTCATTTCATACTTTGTTGTTGTTTTTCAAATACAGGTTGTAATCTACTTCAGTGAGATTGCGGATACGGTGACAGAGCAGAGTATGGTTCGTTCCCTGCTTATTTTTATTTTAATCTTGTTGTAATATTCTCTCGCCTCTTGTATACTTATCTTTATGGCCTTAGAGGCTTATTTTGAGAGAATAGTTGTATAAGTTGTTTTGAATTCGAAAACTCAATATTTTTTCTATTTGTAACTAGTCGGCATAAATTCCGCAAGCTGCGGCTAGTTCCTATGTCTTATGCGTTAGTTTTGTGTGAACGTTTCGCGCTTATGTAATCCTATTTTTGAGCTTAATCCTTCATCAGGCTTCTAGAATGTATTATTTCCTTCTATATAAATATGCATAAGCCTTAGGACTGTCGTAACCTCTGATTAACCTTTGCTTTAAGGTTAGAGGTAAGGCTTAGGGTAATTGGGGTGTTACATATATCATCATCACCACCATACAACTTATCTTCAAACATCAAAATCACATACAATTAAACATACATCCAAACATCCGATCCTATCTTAAGGTCAACTAGCTTAAGGTTTATGAAACATTACATATTAAATAAAGGAAACTGAAATCATACCTTGGCCAATTCCCAATGTGTGCAAAACACCAAAAGCTTGATTCCAACAAGATCAACATGCCTCAAGCACCAACACCACCTCCAAGACTCACCAACTATCAAGCCATACACATATAACATACCAACATCAAGCTTAGGGTTCACAAAAAACAACTAAACACAAGGGTTTAGTGAAACATTATCTTACCCAACGAGATTAGGGGTAAAATCCAACAATACTCTAATGCCACTACAAGAATTTGACAAATTAGTGACGAATTTTTGCGAGAAATATTTTTTGTCACTAATTCATCACTAACTTGCAAGGAATTAGTGACGCACTAACGACAAAATTAATCAGCGGTCACAAAATATCCGAACTTGAAAAAAGCGACTGATTAGCAAGAGATTCACAAGTTTGTTTGTCGCAAATTGACTTTTGTAACTAAAAAAGAGCGGGAAAATTTTTCGATGTTACTAAGTAATTTGTCACAAAATATGCGTAAAGGCTAATTAGTAAGGAATAATTTTACTAGCTAATTTGTCACAAAGACTTGAAATGCAATTTGCGATGGACAATTTTCTAGCTAATTTGTCACCAAAGTTTGAATTTTAGTGAGCAGCTAGTTTCTTGCTAATTTGTAGCATAATATTGTAAAAATTCAAAATTAGGGTAGCGACAAAAAATAGCCGTCACTAACTCGTCGCAATGGAAAAATCATTTAGCGAGGGAATTGTTTCTTGCTAATTAGTCGCTAAATTAGAAATGCGGATATTGAGTGCCTAGGACCTAAGTAGCGAGAAATTTGCGACCGCTTAACAACTGACACACTTCGTTCGCTGATTTCAAGTTGCTGATTAGCAGTTGAAATACATTTGTCGCTAAGTTGTCGCAATTTTAATTTAGCGAGCAACTTGTAGCAAATTACTCGCTAATCTCGTTGGAAATTTGTCGCAGAGTTTTAACAACTCCAAAGCTAACCGAGAAAATTTTAGAAGTAACTAGTCACAATTGAGTCACTAATCAAAAGCTTATTTAGTGAGGAATTAGTGACCACTTCACAACTTTTAGACTTTCCTCACTTATTTCATTTTGCTACTAATTTGTAAGGAAAAATGTTAGTCTTTATTCTGTCTGTATTTCATTTTGCTACTAATTGCTAACCTCTATATGAATCCATGAAAAATTCATGGAATTGCCAAGCACGATAATGTAATTTGTCACAATTTTGTCACTAATCTAAAGCTATTTTAAATGAGAGAATAATTAAAGTCCCAAAGCCGTGACTAATAATTAGCTAGCTAATTTTTAATAACTAATAATTTACTATATTCTAGCAAGATGTCAATTCTCCAATTTTTTTACAAACAATTCAAATCAAAAGCTTTTTCTTAAAATTTTTTTCTCCTATTAGATCACAAATTTGTCATTATTTTTAATGGAAAGTTTGTTGTTAATTTGAATTGAAGTTTAAAATTAATATATTTTAAAGACAAGTTTAAAATTTCAATATTTTTAGAAAATGGGAGCATAATGTTGATATTTTCAATCACAAAATATACTAAAAATATATATAATAGATAAGATAATTAAATTTTTATATATGAGAATTTATTTGTATATGATTGTACAAGTTTTATTTTAATTAGAATCATTTTGGAATGCATTCAATAAAGATTAATTTGAGCTAACTGTTGAATTAATTAGGATCGTCAAATCCGTCAGACTAACTCGTTTACTTGACTAAATAGATGGATATTTGACTCTAAAATTAAACTTGTAAAAATACAAGTCTAAACAACTTAGCCATAGTTATCAGAATTGGACCAGACCGGCTGGTTCGACTGAAAAACCAACAAACCGATGTCCTGTCCGGTTTGGTTCATTATTAAGACCGGATTTGCAATTATCTCGGTCAATGGCGGTCAAATAGTTAAAATCGGATGGTTTTGTCACGAACCGAACTTGGTTTAGGCAATTGACCCGCACTTCCTCCTTTACCTGCGCGCTCCACACATTGACTAGTGGGTTGTGGATCAACGTAGGAGCATCTATTTGAATCCCCTTCAAAAAGTGGCTCTGTAAGACCCAAAACTTTTAAAAAGGGCTATCATGAGCTAATTTCAAATTCAGTATTCCTATAGCTTTAATTTCAGAAATTTCTTTATTAAAGAAAATTAAAGCAAGTTTCGATTTAATTGAATTTGAAATAAATTGAGATTATTATCCGATTTTATAATTATTGGATTATTTTCTATATCTAAATTATAAAGTTGGTAGTTATGAAATAATAATAATTTTATATGATTTGGATTAAATAATTAATATTTTAAAATATTAATACTACTATTTTGGAAAATAAAGAATTTAATTATATTATTTCCAATTATTGGATTTGAACATTTTATTGAAAATAATTCATAAAATTAATGAGCAAATAGTATTTTCTATATTCGCAATTTTATTTGAAATTACCAAATTACCCCTAACCCTAATTTTCAAAATAATGAAACCCTAACCCAGTGACCCATTACCCAACCCGGTTCGCTTTCACCCACACTCAGCAGCAGCAGCATACCTTTCTCCTCCCTTCCCCAACAGAACGCACACACACACACGGGGTTTCCCTCCTCCCATGAACGAAAGAAACAGAAGCAAAAAGGGAAAGGGAGATTGAGTTGCGGAAGAAGGGATGAGGAGAGGAAGACTCGCGCCGGCGTGCTGGTCTCCGTGCCGCCATCGTCGCTCATCCATGGAACCATGAGTCACGCCTCTGTCACTGTTAGGAGGAGGGAGAAGGCGCGATGGTGGAGGAGCACGACCCGCTGCGCTGCCGTGGGTCCCTTGCCGTCGAGTTCGAAGGAGCAGGGGAGAGCGATGCTGGGTTTGAGGGAGACAGAGGTGGTGTGGCGCAACGAAGAAGGCGATCTATTCACGTCGCCATTCGCGCTACCGTTGCTGAGCCATAGCGCCGCCGCCGGGTCTCTCACTGCTGTGCGTCACCGTCTAAGGAAGAGAGAGTCACGATGGAGCTCTGTTTTTGCTTCTCTGGTCCATCGAGAGAGGAACTCATGGGTGGAAGAAGGCCAATCGAGGGAAATAATGCTGTTGAGTGGGGTAAATGCCTCTGCCGTGCTTCTTGGTCATTGGTGGTGGAGCCACGTCGCTGTCACCCCTGGGCCGCCGTTCTTACCGCCGCTGATGAAACTTGCCGAAGATGCTCAGAGGTTACCGCCACTCCACTTGATCCTACTGGAAGCTGTGCCGTCACGGCTGTGGTTGTCGAAAACTACCGCCAAAAACCCTGTCTTCTTGGTAAGTGTTTTGTTTCCAAAACCCCTTAAAGTCAGTGCTCTGTTATACTCTGTTAGAGATTATGAGATGTTGGTTACACAAGGTTGAGTTTTGGTAGTTGCACATTGAGATTTAGGGTTGATGTTGAGCTACCAGAGCTTCTGGCCACTAACGGAGCTATTGCCGAGTCGATTTCGGAATCGCAGCTGCCTCATTTTGCTATTTCAGTAAGTAAGTATAGTTCGAAAAGACCCACGTTAGTATTTTGTTGTGTTTGGTTAATGAGTATGAGTTTTGGTAACGTGAGATCGAGTCTTGATTATTATGTATTGCGATTAGAGTCGTTGTGGTTGCTGAGAAAGTGGTTTGGAGATGAGCTTGCGGCTGCCGTGGTTGCAGGGCAAGCGAAAGCGAGTTGTGATGCGTTTTAAAGCTTTCGAGTTTCGACGATCAAGGTAGGGGTGCTTTCCGAAAACTACATTTTTTATGTTGGAATTATTACATATGGATACTGATGTGAGACAATGTGTATTTGGTGATTGTATCAGCCTTATGTATTGTTTGATTGCCTCGAATGATTATAAATGTTTTTTTGGTTGCATTGTTGTGTGACTTTGTGAAACGGAATGTTTTTTAAGTTGATTCTTTTAAAGATTTGAGATCTGGTTTAATCCATTGAGAATTGATTTGAGTTGAGTTAATTTTCTTGATAATGTGAAAAATAGAATACCCTTTTGGATTCATCCTGGTTTACTTTAATTGACATGGTTTTGATAAATGAATTGTTGCTGAACCATTTCTTTAAAGCTTTGGAAATGAGTTTTATCGGCTGATAATGAATTGATTTTGAAATGGTTTCCTTGAAATATGAAAATGAGGTGACTGTTGGATTTAGCTTGCTTTTGAACTGATTTTTGGATCTGGACTGTTGAAAAGGATTGTGGAATGATTTAGTTGGGACCCGAATCGAGTGGCGAAGTCTAAGTTTTAGGGGAGGTGCTACCAAAATTCCGGTAGAATCCGGGACTTTATTGAAATGCTGTCTGGAAAAAAATTATGAGTTAAAGACTTCTACTATTTTATTTGAATTATCAAGAAAAGGATGGTTAATGCTTTTGAAATGAATTATTAAAGAGGAAATTGTGATTTAGTCTTGTTTTTTAAGAAAGACATTGTATCTCTTTGGGAGAAAGTTATTTAGATGAAACTTATGTTTTAAAGCTGTTTTAAATGTGAAAAGGGCTAAGTCTTTGAATTTGACTGGAGGGTTTCAATTAGAGGAGTTTCAGTGACTTTGAAAGAACTTGAACGTCTATTGATAAGTTTCATTTTTAAAATGTTTTTGGAAAAAGTTTTAAGTACTCTTTGAATTCTGAATTTTTGCAAAACCATAACAATTTTGAGCAGTTTGAAACGCTTTAGAGTTTATCATGGGGTTGGAGCTGGTTTTGCTTAAGTAAAAGAAACGGCTTTGAAAGGAGTATTTGATTACATGACTGGGTTTGGCTTAGATCCTATTTTATTACTCAAATCAGGAAGCCAAGTTTTTAATGATTTTAAGTGAATTTGACGAAATGAGTTATGTTATTCTCCTTTAAAGACTTGAGACTCTGCCGAGGGACTTTGTCATAAAATCCCGTTGTTGGATGGATGATTTTGAATATTTCAAAATAAATCTCTAACTTGCCATGGTTTTGGATGTTTTGGAAAGAGAATGCCGAGAGTGGCTTTGTTTTAGAAAGGGAACTTACTTTGAGTAAAAGTGGCTTATAAGCCTAGAATGATTTGAGAAATGAGATTTTTAAAGCCAAGACTGAAAAGAGATGAAATTTGATTTCAAAGTAAAGTGAATTGAGAAAAAGTGATTTATGGTTTGAATGCCGATTTTATGAATTTGATGATGTTGGATGGTGGAAGTTCTATTTTGTTATGAGCCGGAATGGCTATGAGTGATAATGAATTCTGGCTGATTGCGGAATATGTTATGAGCCGGATGGCTGACTATGAATTATGAATTTAAACCAGATGGCTGAGATGAATGTTGATTCATGGCTGAGAATAAATGCACATATGCTGAGCTATTGATATTGTGATTATTGCACTTCCACTATCAGAGACACGAGTTTCCTTAGAAGAAAGCAGTGGCTAGCCACCACGTGCTCAAAGTGGACACTCGAGACTCTGCTGACCCTATGTCGTAAGTGTGGCCGGGTACTGTGAAAGTCCCGGATGAGCTCACCCCCGTGAATATACACCAGTGAGGGTGTTGGATATGAATTATGAATTATGAATTATACTGAGTATAACTCGAGTTGGGGATGCACGACAGAGGGACAGTCTAATGGTTAGCTACCAAGACTTATCGGGTTGGCTCTATAACCGACAGATGATATCATCAGCCACTAGGATAGGCATGCATCATATGCATCTATGTGACATTGTTTGGGTGTGTATATTGTACTTGGTTTGCCTTTGTGATTAATTGTAATTAATTGCTAATTGTTTTACTTGCTGTAACTACTTGTTTGTGCTTGAACCTCCCTAATTGTGTTTGCGACTGAGACTCTGTTGGATTGTGATGGATTGGCTGCTATTGGATTATTTGGGCCTAGGGCCGTGGTTGAAATGAGATGGACCGATGGTTGGTTTTGGTTTTGTGTTTCTGGTTTGGAAAAGTATGAAAGGATAATTTGGTTCAACATAGATAAACCTTTTGAAAGGCTTTTGAGTCTTTGAGAATTGAACAGTTCCTCTTTTAGAAAAGATTTCAGACTTTACTTTTATTGTAAACCATTGTTTTTGAAAAAGAGGCATAAGACGGTTATTAATCACTGGTACGGTTTACCCTCACGTATCCTATTACAGTAATTCCCAAAAACCCTCTACTGAGAACCCTTTCGAGGATGATGTTCTCACCCCCTACAATTTTTCCCTTTCAGGATATGGACGCAGCAGTCCCGAAGAGCTTATCTAGTTGTTGTCGTGATGTTTTGTATTGCTTTAGTTATTGTTTATTGTTCCCTCGCCTTTATCTATATATATATTCTGTAAGAAGGATAGGAATTGTATTGGTTAATGCTTGTAAGATTATGTAATATATATATATATATATATATATATATATATATATATATACATACATACATATGTAAGTGCTCAGTTGTGAGTTTTTGTAAGTTGTATTGTATGTATGGATGTACGTTGCATAGCAAAAGTATTTTGGGAGTGATAATGCGGTTTAAAGTTTTAAACAGGCTCATATTTTAGTATTAAATAGTATAAGAGTCGTCGTAATGTCCGAGCTATCAGAGTCACGCAGCCGGAAGCGTGAGCTTTGGTAGTTATGGTGTTATAGGCTCTCTAAGGTTTGAACTTAAAAATGAGTAAAAGCCTCCATCTCACTGTGACAAGTGAATCTTCAATAGATGTAATGCTTATAGTTATATATATATACCATATTATTTTATATGTGCCATTAGTAAATTTTTTATTATATTTGCTCATTATTTTATGTATTATATAAAAGTATGGAATATATCATAATTTACATATAATTTAATTAAATCAAATTTAAATAATATAAAATGTTATTACCATTTAATTTTTTATTTTTAATATTTAAAATTTGATTTTATTATAATTTTATATAATTTGTGCTCTGTCATAGTAAACTATACTTATAATTCAAAATCTTTCTTTCCTTATTGTAATGCTACCAAAAAAATCCCAATTGATTTTTACTAATGTTTTATTTAATTTGTTGATGAACAGATTGGAATAGAGCTTATAGTTTGCCTGCAATTTGGTGGAATCAATGGAATTTGTTTCCGAAATTCTGTCCAAATCCATCGCAACAGTGACACTATGGAGGGGCTGGGATTTTCTTGTATATGGTTCTCACTCTTACCCTAAATTGATAACAATTATTTCGCAAATGTTATTTCCTCAATTACTTACTCGAGTGGAACATATATCTAGGGGCATAATAATAAGCTAAGGTTCATGAAGCAACACCAAATTATATAATAAGATTTTTATTTAATTTAAAAACACTGATGTGATTCTGAATTCAATTTAATATGGATTCTGAATTCAATTTGTTGAATGTTGAATTGATTTTGAATTTAATTTTAGGTAGCTCTGTTTCACACCCTCCAGGCTCATTTTTTCATTGTCGTTCATCTATTTTCCAACTAATTTTGAAGATTCTGAGCTGAGTCTATATTGAGTTTGAAATTGGATTATTTAATTTGTTGAATGTTGATATGATTCTGAGTATGGATTCTGAATTCAGTTTGGTGAATGTTGAATTGATTCTAAATTTAATTTTAGGTAACTCTGTCTCGCTAACTCTGTCTCACACTCTTCGAGCTCATTCAATTACTTTTGTTGTTGATATGCTTTTAGATTAGTTTGGATTCTGAAATGAGAACATGTTGCTGGTTAAGAATGTTTAGTGGCGGTGGATAAGAATGGCTTCGTCTACTCGTGAGTAATTGTTTACTTTCTTAGTTCAGTATCTTAGCTCTATAAAACAAGTTATAACTTAAGAGTATCCATTTGTGCAGCTGGGAATTTGGTGGTTATGGAAGGTTTGTGCATAATTTTCAGATTGGTTGTCAATGTTCTGTAAAATATAAAGAAATCACAACAATCAGATGATTCAATTCAAATTGGTTTTATTTATTTATTTATTTGGCTGGTTTTGTGAATTCTGCATGTACTGTAGGTATGCTTGACACAAATTCAATTCCCTTCATTGTCTTATATATATGTCTAAAGTCTAAACAAATTTATTGTATAAAGAACATGATCTGTGCATAGAAATACTTGAAATTTCTGTATTTTAGAGTCTGAGAAGTGAGAGTGTGAAAGGAAAGAAGATCTTGACCAGTATGAACTTTTGGATGGGGATAGAAATGTAACCAGCAGACTTCTTACAGTTAAGGTGATTGTCATATTACTACAAGTAAAATTTACTTTTTTTTCATGAATACTATTATCACTTCTCATTAGTAACACTTATCATGTTTCAGGGTAGTATACTAGGACTACAGGGAGGGAAGTAAGCTTGATTCGACTAATGCCCATATTGCAGAAGATAATTGATTATCTACTTTCTCTGCTAGATCAGACCTATATTAAGAGGTTTCTTGGTGCATCTAAATTCTTGTGGAATATGATGAAAGCAATTAGAATGGACCTGAGAATGCAACACATTTTCTATCAAAGGGCTATTACTATGCTTGAACAGATGGTACTTTTTTATTTTTAACAAAAGTATAATAAAACCTTATTTTTCTCTAATTAAAGTGGATCTAGCAAGGTTTGTAATTTCAAACGGAAGTTAGCTACTTTTTTTCACCTTACTTAGCTTGATTATTGTTAGAGGTATAGTGCTTTCATTTGATTTTGACTTTAGCTTGATTATTGGGTCTTTATTGATTAATCAATCAATTAATTAATTAATTCAATATAATTGATTTTGTTTTGTGATGCCAGGGCATCTAGGCCAGTTTCACTGACCTTTTCTTTACTGTTTTAGGATAGTTTCATGCATTTTCTTAGTGAATAATGCAAGTTTTGGATGAAATTACACTTACACCTTTATTCAAGCAACTTTTGTGAACTTTGCATAATTTCATGAGTATTTTGCTAGAATTGTATGATAAATTAATGATGCATAATCTCATGACTTTGGCTAGAGCTTTGATGCACTTTAATTGCTTGTTTTCAGGGCAAAGGAAGCAAGGGAGAACTACGTTAGTATTCACGTTAACTAGGTTAACGTGAACACTAACGTGGAATGGTAAAGCTTGCAACGTTAATGAGAAAAGTGATCACCAATAACGCCTGCGAAGCCACCCAAAGCTCACGTTACTTGCCACGTTAACTAAGTTAACATGGTAGTTAACGTAGAAGAAGAAGGAACTCCAACGTTAATGGTAAAAGTGAACACCATTAACGTTGGAGAACTTGGCAATGAACCACGTTAAGAGTCACGTTAACTTAGTTAACGTGAACTCTAACGTGGAAGAGGAAACACAAGCCAACGTTAATGACACTCACTTTTGTCGTTAACGTTGGACCATCTAGCATTGCCTACGTTAACTTTCATGTTAATCTTATTAACGTGAAAGTTAACGTGGAGTTGAGATCAAGGAACCAACGTTAGTGACACTCACTTTTGTCACTAACGTTGGGAGATGGCTTCACTACTACGTTAAGAGCCACGTTAACTTAGTTAACATGAGTTCTAACATAGAGAACATGGCATTTGGAGCATTAGTGACAAAGGTGAGTGTCACTAACGCTCTCGAAGGAGGATCACACCTACGTTAAGAGTCACGTTAGCTATGCTAACATGGACTCTAACGTAGGAACATAGGGGCACTAAGCAACGTTAATGGGAAAAGTGATTCCCATTAACGTTTGCGAAGGGGTATAAGCCAACGTTATTGGGAAAAGTGAGCCCCAATAACGTTGGCCAATCTTTGAGAAAGCAACGTTAGTGGTCACGTTAAGACCACTAACGTTGGATTTAACGTGGATATATGAGGTTGGAACATTAGTGGAAAAAGTGAATGCCACTAACGTTCTCGAGCCCACAATGGAAATCAACGTTAAATCTCACTAATTACCCAAAGCCTAAATCATCTTTCTCTGCAAGTTGGGCCTACTAAAGATGAGAACTGCTTTAACTCAAGATCCAAAGCCCACATCCAAGACTTGAAGAACTCACTAGAAGATCAAGAGGAGTAGTATATATAGGAGTAGTTTTGAACTTTAGAGAAGCTTGGTACTTTTGGGAACTACTCTCTATAGATTTACTTTTCTGCACTTTTAGCATGTATTCTTCTTTTCTGCCATTTTCCATTTCTAGAGCTATGAACAACTAAACCCCTTTCATTGGGTTAGGGAGCTCTGTTGTAATTTGATGGATCAATTATAGTTTTCATTTTTCTTCTTCTTTCTTTTCTCTTGATCTTACTAGAAAGCTTTCGATCTTAATTCAATTGGTTAGTTGTCTTAGAAAAGAAACTCTCCATAATTGGATCTCCTTTGAGCCTTGGAAAAAGGATTAGGAGATCATGCTAGAAATACTTTCTCATGTTGGACCAAATTGGGGTCTGGGCAGATATAGTGACATGTAATCCTCCCAACACTTTGATTTGGAAATACATGTGGTATAATCAGTGACCACACTTCATCTCTTTCCATGAGCAATTAAATCAAGGAATTAGGCAATTGTTCAAGCTTAGAGAGATTGGATTGCCAAGGAATTGGAATCCAATCACTTAAGATTGCCAAGGAGATCAATAAATGCATTGATTGAGGAAGAGATGAGAATGAACTTGATCCGGAGAATACAACATCTCCTGAACCCAATGATTTTCCTATTTCTGACCTTACCCATTCTCTTTACTTTTTACCATTTAATTTCATGCTCATTACCCCAAATCCCCATTTAAGATTCTGCACTTTAATTTCTGTTATTTACTTTCCAGTAATTTAAATTTCTGCATCTCAATCTAAATTCTATTTAGCTCAACTAGCACATTCTTCTAACTAAAGTTGCTTAACCAATCAATCTTTGTGGGATTCGACCTCACTCTATTGTGAGTTTTACTTGATGACAATTCGGTATACTTGCCGAAGGGAAATTTATTTAGAGACAAGTTTTCATGCATCAAGTTTATGGCACCGTTGCCGGGGATTGATTTTGAATCAACAATGATTAAGTTTGAAGATCACTAAATTGAGATCACTAAATTGAGCATTTTTCTTTTCGTTTAGTTTATTCAGTTAATTTCTTTTGGTTTACTTTAATTTCTTCCTCAACCCCTGCACCCTCTTTTATTTCTTTCGTTCTTTCTTCCTTTGATTACTATTCTGCTCACTAACCCATTAACTGTTTGATAATTTGCATCACTCACACTAACAAGTACTCTAACAAGAATAGTTTTTTCATTTTATCTCCTGTTGTGAAATCTGTTCGTTGTATGACAGGGAGAAACGAAGAAGCTTCAATATCCTTTGATTCAGAACCTGAAAGAACCCTTTCGAGACTAAGAAGGGAAGCAAAAGGGAAAAGGATTATTGGTGCTGAGGAAGAAGAGGAAGAGTATTTTGAACCCAACATGGAAGAAAATATGGAGAACAATCATGAAGAAAAAGCTCATAATCATGTCAGAGAAGGCCATGCAAACCGGGCTGGGCAAGAAAGGAGAGTCTTAGGATCCTATATCAATCCTAATCCTGGAAACTGTGGAAGCAGCATTCAGAAGCCCACCATTCATGCCAATAATTTCGAGCTAAAACCCCAGCTCATCACTCTTGTGTAAAATAATTGCTCATTTGGAGGAGGTGCTCAAGAAGATCCTAATCAACATTTGACCACCTTTCTGAGGATTTGTGACATAGTGAAGTCCAATGGAGTCCACCCAGATGTCTATAGGTTGCTCTTGTTCCCTTTTTCACTTAGGGACAAGGCATCCAAATGGCTTGAATCCTTCCCAAAGGAGAGCTTAATTAATTGGGAAGAAGTGGTGAACAAGTTTCTGGCAAGATTTTATCCTCCTCAAAGGATTAATAGGCTAAGAACTGAGGGGCAAACTTTTAGACAACAAGATGGTGAGACACTTTATGAAGCATGGGAGAGATTCAAAGACCTGACAAGGAGATGCCCACCAGAGATGTTTAATGAGTGGGTTCAACTTCACATCTTCTATGAAGGTCTTTCCTATGAGTCAAAGAAGGCTGTGGATCATTCATCAGGAGGCTCTCTAAAAAGGAAGAAAACCATTGAAGAAGTCATAGATGTCATTGAAATAGTTGCTGAAAATGACTACTTCAATGCTTCCAAAAGAACTAACACCAGAGGAGTAATGGAGCTGAACCACATGGATACATTGTTAGCTCAAAACAAGATGATCACCAAGCAGATAGCAGATCTTACCAAGAAGGTGAAGGAGAACTAAGTTGCTGCAGCCATCACCTTATCATCAGCTCAAGAAGGAGTAAACATAGGAGAAGAAGGTGATTGGGAGCAAGCCAACTATGTTGGAAACTCACCTAGACAAGTCCATGATCCATACTCCAAAACTTACAACTCTGGATGGAGAAATCACCCCAACTTTGGATGGGGAAACCAACAAGACCAAGGGCAAGATCAGAGATGCCACAACCTCAACTCAAACAACAAGGCTACTCATCAAAACACCTCACAGAGATACTACCAACATCCATCTAACCAACCTTCTCAACCACTTAATCTCAACCCACCATCAATAACTGAGGATAGGCTCTCAAAGATTGAGGGTCTACTTGAAATTCTATACAAGGAACTTCAAGATAGTAAAGCTTTCAGGGAAGAAGTACAATCCAACATGCAGAATCAAGATGCTGCCATCAATAAACTGGAAACACAAATTGAATTCTTATTCAAGCAAGTCCCTGGACACAATAATTGCAGCAATATTAACTCAATACCAAAGGAGGAATGTCAAGCTATCACCCTCAGAAGTGGGAAGGAATTGAAGGAGACCCATAAGAAACCACCAGAGAAGAAATTAGATGAAGAAAACAAAGGACATGAGGAAGCTCAACCATCAAGTCCTATGCCACATCAAGAAGAAGAAGCACTCAAACCATGTTTCTCAAAGGCTCTATACCCCCAGCAGCTGCAGTTAAAGAAGAGGGGAGAAGACAACTAATTCTCAAGATTCTTAGAAATCTTCAAGAAAATACAAATAAACATACCCTTTGCTGAAGCAATAGAGCAAATGCCACTCTATGCCAAGTTCTTGAAGTAATTGATGACCAAAAAGAGAAGCTGGAAGAATAATGAGACCGTGGTGCTCACGGAAGAATGCAGTGCCATCATCCAACACAAATTGCCCCAGAAATTGAAGGATCCTGGGAGTTTCTAAATCCCTTGTATCATTGGGGAAATCACTGTAGAAAAGGCTTTATGTGATCTAGGAGCCAGCATAAACCTAATGTCTCTAGCAATGATAAAAAAAATAAAGATTGAGGAAGCCAAACCAACAAGAATGGCGCTGCAACTAGCAGACAGATCATTCAAATTTCCCCATGGGATAGTAGAAGATTTGCTGGTGAAGGTGGGAGACTTCATCTTTCCAGCAGATTTCATAGTATTAGACATGGAAGATGGAGCTAAGACTTCCATCATCCTGGGAAGACCATTCTTAGCCACTGCCGGAGCCATTATTGATGTCCAAAAGGGTGAACTCGTCCTTAGATTACATGAGGAGAAAATGACATTCAATGTGTTTAAGGCCATGAGTTAGCCACACAAGTCATTGGAAGAATGTATGAGGTTGGACTCCGTAGAGGCTTTGGTACAAGAAACTCTTGAAGAAGAACTTGAAGCATCAACAGAAGAAGAATTAGCAGCAAGAGAAGAAGCTACAGCCGCTGAATTACATGTTCAAGGCATGCTAGAAGAAAAGGAGGAAGAAAAAGAAGTGCCCAAACTGGAGCTTAAAGCACTGCCAACCACTCTCAAATATGCGTACTTGGGAGAAAATAAAAGTTATCGAGTGATCATAAATTCAACCCTCAGCCAAGAACAAGAGGAAGAGTTGCTTCAAGTCTTGCGAAAGCATAAGGATGCCATTGGATGGACACTTGCTGACTTGAAAGGAATCAGTTCAGCCATATGCATGCATAAGATACTCCTGGAAGAAGGTGCCAGACCATCCATTCAGCCCTAAAGAAGGTTGAATCCAGCAATGAAGGAAGTAGTGCAGAAAGAAGTTATGAAATTGTGGTAGGGTGGAGTAATCTATCCGATTTCAGATAGCCAATGGGTCAGTCCAGTTCAAGTGGTTCCCAAGAAAGGAGGAATCACTGTGGTGCCCAACGAAAGGAATGAGCTAATCCCTACAAGAACCATCACAGTCTGGAGAATATGTATTAACTACAGGAAGCTCAATGAAGCCACAAGAAAAGATCATTTTCCACTTCCCTTCATGGATCAAATGTTGGAATGACTTGCATGACATGCATACTATTGTTTTCTAGATGGTTATTCAGGATATAACCAAATAGTGGTTGATCCAAGAGACCAAGAGAAAACATCATTCACATGCCCATATGGAGTGTTTGCCTATAGGCGCGTGCCATTTGGGCTATGTAATGCACCAGCAACTTTTCAACGCTGCATGCTCTCCATCTTTTCAGATATGATAGAGAAGTTCATTGAAGTTTTTATGGATGACTTCTCAGTATTTGGAGATTCTTTCCCTAATTGCCTAAACCATCTTGCCTTGGTATTGAAAAGATGTCAAGAAACCAATTTAGTCTTGAAATGGGAAAAATGTCATTTCATGGTGACAGAGGGAATAGTTCTTGGCCATAAAGTTTCTAATCAAGGCATTGAGGTAGACAGAGCTAAGGTGGAGCTAATTGAAAAGTTACCTCCACCAAGTGATGTCAAGACAATTAGAAGCTTTTTGGGACATGCTGGCTTCTATAGAAGGTTTATCAAAAATTTTTCAAAGATAGCCAAGCCCTTAAGCAATCTCCTAATGTCTGATACACCATTTATTTTTTATGAGAAATGCATGCTAGCATTTGAAAACGTGAAAAAGAGGTTATCCTCAGCTCCTATCATCACCCCTCCTGATTGGAATTTACCATTCGAACTGATGTGTGATGCATCTGATTTCGCAGTTGGGGCAGTGTTAGGACAGAGAAAAGAAAGTTTAGTGCATGTGATAAACTATGCTAGCAAGGTCCTTAATGATACTCAAAAGAATTATACCACTACATAAAAAGCACACAAGGTTCTTACATGCATCCAATTTGTCAAGTAAGCAAAGAACTAAGTTTGGTGTTCACGCACCAAGTTAAGTTCTGAAGATCACAAACATATATGCATGTAACCCTCTTCCAAGTGCTTGGAGAACAAGCAACTTTCAATAGTGTTGCAGGAATTCAATCAATCTCAGGGAATGAGCACAACCCATCATCCAAGGAAACAGACAGGGATGCAACTATTAGGATGAGAATACCAAGGAAGATATCATGAGGTTGTTTCAACCCATCTCGAACTGCAAAACTCTAAGTGAAAAATGCTTGAATAGAACCTGCATCTTTTACTTGTTCCCCTTTATTCACAATTTTAGTGTGCTAGCCTAATGCCTTAAGTGCTTACTTTCACCTTTCTTACTTGTATGCTTGTCTCTTTAAGTTAATCAAAAAGAAAATGTTATGAAAAGAACAAGAGTGGAGTTATTTTATGAAGTGCATTCTGAATGTTTGTGGTAGGTTGATTAGTAAGCTAAGTTAGTTCACCAAAGAAGGAAAGAAGGCAACTATCTATCCTAAGTCCTTTGTTTGAGACACACCCTTTGAGACTAGCTAAACAATAAGATCCCAAAAAAAGAAAAGAGAAAGAGTAATAAAAATGAAAAGGAAAGAAATACAATAAGAAACAATGCTAGGCATCAACGGTTTCAAAATTGAGGCATATGTCTGTGGTGTTTATGTACAAAGGATATACTTGGATGAATAAGCTCTTAGGGGTGCATTATCACTTGGTAACTTAGATTAACTAATCCGGGATTATCAGCTGAAAGTCCACTATCAAGAGTAACCTTTGATACAAAACACTTAGTAACCCATAGAGGTGCTGGACACCAAGGTCTCAAGAAAGGAAAAATAACAAACCATATGCCTGTGGTGTGTATGTATGAGGGAGAGAGACTTGAGGGAGTAAGTCCTTAGGGGTGTCTTAACACCTAGCACCTTAAAACCAACTGGTTTGGGAGTGTTGGCTGAAAGCTTATCATAAAGAGTTGCCCTCTTACAAAGCACTTAGCAAAAAGAAAAATGACTTTGAAAAAGAAGGAAGGATCAATAAGAAAAAAGCCTCAAAGGATGCAATCAAGAAGGTGACTAAGGATTTGATAAAGGCTTGAAACCTAGAGGGAAAGAACCTAAGTTGCTATGCATGAAACCCCATAAACCAAGAATGCTACTTCTATCTTATCTTCTTGTTATTTCATTTTATTCTTCTTATGCTTCAGTACTTGCTTAGGGACAAGCAAGCTTTAAGTTTGGTGTTGTGATGCCAGGGCATCTAGGCCAGTTTTACTGACATTTTCTTTACTGTTTTAGGATAGTTTCATGCATTTTCTTAGTGAATAAGGCAAGTTTTGGATGAAATTACACTTAGACCTTGATTCAAGCAACTTTTGTGAACTTTGCATAATTTCATGAGTATTTTGCTAGAATTGTATGATAAATTAATGATGCATAATCTCATGACTTTGGCTAGAGCTTTGATGCACTTTAATTGCTTGTTTTTAGGGAAAAGGAAGCAAGGGAGAACTACGTTAGTATTCACGTTAACCTAGTTAACGTGAACACTAACGTGGAATGGTAAAGCTTGCAATGTTAATGAGAAAAGTGATCACCAATAACGCCTGCGAAGCCACCCAAAGCTCACGTTACTTGGTACGTTAACTAAGTTAACGTGGTAGTTAACGTAGAAGAAGAAGGAACCCCAACGTTAATGGTAAAAGTGAACACCATTAACGTTGGAGAACTTGGCAATGATCCATGTTAAGAGTCACGTTAACTTAGTTAACGTGAACTCTAATGTGGAAGAGGAAACACAAGCCAACGTTAGTGACACTCACTTTTGTCGTTAACGTTGGACCATCTAGCATTGCCTACGTTAACTTTCACGTTAAGCTTATTAACGTGAAAGTTAACGTCGAGTTGAGATCAAGGAACCAACGTTAGTGACACTCACTTTTGTCACTAACATTGGGAGACGGCTTCACTACTACGTTAAGAGCCACGTTAACTTAGTTAACGTGAGTTCTAACGTAGAGAACATGGCATTTGGAGCGTTAGTGACAAAGGTGAGTGTCACTAACGCTCTCGAAGGAGGATCACACCTACGTTAAGAGTCACGTTAGCTATGCTAACGTGGACTCTAACGTAGGAACATAGGGGCACTAAACAACGTTAATGGGAAAAGTGATTCCCATTAAGGTTTGCGAAGGGGTATAAGCCAACGTTATTGGGAAAAGTGAGCCCCAATAACGTTGGCCTATCTTTGAGAAAGCAACGTTAGTGGTCACGTTAAGACCACTAACATTGGATTTAACGTGGATATATGAGGTTGGAACATTAGTGGAAAAAGTGAATGCCACTAACGTTCTCGAGCCCACAATGGAAATCAACGTTAAATCTCACTAATTACCCAAAGCCTAAATCATCTTTCTCTGCAAGTTGGGCCCACTAAAGATGAGAACTGCTTTAACTCAAGATCCAAAGCCCACATCCAAGACTTGAAGAGCTCACTAGAAGATCAAGAGGAGTAGTATATCTAGGAGTAGTTTTGAACTTTAGAGAAGCTTGGCACTTTTGGGAACTACTCTCTATAGATTTACTTTTCTGCACTTTTAGCATGTATTCTTCTTTTTTGCCATTTTTCATTTCTAGAGCTATGAACAACTAAACCACTTTCATTGGGTTAGGGAGCTCTGTTGTAATTTGATGGATCAATTATAGTTTTCATTCTTCTTCTTCTTTCTTTTCTCTTGATCATACTAGAAAGCTTTCGTTCTTAATTCAATTGGTTAGTTGTATTGGAAAAAAAACTCTCCATAATTGGATCTCCTTTGATCCTTGGAAACGGGATTAGGAGATCATGCTAGAAATGCTTTCTCATGTTGGACCAAATTGGGGTCTGGGCAGATATAGTGACATGTAATCCTCCCAACACTTTGATTTGGAAATACATGTGGTATAATCAGTGACCACACTTTATCTCTTCCCATGAGCAATTAAATCAAGGAATTGGGCAATTGTTCAAGCTTAGAGAGATTGGATTGCCAAGGAATTGGGATCCAATCACTTAAGATTGCCAAGGAGATCAATGAATGCATTGATTGAGGAAGAGATGAGAATGAACTTGATCCGGAGAATACAACATCTCCTGAACCCAATGATTTTCCCATTTCTGATCTTACCCATTCTCTTTACTTTCTGCCATTTAATTTCATGCTCATTACCCCAAATCCCCATTTAAGATTCTGCACTTTAATTTCTGTTATTTACTTTCCAGTCATTTAAATTTCTGCATCTCAATCTAAATTCTATTTAGCTCAACTAGCACATTCTTCTAACTAAAGTTGCTTGACCAATCAATCCTTGTGGGATTCGACCTCACTCTATTGTGAGTTTTACTTAATGACAATTCGGTATACTTACCGAAGGGAAATTTGTTGAGAGACAAGTTTTCATGCATCATTTTGTTCTTGATTTTCTTTGTTCTTGATATGGTTTGTTCTTCTTCACTACTATTTATTTGTTGTTCTAGACTTCTTGCTATTGTTTATTCTTGATTTCTGTTCTTAATTTGTTGTTCTTCATTGTTGCTATTTTTTTGTTGTTGATTTTTTAATTTGTTGTTCTTCACTGTTGGCTGCTTCTACTGTTATTTTTGTTTTGAATTTTTCAATTATTGATTTTAATTTATTGGTTCTATTATTTTGTTCTTGATTTTAATTTTTTTTATATTCACTGCTGTTCTGGTAGCTACTATTTTTTGCATTTAGTTTATTGTTGATTAAATAATTTATTGCTGTTTTATTTTTGGTTTTGATTCAGTGATGTACTGTTACTTATTGATGTTATTTTTCTTTGATATTTTTACAGTTTGATCACACTATAAGTGACAATATTGGTGAAATTGAAGGTGGAATTGGTGGATGATGAGCGGATAATTTATACGCTTTTTGGCATTATTTTTAGGTAGTTTTTAATAGGATCTAGCTACTTTTAGGGATGTTTTTATTAATTTTTATGCAAAATTCACATTTATGGATTTTACTATGAGTTTGTGTGTTTTTCTATGATTTCAGATATTTTTTGGCTGAAATTGAGGGACCTGAGCAAAAATCTGATAGGAGGCTGACAAAGGACTGCTGATGCTGTTGGATTCTGACCTCCCTACACTCGAGATGGATTTTTTGGAACTACAGAACTCTAAATAGAGCGCTCTCAATTGGGTTGGAAAGTAGACATCCAGGGCTTTCCAGCAATATATAGTAGTCCATACTTTATTCGAGTTTAGACGATGCAAACTGGCGTTCAACGCCAGTTCCATGCTGCATTCTAGAGTAAAACGCCAAAAACACGTCACAAACCAGAGTTAAACGCCAAAAACACGTTACAACTTGGAATTTAACCCAAGAGAAGCCTCTGCACGTGTAAAGCTCAAGCTCATCCTAAGCACACACCAAAGTGGGCCCCAGAAGTAGATTTCTGCACTTAGACTTATTTTTGTAAACCCTAGTAGCTAGTTTAGTATAAATAGAACTTTTTACTATTGTACTAAGTGTCTTTTGACCGAATCTTTGGATTATCTTTTGATCCTCTGATCACGTTTTGGAGGTCGGCCATTCGGCCATGCCTAGACCTTGTTCTTATGTATTTTCAACGGTAGAGTTTCTACACACCATAGATTAAGGTGTGGAGCTCTGCTGTACCTCGAGTATAAATGCAAAGTACTATTGTTCTTCTATTCAATTCATGCTTATTCTTATTCTAAGATATTCATTCACACTTCAATCTGATGAATGTGATGATCTGTGACACTCATCACTATTCTCACTTATGAACGCGTGCCTGACAAACACTTCCGTTCTACCTGCGAAAGCTAGAGTGTGTAACTCTTGGATTCCTGACCCACGACGCATGGTTGCCTCGCCTAACAACCGAGCCTCCCATTCCGTGAGATCAGAGTCTTTGTGGTATAAGCTAGAATTATTGGCAGCCATTCCTAAGATCCGAAAAGTCTAAACCTTGTCTGTGGTATTCCGAGTAGGATCTGAGATGGGATGACTGTGACGAGCTTCAAACTCGCGAGTGTTGGGCGTAGTGACGGACGCAAAAGAATCACTAGATTCTATTCAGACATTATCGAGAACCGAAAGATGATTAGCCGTGCTGTGACAGCGCATTTGGACCATTTTCACTGAGAGTATGGGAAGTAGCCATTGACAACGGAGACGCCCTACATACAGCTTGCCATGGAAAGGGGTAAGAATGATTGGATGAAAGCAGTAGGAAAGCAGAGATTCAGGAGGAACACAGTATCTTCATGCGCTTATCTGAAATCCCCACCAATGAATTACATAAGTATCTCTATCTCTATTTTATGCTTTATTTATTTTTACATTCGAAAACCATTATAACCATTATAATCTGTCTGACTAAGATTTACAAGATGACCATAGCTTGCTTCATACCAATAATCTCCGTGGGATCGACCCTTACTCACGTAAGGTTTATTACTTGGACGACCCATTGCACTTGCTGGTTAGTTGTGCGAAGTTATGAAAATGAGTGATATTACAATTGTGCGTACCAATTTGTTGAAGCTATTGAGATCACAATTTCGTGCACCAAGTTTTTGGCTCCGTTGCCGGGGATTGTTCGAGTTTGGACAACTGACGGTTCATCTTGTTGCTCAGATTAGGTAATTTTCTTTTTGTTTCAACCTTTATTTTATTTTCAAAAAGTTTTCAAAAATCTTTTAAAATTTCTCTCTTTTTCATTTTTACAAACATAATTTTCGAAAAACAATCCAAAAAAAAATTTATAAAATAAAAAAATAAAAAATATTTTGTGTTCCTTGTTTGAGTCTAGTGTCAATTTTTAAGTTTGGTGTCAATTGCATGTTTTTAAAAATTTGTGCATTTTTTCGAAAAACTCATGCATGGTGTTCTTCATGATCTTCAAGTTGTTCTCGACAAGTCTTCTTGTTTGATCTTCATATTTTCTTGTTTTGTGTCTTTTCTTGTTTCTCATATGCATTTTTGAATTCTTAGAGTCTAAACATTAAAAATTTTTAAGTTTTATGTCTTGCATTTTTTCTTTTCTTGAAAATTTTTCAAAAATTAGTTCTTGATGTTCATCATGATCTTCAAAGTGTTCTTGGTGTTCATCTTGACATTCATAATGTTCTTGCATGTTTTCTTTGTTTTGATCTTAATTTTTTATGTTGTGAGTCATTTTTGTGTTTTTCTCTCTCATCATAAAAAATTCAAAAATAAAAAAATATATTTCCCTTATTTCTCTCAAAAAATTCGAAATCTTTGGGTTGGCTTAGTAAATTTTTTTTAAAATAAGTTATTTCTTGTTAGTCAAGTCAAGATTTCAATTTCAAAAATCCTATATTTTCAAAATCTTTTTCAAAAATCAAATCTTTTTCATTTTTTTATTTATTATTTTCGAAAATTTTTAAATTGATTTTCAAAATCTTTTTCTTAACTTTATTTCATGATTTTCAAAAAAACTTTACTAACAATTAATGTGATTGATTAAAAAATTTGAAGTTTGCTACTTTTTTGTGAAGAAAGGTTCAATCTTTAATTTCTAGAATCATATCTTTTAGTTTCTTGTTAGTAAAGTAATCAATTTTAATTTTAAAAATTAAATCTTTTTCAAAACAAATTTCAATCATATCTTTTCAATCATATCTTTTTCAAAATCAATTTCAAAATCTTTCTTAACTTCTTACTTTTCAAAATTGATTTTCAAATCTTTTTCAACTAACTAATCAACTTTTTTTGTTTTACTATTTCTTATCTTTTTCAAAACCACCTAACTGCTTTTCTCTTTCTAATTTTCGAAAATTCCTCACTCTTTTTCAAAAATATTTTTAATTAACTAATTGTTTCAAATTTTAATTCTAATTTTATTTCTTCTTTTAATTTTCGAAAATCACTAACCTTTTTTTTTTAAAATAATTTTTGAAATTCCCTCTCTCTCTCATCTTTTTCTATTTATTTATTTATTTACTAACACTTCTCTCATCTCAAAATTCGAACCCTCTCTTCTCCTCTGTGTTTGAATTTTTCTCTTTTCCTTCTTCTATTATTTTCTTCTTCTACTCACATAAAGGAATCTCTATACTATGACACAGAGGATTCCTCTTCTTTTCTGTTCTCTTCTTTTTCATATGAGCAGGAGCAAGGACAAGGTGATGTGCGGAAAACGATCCGACACAAAACTCACCGGCAAGTGCACTGGGTCGCATCAAGTAATAAAAACTCACGAGAGTGAGGTCGATCCCACAGGGATTGAAGGATTGAGCAATTTTAGTTTAGTGGTTGATTTAGTCAAGCGAATCAAGATTTGGTTGAGTGATTTGTGATTTGCAGAATCTAAATTTCATGGGAAGTAAAGGGAATGTGTAAATTGCATGAAATTAAAGAGAGAAAGAATTAAATTGCTAAATCTTAAAGAACAAGTAGTATAAATTGCAGGAACTTAGAATGTAAGAAATGTAAATTGCGGAATCTTAAATTGCAAGAAATGTAAATGACTTGAAATGTAAAGGGAATTGGGAATTGGATTTGCAACAATTAAACAAGGCAAAATAAATTGCATTAAACAGAAGAGTAAAAGGGGATTGGTATTGAATCGGATCTAAAGTAGAGAGTAAATGAACATGAAAAGCAATAAACAAAGAATTGGAAATTGGAAATTCAGATCTCAGGACTCAAGAGACTAGATAACCGAGTCTAGATCTCAATGCCTTCCCAGATCCAACAAGAACACTTGCAAAGAAATTGTAAATTGCAAAGAAAGTAGATGAAGAGCAATTAACAGAAATTTAAACTCAATTTTGCAGTAAAGAAACAGAGAGATCCAAGGATGAGATTGAAACAGAATTTCTTCAATTCTCCAACCCAAGATCCAAGACAAAGTAATTGAAATTGAAAGCAATAAAACTAAGAGAAAGAGAATGGAATTCTCCTTCCCCGAAACTAAGAAACTAAAAGTCACTCAATACCAAAAGCTCTCCGAAAACTACTAAGCAAAACTAAAGGGAAAACTAAAAAGAAGAGCTCCCAATTCCAACCGAAAAGAAAGCTCTATGAAAACTAAAAAGGGAAGCTCCCCTAAGAACTTGAATTCTATCCTATTTATACACTTTCTTCAAATGATCTTCAAGCCTTGAGTTGGGCCTTTGCTCTTGGTGGAATTGGGTTGAAAGAGGCCTTGGTTGATTACTCTTGAAGTTTGGAAAGGAACCAAAGTGAACAAATTGAACCGGATTGGAGTTTTGTAAAAGTTGGAGTAAAAGTTTGAGCAAAAGTTAGGGGTCTAACTTTTGCTCCAACTTTTCATATCAGCTAGCCCTTTTTGCTGATACCAACGTTGGTGCAAAAGTTAGGGGTCTAACTTTTGCTCCAACGTTGGCCCTTCCTAGTGCATCTATGGCGCCAACGTTAGCCCAAAAGTTAGGGGTCTAACGTTGGCGCAAACTTTTGCTCCTCCCCTTGTATTTTCATGTGCCAACGTTAGCCCAAAAGTTAGGGGGCTAACGTTGGCGCAAACTTTTGGTGGCCAGGGAGGTTTTTCTCATGCCAACGTTAGCCTAAAAGTTAGGGGTCTAACGTTGGCGCAAACTTTAGTAGCCCAGGGAGTGATTTTCAAATTCTAACGTTAGCCCAAAAGTTAGGGGTCTAACTTTGAGGCTAACTTTTCACCCAAAAGTTTGTGCAAAAGTTTGAGGGCTAACTTTAGGTCCAACTTTTTGCTTCCTGGTTCAATTTCACTTATTCCATTGTCCTCTCTTTACTCCTAGCCATTCCTTCTTGCTTCAACCTTTCTCCAAGCTTTCTTCACCTATCATTAATCAACCAAACACATCAAAGCTATGCTTAAAATCATGAGATATTCAATTTATCATAATATGCAACAATTATAGCATAAAACCTCATGAATTTGCATTAATTCATCTATGGTTGATTAAATCAAAGGAAGCATGAAAATCTACCCAAATTGGCTTGCTTAGACCTCAAGAAAGTGCATAATTCAAGTGAAAACAAAAGAAAAAGACTAGTGAAACTAGGCTAAGATGACTTGTCATCACAACACCAAACTTAAAGCTTGCTTGTCCCCAAGCAAGAAATGAATTATGCTCAGAGGTTCTTTCAATTAAGATGGATTGAAGAACACTTGTAAAGTACATTGAGTGAAGTGATTAAGTAACAGTGGGGTGAACTCTAAATTATATGCTCATGCAAGGGCTTCAGTGCTCGCTAGTCCTTACATATTGGGAGTCGTAGGTCTTAGGATTTTCATCCGAATGGTATTATAGAGATCTCTTTATATGTAATCACCTTAAAGCAGCTTATAGTTTTTGTGCTTTGGCCTCGACTCTAAGTGTCATGTCTCAAAGCGGCTCTTTAAATAAGTTTTCAATCAATACTCCTAAACCAGTTGGTTTTAAGGTATTAGGTGTTAAAGCACCCCTAAGGATTTACTTGCTCAAGCCTCTTTCCTTGACACACTTCAACCACAAGCATTTACTAGGATTGAAACTCTTTGAGTTTTTGTTTCTTTCTTTCTTTTTCTGCCTAGTAATTGATGCTCAGAGCCTTGGGCTATGTTCTTTTTGTTTTTGTATTTTCTTTACTTTTCTTTTTGTTTTGTTTGCTGCTTCTCGGATCAATTAATTTTTGAGAATCTCCACAATACTTCTTTGAACTTCATATCCTGCCTATGAGCTCCCATGCAAGTTTTCACAAGCATGCAACCTCAATACATAATCATACAACTAGAACCACCACTTCTCCTAATCTTTTGCTTACCTCAAAATTGTTTAATTCCTCAATCCTTCGTTTCAAAGAACTTTCATGTGATGCATTCTTGAAAATTGAGTGCAAACAAGTTTTGAAGATAAGAATGTTGTGAATAATCAAGCATCTTGCTTATTGAATTATAAAGAAAGACTATGCTATGCAGGCAGGCAGGGGTATATAAAGAAAACTATACTATGCAGACAGGCAGGACAAATAAGGATACAATCTAACTTTCAATTACAGCAATATTTGATGTAAAACAATCACTCAACAATACAACCTGTTGGAGTTCACTTGCTTTCCTTCTTCTCATCATCATCAATGCTGACTTTCATGTTCATCTTTCACCTCTTTAGTTGATGATGCTAAAAATCTCCAAAAGTTTGTATGATATTCTGCAGTGATATTGGAAGTTGCTTGTTCCCCAAGCACTTAGAAACAGTGGTTAGTCTGCATGATTTATTTGTGGGCTTTTTGAACTTACTTTGGTGTGGGAACACCAAACTTAGTACCTTGCCAAAGGTTTTCATTAACCATGTGTGAAATTCTTTTTTTTCTTTCTCAAAAGTAATAAGGCTGAAAGCTAGAAAATAGCAAAATAGTTAACTAATTCATCCAGTATGCTTGAAGCCCATATTATGCATACGGTGAGAATGTGTGTTATAATGGGATTTTGGTGGAACACCAAACTTAGAATTCTTCATTCTCCCTTAGATTGTTTTGGTGTGCAACACCAAACTTAGCTTCTTGCAATCTAGATAAAGCTAGTTAACCTTTTTATTGAAATAGATATGAAAAGAGAACTACCTCAGGTTGGGTTGCCTCCCAACAAGCGCTCTTTTATTGTCATTAGCTTGACATCAATACACTTAGATCATGGGGGTTGAAGATCATAGTGCCTCAGCTTTTCTCCTCTTACTGTGAACTTCCTTCTGGTCTCCTTTTTGATGATCTCTAGGTGTTCAAGTGAAAGGACCCGGTTTACAGTGTAGTATTCGGATGATTGTGGGGACACCTTCATTGGTTGGGTGTTTAACACTACTTTATCCCCTGGTGAAAAGCCTTCAGTAGGGATCTTCTTGTTTCTCCACCCTCTTGGCCTCTTCTTCTTTTCTTTCTCAAAAGATACTCCCTGCCTTGGTGGTTCCTTATCTGAGATGTTGAATTTCTCATCTGGAAGTTTTGGATCTAGTTCCTCCTTGATTTCTTTGGTCTGTTGCACCATCTCTACTTCTTTCAAGCATGGATTTGGAAGTCTTGGAGCTAACTCATTGACTACCTCCTTCAAACTTTGATCTCTGGCCTTATCCTCCGTACACTCTTCTTCTTGAGTGGGCTCATGTGGGGTTTTAAACACATGGAATGCTAGGTGCTCATCATGCACTCTCAGCAACAATTCCCCTTTTTCAACATCTATCAGTGCTCTGCCCGTAGCAAGAAAAGGCCTCCCTAGGATGATGGGGGTGTTAGGGTCCTCCTCCATATCCAGAATGACAAAATCAGCTGGGAGAAGAAATTTTTCCACTTTTATCAGCACATTCTCTACAACTCCAACTGCTTGCTGGATGGATTTGTCAGCCATTTGAAGGAGTATTCGTGTGGATTTCAGCTCACAAATTCGAAGTTTCCTCATTAGAGACAAAGGCATCAAGTTTATGCTTGCACCAAGATCACAGAATGACTTTTCAATTGTTATGTCTCCTATAGTGCAAGGTATATAAAAACTCCCAGGATCATCTTTCTTCTCTGGTAACTCTCTTTGGAGAATAGCACTACATTCCTTTGTCATCTCAACAATTTGTCCTTCTTTTAGGGACTTTTTCTTTGTCAGCACTTCCTTCATAAATTTGGCATACACTGGCATCTGTTCAAGTGCTTCTAAGAAAGGAATATTGATGCTGAGGGTCTTGAATATGTCCAAGAACTTTGAGTATTGCTTATCCTCATTCTCTTTTTTGAACCTCTGAGGGTATGGAAGTTTGGGGATATGTGGCTTCACCCTTTCCTTCTTCTCTTGTAGTTGTGTTTCAAGAATGTCCTTATCTCTCTTTGAGCTTTTTGCATTCTTGATTTTCTGATCCTCTTCACTTCTCTCTTCTGTTTCTTCTTGTGGAACTTCTCTGTTGTGTTCTTCCTGATTGATGGCTTTCTTCTCACTTTCCACTATGATTGCTTTACACTCCTCCCACTTTGTAGCTTTTCCTTTGTCCCTTGGGTGGTCTTGAGTGGCACTTGGGGATGCATCTGTAATTCGTTTAGCCATTTGTTCCATATGCCTCTCGAGATTTTTGATTGAAGCTTCTTGGTTTTTGCTTGTTGTGGCTTGATCTTTTCTTGCTGCTTCTTGATCTTGTCTTGCCATCTCTTGATTTTTCATGAGTTTCTCCATCATTATCTCTTGGTGCTTCATCATCTTTTCTATCAATGTCTCCAAGTTGGAGATCCTTTGAGTGTCTTGTGATGTTTGTGGCTGGTTGTGGGGTGTTGAAGGTTGATGGTGGGTGTTTTGGTTAGTGGTTTAGTTATTGGGTGGACAGTAGCTAGAATTTGAGTGGTTGGTTTGGGGTTTTCTATATGGATTGGGGTTAGTGTTTTGCTGGTTGTGATTTTGGTTGTTTCTTGAGTTGTTTTGGTTTGAATTTTGTTGCCATGGTTGCTGATTTTGAGTGTGGTTATCTCCCCATCTTATGTTTGGATGGTTCTTCCAGGATGGATTGTAGATGTCACCATAGACTTCATTTTGGCCGGAGCTTTGGTTATGCACATATTGAGGTTGTTTCTGCTGCTGATCTTCTTGGTTTTCTTCATTTTGCCCCCATTTGGTTGATGGTTGGCTTGTATTCACTGCTGCAACTTGCATGCTATCAATCTTTTTAGCCATCTGCTCAAATTGTTGTTGAATCTGCTCCTGCATTATCTTATTTTGAGCTAGGAGGGTGTCAACTCCTTCTAGCTCCATTACTCCTCTCCTTTGTGATGGTTGGCGGTTTCTTTGATGAGCGAAGAAGTATTGGTTGTTGGCCACCATATCGATGAGATTTTGAGCTTCCTCTGCAGTTTTCATGAGTTGCAAAGAACCTCCAGCTAAATGATCCAAAGCTTCCTGGGATTTCAATGTTAAGCCCTCATAGAAATTCTGCAGCTTATCCCACTCAGTGAACATTTCAGGAGGACATTTCCTGATTAGAGCCTTGTATCTCTCCCAAGCCTCATGGATGGGTTCAGACTCCATTTGTGTAAATGTTTGTACCTCAGTCTTCAACCTTATGATCCTTTGAGGTGGGTAAAATTTGGCAAGGAACTTGGTTACCAAATCATCCCAATTGTTGATGCTGTCTCTTGGAAATGATTCCAACCATTGAGTGGCCTTGTCTCTGAGAGAAAATGGGAATAGCAATAGCTTGTAGCTATCAGGAGGCACACCATTGGTTTTGACAGTGTTACAAATCCTCAGGAAGGTGGATAGGTGCTGGTTTGGATCTTCCAAGGGGCCTCCTCCATAAGAACAGTTGTTCTGCACCAAGGTGATGAGTTGGGGCTTCAATTCAAAGTTATTTGCATCGACATTTGGGGTAAGGATGCTACTCCCACAATGCCTTGGATTAGCAAATGTATATGAAGTCAAGACTCTCCTCTGGGGTTGACCATTGTTGTTGGCCATTCTCACTGGTGGATTTGTTGGATTTGTTGAGTGTTCCTCCAATTCATGATATTCTTCATCTGATTCTTCCTCTCCAGCAACATTTTTTTCTCTTGCTTCTCTTCTTAGCCTTTGGATGATTCTTTCGTCAGTTTCATGAAAGGTAGGGATCTCTCTTCTTGTATCTGACATACAAGCAAAACACAAGAATCACATAATATCAGAAAAGCAATAACACTTTAATCCATGGCTGAAGTGAAATATTAGTTAGCTTAGGCAAAAATTCAAACAGTTAGTGTGTTAGTCAAAAGTTAAAGAAATAGAAAAGAAAAAAAATGCTTGATCTAGATCTCCACTTCACTTAATCATTGTCAATCTATTTCAATCCCCGGCAACGGTGCCAAAAACTTGATGTGCGGAAAATGATCCGACACAAAACTCACCGGCAAGTGCACCGGGTCGCATCAAGTAATAAAAACTCACAGGAGTGAGGTCGATCCCACAGGGATTGAAGGATTGAGCAATTTTAGTTTAGTGGTTGATTTAGTCAAGCGAATCAAGATTTGGTTGAGTGATTTGTGATTTGCAGAATCTAAATTTCATGGGAAGTAAAGGGAATGTGTAAATTGCATGAAATTAAAGAGAGCAAGAATTAAATTGCTAAATCTTAAAGAACAAGTAGTATAAGTTGTAGGAACTTAGAATGCAAGAAATGTAAATTGCGGAATCTTAAATTGCAAGAAATGTAAATGACTTGAAATGTAAAGGGAATTGGGAATTGGATTTGCAACAATTAAACAAGGCAAAATAAATTGCATTAAACAGAAGAGTAAAAGGGGATTGGTATTGAATCGGATCTGAAGCAGAGAGTAAATGAACATGAAAAGCAATAAACAGAGAATTGGAAATTGGAAATTCAGATCTCAGGACCCAAGAGACTAGATAACCGAGTCTAGATCTCAATGCCTTCCCAGATCCAACAAGAACACTTGCAAAGAAATTGTAAATTGCAAAGAAAGTAGATGAAGAGCAATTAACAGAAATTTAAACTCAATTTTGCAGTAAAGAAACAGAGAGATCCAAGGATGAGATTGAAACAGAATTTCTTCAATTCTCCAACCCAAGATCCAAGACAAAGTAATTGAAATTGAAAGCAATAAAACTAAGAAAAAGAGAATGGAATTCTCCTTCCCCGAAACTAAGAAACTAAAAGTCACTCAATACCAAAAGCTCTCCGAAAACTACTAAGCAAAACTAAAGGGAAAACTAAAAAGAAGAGCTCCCAATTCCAACCGAAAAGAAAGCTCTATGAAAACTAAAAAGGGAAGCTCCCCTAAGAACTTGAATTCTATCCTATTTATACACTTTCTTCAAATGATCTTCAAGCCTTGAGTTGGGCCTTTGCTCTTGGTGGAATTGGGTTGAAAGAGGCATTGGTTGATTGCTCTTGAAGTTTGGAGAGGAACCAAAGTGAACAAATTGAACCGGGTTGGAGTTTTGTAAAAGTTGGAGTAAAAGTTTGAGCAAAAGTTAGGGGTCTAACTTTTGCTCCAACTTTTCATATCAGCTAGCCCTTTTTGCTGATACCAACGTTGGTGCAAAAGTTAGGGGTCTAACTTTTGCTCCAACGTTGGCCCTTCCTAGTGCATCTATGGCGCCAACGTTAGCCCAAAAGTTAGGGGTCTAACGTTGGCGCAAACTTTTGCTCCTCCCCTTGTATTTTCATGTGCCAACGTTAGCCCAAAAGTTAGGGGGCTAACGTTGGCGCAAACTTTTGGTGGCCAGGGAGGTTTTTCTCATGCCAACGTTAGCCTAAAAGTTAGGGGTCTAACGTTGGCGCAAACTTTAGTAGCCCAGGGAGTGATTTTCAAATTCTAACGTTAGCCCAAAAGTTAGGGGTCTAACTTTGAGGCTAACTTTTCACCCAAAAGTTTGTGCAAAAGTTTGAGGGCTAACTTTAGGTCCAATTTTTTGCTTCCTGGTTCAATTTCACTTATTCCATTGTCCTCTCTTTACTCCTAGCCATTCCTTCTTGCTTCAACCTTTCTCCAAGCTTTCTTCACCTATCATTAATCAACCAAACACATCAAAGCTATGCTTAAAATCATGAGATATTCAATTTATCATAATATGCAACAATTATAGCATAAAACCTCATGAATTTGCATTAATTCATCTATGGTTGATTAAATCAAAGGAAGCATGAAAATCTACCCAAATTGGCTTGCTTAGACCTCAAGAAAGTGCATAATTCAAGTGAAAACAAAAGAAAAAGACTAGTGAAACTAGGCTAAGATGACTTGTCATCACAACACCAAACTTAAAGCTTGCTTGTCCCCAAGCAAGAAATGAATTATGCTCAGAGGTTCTTTCAATTAAGATGGATTGAAGAACACTTGTAAAGTACATTGAGTGAAGTGATTAAGTAACAGTGGGGTGAACTCTAAATTATATGCTCATGCAAGGGCTTCAGTGCTCGCTAGTCCTTACATATTGGGAGTCGTAGGTCTTAGGATTTTCATCCGAATGGTATTATAGAGATCTCTTTATATGTAATCACCTTAAAGCAGCTTATAGTTTTTGTGCTTTGGCCTCGACTCTAAGTGTCATGTCTCAAAGCGGCTCTTTAAATAAGTTTTCAATCAATACTCCTAAACCAGTTGGTTTTAAGGTATTAGGTGTTAAAGCACCCCTAAGGATTTACTTGCTCAAGCCTCTTTCCTTGACACACTTCAACCACAAGCATTTACTAGGATTGCAACTCTTTGAGTTTTTGTTTCTTTCTTTCTTTTTCTGCCTAGTAATTGATGCTCAGAGCCTTGGGCTATGTTCTTTTTGTTTTTGTATTTTCTTTACTTTTCTTTTTGTTTTGTTTGCTACTTCTCGGATCAATTGATTTTTGAGAATCTCCACAATACTTCTTTGAACTTCATATCCTGCCTATGAGCTCCCATGCAAGTTTTCACAAGCATGCAACCTCAATACATAATCATACAACTAGAACCACCACTTCTCCTAATCTTTTGCTTACCTCAAAATTGTTTAATTCCTCAATCTTTCGTTTCAAAGAACTTTCATGTGATGCATTCTTGAAAATTGAGTGCAAACAAGTTTTGAAGATAAGAATGTTGTGAATAATCAAGCATCTTGCTTATTGAATTATAAAGAAAGACTATGCTATGCAGGCAGGCAGGGGTATATAAAGAAAACTATACTATACAGACAGGCAGGACAAATAAGGATACAATCCAACTTTCAATTACAGCAATATTTGATGTAAAACAATCACTCAACAATACAACCTGTTGGAGTTCACTCAACAATCCAGAATGCAGCATGGAACTGGCGTTGAACGCCAGTTTGCGTCATCCAAACTTGAATAAAGTATAAACTATTATATATTTCTGGAAAGCTCTGGATGTCTACTTTCCAACGTCGTTAAGAGCGCGCCATTTGGAGTTTTGTAGCTCCAGAAAATCCATTTTGAATGCATGGAGGTCAGAATCCAACAGCATCAGCAGTCCTTTGTCAGCCTCCTATCAGATTTTTGCTCAGGTCCCTCAATTTCAGCCAGAAAATACCTGAAATCACAGGAAAACACACAAAATCATTGTAAAGTCTAGAAATGTGAATTTTGCATAAAAACCAATAAAAACATCCCTAAAAGTAGATAGATCCTACTAAAAACTACCTAAAAACAATGCCAAAAAACGTATAAATTATCCGCTCATCACAACACCAAACTTAAATTGTTGCTTGTCCCTAAGCAACTGAAAATCAAATAGGATAAAAAGAAGAGAATATACTATAAATCCCAAAATATCAATGAATATTAGTTCTAATTAGATGAGCGGGACTTGTAGCTTTTTGCTTCTGAACAGTTTTGGCATCTCACTTTTTCCTTTGAAGTTCAAAATGATTGGCCTCTATAGGAACTCAGAGTTTCAGATAGTGTTATTGATTCTCTTAGTTAAGTACAGTGATTCTTGGACACAGCTACTTTTATGAGTCTTGGCCGTGGCCCTAAGCACTTTGTTTTCCAATATTACCACCGGATACATAAATGCCACAGACACATAACTGGGTGAACCTTTTCAGATTGTGACTCAGCTTTGCTAATGTCCCCAGTTAGAGTTGTCCAGAGCTCTTAAGCACACTCTTTTTGCTTTGGATCACGACTTTTACCACTCAGTCTCAAGCTTTTCACTTGGACCTGCATGCCACAAACACATGGTTAGGGACAGCTTGATTTAGCCGCTTAGGCCTGGATTTTATTTCCTTGGGCCCTTCTATCCATTGATGCTCAAAGCCTTGGATCCTTTTTACCCTTGCCTTTTGGTTTTAAGGGCTATTGGCTTTTTCTGCTTGCTTTTTTTTTTGCAAGCTTCTTTTTCACTGCTTTTTCTTGCTTCAAAAATCAATTTCATGATTTTTCAAATTATCAATAACATTTTTCTTTGTTCATCATTCTTTCAAGAGCCAACAATTTTAACATTCATAAAAAATAAGATAAAAAACATGCACTGTTCAAGCATTCATTCAGAAAACAAAAAGTGTTGTCACCACATCAATATAATTAAACTAATTTCAAGGATGAATTCGAAACTCATGTACTTCTTGTTCTTTTGTATTAAAAACATTTTTCATTTAAGAAAGGTGAATGATTCATGGAATTATTCATAGCCTTAAGACATAATTACTAAATAATAATGATCATTTAGGAAAGACACAAACATAGACAAACATGAAGTTCAAAAACCGAAAAACAGAGAGATAAGAACAAGGAAGTTAAGGAATGAGTCCACCTTAATGATGGTGGCGCCTTCTCCTTGAAGGACCAATGATGTCCTTGAGCTCCTCTATGTCTCTTCCTTGCCTTTGTTGCTCCTCCATCATAGCTCTTTGGTCTTCTCTAATCTTATTGAGAGTGATGGAGTGCTCTTAGTGTTCCACCCTTAGGAACAACTCAACACTTCTCTTGAAGGATTGAGTCATTACATGAACCAACTAAGGGTGGAACACCAAGAGCACTCCATCACTCTCAATAAGATTAGAGAAGATCAAAGAGCTATGAGGGAGGAGCAACAAAGGCAAGGAAGAGACATAGAGGAGCTCAAGGACATCATTGGTCCTTCAAGGAGAAGGCGCCACCATCCCTAAGGTGGACTCATTCCTTAACTTCCTTGTTCTTATCTCTCTGTTTTTCGATTTTATGCTATATGTTTGTCTATGTTTTGAGTCTTTACTACATGATCATTAGTATTTAGTAACTATGTCTTAAGGCTATGAATAATTCCATGAATCCTTCACCTATCTTTAATGAAAAATGTTTTTAAAACAAAAGAACGAGAAGTACATGAGTTTCGAATTCATCCTTGAAATTGGTTTAATTATATTGATGTGGTGGCAATACTTTTTGCTTTCTGAATGAATGCTTGAACAGTGCATATTTTTTATCTTGTTGTTTATGAATGTTAAAATTGTTGGCTCTTGAAAGAATGATGAACAAGAGAAATGTTATTGATAATCTGAAAAATCATAAAATTGATTCTTGAAGCAAGAAAAAGCTGTGAAGAACAAAGCTTGCGAAAAAAAAGCAAACAGAAAAAGCCAATAGCCCTTAAAACCAAAAGGCAAGGGTAAAAAGGATCCAAGGCTTTGAGCATCAATGGATAGGAGGGCCCAAGGAAATAAAATCCAAGCCTAAGCGGCTAAATCCAGTTGTCCCTAACCATGTGCTTGTGCCATGCAGGTCCAAGTGAAAAACTTGAGACTGAGTGGTTAAATTCGTGATCCAAAGCAAAAAGGGTGTGCTTAAGAGCTCTGGACACCTCTAACTGGGGACTTTAGCAAAGCTGAGTCACAATCTGAAAAGGTTCACCCAGTCATGTGTCTGTGGCATTCATGTATCTGGTGGTAATACTAGAAAACAAAGTGCTTAGGGCCACGGCCAAGTCTCATAAAAGTAGCTGTGTTTAAGAATCAACATACTTAACTAGGAGAATCAATAACACTATCTGAACTCTGAGTTCCTATAGATGCCAATCATTTAAACTTCAAAGGAAAAAGTGAGATGCCAAAACTGTTCAGAAGCAAAAATTTATAGTATATTCTCTTCTTTTTATCCCATTTGATTTTTAGTTGCTTGGGGACAAACAACAATTTAAGTTTGGTGTTGTGATGAGCGGATAATTTATACGCTTTTTGGCATTGTTTTTAGGTAATTTTTAATAGGATCTAGCTACTTTTAGGGATGTTTTTATTAGTTTTTATGCAAAATTCACATTTCTGGACTTTACTATGAGTTTGTGTGTTTTTCTGTGATTTCAAGTATTTTCTGGCTAAAATTGAGGGACCTGAGCAAAAATCTGATAGGAGGCTGACAAAGGACTGCTGATGCTGTTGGATTCTGACCTCCCTGCACTCGAGATAGATTTTCTGGAGCTACAGAACTCTAAATGGCGCGCTCTCAATTGCGTTGGAAAGTAGACATCCAGGCCTTTCCAGAAATATATAATAGTCCATACTTTATTCGCATTTAGACGACGCAAACTGGCATTGAACACCAGTTCCATGCTGCATTCTGGAGTAAAACGCTAGAAACACGTCACAAACCATAGTTAAACGCCAAAAATACGTTACAACTTGGCGTTTAACCCAAGAGAAGCCTCTGCATGTGTAAAGCTCAAGCTCAGCCCAAGAACACACCAAAGTGGGCCCCGGAAGTAGATTTCTGCACTTAGACTTATTTTTGTAAACCCTAGTAGCTAGTTTAGTATAAATAGAACTTTTTACTATTGTACTAAGCGTCTTTTGACCGAATCTTTGGATTATCTTTTGATCCTCTGATCACATTTTGGAGACTGGCCATTCGGCCATGCCTAGACCTTGTTCTTATGTATTTTCAACGGTGGAGTTTTTACACACCATAGATTAAGGTGTGAAGCTCTCCTGTACCTCGAGTATTAATGCAAAGTACTATTGTTCTTCTATTCAATTCATGCTTATTCTTATTCTAAGATATTCATTCGCACTTCAACCTGATGAATGTGATGATCTGTGACACTCATCATTATTCTCACTTATGAACGCGTGCCTGACAAACACTTTCGTTCTACCTGCGAAAACTAGAGTGTGTATCTCTTGGATTCTTGACCCACGATGCATGGTTGCCTCGCTGGTGGACGAAATTGTGATCCTTATTCTTTAAGTTGCACTCCTTGTAAAATTATGGAATTTGAAATTGGCACGAGTGAACACAACTCCGTTCAACTAACCAGCAAGTATACTGGGTCGTCCAAGTAATAAACCTTACGTGAGTAAGGGTCGATCCCACAGAGATTGTTGGTATGAAGCAAGCTATGGTCACCTTGTAAATCTCAGTTAGGCAGATAAAATTATGGAATTTAGAAAATCAAATAATATAAAGAAATAATAAAAGGGATACTTATGCAGATTCATTGGTAGGAATTTCAGATAAGCATATGGAGATACTGTATGGCTCAAGGACGCCTACTTTCCTACTGCTTCAACTCAATCCTTCTTACTCCTTTCCATGGCAAGCTGTGTATAGGGGTTCACCGTTCGACGATGGCTACTTTCTATCCTCACGGGAAAATGGTCCTCTGCGGCTGTCACTCGCATGGCTAATCGTCTGGAGGCATCACCTAGCCGAAGGCTACATCCCATCCTCGCAGTGAAAACTACGCTCACGCGCTCTGTCACAGCACGGCTAATCACTGGTTGGTTCCCGCGCCTACTGGAATAGAATCCCTTGATTCTTTTGCGTTTGTCACTAACGCCCAGCACTTGCGAGTCTGAAGCACGTCACAGTCATTCATTACCGGAATCCTACTCAGAATACCACAGACAAGGTTAGACTTTCCGGATTCCCAGGATCCTACTCGGAATAGAACAGACAAGGTGAGACTTTCCGGATCCTCATAAATGCCGCCATCTATCTAGCTTATACCACGAATATTCTATTGGGGAATCTAAGAGATACACATTCAAGCTCGGTTGCATGTAGAACGTAAGTGGTTGTCAATCACGCGCGTTCATAAGTGAGAATAATGATGAGCATCACATAATCATCACATTCATCATGTTCTTGGGTGCGAATGAATATCTTGGAATAAGAATAAGATAGAATTGAATAAAAGAAAATAGAATTGCATTAATACTTGGGGTACAGCAGAGCTCCACACCCTTAATCTATGGTGTGCAGAAACTCCACCGTTGAAAATACATAAGTGAAAGGTTCAGGCATGGCCGAATGGCCAGCCCCCCTGTGGTCACAAGACCGAATGATCAAAGACTCTTAATACAATAGTTAAATGTTCTATTTATAATAAAGTAGCTCCTAGGGTTTACATGAGTAAGTAATTGATGCATAAATCCACTTCCGGGGCCCACTTGGTGTATGTTTGGGCTGAGCTTGATCAATCCACGAGCTGAGGCTTCTCTTGGAGTTGAACTCCAAGTTATGACGTGTTTTGCGCGTTCAACTCCGGATCATGACGTTTTTCTGGCGTTTAACTCCAGACAGCAGCATGTACTTGGCGTTCAACGCCAAGTTACGTCGTCAATTTCCGAATAAAGTATGAACTATTATATATTTCTGGAAAGCTCTGGATGTCTACTTTCCAACGCCATTGAGAGCGCGCCATTTGGAGTTCTGTAGCTCCAGAAAATCTATTTAGCGTGCAGGGAGGTCAGATTCCAACAGCATCATCAGTCCTTTTGTCAGCCTTTTTCAGAGTGTTGCTCAAGTCCCTCAATTTCAGCCAGAAATTACCTGAAATTACAGAAAAATACACAAACTCATAGTAAAGTCCAGAAATGTGAATTTAACATAAAAACTAATGAAAACATCCCTAAAAGTAGCTTGAACTTACTAAAAACTACCTAAAAACAATGCCAAAAAGCGTATAAATTATCCGCTCATCACAACACCAAACTTAAATTGTTGCTTGTCCCCAAGCAACTGAAAATCAAATAGGATAAAAAGAAGAGAATATACTATAAATTCCAGAATATCAATGAATATTAATTATAATTAGATGAGCGGGACTTGTAGCTTTTTGCTTCTGAACAGTTTTGGCATCTCACTTTTTCCTTTGAAGTTTAGAATGATTGGCTTCTCTAGGAACTTAGAATTTCGGATGGTGTTATTGACTTTCCTAGTTAAGCATGTTGATTCTTGAACACAGCTACTTATGAGTCTTGGCTGTGGCCCTAAGCAATTTGTTTTCCAGTATTACCACCGGATACATAAATGCCACAGACACATAACTGGGTGAACCTTTTCAGATTGTGACTCAGCTTTGCTAGAGTCCCCAGTTAGTGGTGTCCAAAGCTCTTAAGCACACTCTTTTGCTTTGGATCACGACTTTAACCACTCAGTCTCAAGCTTTTCACTTGGACCTTCATGACACAAGCACATGGTTAGGGACAGCTTGATTTAGCCGCTTAGGCCTGGATTTAATTTCCTTGGGCCCTCCTATCCATTGATGCTCAAAGCCTTGGATCCTTTTTACCCTTGCCTTTTGGTTTTAAGGGCTATTGGCTTTTTCTACTGCTCCTTCTTTTTCTTTCTATTTTTTTTCTAATTTTTTTTCGCAAGCTTCTTCTTGTTCACTGCTTTTTCTTGCTTCAAGAATCAATTTCATGATTTTTCAGATCCTCAATAACATTTCTCTTTGTTTATCATTCTTTCAAGAGCCAACAATTTTAACATTCATAAACAACAAGATCAAAAGACATATGCCCTGTTCAAGCATTCATTCAGAAAACAAAAGTATTGTCACCACATCAATATAATTAAATTAAATTCAAGGATAAATTCGAAATTCATGTACTTCTTGTTCTTTTGAATTAAAACATTTTTCTTTTAAGAGAGGTGAAGGATTAATGGAATTTATTCATAGCTTTAAGACATAGTTACTACATACTAATGATCATGAAGTAGAGACACAAAACATAAATAGACATATAACATTAAAAACCGAAAAACTGAAAGAAATAAAGAACAAGGAATGAATCCACCTTTAGTGGCGTCTTCTTCTTGAAGGACCAATGATGTTCTTTAGCTCTTCTATGTCCCTTCCTTGCCTTTGTTGCTCCTCCCTCATTGCTCTTTGATCTTCTCTTATTTCTTGGAGGATGATGGAGTGCTCATGATATTCCACCCTTAATTGTTCCACATTGTGGCTCAAACCTTCTAAAGAAGTGTTGAGTTGCTCCCAATAGTTGTTTGGAGGAAAGTGCATCCCTTGAGGCATCTCAGGGATTTCTTGATGATGAGCTTCCTCATGCATCTCTTGAGAACCGTGAGGGGCTTCTCTTGCTTGCTCCATCCTCTTCTTGGTGATGGGCTTATCCTCTTCAATGGAGATGTCTCCTTCTATGATAACTCCAGCTGAGTAACATAGATGGTAAATAAGGTGAGGAAAAGCTAACCGTGCCATGGGTGAAGGCTTGTCGGCTATTTTGTAGATTTCATTGGAGATGACCTCATGAACTTCTACTTCCTCTCCAATCATGATGCCATGAATCATGATGGCCCGATCCACAGTAACTTCAGATCGGTTGCTAGTGGGAATTATGGAGCGTTGAATGAACTCCAACCATCCTCTAGCTATAGGCTTGAGGTCCAGTCTTCTTAGTTGGACTGGCTTGCCTTTGGAGTCTCTCTTCCATTGAGCTCCTTCCACACAAATATCCATAAGGACTTGGTCCAACCTTTGATCAAAGTTGACCCTTCTAGTGTAGGGGCGTTCATCTCCTTGCATCATGGGCAAGTGAAATGCCAACCTTACATTTTCCGGACTGAAATCCAAGTATTTCCCCCGAACCATTGTGAGATAATTCTTTGGACTCGGGTTCATACCTTGGTCATGGTTCCTAGTGATCCATGCATTGGCATAGAACTCTTGAACCATTAAGATTCCGACTTGTTGCATGGGGTTGGTTAAGACTTCCCAACCTCTTCTTTGGACTTCATGTCAGATCTCCGGATACTCATTTTTCTTGAGCTTGAAAGGGAGCTCAGGGATCACCTTCTTCTTTGCCACAACATCATAGAAGTGGTCTTGATGGCTCTTGGAGATGAATCTTTCCATCTCCTATGACTCGGAGGTGGAAGCTTTTGTCTTCCCTTTTCCTTTTCTAGAGGGTACTCCGGCCTTAGGTGCCATTGGTAATGGAAAAACAAAAAAAGCTTATGCTTTTACCACACCAAACTTAAAATATTGCTCGCCCTCGAGCAAGAGAAGAAATAAGAGAAGAAAAAGAAGAAGAAAATATGGTAGAGAAGGGGGAGTGGTAGGTTCGGTTTAGGTGAAGAAGAAGGGGTTTGTTGTGTGAAAATGAAGTAGAAAGGAAGGGTATTTATAGGGAGAGGGAGGAGGTATGTTCGGCCATTTTGGGTGGGAATGGGTGGGAAATTGGTTTTGAATTTTTAAAGGTAGGTGGGGTTTATGGGGAAGAGTGGATGGATATGAGTGGTGAATGGGGTAATTGGGAAGAGGAATTGACGTGATTGGTGAAAGTTGTTGGGAAGTGTGACATGGGGAAGAGTGAATTTAGATTAGGAGAGTGTGATTAGGATTAAGAGGGAAGGTAGGAATATGGTAGGTGGGGATCCTGTGGGGTTCACAGATCCTGAGGTGTCAAGGAATTCCATCCCTGCACCAAATAGGCATGTAAAATGCCTTTGTACATCATTCTGGCGTTTAAACGCCCATTGGTGCACATTCTGGGCGTTCAACGCCCATGTAAAGCATGTTTCTAGCGTTGAACGCCAGCCTGTGCGTCCTCCAGGGTGAAAATTTTTTTCTTCTGCTGTTTTTGATTCTGTTTTTAATTTTTATGATTTTTTTCGTGACTCCTCATGATCATGTACCTAATAAAACACAAAACAAAATAGTATAAAATAGAAATTAGATAAATAAAATTGGGTTGCCTCCCAACAAGCGCTTCTTTAATGTCAATAGCTTGACAGTGGCTCTCATGGAGCCACAAGGTGATCAGGTCAATGTTGTATAGTCCCAACACCAAACTTAAAGTTTGGATATAGGGTCTTAACACCAAACTTAGAGTTTGACTGTGTGGGCTCTTCTTGACTCTAAACTGAGAGAAGCTCTTCATGCTTACTCTTTTCTGTCACAAAGGGATGGCCATGTGCCTTAAACACAAGGTAGTCCCCATTCAATTGAAGGACTAATTCACCTCTGTTGACATCTATCACAGCTCCTGCTGTGGCTAGGAAAGGTCTTCCAAGGATGATGCAATCATCCTCTTCCTTCCTAGTGTCTAAGATTATGAAATCAGCAGGGATGTAAAGGCCTTCAACCTTTACTAACACGTCCTCTACTATTCCATAAGCTTGTCTCATTGACTTGTCTGCCAGTTGTAATGAGAACAAGGCAGGTTGTACCTCAATGATCCCCAGCTTCTCCATTACAGAGAGTGGCATTAGATTTATCCCTGACCCCAGATCACACAGAGCTTTTTCAAAGATCATGGTGCCTATGGTACAAGGTATTAAGAACTTGCCAGGATCTTGTTTCTTTTGAGGTAGAATTTTCTGAATCCAAGTATCCAGTTCATTAATGAGCAAGGGAGGTTCACTTTCCCAAGTCTCATTACCAAATAACTTGGCATTCAGCTTCATGATAGCTCCTAAATATTGAGCAACTTGCTCTCCAGTTACATCTTCATCTTCTTCAGAGGATGAATAGTCTTCAGAGCTCATGAATGGCAGAAGGAGATTCAATGGAATCTCTATGGTCTCTATATGAGCCTCATATTCCTTTGGATCCTTAATAGGAAACTCCTTCTTACTTGAGGGACGTCCCAGGAGGTCTTTCTCACTAGGATTTTCGTCCTCCTCCTCCCTTGTGCATTCGGCCATATTGACTATGTCAATGGCCTTGCACTCTCCTTTTGGATTTTCTTCTGTATTGCTTGGGAGAATACTGGGAGGAGTTTCAATGACTTTCTTACTCAGCTGGCCCACTTGTGCCTCCAGATTTCTAATGGAGGATCTTGTTTCACTCATGAAATTGAAAGTGGCCTTTGATAGATCAGAGACTACATTGGCTAAATTAGAAGTGTTTTGTTCAGAATTCTCTGTCTGTTGCTGAGAAGATGATGGATATGGCTTGCTATTGCCCAGCCTATTACATCCACCATTGTTAAAACCTTGTTGAGGTTTTTGTTGATCCTTCCATGAGAAATTTGGATGATTTCTCCATGATGAGTTATAGGTGTTTCCATAAGGTTCACCCATGTAATTAACCTCTGCCATGGTAGGGTTCTCAGGATCATAAGCTTCTTCAGAAGCTGCCTCTCTAGTACTGTTGGATGCATGTTGCCATCCATTCAGATTTTGAGAGATCATGTTGACCTGTTGAGTCAACACTTTGTTCTGAGCCAATATGGCATTCAGAGTATCAATTTCAAGAACTCCTTTCTTTTGAGGTATCCCATTATTCACGGAATTCCTCTCAGAAGTGTACATGAATTGGTTGTTTGCAACCATGTCAATGAGTTCTTGAGCCTCTTCAGGCGTTTTCTTCAGGTGAATAGATCCACCTGCAGAATGGTCCAATGACATTTTCGAAAATTCAGAGAGACCATAATAGAATATATCTAAAATGGTCCATTCTGAAAACATGTCAGATGGACATCTTTTGGTCAGCTGCTTGTATCTTTCCCAAGCTTCATAGAGGGATTCACCATCTTTTTGTTTGAAGGTTTGAACATCCACTCTCAGCTTGCTCAGCTTTTGAGGAGGAAAGAATTTATCCAAGAAGGCTGTGACCAGCTTATCCCAGGAGTCCAGGCTATCCTTAGGTTGTGAATCCAACCATATTCTAGCTCTGTCTCTTACAGCAAAAGGGAAAAGCATGAGTCTGTAGACTTCAGGATCAACTCCATTCGTCTTTACAGTCTCACAGATCTGCAAGAACTCAGTTAAAAACTGATAAGGGTCTTCAGATGGAAGTCCATAAAACTTGCAGTTTTGTTGCATTAAAGCAACTAGCTGAGGTTTCAGCTCAAAGTTATTGGCTCCAATGGCAGGAATGGAGATGCTTCTTCCATCAAACTTGGACGTTGGCTTTGTGAAGTCACCAAGCATTCTCCTTCCATTATTATTATTTTCGGCTGCCATCTCCTTCTCTTGTTCGAAAATTTCTGAAAGGTTGTTTCTGGATTGTTGTAATTTAGCTTCTCTTAATTTTCTCTTCAGAGTCCTTTCAGGTTCTGGATCAATTTTAACAAGAGTGCCTTTATCCTTGTTCCTGCTCATATGAAAGAGAAGAAAACAAGAAAAGAAGAGGAATCCTCTATGTCACAGTATAGAGATTCCTTTATGTTAGTAGAAAAAGAAGGGGTAGAAGAATGAAGAGGGAGATTCGGATTTTGGATGAAGAGAGGTGAAGAGAAGTGTTAGTAATCAAATAATTCAATAGAAGAAGAAAAGAGGAGGGAGAATTCGAAAATAATTTTGAAAAGGAGTTAGTAATTTCGAAAATTGGATAAGAAATAAGATTAAATTTAAATTAAAAATAACTAAATTAATTAAAAAGAATCTTTGAAAAAGAGGTGAGATATTTTCGAAAATTAGAGAGGGAAAAGTAGTTAGGTGGTTTTGAAAAAGATGAGAAACAAACAAAAAGTTAGTTAGTTGATTGAAAAAGATTTGAAATCAAAATTTTAAAAGATAAGAAGATAATAAGATATTTTGAAATCAAATTTTGAAAAAGATAAAATTTTGAGAAGGATAAGATAAAAAGATAAAATAAAAGTTTTTAAGAAAAAGATATTTTGAAAAAGATTTAATTTTTAAAATGACTTAACTAACAAGAAACTACAAGATAAGATTCTAGAATTTCAAGATTGAACCTTTCTTAACAAGAAAGTAACAAACATCAAATTTTTGAATCAATCACATTAATTGTTAGCTAATTTTTGAAAATATGATATAAAAGATAAGAAAAAGATTTTGAAAATTAATTTTTAAAAATTTTCGAAAATAAGAAAAAAATGGAAGAGATATGATTTTTGAAAAAGATTTTTAAAAGATAAGATTTTTAAAATTGAAATTTTGACTTGACTTGTAAGAAACAACTAATTTTAAAAATTTTTGACCAAATCAACCCAAAATTTCGAAAATTTGGAGGGAAATAAGGAAAAGATATTTTTTGATTTTTGAATTTTTAATTATGAGAGAGAAAAACAACAAAAATACTCAATGCATGAAATTTTTAGATCAAAACAATGAATGCATGCAAGAATGCTATGAATGTCAAGATGAACACCAAGAACACTTTGAAGATCATGATGAACATCAAGAACATAATTTTGAAAAATCTTTGATGCAAAGAAAACATGCAAGACACCAAACTTAGAAATTTTTAATGCTTGGAAAATATGAATGCAAAGATGCACATGAAAAACAAGAAAAGACACAAAACAAGAAAATATCAAGATCAAACAAGACTTGTCAAGAACAACTTGAAGATCATGAAGAACACCATGAATGCATGAATTTTCAAAAAAATGCAAGAAAAAATTTTTAAAGCATGCAATTGACACCAAACTTTAAAAATTGACTCAAGACTCAAACAAGAAACACAAAATATTTTTGATTTTTATGATTTTCTAATTTTTAATTTTTTTTTTGGATTTTTATGGGTTTTTTTTCGAAAATAAAGTTTAGAAAAATGAAAAATAAAAGAAAATTTTTGAAAAATATTTTTGAAAAGAAAATTACCTAATCTGAGCAACAAGATGAACCGTCAGTTGTCCATACTCGAACAATCCCCGGCAACGGCGCCAAAAACTTGGTGTTATTGCCGGATTAAAAACTTGGCACCATTGTGGGTTGGAAACAATTGTTTGAATTGTTGTTCGAAATTGATTGTTCCCCGGCAACGGCGCCAAAAACTTGGTGGACGAAATTGTGATCCTTATTCTTTAAGTTGCACTCCTTGTAAAATTATGGAATTTGAAATTGGCACGAGTGAACACAACTCCGTTCAACTAACCAGCAAGTATACTGGGTTGTCCAAGTAATAAACCTTACGTGAGTAAGGGTCGATCCCACAGAGATTGTTGGTATGAAGCAAGCTATGGTCACCTTGTAAATCTCAGTTAGGCAGATAAAATTATGGAATTTAGAAAAAATCAAATAATATAAAGAAATAATAAAAGGGATACTTATGCAGATTCATTGGTAGGAATTTCAGATAAGCATATGAAGATACTGTATGGCTCAAGGACGCCTACTTTCCTACTGCTTCAACTCAATCCTTCTTACTCCTTTCCATGGCAAGCTGTGTATAGGGGTTCACCGTTCGACGATGGCTACTTTCTATCCTCACGGGAAAATGGTCCTCTGCGGCTGTCACTCGCATGGCTAATCGTCTGGAGGCATCACCTGGCCGAAGGCTACATCCCATCCTCGCAGTGAAAACTACGCTCACGCGCTCTGTCACAGCACGGCTAATCACTGGTTGGTTCCCGTGCCTACTGGAATAGAATCCCTTGATTCTTTTGCGTTTGTCACTAACGCGCAGCACTTGCGAGTCTGAAGCACGTCACAGTCATTCATTACCGGAATCCTACTCAGAATACCACAGACAAGGTTAGACTTTCCGAATTCCCAGGATCCTACTCGGAATAGAACAGACAAGGTGAGACTTTCCGGATCCTCATAAATGCCACCATCTATCTAGCTTATACCACGAAGATTCTGTTGGGGAATCTAAGAGATACACATTCAAGCTCGGTTGCATGTAGAACGTAAGTGGTTGTCAATCACGCGCGTTCATAAGTGAGAATAATGATGAGCGTCACATAATCATCACATTCATCATGTTCTTGGGTGCGAATGAATATCTTGGAATAAGAATAAGATAGAATTGAATAAAAGAAAATAGAATTGCATTAATACTTGGGGTACAGCAGAGCTCCACACCCTTAATCTATGGTGTGCAGAAACTCCACCGTTGAAAATACATAAGTGAAAGGTTCAGGCATGGCTGAATGGCCAGCCCCCCTGTGGTCACAAGACCGAATGATCAAAGACTCTTAATACAATAGTTAAATGTTCTATTTATAATAAACTAGCTCCTACGGTTTACATGAGTAAGTAATTGATGCATAAATCCACTTTCGGGGCCCACTTGGTGTATGGTTGGGCTGAGCTTGATCAATCCACGAGCTGAGGCTTCTCTTGGAGTTGAACTCCAAGTTATGACGTGTTTTGGGCGTTCAACTCCGGATCATGACGTTTTTCTGGCGTTTAACTCCAGACAGCAGCATGTACTTGGCGTTCAACGCCAAGTTACGTCGTCAATTTCCGAATAAAGCATGGACTATTATATATTGCTGGAAAGCTCTGGATGTCTACTTTCCAACGCCGTTGAGAGCGCGCCATTTGGAGTTCTGTAGCACCAGAAAATCTATTTAGAGTGCAGGGAGGTCAGATTCCAACAGCATCAGCAGTCCTTTTGTCAGCCTTTTTCAGAGTGTTGCTCAAGTCCCTCAATTTCAGCCAGAAATTACCTGAAATTACAGAAAAACACACAAACTCATAGTAAAGTCCAGAAATGTGAATTTAACATAAAAACTAATGAAAACATCCCTAAAAGTAGCTTGAACTTACTAAAAACTACCTAAAAATAATGCCAAAAAGCGTATAAATTATCCGCTCATCACTCGCCAAACAACCGAGCCTCCCGTTCCATGAGATCAGAGTCTTCGTGGTATAAGCTAGAATTATTGGCGGCCATTCCTAAGATCCGGAAAGTCTAAACCTTGTCTGTGGTATTCCGAGTAGGATCTGAGATGGGATGATGTGACGAGCTTCAAACTCGTGAGTGTTGGGCATAGTGACAGACGCAAAAGAATCACTGGATTCTATTCCGACATGATCGAGAACCGACAGATGATTAGCCGTGCTGTGACAGCGCATTTGGACCATTTTCACTGAGAGGATGGGAAGTAGCCATTGACAACGGTGACGCCCTACATACAGCTTGCCATGGAAAGGGGTAAGAATGATTGGATGAAAGTAGTAGGAAAGCAGAGATTCAGGAGGAACACAGTATCTTCATGTGCTTATCTGAAATCCCCACCAATGAATTACATAAGTATCTCTATCTCTATTTCATGCTTTATTTATTTTTACATTCGAAAACCATTATAACCATTATAATCTGCCTGACTGAGATTTATAAGATGACCATAGCTTGCTTCATATCAACAATCTCCGTGGGATCGACCCTTACTCATGTAAGGTTTATTACTTGGACGACCCAGTGCACTTGCTGGTTAGTTGTGCGAAGTTGTGAAAAAGAGTGATATTACAATTGTGCGTACCAAGTTGTTGGCGCCATTGAGATCACAATTTTGTACACCAGTGGACATGTTCTTTGTGCAATTGATATGCCAAGCCTTAGGTGCTGTTTGTATTTTTCATTTTTTAAAATTTTCAATGTGCAATGAGAAATCGAGATGTGTAATATATAATGAATTTTATAGAAGCAGGAACACATTTGTGTAGCCAGATTGAAACATGTCTAAAGAAATGAGTGAATACTTATTTTTACATGATATTGTAAGTGAGCTTTTTTCTTTGTTAGCTTACTAATTAAATTTTCTTTGCCCAAAGGCTTGGTTATTATCAGGTTAAGTTTCAATACCTTATTTTTTGAAACATGGTTTGAATCTCTTTAAACATGTATAATTTTGATTAACTAATTTATTCTATATGTGATATAATTTTTTAGCTCAATGCCAAAAAAATATAATATGAGGTTTATTTTAGTATTGCGACATACTCGCGGTTGATCATAGTGACAAATTGAAGACTTCATTGCGACTAAAACATTTGTGAGATAGCTATCGATTACTAGTTTAAAAGAATGTGCGATGACATTCTCATTTAGAATAGCTTTGGTTTAACGACAAAATTCCTACAAATTTGATTAGGGATTTCAACGATTAGCTATAGATTTGCTACAAAATGTGATAGATTTATGATTATATTAGCGAGCGAACAACTTGCGACGAGTTAGATTTGGAAAAATTTCTCGTTAATTAGCGTCAACTAAGCATTCCATTTTGTCTACGAAGTTAGCTTGAATTTAGCGATGAGTCGGCTGCAATAGAGTTTGCTGCTAATTAGCGACTACCTTTTAGTCTATTTCTTCTATGGAATTAGCTTTTGATTTAGTGATAGATTTACGACTATCTATTCGGTCGCGAAAAAACTTTCCGATGAATTAGCGATTATTGTGTTTGCCTCACTGATCTACGACTTGTAATTAGCGAGAAAAGCATTGGTTGCTAGGCAATAACTAATCCATTATAAATTATATTTTGCATCAGATTAGCGAGGATTTTTCAACTATTTTTGTGGTAGCTAATTGGCCTTATTCTTGTAGTGTGCTAGATCACCCCTAAATAAACAAAATCACAAAATCTACTCAAAAGCCAAACCCAAAAATGCAGAAATGTTAGAGCAGGAAACTGGAGTATGAGCTTCGATTTCTTACCAGATTTTCTTAAATAGAAATGAAGAGCTCAACAAGAGCTTCACGTGGCCGCAAACGGCTCGTCAATCGGAGTTTCGTAGCTCAAGTTATGGCCAAAAGAATGAGGAAATGAATAGTGCACTCTCTTCTTCCTCTCTTCTCTCTTTCAGCGCCCCTCTCATCATATTAGGGTAAGAATGAGCTGAATGCTCATTAATAGAGCATATATAAGTTGGGTCTTGGGCCTGGTTTGGGCCCGATCTAACCCGTTAGCGTTTTTACCCCGTTTTGCTCACTTTAGGCCTAAACCTTAAAGATTAATGCCCGGTTTTCGATTCTAAATTATTTTTATCCTTTCAAAACAATAAATCAATTTTTAAAATCTTATTTTCCAAAATACGCAGTACTGGATAGACTAGAGTTAGTACTGCCAGCTTAGGCGCCAGTACGCATTTTTACAAAATTTTTTGGAAAAAGATACATTTTTCAACTCAGAAAAATTCATTGAAATCAAATTTCACCTCTATATTTTCAAATTAAAACTTCTAACTTTTGAATCTACTCCAGGGTCTTAAAAATTATTATTTTTACTAAAGCAGTTAAGCCGGTTCTTACATTCTCCCCCTCCAAATAAATTTTTCGCCCTCAAAAATTCAAATTATGCGATATATCTTCTTTGAAGCGTTCTATCGTGTCGATATTCCCTTTCGCCTTCTGCTGCGTCACTCTGATTATTTGTCACTAAGAGTCTGACTTACTCTACTACCTCGAATAGAAAATTTTCCTTTAAACCAAAAACTGCTTTTTGTACCATTTTTCAAAACCTTCAAAACAACTTCAATCTAAACGAGCTCATTGTTAAGGCTTTTTCAAAGGAGTCAAAAATCATTTCCTCGTAAGTCAAATACTTGAAGTCACGTTTTCTCAAATAAAATTTTTCAATTTAAATATGCATTCAACAAGATAAATTAGAAATCAAGTTCACAAATTGACAAAATCATAGAACTCACTTTTCTTTTAAATTATATCATTTAACTAAAGAGTTCCGACCTAGTTTCAAAACCAAATCATTTAAACCAAAGTTCCAAACCAAATTTCAAAGTCATTTTAAGCTTTAAAACTTTTTCAATAAGGTTCAAGACCATACCAATTAGAAACTGAAAATCATAGATAAAAACCACAAAAGCATCCGTCGTTACTTCTGTTCCCACTAGTGCTGAGCCGCACCCATCAATCGATATGCCGCAAACTCCACGAACAGATTTTTCTGGAACATGTTGAACTCATAACGCATAGGCTAGGTTACTAGGTTAGTCATCCTCACTACCTCTCCGTTAATGTGATCGACCTCATCCGTGAGTTGCCATTCGGGTTTCTTTTCCACACCAAACAATCGATATCAAGGTGATCAGTCTCAATATCTTAAGCTCAGTGCTTCAATTATTCCCAAAGACACTCACAAACAAGCATGCTATGCATATCAAACAGATATCCTAAATAGCACGAAAGAAAAATCACCCAGAATGTGCAACGAAGCACAATCAGTCCATCCCTCAGGCTTACGAGGACGAACCGCTCTGATACCACTAAATGTAATACCCTAATTACCATAAGACTTACCTCTAGCCGTAAAGCAAAGGTTAATCAATGGTTACAAAAATTCTAAGACTTATACATATTTATATAGAAGGAAATAATATATTCTAGAAGTCCGATGAAGGATTAAGCTCAAAAACAGAATTATAAAAGCGCGAAACGTTCACCCGAAGCTAACGCATAAGATACAAGTTATAAATGCAAGATAATAGAATATATATAGATATAAGAGTATAATAATCATAAGGAATTAGCCGCAGCTTGTGGAGTTTAAGCCGACTAGTATATACAGACATATAGAGTTTTTGAAAGTAAAGCAGCTTATACAAAATACCTCTCTCAAAGTAAGCTTCTAAGGCAAAATAAACACAAAAGTGAGAGAACTAGTCAAAGTGGCCAAAAAGACAACAAACTAGAATAAGGTCCTCCGCTTTGTCACCATCAAACAACTCACCACGGTGGGTTGCGACCTGTATCTGAAAAATAACAACAAAGTATGGAATGAGAACTGGAGGTTCTTAACATGGTAACAGTGCCCAATAATGTAAGATATAAGGTTTCGGGACACCGAAAGCAATCCTAGAACTTTACATCGATTACAGATATTCAAGCTTAACAATCATAAATAACTTAGACCATAAACCATAAACAGGGTTATCTAAACTTAGGGGGATTCAAAGTAATACTAATCATACCGTTGTAACCCACAGCCTTCACCAACCTAACCTCCGTGCGATTCCATCACCACCACCTACCTAACCTCCTCAGCACCAGACAATCGCAGATAATACAAGTAAGTAAAACACAAGTAATATACATGTACAACAAGTAAAACAACTAGAAAATAAGCATATTATTCATTTAGGCAAGAGATGCAATTAGGCAAAGCAAACAAAATACATAGAAGATGCACATGATGAATGCCTATCCTATTGGCTCGTGATATCACTTGTCGGTCCATAATTGCCAACCCGACACATCCTCCCGGATGTAGCCTTTTCTGCTGTGCCAGAGATATACTGCCCTGCACACTCATGCAATAGAGAGTTTACTGCATCAGAGATATAGTGCCCTGCACACTCATGCAGCAGGGAGTCTGCCACGCCAGGGATATAGGCCATGCACACTTCATACAGCAGAGAAGGAAACAACAACAACTACTCATGTAGTAGAGAATTCCGCTACACCAGGGATATAAGCCCCGCACACATATGCAGCAGAGAAATCTGCTACGCTATGGATATAGGCCCCGCACACTCTCAACAACAACTACTCATGCAACAGAGAAATCTGCTACGCCAAGGATATAGGCCCCGCACACTCTCATATAATCCAAAAATTTCATCGACCTCAAATCATCACCAATCATCACCATTTCTCATCTCAAATCACTTTCAATTATCAATTCTCAACAATCCAAGGATATAGTGCCTGGCACACTTTCCTTCAATATCTATCAAGCTCAGAATAACCATCATTGGTTCTTAATTTCACAAGTTACCGCCCATTCACAAGTTCTCAAGACATTTCCAATAAAACACTTCGCTAATTCACCCACAACTTCAGAAACCTAAGTCACCATCTTCTAAACTCATAACCAAAATGCTCCTTTTTATTCACCTATTGTTTTCTCCCTTGATTCAAAGCTTAAAACTGGTAAAAAGGTTTTAAGTAAGTGCTTCAGAAGTTTGCAAGCTTGTCGGGAAGGTAAAACAGTTAAAAGCAAGGTTTTCGTTGAAAAATAAGGCAGTGTGCGTACGCATATAGTTGTGCATACGCACGCCCATAGATATTTTCAAGAAGTGTGCGTACGCATAGAGGTGCGAATGCCCTCAACAAAGTGCAACTTCCAATGTGTACGTGCGCACAAGGCTGTATGTGTGCACGGCTTGCAAAACGTTATTGGTTGTGTGTGCGCACAGAGCGTGCTAGCACTCCCAACAGCAGCCATATCCCCGTGTGTGCCTACGCACATGGGTGTGCATGCGCACAGCTTTAAAAATACACAGGATGTGCGTGCGCACAAAAACTAGAAATCACAATTTCTGCAGCATTCACAAAATTCATATTTCGGACACAAACTTCCAACGATCATATCTTTCTCTACAAAAGTCAAATTTCTACAGGATTGATGTAGTTTTAAAGCTCTTTGAATTATCTTTATTTTGATATAAAAATCATTCAATTTCAAAAATCATAGCTCAAGATATGATCCGTCAAAGTTTGCCCAAAACTCATTTTTACCAAAAATCTTAAAAACTCAAATTCACTAAATCTCTCAATTCAAAACTAAACTACTCACATTCCAAACAATACCAAAACAACACAAAGGTTCCTACCACCCATTTCTCAAAAATCAACCATTCAATCATCTAAACCATTTAATACTCACCTCATCCAACTTTAAAATTCAACCTAAGTTCACATCAAATTTCCTCAACCACTATTTAATATCCACATTAACCACAAGATCCAAAATAAAAAACATCATCAACATATTTCATCACACATCATAATCATCAATAACCTTTAATCCAAACCATCACAAACATTTGACATTAACTCATTACTATGAATTCTCATAATCCTCATTATTTGTAACACCCCAATTACCCTAAGCTTTATCTTTAGCCGTAAAGCAAAGGTTAATCAGAGGTTACGATAGTTCTAAGGCTTATACATATTCATATAAAAGGAAATAATATATTCTAGAAGCCTGATGAAGGATTAAGCTCAAAGACAGGATTACAAAAGCGTAAAACGTTCACACGAAGCTAACGCACAAGATACAAGGTATAGGTATAGGAGAATAATACAAAAACAATTATAAGAATATAATAATCATAGAGAACTAGCCACAGCTTGCATAGTTTAAGCCGACTAGTTACAAATAGACAGATACTGAGTTTTAGAATTAAAACAGCTTATACATCCTATCTCTCAAATAAGCCTCTAAGGCCATAAAGATAAACATACAAAAGATGAGAGTATGCTATGACAAAAGTAAAATAGAAGTATACAAAGAAAGATCCATACGCCGCTCTGTTACCATATCCGCAATCTCACCGAAGTAGATTACGACTTGCATCTGAAAAACAACAACAAAGTATGGAATGAGAACTGAGGTTCTCAGTATGGTAACAATGCCCAATGATGTAAGATGTAAGGCTCCGGGATGCCGAAGGCAATCCTAGAACTCCACATCACATACTGATATTCAAGCTTAGAACAAAATAAATAAATATATATAAAGAACTTAAACCATAAACCAGGGTTGTCTAAACTTAAGGGGATTCTAACTATTACTAACCACACCGCTGTATCCCACAACCTTCGCCAACCTAACCTCCGTGCGATCCCATCACCACCGCCTTCCTAACCTCCTCTGCACCAGACAAATACAGATAATGCAAGCAAGTAAAACACAGGTAATATTCACATATAGCAAGTAATTCAAGAAGGAGGTAGGCATGTTATACAATTAGGCAAACTCAAGTAATCAAAGCAATCAAGCACATAAGAGATGCATATGATGAATGTCTATCCTATTGGCTCAAGGTATCACTTGTCGGTCTGTAAATGCCAACCTGACACTGATAAACCCCATTTTGAGGGTTTATCTTGTATCGATTTTAGGGGTTTTATCAATGATTCCACACGCTTTTCATATGAAAATACAAGACTTTGTGTTCCTTTCCTAATTTTGCCTCATGGATGAAAACATGCTTATTTTGCACTAAATTAGATACATTTCTAGTCTCCTCTTGGTGCCATTCGATGCCGTGACCTGTGTGCTAAGTGGTTTCAGAATATAGGGCAGGGATGAACCGGAAGAGAGAAGGAGAACGGGCGCAAAGGAAGGGAGCATGAGAAATTGAGCTTTGGAAACTTCAGCAAGGGCGCGTGCGCGTACTTGGCGCACCCGCGTGGATTGCGTAGCTAGAAGTCAAAGCTAGAAGCCAAGCCACGAGCTGGCTTGTGTAGCGGCTAGGCCATAATCTCCATGGGCGCGCACGCGTACGTTACGCCTCCACACGCATTACAAGATGTCCCAGTGGCGCGCACCCGTGCTTTGCGCGTGCACGCCGATGCTCGAATATGATTTTTTTTAAAGAGTCACGTGACCTGGGCATGGAGACAGTTGGGGATCTCATCTTGGGGAAGTGCCTTGGCGGGAAGAGCTTAAGAAGACCAAAGGTTGAAGGGTTAAGGACTTTTGGCTCATTTGTGATTTTTCTAGATATTTTTGCTATAGTTAGTTACACTCTTGGAGAGGGAGAGGGAGATTCGAAGCTCTCATTAGGGTTCATCTTCATCCATTTTCTGAATTTTCAATCACTCTTTGGTGAGATCCATTGCAATTCCCAATTTACTTTGTTCATGTCATAGATCTTCTTCTCCAATCTCAATTAGTGTTTGTAATTGCTCAATTTTCATAGATCCTAGATTCAACTTTGTAGTTTTGAATTTTATCAAGTTCTTGAGAGTTTCATTTCCATTGTTGTTCTTTGTTAATTGTTGTTAGTTACTTGTGTTGAAGCAATTTTAATTCTACTTTCTTCTCATTCTTACTATGCCTTTCATTCTTGCTCATCAATTGTTTGATAAAATGCCAACACTAGTTATGGAGTAAAAATTTCTTACTTGGCATAGGGTTTGGGCCATTAGAAGGAGTTGAATAGTTTATGTCAATTGTTGATTTGGAATTAGAAATTGCTAGTTGACTTGGAGTGCACTAAAGCTAGATTTTCCTAAGGTAAAACTAGAACTTGTGACTCAAGTTAGTTACTCTCATTTGACTTTCCTCTATAACTAGGGGTTAACTAAATGAAGCAAGGCCTAATTGTTGTCATCATTGAAGGAACTATAAGGATAGAATTTCTAATGCAAACCCTAGGTCAAGTCTTTTAAAGATTGATTGTTTGTCATCTATTTTGCTAAACCTTCAAAGAATCATAACAAGGCTTCCTAATCAATAAGATGCATGCTCTAGCATTTCCAAGGGAGGATGACTCGGGAGACTAGTACTCTCGGTTATAGATTGTAGGATTGTTTGATGCGAAGTTTGAATGTCGATTAGACTATACTCACGATTATATCCATTATTGAATTCTATATCGGCATGATAAATTTCGTTTATCAAAATGGCGCCGTTGCCGGGGAATTTGCTTAGTGTGCCATGTTATTGTTTAGAGTAATTATGTGTATATGCATATAGTTGCATCTTTTTGTGATTCTTTGTTCAAGTGACTAACCCCTCATCGTTACCATGAATTTCACTTCTCCTTCATTGCATGACGCGTTCACAACCGAATCCGAGCTTAGTTCCCTTTGATCCGGAAATAGAACGAACTTTGTTTCATATTAGACAAGCTCGGAAGCAGTTAAAGTTTGAAAAAAGGTGAAGAGGTTTTCACCACTTCAACCACCTTACTAAAAGTGAACATTGAACCGTCACTCAAAGAAGGCAATAGTCATTCTCCCATCAATATCACTAACAACTCTTTTTTTGTTTTAGGTACTAACGCCATGGATGCTCTGAGGAGAGTTACTATCAAGGAAGCGGGTGCACCGGATTATGTCCTTCAACCCCTTCATGTAACTCACCCCAACTTGAATGCAAACTTTTAACTTAAGACCGCTTTGATCAACCTCCTACCTAAGTTCCATGGGCTTCCCGCACAAGATCCTATTCGACATCTCAAAAACTTTCATCGTATATGCTCAACAACTAGACGGGAAGGATCCGATGAGGTTGCTATATGGTTGTTTGCTTTCCCTTTCTCTCTTGAGGACAAGGCTAAAGAATGGTTCTACACTCTATCTAGTGAAGTCACCTCCGATTGGGACTTGCTTAGACGAGGATTCTTGGATAAATTCTTGCCCCCGGAGAAGATGGATAGGCTAAGGAAGGAAATGTCTTGTATTGTGCAAGGTGAAACGGAACCACTATACGAGTATTGGGAACGGTTTCGTAAGCTACTAGACGCATGCCCTAATCACATGCTTGACACTCAAGTATTGCTTGGATACATATGTCAAGGGATGCGAGAACAAGATAGAACTCTCTTGGACACCTCTAGCAATGGTTCTTTGTCTAAATATAAAACAGCGGAGGAGGCATGGCAACTTATCATTGACTTAGCCGAATCCAATCAACATATGAGACGAAGAGTCAACCTCCCAAGAACCGTGAATGTGATATCAACTAGTAGCGAAACCACCGCTCTAACCAAATCCTTGAGTGAAATGACATCCCTCTTGAAGCAACTCCAATTGAACCAACAACAACTACAACAACCTCAACCATACCAACAACACTCCCCACCCCCTCAACAATACAATCAACAATTGGTCCCTCAAAAAGTGTGTGGCATTTGTTCTTGCTATTCCCACTACACGGATGAGTGCCCAAGCCTTCAAGAAGACAACACTTTGGCGGCTACCCATAATTTCTATGACCGCCCAAATCAAGGGTACTACCAAGGCAATCCTAACCAAGGGCACCCTTATCAAGGAGGAAGCTACAATCAAGGGAGTGGGTATCACAATCAAAATTGGAGAGACAATCATCAACAAGGGAATAGGAACAATAACAACAATGGAGGAGGTCAAAGATGGAACAACAACTCACAAAATTTCTCACAAACCCGGCCACCATACAACCAACAAAACCCACAAAGAAACTACCAAACATACCAACCACCACATTAAAGACCATCACCCAACCAATCACAAACTCCTCAACTCACATATGCAACCGCCCCCTCCAACCAAGATGAAACACTCCGGATCATCATCCAAGGCCAAAAGGAACTACAAAACACACTTGCTTCCATCTCACCGGCCTCACCTCTACACTACAAGCTCTTCTTGCACGCATGGATACACCATCAAATCCCACTCCTCAAACTCCAATCCAAAGCGTCATTCCCTCTCAACCTCAACCCAATCCTAAGGGGGGCATCAATGCCATCATCCTAAGATCCGGAACACAATTAAAAGAGAAGGGAGCAAAGGACTCAAATCCCATCACAATCGCTCAAGAGGAGGAGAGAATAGATGTAGAAGAGGTAGTGGAAGAGGAGACACCACAAGTCATAATTGAAAATGAAGAAGCTCAACCAACAAAGGAGACCCCCAAGACCAAGAGAACCTTGGACGAAGAAATTGCTCAACCACTCCCATTTCCAACACTTGCAAAGAAAGCTAGGAAGCGCATAGAACTCGACCCCAAAATGGTAGAAATGTTCAAGAAAGTTGAGGTAACCATCCCCCTCTTTGATGCTATCCATCAAGTTCCTAGATATGCAAAATTCCTTAAAGATCTATGCATGAACAAGGATAGAATTCTTGAATTGGAAACCATCCCATTGGGGAGTTCTATCTCCGCTTTTAATGGGAGCATTGCCCGAGAAGTGTGATGATCCGGGCCCTTGTATGGTCACTTGCATTGTCAATGGAGTTCAATTCATAGATTGTATGTGTGACCTCGGTGCATGTGTTAGCATCATGCCTCTCTCCGTCTACCGGGTATTGAAGTTGCCACCACTAAAAAGATCGACGGCAAGATTTGTCCTAGTGGATAAAAGCATAATAACCGTGACGGGTGTTGCGGAAGATGTATTGGTGAATATCAAAGGGTTGGTGTTTCCAATTGACTTCTATGTCCTTGAAATGCCATCAAGCGAAACCGAGAGAGCATCATCCATCCTACTTGGAAGACCATTTTTGAGAACTTCTAGATTTAAGCTAGATGCCTACTCGGGAACCTACTCATTTGAAATAGATGGGAGGGTCGTAAGTTTTAGCCTAGAAGAAGCAATGAAGCATCCACCGGAGAATCACTCTCTATTCCGGTGTGACCCAATTGACAACATGGTTGCCGAAGTGCACCTTGCAAAGTTAGATGAGAAGTACATGATTGAGGAAGCAAATGAAGATCCAAGCAAATTAAACACCACACACCATACAAACCATTCAGAAACTCAAACCTCAACGAATGACAAAAAGATGGAATTGAAGCTGATGAGCGGATAATTTGTATGCTTTTTGGCATTGTTTTTAGTAGATTTTTAGTATGATCTAGTTAGTTTTTATTATATTTTTATTAGTTTTTAGTTAAAATTCACTTTTCTGGACTTTACTATGAGTTTGTGTGTTTTTCTGTGATTTCAGGTATTTTCTGGCTGAAATTGAGGGACCTGAGCAAAAATCTGATCCAGAGACTCAAAAGGACTGCAGATGCTATTGGATTCTGACCTCTCTGCACTCGAGGTGGATTTTCTGGAGCTACAGAAGCCCAATTGGCGCGCTCTCAACGGCGTTGGAAAGTAGACATCCTGGGCTTTCCAGCAATATATAATAGTCCATACTTTGCCCAAGATTTGATGGCCCAAACCGGCGTTCAAAGTCACCTCAAGAAATTCCAGCGTTAAACGCCGGAACTGGCACCTAATTGGGAGTTAAACGCCCAAACTGGCACTAAAGCTGGCGTTTAACTCCAAGGAGAGTCTCTACACGAAATTGCTTCATTGCTCAGCCCAAGCACACACCAAGTGGGCCCGGAAGTGGATTTTTATGTCATTTACTCATCTATGTACTAGTTTTCTATAAGTAGGACCTTTTACTATTGTATTAGAGAGAGCCTTTTGATCATGTTTTTATGATTGAACCCTCTTTGGGAGGCTGGCCATTCGGCCATGCCTAGACCTTGTTCTTATGTATTTTCAACGGTGGAGTTTCTACACACCATAGATTAAGGTGTGGAGCTCTGCTGTACCTCGAGTATTAATGCAATTACTATTGTTCTTCCATTCAATTCCGCTTGTTCTTTTACCAAGATATCACTTGTTCTTCAACATGATGAAGGTGATGATTTGTTGAAATCTGGCTGGCTGAGAAGCCATGTCTAATCTGATTGGACCGAGGTTTCAACTTATCACCACAAGAGCTTGTTGATTTTAATCAATCTTGCTTTTGGAGCAGTGATCTGCTAAGGCTTGGCTGACCTTTGGTCATGTCTAGTGTTTTGGACCGAAGCTTTCTTTGAAAGCTTGGCTGGCTGTGAAGCCATGTCTAATTCCTGGACCGGAGTCTTAGACTAGCATTGCACTGATTCCTGGAATTCTCATTAAGAATTTTGATACCTTTTCCCACTTAATTTTCGAAAAATACAAAAAAATTTGCAAAACCATAAAATCCAAAAATATTTCTTGTTTGAGTCTAGAGTCTCATCTTAAGTTTGGTGTCAAATGCATGTTTTGTTATATTTTTCGAATCCATGCATATATTTCTTGTTTTGATCTTTAAATTCTATTGACTTGAGTGTTCATGTGTCTCATATAGTGTCAGTAGCACACAAACTGCTAAGATTGGTGTCTTGCATGCATTGTTAATTGATTCTTGTTGCATTTTGATTATTAAAAATCCAAAAATATTTTAATTTGTGTCTTTTCAAGTCAATGATACAAAGAATTGAAGATTCAGAACATACTGCAGAGGAATTATACAGAAAAAGCTGAGCATTCAAAAATGCCCAGTGAAGAAGGCAGACTGGCGTTTAAACGCCAGCCAGGGTACCTGGTTGGGCGTTTAACGCCCAAAGAGGTAGCATTTTGGGTGTTAAACGCCAGAATGTATACCATTCTGGGCGTTTAACGCCAGGATGGTGCTAGGGGGAAGATTTTGTTTTCAAAATCAATTTTTTTTCAAGTTTTCAAAGTTTTTCAAAACCAAATCTCTTTCAAATCATATCTTTTCAATCAAATGTTTTCAAAATCAATTTCTTTCCTTTTCAAAGATACTTACTAACAATTAATGATTTGATTGAACATTTTTTGCCTTTTCTATTAAGAAAGGTTTTATGTTTGAATCATATCTTTTCTTGTTAGGCAAGTCATTAATTTTCAAATCATATCTTTTCAAATTGTTTTCAAATCATATCTTTTAAAATTGTTTTCAAATCATATCTTTTCAATCATATCTTTTTAAAACCATAATTTTTCAATCACATCTTTTTTTTTTAAATAAGTTTTCAATCAAATCTTTTTGATTTCTAATTTCAAAATCTTTTACTTAAATTTTCGAAAATTACTTCCCTTCTTCTCACATCCTTCTATTCATGGACTAACACTATTCTTTAATGCAAAATTCGAACTCCATCTTCTTTGATAAGTTCGAATTTTCTACTTCTGTCTTCTACTTTTCTTTTCCTCTGACACCTCAAGGAATCTCTATACTATGACATAGAGGATTCCATATTTTCTTGTTTTCTTCTCTTTCATATGAGCAGGAACAAAGACAAAGGCATTCTTGTTGAAGCTGATCCTGAACCTGAAAGGACCCTGAAGAGAAAGCTAAGAGAAGCCAAAGCACAACTCTCTTTAGAGGACCTGACCGAATTCTTCAAGGAAGAAGAACCCATGGCAGCCGAAAACAACAACAATGCCAACAATGCAAGGAAGGTGCTGGGTGACTTCACTGCACCTACTCCTGATTTCTATGGGAGAAGCATCTCTATCCCTGCCATTGGAGCAAACAACTTTGAGCTTAAGCCTCAATTAGTTTCTCTAATACAACAGAATTGCAAGTTCCATGGACTTCCAATGGAAGATCCTCATCAGTTCTTAGCTGAATTCTTGCAAATCTGTGACACAGTCAAGACTAATGGGGTTAACCCTGAGGTCTACAGACTGATGCTATTCCCTTTTGCTGTAAGAGACAGAGCTAGAATATGGTTGGACTCTCAACCTAAAGAAAGCCTGGACTCTTGGGAAAAGCTAGTCAATGCCTTCTTGGCAAAGTTCTTTCCACCACAAAGATGGAGTAAGCTTAGAGTGGAAGTCCAGACCTTCAGACAGAAGGATGGAGAATCCCTCTATGAAGCTTGGGAAAGATACAAACAATTAATCAGAAGATGTCCTTCAGACATGCTTTCTGAATGGAGCATCATAGGTATTTTCTATGATGGTATCTCTGAACTATCCAAGATGTCTTTGGATAGCTCTGCTGGAGGATCTCTTCATCTGAAGAAGACGCCTGCAGAAGCTCAAGAATTGATTGAAATGGTTGCAAATAACCAATTCATGTACACTTCTGAAAGGAATCATGTGAACAATGGGACTAGTCAGAAGAAAGGAGTTCTTGAGATTGATACTCTGAATGCCATATTGGCTCAGAACAAGATATTGACTCAACAAGTCAATTTGATTTCTCAAAGTCTGTCTGGAATGCAAAATGCACCAAGCAGTACTAAGGAAGCTTCATCTGAGGAAGAAGCCTATGATCCTGAGAACCCTTCTATGGAAGAGGTGAATTACCTAGGAGAACCCTATGGAAACACCTACAATTCTTCATGGAGAAATCACCCCAATTTCTCATGGAAGAATCAAGAGAGACCTCAACAAGGTCTCAATAACAATAATGGTGGAAGAAACAGGTTTAGCAATGGCAAGCCTTTTCCATCATCTTCTCAGCAGCAGACAAAGAGTTCTAAGCAGAATACTTCTGACTTAGCAACAATGGTCTCTGATCTAATAAAGACCACTCAAAGTTTCATGAATGAAACAAGGTCCTCCATCAGAAATTTGGAAGGACAAGTGGGTCAGCTGAGCAAGAAAGTCACTGAACTCCCTCCTAGCACTCTCCCAAGTAATACAGAAGAAAATCCAAAAGGAGAGTGCAAAGCCATAGATATGGCCGAATATGGAGAGGAAAGAGAAGAGGAGGACGCCACTGAGGAAGACCTCAGTGAGCGTGTACCAATCTCCTCTGAGTTCCAATGGGAATCTGAGGCTCAAAATGAGACCATAGAGATTCCATTGGACTTACTTCTGCCATTCATGAGCTCTGATGAGTATTCTTCCTCTGAAGAGGATGAGTATGTCACTGAAGAGCAAGTTGCTAAATACCTTGGAGCAATCATGAAGCTAAATGACAAGTTATTTGGAAATGAGACTTGGGAGGATGAACCTCCCTTGCTCACCAAAGAACTGGATGACTTGTCTAGGCAGAAACTGCCTCAAAAGAGGCAGGATCCTGGGAAGTTTTCTATACCTTGTACCATAGGCACCATGACCTTCAAGAAGGCCTTGTGTGACTTAGGGTCAAGTGTAAACCTCATGCCCCTCTCTGTAATGGAGAAATTAGGGATCCTTGAGGTGCAAGCTGCAAGAATCTCATTAGAGATGGCAGACAATTCGAGAAAACAAGCTCATGGACTTGTAGAGAATGTTTTAGTGAAGATTGAAGACCATTACATTCCTACTGATTTCATAGTCCTAGAGACTGGGAAGTGCATGGATGAATCCATCATCCTTGGCAGACCCTTCCTAGCCACAGCAAAAGCTGTGATTGATGTTGATAGAGGAGAGTTGATCATTCAAGTGAATGAAGAATCCTTGGTGTTTAAGGCCCAAGGACATCCCTCTATCATCATGGAGAGGAAGCATGAAGAGCTTCTCTCAAAACAGAGCCAAGCAGAGCCCCCACAGTCAAACTCTAAGTTTGGTGTTGGGAGGCCACAACCAAACTCTAAGTTTGGTGTTGAACCCCCACATTCAAACTCTAAGTTTGGTGTTGGGAGGTTCCAACACGGTTCTGAGCACTTCTGAGGCTCCATGAGAGTTCTCTGTCAAGCTAATGACATTAAAGAAGCGCTTGTTGGGAGGCAACCCAATGTTTTATAGCTAACTATTTCCTTTTGTTATTTTATCTTTTTTGTAGGTTGATGATCATAAGAAGTCACAAAAACAATGAAAAAAGCAAAAACAGAATGAAAAACAGGAAGAAAAACAGCACACCCTGGAGGAGAAGAAGCTGGCGTTCAAACGCCAGTAATGCTAGCTGTTGGGCGTTTAACGCCCAGTCTGGCACCATTCTGGGCGTTTAACGCCAGAAAGGGGCACCAGACTGGCGTTAAACGCCAGTAAAGGGCAACAACCTGGCGTTAAACGCCAGGAATGGGCACCAGCCCGGCGTTTAACGCCAGAAATAGCTCAAAACGTGATTTTGAGCAACATTTGGTGCAGGGATGACTTTTCCTTGACACCACATCATCTGTGGACCCCACAGGACCCCACCATCACTCTCTCTCTTCTTCCCCCACTCACCAATCACCTCAATACCTCTTTCCCAAAAACCCTTCACCTATCAAATCCCATCTTTCTCTTCACCACTCACATCCATCCTTCATAAATCCCCACCAACCTCACCCTTCAAATTCAAACCACTTTCCCTCCCAAACCCACCCTCCATGGCCGAACCATTACACCCCTCTTCCTCATTTCTTCTTCTTCTACTCTATTCTTTCTTCTTTTGCTCGAGGACGAGCAAACATTCTAAGTTTGGTGTGGCAAAAGCGTTGCTTTTTCATAACCGTTTATGGCATCCAAGGCCGGAGAAACCTCTAGAAAGAGGAAAGGGAAGGCAAAAGCTTCCACCTCCGAGTCATGGGAGATGGATAGATTCCTCTCAAGGGTGCATCAAGTCCACTTCTATGAAGTTGTGGCCTTGAAGAAGGTGATCCCCGAAGTCCCCTTTTCACTCAAAAAGGGTGAATATCCGGAGATCCGCCATGAGATCCGAAGAAGAGGTTGGGAAGTACTCACCAACCCCATTCAACAAGTCGGAATCTTGATGGTTCAAGAGTTCTATGCCAATGCATGGATCACCAAGAACCATGACCAAAGTGTGAACCCGAATCCCAAGAATTATCTCACTATGGTTCGGGGGAAATACTTGGATTTTAGTCCGGAGAGTGTGAGGGTGGCGTTCAACTTGCCTATGATGCAAGGAGATGAGCATCCTTACACTAGAAGGGTCAACTTTGATCAAAGGTTGGACCAAGTCCTCACAACCATATGTGAAGAGGGCGCACAATGGAAGCAAGATTCAAGAGGAAAGCCGGTTCAATTGAGAAGGCATGACCTCAAGCCCGTGGCTAGAGGATGGTTAGAGTTCATACAACGCTCAATCATTCCCACTAGCAACCGGTCCGAAGTTACCATAGACCGGGCCATCATGATTCATAGCATCATGATTGGAGAAGAAATAGAGGTTCATAAGGTTATAGCCCAAGAACTCTATAAGGTGGCGGACAAGACCTCCACCTTGGCAAGGTTAGCCTTTCCTCATCTCATCTGTCACCTCTGTTATTCAGTTGGAGTTGACATAGAGGGAGATACCCCCATTGATGAGGACAAGCCCATCACCAAGAAAAGGATGGAGTACACAAGAGACCCCTCTCATCAAGAGATCCCTGAGATTCCTCAAGGGATGCACTTTCCTCCACAAAATTATTGGGAGCAATTAAACACCTCCCTAGGAGAATTGAGTTCCAACATGGGACAACTAAGGGTGGAGCATCAAGAACACTCCATTCTCCTCCATGAAATTAGAGAAGACTAAAGAATCATGAAGGAGGAGCAACAAAGACAAGGAAGAGACATTGAGGAGCTCAAGCACTCCATAGGATCTTCAAGAGCAAGAAAGAGCCGCCATCACTAAGGTGGACCCGTTCCTTGATTTCCTTGTTCTTTATTCTTCTGTTTTTCGATTTTATGCCTTATGTTTATCCATGTTTGTGTCTTGTGATCATTAGTGTCTTTGTGTCTATGCCTTAAAGTTATGAATGTCCTATGAATCCATCACCTCTCTTAATAAAAACGTGCTTAATTGAAAAGGAAAGAATTGCATGAATTCTGAATTTTATAATAGTTTAATTATTTTGATGTGGTGGCAACACTTTTGTTCTCTGAATGTATGCTTGAACAGTGCATATGTCTTTTGAACTTGTGGTTCATGAATGTTGGCTCTTGAAAGAATGATGAAAAAGGAGACATGTTACTGAGGATCTGAAAAATCATTAAAAATGATTCTTGAAGCAAGAAAAAACAGAAAAAAAAAAGACCGAAAAGAAAAAAAAAAAACCGAAAAAAAAAAGAAGAAAGAAAAAGAAAGAATAAGAGTTGTGATCCAAGGCAAATAAGAGTGCTTAAGAACCCTGGACATCTCTAATTGGGGACTTTAGCAAAGCTGAGTCACAATCTGAAAAGGTTCACCCAATTATGTGTCTGTGGCATGTATGTATCCGGTGGTAATACTGGAAGACAGAGTGCTTTGGGCCACAGCCAAGACTCAATAAGTAGCTGTGTTCAAGAATCATCATACTTAACTAGGAGAATCAATAACACTATCTGGATTCTAAGTTCCTAAGGAAGCCAATCATTCTGAATTACAAGGGATAGAGTGAGATGCCAAAACTATTCAGAGGCAAAAAGATAAAAGCCCCGCTCATCTAATTAATACTGATCTTCATAGATGTTTTTGGAGTTCATTGCATATTCTCCTCTTTTTATCTTATTTGATCTTCAGTTGCTTGGGGACAAGCAACAATTTAAGTTTGGTGTTGTGATGAGCGGATAATTTGTATGCTTTTTGGCATTGTTTTTAGTAGATTTTTAGTATGATCTAGTTAGTTTTTATTATATTTTTATTAGTTTTTAGTTAAAATTCACTTTTCTGGACTTTACTATGAGTTTGTGTGTTTTTCTGTGATTTCAGGTATTTTTTGGCTGAAATTGAGGGACCTGAGCAAAAATCTGATCCAGAGACTCAAAAGGACTGCAGATGCTGTTGGATTCTGACCTCCCTGCACTCGAGGTGGATTTTCTGGAGCTACAGAAGCCCAATTGGCGCGCTCTCAACGGCGTTGGAAAGTAGACATCCTGGGCTTTCCAGCAATATATAATAGTCCATACTTTGCCCAAGATTTGATGGCCCAAACCGGCGTTCAAAGTCACCTCAAGAAATTCCAGCGTTAAACGCCAGAACTGGCACCTAATTGGGAGTTAAACGCCCAAACTGGCACTAAAGCTGGCGTTTAACTCCAAGGAGAGTCTCTACACGAAATTGCTTCATTACTCAGCCCAAGCACACACCAAGTGGGCCCGGAAGTGGATTTTTATGTCATTTACTCATCTATGTACTAGTTTTCTATAAGTAGGACCTTTTACTATTGTATTAGAGAGAGCCTTTTGATCATGTTTTTATGATTGAACCCTCTTTGGGAGGCTGGCCATTCGGCCATGCCTAGACCTTGTTCTTATGTATTTTCAACGGTGGAGTTTCTACACACCATAGATTAAGGTGTGGAGCTCTGCTGTACCTCGAGTATTAATGCAATTACTATTGTTCTTCCATTCAATTCCGCTTGTTCTTTTACCAAGATATCACTTGTTCTTCAACATGATGAAGGTGATGATTGACGCCCATCACCATTCTCACCCATGAACAAGGTGACTGACAACCATTCTTGTTCTACAAGCATCTGAGGCTTAGTGAATATCTCTTGGATTCCTGATTGCATGATGCATGGTTGATCGCCTGACAACCGAGAGCTCGCCTGACAAACGAGCCAGCCATTCCGTGAGATCAGAGTCTTCGTGGTATAGGCAAGAACTGATGGCGGCATTCAAGAGAATCCGGAAGGTCTAACCTTGTCTGTGGTATTCTGAGTAGGATTCAATGACTGAATGACTGTGACGTGCTTCAAACCTGTAACCTACTGGGCGTTAGTGACAGACGCAAAAGAGTGATTCTATTCCGGTAGGGGAGGGAACCAAACCGGTGATTGGCAGTACTGTGACAGAGTGCGTGCATTAGCTTTCACTGCGCGGATGGGAGGTAGCTGCTGACAACAGTGAAACCCTACACGAGCTTGCCATGGAAAGGAGTAAGAAGGATTGGATGAAGGCAGTAGGAAAGCAGAGAGACGGAAGGGAAGGCATCTTCATACACTTGTCTGAGGCTCTTACACCAATGATATACATAAGTATCACTATCCTTATCTTCTATGTTATTTTCGTTCATCATCATATACATTTGAGTTTGCCTGACTAAGATTTACAAGATGACCATAGCTTGCTTCAATGCTAACAATCTCCGTGGGATCGACCCTTACTCACGTAAGGTATTACTTGGACGACCCAGTGCACTTGCTGGTTAGTTGTGTGAAGTTGTAGTGATCACAATTTCGCGCACCAGAAGCCACTACCACCCCACCTAAGGTACTCATATCTTGATGAAGCCCAAAAGCTCCCCGTGATAATTGCAAAAGAGTTAACTCCTCAACAAGAAGAAAAGTTGCTAGATGTATTGAGGAAAAATAAAAGGGCGATCGGGTGAAATTTGGCGGATCTAGTGGGAATAAGCCCCCAAGTATGCGAGCATCGCATATTTCTTGAAGAAGGAGCAAGACCGGTCCGACAACCTCAAAGGAGACTTAATCCAACCATTCTTGAGGTTGTGAAAAAAGAGGTCACTCGGCTACTTGAAGCGGACATCATCTATCCTATCTCGGATAGCGAGTGGGTAAGCCCGGTCCAAGTGGTGCCAAAGAAATCCGGGGTGACCACAATAAAAAATGAAAGCGGTGAACTTATAGCAACAAGAGTACAAAACTCTTGGAGAGTATGCATAGACTACCGAAGGTTGAATGCGGCCAAAAGAAAAGATCACTTCCCACTACCGTTCATTGATCAAATGCTTGATCGACTAGCCGGATTCTATCGGAGATTCATCAAAGACTTTAGCAAGGTGGCCTTACCTCTCTCTCGACTACTACAAAAGGACACTGAATTTGAGCTGAGCAAGGAATGTATGGAAGCATATGACAAACTTAAAGTAGCACTGACACAAGCTCCTATTGTGCGAGGACCGAATTGGACTCAACCATTTGAAATCATGTGCGATGCCTCGAATTATGCGATAGGAGCCGCGTTAGCACAACGCGAGGGTAAGATTCCCTATGTCATAGCTTATGCTTCCAAAACACTAGACGGAGCCCAATCCAACTACACTACTACCGAAAAGGAACTCCTAGCTATTGTTTTTGGTTTGGATAAGTTCCGAGCCTACCTTCTTGGTTCCAAGGTAGTAGTGTACTCGGATCACGCGGCACTAAAGTATTTGTTGGCCAAAAAGGAATCAAAGCCGAGATTAATTCGTTGGGTGCTTTTATTACAAGAATTTGACTTGGGGATCAAGGATAGGAGTGGTTCCCAAAACTTAGTGGCAGACCATCTAAGTCGCCTCGAACACACAAAAGGCGACACCACTCCTATCAATGACTCCTTTCCTCTAGATGGTTTGCACACAATCTCGGAAGTAGTTCCTTGGTATGCCCCAATAGCAAACTACTTGGTTTCACGCACCTTCCCTCCCAATCTCAACAAACATCAAAAGGATAAGCTGAAAAGCGAATCCAAATACTATGTTTGGGACGATCCCTATTTGTGGAGGTGTGGAGCGGACCAAATAGTGCGACGGTGCATACCTCAAACCGAATTCCAAGCAATCTTGGACGCTTGCCATTCTTCCGAAGGAGGTGGCCACTACGGCCCCCAAAGAACGGTAAGAAAAGTCTTTGATTGCAGATTTTGGTGGCCAACCCTTCTCAAAGATTCTTCGCTCTATTGCACATCTTGTCCCCAATGCATTCGGTTTGGAAATATTTCTAAGAAGGACGAAATCCCCCAACAAAATATGCTTTTTTGTGAAATCTTTGATGTATAGAGAATCGACTTCATGGGACCATTTCCAAATTCCAATGGCTTTCTCTACATCTTGTTAGCCGTCGATTATGTGTCAAAATGGGTGGAGGCAATCCCCACCCAAACGGATGATGCTCATGTTGTTTATTCTTTTGTGAGGAACAATATCATTTGTCGCTTTGGCTCCCCAAGAGCAATCATAAGTGACCAAGGATCCCACTTTTGCAACAAAAAAATGGACGGCCTCATGAGAAAGTATGGCATCATACACAAAGTCGCCACGGCCTACCATCCTCAGACAAACGGCCAAGCTGAGGTTTCTAACAGGGAAATCAAACATGTGTTGGAAAGAATTGTGAAGCCGAATAGGAAGGATTGGAGCGCTAAACTCTCCGATGCACTTTGGGCATATCGAACGGCTTACAAAACACCCATTGGCATGAGCCCTTTTAGACTCGTATATGGTAAAGCATGCCACTTACTGGTAGAAATCGAACACAAAGCTTATTGTGCCATAAAGGAATGCAATATGAGTTTGGGTGGAGCCGGAGTAGAGAGAAAGCTTCAATTGGCGGAATTGGAGTGCTTGAGATTAGAAGCCTATGATAATTCTAAACTCTACAAGGAAAAGATGAAAGCCATTCATGACAAGAACATTAGGAGAAGGGAATTTAGACCCGGTGAACTAGTCCTCCTTTACAACTCAAGGTTGAGATTACTACCCGGAAAGCATAGATCAAGATGGGATGGACCTTACCAAGTAGAGAAAGTAGAACCTTATGGGGTCTACCACTTGCGCCACCCATCAAGTCCAGATATTTTCAAGGTAAATGGGCACCGTCTCAAATTGTACCATGGTGAGCAAAGAAAGAACTCCAAGGAATTTGAAGTGTTCCTCTTGAGGGATGCATCTCTTGAACAAGAACTTTGAGCTAGTGGAAGTCCAACTTAAGGACGGTAAACAAAAGTGCTAGGTGGGAGACACCCCACCATGGTAAGATCTACCATTTGTACATAGCCATTGAATTCTTCTTTGATTGATACTTGCTTAACACTTGACTTCATGTTTGGTAGCTAGGTAATTGATGTAGTTGTAGCTAGATTTCATTTCAAATTTTGTTTCATTTGTTGAGTTCATTTGGTACCTTATCATGTTTAAACATCCTTCTATAGTGCTTAAAGCGGCTGTTTGGAGGGTTAGAATGCTGAAAGTGGTGCGAAAACATGCAAACTTGAAAAAGGCACCCTTCCGCGCGTGCGCGCACCTGACGCGCACGCGCCCATGAAGCATTTTTCAACCATCCACGCGGACGCGCAACGTGCGCGGACGCGTGGATTGCAAAAAGTACCCCTCCATAAATTTTCCAGAGAGTTGCGCCCATACTACGCCAGCACCATGCCTGAGGCACAGGCCAATCACACGTGCGCGCACATGGCGCGTACGCACTCTTTGACAAGTCCGCAGATCGACGCGCTAGCGCACCTTGCGCGCGCGTGCCGATCGCCCCTATGCACTCCTGGTACATATTCCAGAGAGTTAGGCCACTCTCGCGCCTGCACTAAGCCACCAGCCCACCACCTCTGCCGCGTACACGCACTAGGCGCCAACGCGTCCATATGCTCACAACACGAGGCACGCGCACGCGCCCATGCCGCGCACGCGTCCCTCGTCCTGCACCAACCTCTAGGCCACTCCACAGAGAGTTAAGCCCACCCCATGCCCATCTCATGCCTGGGGCATAATAGCATTGCCGCGTGCGCAGACCGTGCGCGCGAACGCCAACACCCCTGCAGCCAACTTCTGGTACCTCTTCTAGAAAGTTATGCCACCTCTAAGCCACCCTTGTGCTACCAGCACAAGCACATGGGCGCCCACGCGCAATGTGCGCGCGCGCGCCATCACCTCACCCCGCTTCCTTGCGCGAGCGCGCACCGTGCGCGCACGCGTGGGTGACCGACGTAAACATAATGGGGGAGCATACTTGCTCCCCTCATTCTTCTTCTCCCTTTTTCTTCTTACCTCCTCTACTAACCATTTACCTATTACCATTTCTCCTTCCAATCAACCACCTCCTACCATCACCTCCGACAACCACCCACCTCCGGTGGCCCCTACATTGCCCCCTCCATTCTCCAGCATTCCACTCTACAACTTCTTCTCCCATACCCTTTTTCATCTCTCTCAAGGTACTATACTAGGCTTCCCTCTTGCTCTACTTCTCTCTTTTTGCTTCTTAGTCAGTTAATTTCATTTTCTTTTAGGTAGTCTCTTTCTTTTTCTTCTCCCTCTTTTAGTTACTTCTTTGGGGGTGTTTTTGCTCTTTTTCCAATTAACTCTTCATAGGCATTTGGGTCCTAACTTCTTTTACATTGGTAGATGAGATGTATTGCATGATTTTCTTACAACCACTGTGCATTGTAGTGATTAATATTGGTTTGTGGAATGTTACATTGCTTTCCCCCTCATCTATTTACATACTACAAAAAGGATGCACGCCAAGTGTTTGAGGAAAGGCATACATGAGTTTTGAGCTCATTTTGACTAATTGTCTCTTAACTAGTCACTTTTGGGTGCATCCCCACATTCTCCAATCTACCCACTCACCTTTTCATAAATTGCTTCCCACTTTTGGTATTTGAGGGTGTATGCCTCTCATGCCTCTTACTTGCATGCTTAAACTGCCCCTATACCACATGCCAATGATTGGCCCTGATTGTCAAATGTGATCTTCATTACATGTTGCAGCTGTCATGTAATAAGGATATCCATATTCTTAGGGCACAATTTTTCTTGGCATATTCACATTCAATTACGCTTCTTTGGGTTTGACGTTATCTCCCTTTTACTATCGCAGGATGGTCATCAAAAAGAACAAAGGGAAAGCCCCGAAGAAGCCAACCTCCAATAGAGCGCGCCAAGAACTAACGGCCAAGCCACTCCTAAAGAAGGCTAAGGGCCCCGTTGATGTTCTAGAGAAGGACAACCCTCCAAAGGATTCAAACAAGTTCCCTAACCGCTACTGCGAACTTGTTTACTCAAGGATGATTGAAAGGAATTACCACCCAGAGCCTCTTCTAGTCCTACCGGCCCACCTCACTCCAATAGTGATGCCACACATTGACCGGAGGCAATGGAGGTTCCTCTTGAGGCAACCAAAGGAGGCCAATTTATCATGGGTGGTGGAATTCTACTCCAACTACCACTCACCCCTTCTCACATCAATATTTGTGCGCCGGAAGCAAGTGTCAGTCACAGTGGAAACCATCCAAGGAGTCCTTTGGATTGGGCCGTTAGCGGATGGATATGATGCCTATCAAGAAGTCTTGATAGCATGCGATGACCGTGAGTTCGATTGGAGCGCGGTCCTCCGCGTAATTGCTTTACCCGACGCATGTTGGATTCGGGGGACCATAAAGCAAAGACCAAAAGGTTTGGATGCACGTTACCTCACTCATGAAGCCACGGCATGGGCCCAAATTCTAGCTCACTACGTGCTCCCGAGCACCCATGGGTCATCCATTACCGCCGAGCTTGCCTTATTGATATGGTGCATCTTAACCAAGAAACCGGTCAACATTTCGCATGCCATTCGCCAATCCATGGGGCGCATTCATGCCAAGGGAAATCTACCATTCCCCGCTATGGTGACCGAATTAGTAGCAACAGCCGACGTCCACCGAGAGGCTAAGGATAGGAGGACCTCAATCCCGGTCGAGGGCGATGTTATTCCGACCAAGAGGTGCCTCAAGCCTCCGGAATTCACCAAGGACATTGGACTACCCACACTAACTCGCAACACCACTACATCATCCACACCACAAAAATCAGCCACCCAACGCCTTGAAGACCTTCACAAGAAGTTGGACTGTTATGAGAGGCGTAACCAATGCCGATATGCTCACATGAAGAAACTTCTAAGCATTGTCACCCCACCTATGGAGGAACCAGATATCTCCACATCCACCGCTACTTCAAGCGGAAATAGCGATGACAATGGAGATGAGGGACACTCGGAACTCGGCCACCCATTGCGCCTCACCTATAGCACGGAGGACCGTGCTAAGTTTTAAGTGTGGGGAGGTCGGATGACCGATCTCCGTAGGTAACACTCAAATAAATTTTCGTTCTTTGAACTCCTTTGTAGTTAGGTGATGAGCGGATACTTTATACGCTTTTTGGGGGTAATTTCATGTAGATTTTAGTATGTTTTAATTAGTTTTTAGTAGAATATTATAAGTTTTTAGGCAAAATTCACATTTTTGGACTTTACTATGAGTTTGTGTGTTTTTCTGTAATTTCAGGTAATTTCTGGCTGAAATTGAGGGAGCTGAGCAAAAATCTGAGTTAGGCTGAAAAAGGACTGCTGATGCTGTTGGATCCTGACCTCCCTGCACTTGGAATGGATTTTTTGGAGCTAGAGGAGTCTAATTGGCGCGCTCTCAATGGCGTTGGAAAGTAGACATCCAGGGCTTTCCAGCAATATATAATAGTCCATACTTTGCGCGAAGATAGATGATGTAACTTGGCGTTGAACGCCAAGTACATGCTGCTGTCTGGAGTTAAACGCCAGAAACACGTCATGATCCGGAGTTGAACGCCCAAAACACGTTATAACTTGGAGTTCAACTCCAAGAAAAGCCTCAGCTCGTGGATAGCTTTAGTCTCAGCCCCAGCACACACCAAGTGAGCCCCAGAAGTGGATTTCTGCACCAATTATCTTAGTTTACTCATTTTCTATAAACCTAGGTTACTAGTTTACTATTTAAACAACTTTTAGAGACTTATTTTGTACCTCATGACATTTTCATATCTGAATTTTATACACTTTGACGGCATGAGTCTCTAAACTCCATTGTTGGGGGTGAGGAGCTCTGCAGCGTCTCGATGAATTAATGCAATTGTTTCTATTTCACTCAAACGTATGTGTGTTCCGATCTAAGATGTTTATTCGCGCTTAATTATGAAGGAGGTGATGATCCGTGACACTCATCACCTCCCTCAATCCATGAACGTGTGCCTGACAAACACCTCCGTTTTACATCAGACTGAATGAGCTTCTCTTAGATTCCTTAATCAGAATCTCCGCGGTATAAGCTAGAATTGATGGCGGCCACTCTTGAGAATCCGGAAGGTCTAAACCTTGTCTGTGGTATTCCGAGTAGGATTCAAGGATCGAATGGCTGTGACGAGCTTCAAACTCGCGATTGCTGGGCGTGATGACAAACGCAAAAGGATCAATGGATCCTATTCCAACATGATCGAGAACCAACAGCTGATTAGCCGTGCTGTGACAGAGCATCTGGACCGTTTTCACTGAGAGGATGGGAGGTAGCCACTGACAATGGTGACACCCTACATACAGCTTGCCGTAGACGGGCTTTACAAACAATTGAGTTGAATATTACATTGCAGAAATTCAGAGGACAAAGCATCTCCAAAACTCCAACATATTCCCCATTACTGCACAACAAGTAACAACTATTTATTTTATGCCCTTTTTACTTTATACGAGGCTAAAGAACTCTATTGGTATCCTGACTAAGATTAATAAAATAAACATAGCCTGCTTCAAACCAATAATCTCCGTGGGATCGACCCTTACTCACGTAAGGTATTACTTGGACGACCCAGTGCACTTGCTGGTTAGTTGTACGGATTGCAAATTCGTGCACCATTAGGATAGGTTGCATGATTAGGTTTTCTTTGATACCAATTGCATAATAAGTTTACTTGGTTGGAACAATGAAACTCTTTCTTAGGAAACTAATACTTTGGGGCAACGGTGGCATTGCCAATTTTGAATATTTTGATGCCAAACTTGCTTGAAGAATTGTATTTTGGAACATAGATTTTGAGTTAAGAACACAAGCTAGTGAGCTTTGAGCCTTGTTTTGTGGCTACATCTTATAGTCACTTATTCTCCTTCTTGTGTGCAATTGTTTTCTCTCTATGAGTGTGATCCTTGCTTTGTTTGAGTCTATATGTCCATTATTCCTTGTATTCATGCATTTATATGATTGAGGCCATCACTTCATTAGCCCACGTACCAAATAGCCTCACCTCTTATCTTCCCTTGTTAGCCAAATTTGAGCCTACGCTTAACCCACTTGTTCTCAATGTAGCACATTACAAGCCTTAAAGCGGAAAATAATAAAAGCCCTTATTTGGATCTTTGATTAGCTTAGGCTAGTGTGTGTGAGTATCATTCAAGTGTGGGAACCTTGGGACATTGGGTGAATAAAAGGGGTAGTTTTTATATTGTTATTGAAAATATTGGGAATTGGGTACATACTCATGTATTGGTCAAATGTAAAACCTTATGCATTGAGATCCTTGTATAGAAAAAAAATGATGAGAAAAACAAAAGAAAAAAAATTGTATGGAAAAGAAAAGAAAAAAAAAAAGAAGAAGAGAAAGAAAGGAATAAAAAGGGGACAGAATGCCCCAAAGTGAAGCTCAATGAAATCAATGCATAAGTGTTGTGAAATGAAAAGAAAATGCATGAGTATGTGAAAAAGTGAGAAATGGGTAGTTAGGTTAGCTTTGAAATTGTATAGAATGTCATAGGTTAGGTGGGAAGTTTAAGCTTATTAAAAGATCCAAATTTCAAGCTCACTTGGCCAAATATGCATCCTACCCCGACTCTAACCCCATTACAACCTAAAGACAAGACCTCATGATATTTGTATACATGCATGGAACAAATGTTGATTGTTAGATGGAGAACAAATCTTAGGGAGCATGATTAGGAGAAAATTGAGAGAATCAACCCTAGACACTTGAGCGAATAGAGTGTAAACACTTTCGGTGAGGGTTCGAAGGCTCTAATTCATGATTCCCGGCTCTCACGAGCATTCTTCATGCAAGGTTGCATATATTGCACTTGATGCTTGAAAATTGGTAAGTCCTATATATTGACCACCATCGTACCCTATATGCTTGCATATATCTTAGGAAGGTTGATTTGTTCCTAACCAAGTAGATAGTAGCACTAGTCGTAGTTGCATTCATGTAAGTAGGTTGCACTTCATGAGTCTTATACCTTTATGATCCTTCGGTCTTTTGCGTTTCTTTTGCATTTCTCTAAGCATGAGGACATGCTAGAATCTAAGTGTGGAGAGGTTGATAAACCCCATTTTGAGGGTTTATCTTGTATCGATTTTAGGGGTTTTATCAATGATTCCACATGCTTTTCATATGAAAATACAAGACTTTGTGTTCCTTTCCTAATTTTGCCTCATGGATGAAAACATGCTTATTTTGCACTAAATTAGATACATTTCTAGTCTCCTCTTGGTGCCATTCGATGCCGTGACCTGTGTGCTAAGTGGTTTCAGAATATAGGGCAGGGATGAACCGGAAGAGAGAAGGAGAACGGGTGCAAAGGAAGGGAGCATGAGAAATTGAGCTTTGGAAACTTCAGCAAGGGCGCGTGCGCGTACTTGGCGCGCCCGCGTGGATTGCGCAGCTAGAAGTCAAAGATAGAAGCCAAGCCACGAGCCGGCTTGTGTAGCGGCTAGGCCATAATCTCCATGGGCGCGCACGCGTACGTTACGCCTCCGCGCGCATTACAGGATGTCCCAGTGGCACGCACGCGTGCTTTGTGCGTGCGCGCCGATGCTCGAATATGATTTTTTTTAAAGAGTCACGTAACCTGGGCGTGGAGACAGTTGGGGATCTCATCTTGGGGAAGTGCCTTGGCGGGAAGAGCTTAAGAAGACCAAAGGTTGAAGGGTTAAGGACTTTTGGCTCATTTGTGATTGTTCTAGATATTTTTGCTATAGTTAGTTACACTCTTGGAGAGGGAGAGGGAGATTCCAAGCTCTCATTAGGGTTCATCTTCATCCATTTTCTAAATTTTCAATCACTCTTTGGTGAGATCCATTGCAATTCCCAATTTACTTTGTTCATGTCATAGATCTTCTTCTCCAATCTCAATTAGTGTTTGTAATTGCTCAATTTTCATAGATCCTAGATTCAACTTTGTAGTTTTGAATTTTATCAAGTTCTTGAGAGTTTCATTTCCATTGTTGTTCTTTGTTAATTGTTGTTAGTTACTTGTGTTGAAGCAATTTTAATTATACTTTCTTCTCATTCTTACTATGCCTTTCATTCTTGCTCATCAATTGTTTGATAAAATGCCAACACTAGTTATGGAGTAAAAATTTCTTACTTGGCATAGGGTTTGGGCCATTAGAAGGAGTTGAATAGTTTATGTCAATTGTTGATTTGGAATTAGAAATTGCTAGTTGACTTGGAGTGCACTAAAGCTAGATTTTCCTAAGGTAAAACTAGAACTTGTGACTCAAGTTAGTTACTCTCATTTGACTTTCCTCTATAACTAGGGGTTAACTAAATGAAGCAAGGCCTAATTGTTGTCATCATTGAAGGAACTATAAGGATAGAATTTCTAATGCCAACCCTAGGTCAAGTCTTTTAAAGATTGATTGTTTGTCATCTATTTTGCTAAACCTTCAAAGAATCATAACAAGGCTTCCTAATCAATAAGATGCATGCTCTAGCAATTCCAAGGGAGGACGACTCGGGAGACTAGTACTCTCGGTTATAGATTGTAGGATTGTTGGATGCGAAGTTTGAATGTCGATTAGACTATACTCACGATTATATCCATTATTGAATTCTATATCGGCATGATAAATTTTGTTTATCAGACACATCCTCCCGGATGTAGTCTTTTTTGCCACGTCAGAGATATAGCTCCCTGCACACTCATGCAGCAGCTCTTTTGCTACGCCAGAGATATAGTGCCCTACACAATCATGTAGTAGGGAGTCTACTATGCTTGGGATATAGGCCCCCACACACTTCCTGCAGCAGAAAAGGAAATAACCACAACAAATCATGCAGCAGAACATTCTGCTACACCGGAGATATAGGCCCCGCACACTCTCAACATCCAACAAGTCATGCGACAGAAACATCTGCCACGCCGGAGATATAGGCTCCGCACACTCTCATATAATCCAATAACTTCATCATCCTCAAATCATCACCAGACATTACCATTTCTCATCTCAAATCCCTTTTAACAACATCTACTCATGCAGCAGAAAAATCTGCTACGCCAGGGATATAGGCCCTGCACACTTTCCATCCATACCCATCAAGCTCGTAGTACCATCATCAGTTCTTAATTCCATTTCGAACTCACTAGTTCATAAATTTCTCAATTTATTGTCAGAAATCACCATATTCACCACTCTTCCTTCTCTCTCAACCAACTCATCTGCAATACACCAGAAACCTAAACTTCCGTTTGCTAACTTTTCAAAATACTCATCAACCAAAAACCCTTAGCTTATTTCCCTTCTTTCCATACTCAAAATTAAGCCCAAAAGCCTTAAAATGGTGTTATAGAAGCTTACAACCTTGTTGGGGAGGTGAAATAGTTGAAAACAAAGTTTAAAATTATGAAACAGGACGTGTGCGTCCGCACAGGAGTGTGCGTGCGCACGCCCAGGAAGATTTTGAAAGTGTGCGTACGCACAGGGATGTGCGTACATACAGGTACTAAAATTTATAAAGCATTTTCACTCGCACAAGCTGTGCGGGCACCCCTAACAGACGTTCCTTCCCGACTTGTGTGTGGGTACTGGGCTGTGCGTCCGCACAGGTCGTAACTCTTCACTGATGTGCGCGAGCACAACCTATGCTAGCACTGCCACCAGAGCCCTTTCCCTTGCCTATGCGTATGCATAGGTCTGTGCATCCACACAGAATAATATTTTTGCAGGGTTGTGCGTGCGCACAAGGTTGTGCGTGCGCATATATCAGAAAATCCTAAAATTCTGCAACTCTGCAGAATTTCAAATTTTTAACACCAACTTTGAATGATCATAACTCCCTCTACAAAAATTCATTTTCCTCAAACTTTATATCATTTTAAAGCCCTTAAAATCATCTTTAATTTAAAACAAATTCCAATAAATTCTAAAAACCAAGGCTCAAGTTATGATCCTCCAAAGTTTGCCAACAATCCATTTTTCACCAAAAATCCCAAAACCTCAATATTAACCAATTCTCAATCCAAAACCACGTTACTCACAATCCAATTAATGCCAAGTCAAATACAAAAGCTCATACCACTTATTCTTTAATCTCAACCCTCAATAATCTCCCAATTCCACTATCCCATACCATCAAAACCCGTAGTCATCAATATCCAAAGCCATCATAATCATTCATAATCATCATCAATCAACAACAACATCAACCACTACAATTCCTCATCAATTCCAATAATCATCACCAACAAAGTCTAACATTAACCAAGTCCATCATAAAACCCGTCAACACCAATTACACTCAACAATTATCATCAACTACACTAATCAACCATAAAATCATCATCAACCTCCATCTTCAAATCTCAATACACACCAACACAATTTATCCATATTCATCATCTATCAATACCAAGGATCACACCCAATCTCATTTCATCTCAATCTAATTATTTCACACCATATTTATCATTTTAACATCATAATTCATCAATATACTCAAAAATCATCAACCCACCATAATTCATCATAAATCATCATTCAACAACTCAAATCCTCAAATCATTATACATCATTATCATCATACAACAATCCCAACAACCAATTTAATTCAATCCTATCCTATGGGTCACTAACCTAAGTGTCCAGAAACATTACATATTACATAAAGGAAACCGAAACCATACCTTGGCTGATTCCTAATATGCTCAAGCACTAAACTTGATTCCAATCAAGCTTTTACCTAGCTCCAAACCATCAAAGCCAATTCAAAAGCCACCATCAACTCCAAAAACAAGCTTCATACATACAACATAACCATACATCAATAACTAAAACTCATACTATACCAGACCATAAGGATAAAGAGGTTCCTTACCTTATCCAACGAGATTAGAGGTAAAATTCAATATTTATCCGCTACTAGAGATCACATAAACAACCAAAACCACAAAACTTGCTCAAAGACCAAACATGAAAACGTGCAGAACTTAGGGTACAAAAATGGGAAGTAGAGCGCGATTTCTTACCATATTTCTTTGAATAGAAATGTAGAGCTTGACGAGAGCTTCGTGTGACCACAAACGGCTCGTCAATCAGAGCTCCAGATCAAAAGTTATGTATTCCAGAAGTGGAGGATGAATAGTGTCATCCCTCTTCTCCTCTCCTCTATAAAATCAGCGGCCCTCTCTCTCTTAGGGTTGGAAAATGAGTTCAAAGCTCATTAAATGAGCTTATATATGTTGGACTTTGGGCCCGGTTTGAGTCCGGTCCAACCCGTTAGTGTTTTTGTTCCGTGTGGTCCACTTTGGGGCAAAACCTTTAAGATTAGTACACGGTTTTCAATTCCAAATTATTTTTATCCTTTCACAACAATAAATCAAATTTTTCTAAATCTTATTTTTCTCAAAATACAGTACTGGGAAAGCTTAAATGGGTTCGACTGGTTCGGCTGACGGTTCTCGGTCTTTCGCAGGAAATACATTTTCTGACTCAGAAAAATTCATTGAAACCAAATTTCACCTTTATACTTTCAAATTAAAACTTCTAAATTTTGAATCTATTCTGGACACTAAAATTATTTTTAAAACAGTTTTACGTGAAACCGTGGGTTTTTACATTATTCATCAATATAATAAATCCATAACAATACTTATCAACACCAAGCATTAATTTATCATCATCCAAAATTCATAATCCACATTATTTATCAACAATCTCAACACTCATCTTCAATTACCAACAACATCAATATTCATCATTAATCATCAACCATATCAACAAACCCTCATCAACAATAATAAATCACAACATTCATCATCAACCTTCATAGTCATTAAATACCAACAATCAAAATCAAAATTCATATATTCCGCATCCCAAAACTCTATATCATCATCACCACCATACAACTTATCTTCAAACATCAAAATCACATAAATTAAACATACATCCAAACATCCGATCCTATCTCAAGGTCAACTAGCCTAAGGTTCACAAAACATTACATATTACATAAAAGAAATCGAAATTATACCTTGACCGATTCCCAATGTGCGCAAAACACCAAAAGCTTGATTCCAACAAGATCAATAAGCCCCAAACACCAACACCACCTCCAAGACTCACCAACTATCAAGCCATACACATATAACATACCAACATCAAGCTTAGGGTTCACAAAAACAACTAAACACAAGGGTTTAGTGAAACCTTACCTTACCTAACGAGATTTAGGGTAAAATCCAACAATACTCCAATGCTAGATCAAAACAATAAATTATTTTTCAAAATTTTATTTTTCAAAATACGCGGTATTGCCGTACTGGACAAACTAGAGCCGGTACTGCTAGCTTAAGCACCAGTATGCATTTTTACAAAAAGTTTTCGAAAAATATATATTTTCCAACTCAAAAAAATTCATTGAAATCAAATTTCACCTTTATATTTTCAAATTAAAACTTCTAATTTTGAATTTACTCCGGGCTCTTGAAAATTATTATTTTTACTAAAGCGGTTAAGCCGGTTCTTACAACGATCGTCGCACCATTTGCGGCCACGGGTCTGCTGCGTCGAGCTCTACAAAGCCCACTAACTAATTGGTAAGGAATCTTGGATCTCACTCTCAGTCTCTCTTTTCCCCCAATTTTTCAAAATTACAAGCCATGAGTATTGAAAGTCCTCATGTCTTGATTTTAGGGTCAAATTACTTTGAGGAATTAGCGGGTTTTTGTTAGCTTGAGGCACGATTAAGGTAAGGACCCTCGAACCCTAATAAATTCCTTGATTATATGTGGTTGGATATTGAAATTTGGTATTTAAATGTGATAATATGTGTTAGGTAATTGATGAGTCCATATTTGATGATAAATTTTGGTTTGATCTGAGTGGATTTCATCATATAAATCCACATTTATTCACCTAAATAGCATGCTTTTGTGTTTTCTCTCTAAATTATGCTTAATTGTGAAAACATACTATTTTGTGCTTAATTTAATCAATTTTGTTTCACTTTCATTCCATTTGACGCCTTGATGGTTTTGATGAGTGATTTCAGGTGTAATAGGATGGAATAGCTTGATAACAGTGAAAGATAAGCATGCAATTAGGAGAAAATATAAAGAAAACAAAGAAGAAGCACACAGCCATGTCTGGGTATGCACAACTCTCTGCGCGTACGCACAAGATGAAGATCAGCAAGTGTTTGTATGCACAAGAGGAAAATTCGGCATGTGTGCGTACGCATAGTCCATATGTGTACTTTATTTAATTATGCATTAATTGGGCTTGCCTATGTGATTATTATGCTTACCTGCGATATTTGCTACCTGCCGTATCTATACTCTATTTGTGTTTGCTTTTTCTACTTTGCTTTTTTGTGTGGTTTCATCAGAGTTGGAGGATTGGAAGAAAGGCGAAGGATTGAGGGTTTTAGTTAGGTTTTGGTTAAGTTAAGAACCTTAGAAGACTACAATGTTTATGGTTTTCCATTTTAAATCTTTAAGTTTTATAATCTAAGTGTCGGAGTTTTTGGATTGCTTCTTTCTTTCCCGAAACCTTATATCTTATGTATGCGGAACCATTACCATGCTGAGAACCTTTGGTTCTCATTCCATACGGATATTTAAATTTTTCAGATGTAGGTCGAGAGGTACCTCACTAGGCATCTGGAGTACTTGCAGCGAAGTAGGTTTTTTTGAAATATTATGTTTTGTTCTGCTTAGACATGTCCATATGTATAGAACTCTCCTTATGTATATATTTTTCTTTTTCACCTCATAGAGGTTTTATAGAGAACCATGATTTCTTTTGCGTACTCTGGGACTCGGACCTTTATATGTATGTATGTAAATATTCTTTGGACAGCCTTAGCTTCGCGGGCTGAATTTGAAGCTTGAATATTTTGTACCCTTGATACTCCGCTATAGTTATATATATGTATCTTTACTTTTCTTTGTACTCAAGTAGTCGTCACCTTGAGCGTTGTGCTTTTATTTTTCACATTTTTGTTTAACGACCCTTCAAGGCTCCTTGAATATTATATTCCTTCAATTATTATACGTGTATATATATATATATATATATATATATATATATATATATATATATATACTATTTTAGAGGTCGTAATACCACATCACCTCTGTTTTACAGCTTAAGCATAAATCTCTGTGTGGTAAGGTGTTACATTATGGTATCAGAGCAATTCGTTCCTGTAGAGCTTGAGAGATAGACTGACTATGCTTCTGGGCATACTCGAAGTGTCTATAGATGCTAAATTAGGTTATCTAACTAATATATGTGGCAGGAATATCAATGAGGATGCATTTGGAACTTTGAAGTACTAAACTTGCAATATTGAGACTGATCAACTTGATATCACTTCTTTTGTGTGAACAGGATCCAGATGTCGACTCGCGGACGTGGTTGTGGGCGACGTAAGGGTAGAATAGGCAATGCAAACCCGGAAGTAGCAGGGAATAACTGATGATCGGGTTTTCTATCGGTAAAGAAATTTAAAAATATAATCACGTTGTAAGTATAGCTTCTAAACCAACAGAAAATCCTTTCGTACAAATGTTTTGGTTGTCAGTTAAGCAAACCCAATAAAATTTAGAACCCAAGTATTTAAACCTCGGGTCGTCTTCTCAAGGAATTGCAGGGAGGTGTGTTTTATTATTGGTTATAGAAAACAGTATTTTTGGGTTTTTGAAATAAGGAACAAGTAATTTAAATGACAAGAAAAATAAATTAATAATTAAGAAAACTCTTGGCAAGGTATGAGAACTGAAATTTCTATCCTAGTTATCCTTATCAGGTGTGATGAGAATTGGGTTTTAATCCCACTTGGTCAGCCTTTACTAAACAAAGGAAGGTCAAGTGGACTAATTAGCTTGATTCTCAAGTCCTAGTCAATCCTTATGGAAGGACTAGCTTTAGAGTGATCCAGATTAATCAATAATTCCAATTTCAATCAACAGCTGAGTTTAATAACTCAAGTGTCTCCAATTAATCAGCCAAAGCTAAGAAGGTAAAAAGCTAAATAAAATCATAGATCTGAAATACCTCAAATTGCATTAATAAAAGAAAATCAATCCAAACATAAAGAGTTCATAAACCAAATTGGGAAAATAAGTAAAAGAAACATTGAACCTGTGATTGAAGAAGATGAAATCCTAATCCTAATAAAAATCCTAATCCTAATCCTAAGACAGAGGAAAGAACCTCTCTCTCTAAAAACTACATCTAAATTATGAAAAGTAAATTATGAGTCGTCCCTCCTTCATTTATCCACTTTGAAGCCTTTAATCTGTATTTTCTGGGCTTGAAACTTGGCCCAAAATAGCCCAGAAATCTGCCACGCTGATTTTCATCACTGCGACACGTCCGCGTGGAGCACGCATTTGCATCGCCTAGCTGTACGGCCACATGAAAAATTATATATCAAATCAAAGCCCCAGACGTTAGCTTTCCAACGCAACTGGAACCGCATCATTTGGACCTCTGAAGCTCAAGTTATGACCGTTTGAGTGCGAAGAGGTCAGACTGGACAGCTTAGCAATTTCTTCAAGTTCTTGTATTCTTTCCACTTTTGCATGCTTCCTTTCCATCCTTCTGAGCCATTCCTGCCCTATAAACTCTGAAATTACTTAACACACATATCAAGGCATTGAATGGTAATAAGAGATGATTAAAATACACAAATTAAAGACTCTAGGAAGCAAGTTTTCAATCATAGAACAAATTCTGGGAAGGAATTGTAAAACCATGCAAATAGTATGAATAAGTGTGCAAAGGCTTGATAAAAACCACTCAATTGAGCACAAGATAAACCATAAAATAGTGGTTTATCAACCTCTCCACACTTAAACATTAGCATGTCCTCATGCTAAGCTCAAGAATTGAGCACAAGATAAACCATAAAATAGTGGTTTATCAACCTCTCCACACTTAAACATTAGCATGTCCTCATGCTAAGCTCAAGAGAAGCTATAAAGGAGTGAAGAGGAATGGTAAAATGTATGAAATGCAACCTATCTATATGAATGTAACTACATGCAAAAATGATTCAACCTACTTGGTGAAAAGTAAATATATCTTTCAAGAACAAGTATGAACTGGATTTCACTAATTCAAATCACAAAATAAAGTACAAGTAAAGCTTGCAGAAGAAAATAGCTCATGAAAGCGGGGAACAAAGAATCGAGCATCGAACCCTCACTGGAAGTGTATGCACTCTAATCGCTCAGGTGTTTAAGGTTCGATCTCTCAATTCTCTACTAACCTTGCTTTCTAAGGCTTGCTTTTCATCTAACAATCAACAAAAATTTAATGCACTAATACATAAATCAAGAGGTCTTTTAAGGGTTGTAATGGGGTTAGGGTCAAGGTAGGATTGTATTTGGCCAAGTGGACAAAAATTCGAATCCCTAATTAACTTAAACTTTTCCCACCTAACTTAAGACAATTCATGTAATCACAATACAAAACCTAACTATCCATTAACCATGTTTTCCACATATTCATGCATCCTGATTCGAGTATAGTACATATGCATTGCTTTCACCATTTACTTTGGGGCATTTTGTCCCCTTTTTATTGTTTGCTCTTTTTCTTTTTTTTTTCTCTTTTTTTTCTTTATTTCTCTTTTTATTTTCTTAATCTATATTTTTTTTTCTTTTTCAATGCATATGATTAAGGTATTGAATGCATAAACATGTTCTCAATATTTTTCACATTTTCACAGAAAGTCTAACATACTCAATTCCCAAACCAAACGTTTCCAAATCCACTTTTCCCACACTTAATTCATGAGCACTTTCACTAGTCTAAGCTAATCAAGGATTCAAATTAAGGACATTATTGTTTTTCGCTTAGAGTTAATGATGAGCTAAATTAAAGAGCAAATGGGTATAATAGGCTCAAATTGGTTTGCAAGGGATAATGAAAGGTAAGGCCATATAGGTATGTAAGCTTAGTGAAACAAGGCCTCAATCACATAAGTGCATGCATACATCAAACAATGAAAATATAGAATTAAGCAAGACAAAGATCACAATTTTAGAGAGAAAAACACACACCAAAATTAAAATATTGGTTGATAAAATACAACCAATCAAATAGGCTCAAAAATCTCACAGGTTTTGTGTGTTCGAGCTCTAAACCATATTTTAGTATAATATTCCTTCGAACAAGTTTAATAAAAAGTTTTAATTTAAATTAGTGAAATACTCTAAAAAGTTTCTTGAAAAAAAAGAAAATATTACTTTAACCAAGTGGTAAAATATGCAATCAAACATGCAAATGTAACAACTAACAAGGAAAATAAACCATTGGTGTTGAGATAGAAAAGTAATTAACCCATGGAGATCGGTATCGACCGCCCCACACTTAAAGATTGCACCGTCCTCGGTGCATGCTAAGATGTACAAGTGGACGGGCTGCTCCAACTGATGCCTTTCTCTTCAAAGATTGTGTAGATGGACTTATTTGTCTCCCCATTTAGAAGCTTTCCCTTTCCCTTCCTCGGTGGCCATCCTGAAAGAAGAGGAAAAGAAGAAAGGTAACCCAAAAATAAAGATAAGAAAACAAATAAAATATGGTTGGGTTAATGCCAAATAATGAGGGTCTCAATTACATGGTAGCTACAACATGCAAGTGAGAGAACAATAGAAGCACATGGCATATCAATGGTGCAAACATTGCAACAAAGAGAGGGAGTGTGTGGGTAATGCAAGGTAGTATAAGCTCATGTCAATGCAAAAGTAATACAGGTATCATAAAAGATGAGTATTGACTTAAATAATATTACCCAACAGTGGAAAACAAGTCGCTGAGCACCAAAATAATACCAGAAAAGATATAACAGTTGAATATGAACAAGTAACACCAATGGAAAAATAATAAATTTTAGAAAAAAAAAAAGAAAAATATGCACAAAATTAAAATGCAATGAATGAAATATGCAAATAATTTAAGTAATATATAATTGAAGTGAAGAGGGAAGAGAAGTTAAAGAGATAAAGTAAGAAAACTAAGAAGAAAGAAGAAAAGATAGAAGAAGTTAGGATTAGAAAATAAAAGATAAGATAATTGGTGCTGATCTGGATAAGTTGTGCGGCGTAGGTGACGCGGAGGCGTGGGTTATGCGGTCGCGTGGTGTGCGATAAGGTCAGGTGACGCGGACGCGTGGGTTACGCGATCGCGTGGCCTGATTTGTGCAATTGGCGCAAGTGCAGCCTCGTGTTCGCGCAACTCTCTGTTTCAAACTCATTTTGCCAAAAATCTGGGTGATGCGTTCGCGTGGGTGACGCGATTGCGTGAATGGAAATATTTTGAAAACGACGCGAATGCGTGGTACATGCGTTCACGTGGTAGGGCTTGTGCTTCTAGCACGAGTCCAGCCCTACTCCATCATAACTCTCTGCCATGCACCCATTTACGTCGATTTTACAGGGCCACGCAATCGCGTGGGTAACGCAGACGCGTGGGGAGGCTATTTCGCAAAGGACGCGAACGCGTCAGCGACGCGGCCGCGTGGACGTATCTATGCCTGGGGCACGCCTCTCGCCACGCTCTCGCATGACTTTCTGTTCAATTTTCTTTTCTTCCCAATGCACTTGTGACGCGGACGCGTCGCGTGCGTGTTTTTTTTATGCAGTATGCAAAATGCAATGCTAATGCAGATGTTATGAGTAATTCCAGGTTCAATGAAATAAAATAAAATAAAATTCAAAACCAAACAAAACTAAATAAAATTATAATTGAAAAGGGATCGATCATACCATGTTGGGTTGTCTCCCATCTAGTACTTTTAGTTATAGTCCTTAAGTTGGACATTTGGTGAGTCCCTTGTTATGGTGGCTTGTGCTTGAACTCATCCAGGAATCTCCACCAATATTTGTACTTCCAGTAACCTCCGGGGTCCCAGATTAGGCACATAACGCCTTCAAGCAAGTGGAAACAAGTGACAAGGCCCCAAAAGTATTGATTGCTAGAATGAATTCTGGGGTCACAAACTTTGCTTTTGCAATCGTCTTCTTGTTGAGCAATATTGTTCCATTCGGGTGGCAAGCAGTCTGAATTCTCATTGAAGCGGCCAAACAACATCCTAGACTCATTCAATGGAGCTCTGCACCAACCTTTGCAGTTCAACTGGGCGCATACAACCATATTGAATCTTGCAAGACAACTTCTACCACCAACCATTTTCCTTTTACTCTTAAAGCCACAAAAAGCTCTAAGCTGACCATCCGTCTCAAGTATCCCATATTCAAGTGAGAAAGTAAAGGTTAAGGATAAGAATTTTACCTACATGAATGTTGTATTGGACGGTAATGGCTTTAGGAGAGGTGTTTCTAATGATCTTGCAAGCTCCACTACCTTGTACTCTTCTTTGACATCTTCCATCTCTTTGCAAGCTTCTTTAATATCAACCTCTTCCTCTTGGTAGCTTTCGTCCAATTTGATTTCTTCTTCATTGCTCACCAAGGGTATGGGAGGTTGTGCTTCTTCTCTTTGGATCTCCATCTCTTGATTAACCTCTTCCAAGTCTTCAACCACTTTTTCCTTTTCAATAATTGCTACTTTGTCCAGTTATTTAAGTATAAAATCATACTCCTTCTTGATTATTTCTTTTCTATGACAACTCCCTTTAACTACTCCTTCATCTGCAAAGGTCTCTTCTACCTTCACCTTTAGTGCCTCCTCTAGCTCCTTATGAAGTATGGATTCGCGAAGATGATCCCTTCTCTCTTATTCCATGTCAATAGCATCATTGAGATCATGTTGCTCTTGGATTAATGGATGTGGGTACTCTTCCATGGATGGCGGTGATGGGATGGAAATATCATTTTGTGGTTGAAAAGGAAGTGCACTAGAGCTTGAGGGTTGATTGTTGAAGGTATTCGGTGGTCCAATTTGGGCGACGAGAGCTTGTATAGCAGAGTTTAGATCGATAAGTGCTTTCTCCATGGAGGTTTGGGGTGGATAAGAGGGTTCATTTGTTAGGAGAAAGGGTTCATGGTAGAAAGGTGGTTCATCTTGATAATGATAAGGAGATGGTGTATATTAAGGAGGTGGTTCATGAGAGTAATTATGTTGGAATAAGGGTGGTTCTATGTATGGTTCATTTGGCTCATAAGGTGGTTGGTATGGTGGATACGGATTAGGGTCATATGGAGGTGAATGGTGGAAAGGAGCTTGTGAGTATGGTGGTCCAAAGTCATGTTGAGGAGGGGGTTCATAGGCATATGGTGGTGGTTGTTGATAATCAAAAGAACGCTCAGCATAGTTATTGCCTTGATATGCATCACAGAACGGTTGTTGATAGTCCATTGGAGGTGGTTGTTGCCATGAGGGTTGATTAAATCCTTGTAGCTCTTCCCATCTTTGATTGTCCCAACCTTGATACATGTTCTCATTGTAATCTCCTCTTCCTGCAACATAGTTGTAACCGGATTCATAGCCAAAGGGGTGAGAATTCATAGTAGCTAATAAAAATTAAAAACAAAAACAAATAAACAAGAAAAAGAAAATAAAATAAATAAGAGAAAAGATTTTTTTTTTAAGATTAGAAAAGATAAGATAAGTTAGGTAAGAGAAGATAAGTTTTTAAATTAAAAGGTTTTGAAGTTTAAATTTTGAAATTTGAATTTTAAAATTTGAAATTTGATTTTGAAATAAGATATGATTTTTGAAAAAGATTTGAATTTTGAAATTTAAAACTAAGATAAGATAAGATAAAAATTTTAAAATAAAAATCTGAATTTTTTTTTGTAATTTTTGAAAAAAATCAATTAAAAAGCAAATATTTACAATAACCAATAATAAGGAACACGTTTGCAATTCCCCGGCAACGGCGCCATTTTGACGATCGGATTTTATATCGGTAAAGAACTATAAAAATATAATCGTGTTGTAAGTATAGTTTCTAAACCAACAGAGAATCCTTTTGTACAAAAGTTTTGTTTGTCACTTAAGCAAACCCAATAAAAATAAATAACCGAAGTATTCAAACCTCGGGTCGTCTTCTCAAGGAATTGCAGGGAAGTATGATTTATTATTGGTTATGGAAAAAGATATATTTTATTTTGGGTTTTTGAAATAGGAAATAAGTAATGTAAAATAACAAGTCATTAAAATAATAACTAATAAAGCTCTTGGCAAGGTATGAGAATTGGAAGTCCTATCCTAGTTATCTTTATCAATTGTGATGAGAATTATATTTTGCTCCCACTAAGTCAAGTGGTTAAATTAAATTGACACCTAAAGTCCTAGTCAACTCCTAAGGAAAGATTAGAGTTATAGGATTCTAAATCAATCAGCAAAGATATCAATTATCAATCACAATGAGTCTGACAACTCAAGAGTTACTAATTAATCAACCAAAGCCAAGAATGTAGGAAGCTAAATAAAAATCATATATTTGAAAATACCTCAAATTGCATTATTTAAGAAAATCCTAACATGAAAAGTTCATAAGCCAATTTGGCAACATAAATCAAATAAAAGCATTAGAGTATCTGATGCATGAAAACTTGTCTCTCAACAAATTTCCCTTCGGCAAGTATACCGAATTGTCGTCAAGTAAAACTCACAGTAGAGTGAGGTCGAATCCCACAAGGATTGATTGGTCAAGCAACTTTAGTTAGAAGAATGTGCTAGTTGAGCTAAACAGAATTTAGATTGAGATGCAGAAATTTAAATGACTGAAAAGTAAATAACAGAAATTAAAGTGCAGAATCTTAAATGGGGATTTGGGGTAATGAGCATGAAATTAAATGGCAGAAAGTAAAGAGAATGGGTAAGATCAGAAATGGGGAAATCATTGGGTTCAGGAGATGTTGTATTCTCCGGATCAAGTTCATTCTCATCTCTTCCTCAATCAATGCATTCATTGATCTCCTTGGAAATCTTAAGTGATTGGATCCCAATTCCTTGGCAATCCAATCTCTCTAAGCTTGAACAATTGCCCAATTCCTTGATTTAATTGCTCATGAGAAGAGATGAAGTGTGGTCACTGATTATACCACATGTATTTCCAAATCAAAGTGTTGGGAGGATTACATGTCACTATATCCGCCCAGACCCCAATTTGGTCCAACATGAGAAAGCATTTCTAGCATGATCTCCTAATCCATTTTCCAAGGCTCAAAGGAGATCCAATTATGGAGAGTTTCTTTTCCAAGACAACTAACCAATTGAATTAAGGTCGAAAGCTTTCTAGTAAGATCAAGAGAAAAGAAAGAAGAAGAAGAATGAAAACTATAATTGATCCATCAAATTACAACAGAGCTCCCTAACCCAATGAAAGTGGTTTAGTTGTTCATAGCTCTAGAAATGGAAAATGGCAGAAAAGAAGAATACATGCTAAAAGTGCAGAAAAGTAAATCTATAGAGAGTAGTTTCCAAAAGTGCCAAGCTTCTCTAAAGTTCAAAACTACTCCTATATATACTACTCCTCTTGATCTTCTAGTGAGTTATTCAAGTCTTGGATGTGGGCTTTAGATCTTGAGTTGAAGCAGTTCTCATCTTTAGTGGGCCCAACTTGCAGAGAAAGATGATTTAGGCTTTGAGTAATTTGTCAGATTTAACGTTGATTTCCATTGTGGGCTCGAGAACGTTAGTGGCATTCACTTTTTCCACTAACGTTCCAACCTTATATATCCACATTAAATCCAACGTTAGTGGTCTTAACATGACCACTAACGTTGCTTTCTCAAAGATTGGCCAACGTTATTGGGGCTCACTTTTCCCAATAACGTTGGCTTATACCACTTCGCAAACGTTAATGGGAATCACTTTTCCCATTAACGTTGCTTAGTGCCCCTATGTTCCTACGTTAGAGTCCACGTTAGCATAGCTAACATGACTCTTAACGTAGGTGTGATCATCCTTCGAGAGCATTAGTGACACTCACCTTTGCCACTAACGCTCCAAATGCCATGTTCTCTACGTTAGAACTCACGTTAACTAAGTTAACGTGGCTCTTAACGTAGTAGTGAAGCCATCTCCCAACGTTAGTGACAAAAGTGAGTGCCACTAACGTTGGTTCCTTGATCTCAACTCCACGTTAACTTTCACGTTAATAAGCTTAACGTGAAAGTTAACGTAGGCAATGCTAGATGGTCCAACGTTAGTGACAAAAGTGAGTGTCACTAACGTTGGCTTGTGTTTCCTCTTCCACGTTAGAGTTCACGTTAACTAAGTTAACGTGACTCTTAACGTGGATCATTGCCAAGTTCTCCAACGTTAATGGTGTTCACTTTTACCATTAATGTTGGAGTTCCTTCTTCTTCTACGTTAACTACCACGTTAACTTAGTTAACGTGGCAAGTAACGTGAGCTTTGGGTGGCTTCGCAGGTGTTATTGGTGATCACTTTTCTCATTAACGTTGCAAGCTTTACCATTCCACATTAGTGTACACGTTAATTAGGTTAACATGAATACTAACGTAGTTCTCCCTTGCTTCCTTTGCCCTGAAAACAAGCAATTAAAGTGCATCAAAGCTCTAGTCAAAGTCATGAGATTATGCATCATTAATTTATCATACAATTCTAGCAAAATACTCATGAAATTGTGCAAAGTTCACAAAAATTGCTTGAATCAAGCTGTAAGTGTAATTTCATCCAAAACTTGCCTTATTCACTAAGAAAATGCATGAAACTATCCTAAAACAGTAAAAAAAAGGTCAGTGAAACTGGCCTAGATGCCCTGGCATCACAACACCAAACCTAAAGCTTGCTTGTCCCTAAGCAAGTACTGAAGCATAAGAAGAATGAAATGAAATAACAAGAAGATAAGATAGAAGTAGCATTCTTGGTTTATGGGGTTTCATGCATAGCAACTTAGGTTCTTTCCCTCTAGGTTTCAAGCCTTTATCAAATCCTTAGTCTCTTTCTTGATTGTATCCTTTGAGGCTTCTTTCTTATTGATCCTTCCTTCTTTTTCAAAGTCATTTTTCTTTTTGCTAAGTGCTTTGTAAGAGGGCGACTCTTTATGATAAGCTTTCAGTCAACACTCCCAAACCAGTTGGTTTTAAGGTGCTAGGTGTTAAGACACCCTTAAGGACTTACTCCCTCAAGTCTCTCTCCCTCATACATACACACCACAGGCATATGGTTTGTTATTTTTCCTTTCTTGAGACCTTGGTGTCCAGCACCTCTTTGGATTACTAAGTGTTTTGTATCAAAGGTTACTCTTGATAGTGGCCTTTCAGCTGATAATCCCGGATTAGTTAATCCAAGTTACCAAGTGATAATGCACCCCTAAGAGCTTATTCATCCAAGTATATCCTTTGTACATAAACACCACAGACACATGCCTCAGTTTTGAAACCCTTGATGCCTAGCATTATTTCTTATTATGGTTCTTTCCTTTTCACTTTTATTACTCTTTCTCTTTTCTTTTTGGGATCTTATTGTTTAGCTAGTCTCAAAGGGTGTGTCTCAAACAAAGGATTTAGGATAGATAGTTGCTTTCTTTCCTTCTTTGGTGAACAAGCTTAGCTTACTAATCAACCTTCCACAAACATTCAGAATGCACTTCATAAAATAACTCCACTCTTGTTCTTTTCATAACATTTTCTTTTTGATTAACTTAAAGAGACAGGCATACAAGTAAGAAAGGTGAAAGTGAACACTTAAGGCATTAGGCTAGCACACTTAGTTTAAGCAATAAAACTTAAATGCATAATTGAAAGTCCTAAACTACCATGGAAGCATTTTCTATTTCATACATGATTTTTCTTATTTAAAGCTTTTGAAAAAGATAAACTAAGAAGAAACTTCACCACCTTTCACTTGTTAGTATGCTTATGTTCTCTTGCTACCTTGGGATTCTCCTTGATTACTTGGGTCTCCATTCCCCTTGTGCTTCCCCATCAGCTTTTTCCAGAAACTGGCATCCTCCATCTTCTTGTCCTTTATTCGTTCGAACTCAAGCTCATGGAAGGCTGTTTTGAATCTCCCAGCGTCGAAGGAAGGCTGCTCCATGGGTTCCTTTCCTCTTCGCCTTTTGGAACTTGATGATGCCATGTAGGATAGTTGATATATTGGTTAGTTCTCAAGATGGCTAGAGGGTGTATGTGAAGCCTTGGTGAAGGGTGATGTGTGTATGACCGAAAGGAGGGAGTGGGAATAAGTATGTATGGAGATATTGTGTGAAGGGGTTTATATAGGAGATGGCAATTGATTGAAGGGTGTGAATTGATAGTGTTGTTTGATAGTGGACGGTTAGGGTTTTGGATTGAATGAGCACAAGGATCACCTCCTTTATGGGGGTCTTGGTTCGGTCTTCAAAACTATCCATTCCCGATGTTGCATGGCAATACTTCCAAGGACATTCCCCATGAAGACAAGTGTGAAATTCCCTTGGCCGAATCTCCCTTCTTCAATTGCCCCATCAAGTACCATCAATGTACTTTTTGATTCCCTATATACGAAAAGAAAATGTGATGGGTTATTTGAAATTTTTGGTGGGAAAAAGAAAATGAACTAACAAAATATTTATTTTTCTTTTGTTTTTGCATGACTAAATGCCTTCCATGAATGTAAGTCAATCAACCATTAAGCTTCCATGCATGCACATTGGTACACCAAACTTGTTTGTGATTACATGGTACAACAAGTTTGGGAATAAATCTTCCTCATAGGGTGTGTTCAAACCTCACTTGATGTGTTTTGAACACCAAACTTATCATGTACTATACGTTGCATGTAGAGGAGCTTTATATTAGTTGTCAAAATTGATTTGAAATTCCATGAAAATTGCTTTATTACTTATTATTAGAGAATTAAGAAAAGAGGTATAGAACATGGGTTGCCTCCCATGAAGCGCTTCTTTAACGTCATTAGCTTGACGGTTGACCCTTGTCAGGGTGGTTGGTGGTGCTTGAAATCCTCTCCTCTTGCAGTGAACCTATGTCCATTGGCTTTGTTGATAAGCTCCATATGCTCCAAAGATAAGATTTTGTTGATAGTGTACACAGGAGGCAGCTGAGATGGAATAGTGGGGAGGTGAGGTGGTATAGATGGAAAGTATGCAGAGATCACTTCATCACCTGGTGAGAAATTTTCTGTAGGAATTTTCTTATTTCTCCATCCTCTTGGACCTTTCTTCTTTGTATCTTTTGATACTTGCTTGTTCTCTAAAGCTCCTTTCCTGAAGGGATCCTTGTTGTTGCCTCTGCATGAATCTAGTGGTTCTGGTTCCCTTTGGATTACCTTTGAAGGTGGTTCTTCTTGAATGGGTGGCTTCCCATCTAATGTGGTTTCCAATTGTGTTGTTTGTGCTTCCTTGTTTGTTTCTTGCGTTAGTGCTTCATGCTGCTCTTCTCTTAATTCTTTGTTTTCTTGACTTGATTCTTGTGAGAGTTTGAAAACATTGAAAGTGAGCTGCTCATCATATATTCTCAGCACTAGCTCTCCTCGCTCTACATCTATGAGTGCTCTAGCTGTGGCTAGAAATGGTCCTCCCAGAATGATGGGATAGATAGGATTTTCATCCATTTCCAGAACAACAAAATCTGTGGGAAGATAGTAGCTCCCAACCTTAACCAGCACATTTTCAACCACTCCTATTGCTTGCTTTTGAGTTTTGTCAGCCAACCTGATGATTACATCAGTAGGAGTTAGTTCATTGATTTGGAGCTTCTTCGTGAGGGAGAGAGGCATTAAGTTGATGCTTGCTCCCAAGTCACAAAGCCCTTTGTCAATCATTGTTCCTCATATGGCACAAGGAATGTGAAAACTCCCTGGATCCTCCTTCTTTGTGGGTGGCCCTGGTTGAATGAGAGCACTGCAATCCCTGTTCATCTTTATTGTTTGTCCACCCTTCAATGGACTTTTTCTGGCTAGTAACTCCTTTATATACTTGATGTAGAAAGGCATTTGCTGGAGAGCTTTAATAAATGGTACATTTACATCAAGAGATGCAAACATATCAAGGAACCTTGAGTGCATTCTCCCTGCTACACCACCTTTTAACCTGTGGGGAAAAGGTGCATATGGGTTCAACACCTCCTTCTTCTTTATCTCTTCCTTGGATGTAAGTTGAGTTGTATAGCTTCCTTCCTCCTAGCTTTCCTTTTGGTTATTCTGGAGGTGTTCTACTCCATTCATACTCCCCTCATTACTTGTGGTTATCATTTTGTATTCTTCCCATCTCACCTTCTTTGTTTCTCCTCTTGGATTCTTCTCTGTATCACTGGGGAATCCATCAGTGGGTTTGGGAATTTGTTGAGATAAATACCCTACTTGGGACTCCAATCTCTTGATGTTTTCTCCTTGGTTCTTGATATTGGCTCGCAATTCTTCCTTAAACACTTTGTTGTCTTGGACTTCTCTGCATAAGCTTTCAAGTAGAGCTTCAATCTTTGAGAGCCTATCATCTGTTGATGATGGTGGGTTAAGATTAGGTGGTTGAGAAGGTTGGTTAGATGGATGTTGGTAATATCTCTGTGAGGTGTTTTGATGAGTAGCATTATTGTTGGAGTTGAGGTTGTGATGTCTCTGATCTTGCCCTTGGTCTTGTTGGTTTCCCCATCCAAAGTTGGGGTGATTTCTCCATCCAGAGTTGTAAGTTTTGGAGTATGGATCATGGACTTGTCTAGGTGAGTTTCTAACATAGTTAGCTTGCTCCTAATCACCTTCTTCTCCTATGTTTACTCCTTCTTGAGCTGATGATGGGGTGATGGCTGCTGCAACTTGTTTCTCCTCTACCTTCTTGGTAAGATCTGCTAGTTGCTTGGTGATCATCTTATTTTGAGCTAACAATGCATCCATGTGGTTTAGCTCCATTACTCCTCTGGTGTTACTTCTTTCGGAAGCATAGAAGTAGTCATTTTCAGCAACTGTTTCAATAACATCTATGGCTTCTTCAATGGTTTTCTTCTTGTTTAGAGAGCCTCCTGATGAATGATCCACAACCTTCTTTGACTCATAGGAAAGACCTTCATAGAAGATGTGAAGTTGAACCCACTCATTAAACATCTCTGGTGGGCATCTCCTTGTCAGGTCTTTGAATCTCTCCCATGCTTCATAAAGTGTCTCACCATCTTATTGTCTAAAAGTTTGCACCTCAATTCTTAGCCTATTGATCCTTTGAGGAGGATAAAATCTTGCCAGAAACTTGTTCACCACTTCTTCCCAATTAGTTAAGCTCTCCTTTGGGAAGGATTCAAGCCATTTGGATGCCTTGTCCCTGAGTGAAAAAGGGAACAAGAGCAACCTATAGACATCTGAGTGGACTCCATTGGACATCACTGTGTCACAGATCCTCAGGAAGGTGGTCAAATGTTGATTAGGATCTTCTTGAGCACCTCCTCCAAATGAGCAATTATTTTGCACAAGAGTGATGAGCTGGGGTTTTAGCTCGAAATTGTTGGCATGTATGGTGGGCTTCTGAATGCTGCTTCCACAGTTTCCATGATTAGGATTGATATAGGATCCTAAGACTCTCCTTTCTTGCCCAGCCCGGTTTGCATGGCCTTCTCTGACATGATTATGAGCTTCTTCTTCATGATTGTTCTCCATATTTTCTTCCATGTTGGGTTCAAAATACTCTTCCTCTTCTTCCTCAGCACCAATAATCCTTTTCCCTCTTGCTTCCCTTCTTAGTCTCCAAAGGGTTCTTTCAGGTTCTGAATCAAAAGATGTTGAAGCTCCTTCTCTTCTCCCTGTCATACAACAAACAGATTGTACAACAGGAGATAAAATGAAGAAACTATTCTTGTTAGAGTACTTGTTAGTGTGAGTGATGCAAATTATCAAACAGTTAGTGGGTTAGTGAGCAGAATAGTAATCAAAGGAAGAAAGAACGAAAGAAATAAAAGAGGGTGCAGGGGTTGAGGAAGAAATTAAAGTAAACTAAAAGAAATTAACTGAATAAACTAAACGAAAAAAAAATGTTCAATCTAGTGATCTTCAAACTTAATCATTGTTGATTCAAAATCAATCCCCGGCAACGGCGCCATAAACTTGATGCATGAAAACTTGTCTCTCAACAAATTTCCCTTCAGCAAGTATACCGAATTGTCGTCAAGTAAAACTCACAATGGAGTGAGGTCGAATCCCACGAGGATTCATTGGTCAAGAAACTTTAGTTAGAAGAATGTGCTAGTTGTGCTAAACAGAATTTAGATTGAGATGCAAAAATTTAAATGACTGAAAAGTAAATAACAGAAATTAAAGTGCAGAATCTTAAATGGGGATTTGGGGTAATGAGCATGAAATTAAATGGCAGAAAGTAAAGAGAATGGGTAAGATCAGAAATGGGGAAATCATTGGGTTCAGGAGATGTTGTATCTCCGGATCAAGTTCATTCTCATCTCTTCCTCAATCAATGCATTCATTGATCTCCTTGGCAATCTTAAGTGATTGGATCCCAATTCCTTGGCAATCCAATCTCTCTAAACTTGAACAATTGCCCAATTCCTTGATTTAATTGCTCATGGGAAGAGATGAAGTGTGGTCACTGATTATACCACATGTATTTCCAAATCAAAGTGTTGGGAGGATTACATGTCACTATATCCGCCCAGACCCCAATTTGGTCTAACATGAGAAAGCATTTCTAGCATGATCTCCTCATCCCTTTTCCAAGGCTCAAAGGAGATCTAATTATGGAGAGTTTCTTTTCCAAGACAACTAACCAATTGAATTAAGATCGAAAGCTTTCTAGTAAGATCAAGAGAAAAGAAAGAAGAAGAAGAATGAAAACTATAATTGATCCATCAAATTACAACAAAGCTCCCTAACCCGATGAAAGGGATTTAGTTGTTCATAGCTCTAGAAATGGAAAATGGCAGAAAAGAAGAATACATGCTAAAAGTGCAGAAAAGTAAATCTATAGAGAGTAGTTCCCAAAAGTGCCAAGCTTCTCTAAAGTTCAAAACTACTCCTATATATACTACTCCTCTTGATCTTCTAGTGAGTTCTTCAAGTCTTGGATGTGGGCTTTGGATCTTGAGTTGAAGCAGTTCTCATCTTTAGTGGGCCCAACTTGCAGAGAAAGATGATTTAGGCTTTGGGTAATTAGTGAGATTTAACATTGATTTCCATTGTGGGCTCAAGAACGTTAGCGGCATTCACTTTTTCCACTAACGTTCCAACCTCATATATCCACATTAAATCCAACGTTAGTGGTCTTAACATGACCACTAACGTTGCTTTCTCAAAGATTGGCCAACGTTATTGGGGCTCACTTTTCCCAATAACGTTGGCTTATACCCCTTTCGCAAACGTTAATGGGAATCACTTTTCCCATTAACGTTGCTTAGTGCCCCTATGTTCCTACGTTAGAGTCCACGTTAGCATAGCTAACGTGACTCTTAACGTAGGTGTGATCCTCCTTTGAGAGCATTAGTGACACTCACCTTTGTCACTAACGCTCCAAATGCCATGTTCTCTACGTTATAACTCACGTTAACTAAGTTAACGTGGCTCTTAACGTAGTAGTGAAGCCATCTCCCAACGTTAGTGACAAAATTGAGTGTCACTAACGTTGGTTCCTTGATCTCAACTCCACGTTAACTTTCACGTTAATAAGCTTAACGTGAAAGTTAACGTAGGCAATGCTAGATGGTCCAACGTTAGTGACAAAAGTGAGTGTCACTAACGTTGGCTTGTGTTTCCTCTTCCATCTTAGAGTTCACGTTAACTAAGTTAACGTGACTCTTAACGTAGATCATTGCCAAGTTCTCCAACGTTAGTGGTATTCACTTTTACCATTAACGTTGGAGTTTCGTCTTCTTCTACGTTAACTACCACGTTAACTTAGTTAACGTGGCAAGTAATGTGAGCTTTGGGTGGCTTCGCAGGCGTTATTGGTGATCACTTTTCTCATTAACGTTGCAGGCTTTACCATTCCACGTTAGTGTTCACGTTAACTAGGTTAACGTGAATACTAACGTAGTTCTCCCTTGCTTTCTTTGCCCTGAAAACAAGCAATTAAAGTGCATCAAAGCTCTAGCCAAAATCATGAGATTATGCATGATTAATTTATCATACAATTCTAGCAAAATACTCATGAAATTGTGCAAAGTTCACAAAAGTTGCTTGAATCAAGGTGTAAGTGTAATTTCATCCAAAACTTGCCTTATTCACTAAGAAAATGCATGAAACTATCCTAAAACAGTAAAGAAAAGGTCAGTGAAACTGGCCTAGATGCCCTGGCATCAGTATCTAAGAATGAAAGAGAAACATAAATTAAAGTGACATTGAACCTGTAATTGAAGAGGTCATAGCTTAAACATAATAGAAATCCTAAATCCTAATCCTAAGAGAGAGAGGAGAGAACCTCTCTCTCTCTAAAAATACATCTAAAAACTAGAATTATGTGAATGAGAAGCTGTATGAATTTTTTTTATGAATGGATGTATTCCCCCACTTTATAGCCTCTAATATGTGTTTTCTGGGCTTGGATTTGGACCAAAAAGGGACCAAAAATCGCTGGGGACGATTTCTGCAACTTTCTGCACGTGGGGTCCGTCACGCATTCGCGTGGGTCACGCGTCCGCATCATTTGGAGTTTTTCTCTTCTGCGCGTCCGCGTTAGTCACGCGTTTGCATCAATTGCATTCTGCTCAAGGCAAGCGTCCGCATCGATGCTTTTTGCGCTAAGCATGTGTCTGCGTCGTCCACGCATTTCCGTCGCTGCTTTTCTTCAAAAACTTCATTTTATGCGTTTCATCCATTTTTATATGTTTCCTTTCTATCCTCTAATCCATTCCTGCCCTATAAAGCCTGAAAGTACTCAACACATAAATCACGTTATCGAATGGTAATAAAGGATAATTAAATTTAATTTTTCTAAAGCATAGGAAACATGTTTTCACATATGACATATCATAAGGAAGGAATTGTAAAACCATGCAAATTCATATGAATAAGTGGGTGAAGAATTGATAAAATCATTCAATTGAGCACAAGATAAATCATAAAATAGTGGTTTATCAATAACCTTGTGGATTTTATAGCTGCCCTGGGAAATATGGTTGTGGCGATGTAGGTGACAACTGAAGCGTTAGGGAATCAAATGAATAACAGAAATGGGAATAACAGTGATGAGGGGCCGATGACACTTGCTACTTTCCTGAAGATGCATCCTCCGACCTTCAGAGGGAACACAAACCCTACTGAGGATGATAATTGAATTCAAGCAACGGAGCGGGCTTTGCAAACTCAGCAGGTTCCTGAAGAACAATGGGTGGAATTCGGGACCTACTAGTTACAGGGTGAAGCTAAATACTGGGGGTAGGAAACATGACATATTCTACAATCAGATGGTGTTGTGATATCTCGGGAGGTGTTTTGGGCTGATTTTTATAAAAAATATTTCCCTAATTCAGTTAGAAATGTTAAGGAGCTTGAGCTGCTGCAGTTAAAGTAGGGTCAAATGTCTGTTGCGGAGTACACAGATAAATTTGAAGAATTATGTCAGTTTTTCCAAATCTGCCAAGGTGCTCCAAAGGATTTTGAAGAATAAAAGTATATTAAGTACGAGGAAGGATTTCAAAGTTACATTCTGATCTTCATTGGGCCGATGTAGATTAGGGTTTTCTCAGAGTTGGTAAATAAGAGGCAAATTGCTGAAGAATATGTGAGAAAGGCTGTTATGGCAGAAAATGATAACAGGGAGTTCCACCGAAGACACCACCATCAGAAATTGGTACCAAGGAGTCAGGAATTCAAGAGGACTAGGAACTACCATCCGGATAGGCAGCATAAAAACGAGCAAGGTTTGTGTTACCGGTGCAGATTACTTGGGCATCTGGTTAGGGACTTTCCTAGTCGACGTGGGAGGACTCAGGATGCAGATCGATCGCAACACCAAGGTTGAGGTGATTGCAATAACTAATTTTATAGAGTAGTGATAGATAGCCTAAGGTAGGAATGAAAACCTAAAACTAAAAATGTTAAGCTTAGCATTATACTTAGAACCAAACCGAGTCATTCCGAGTAGAGTATTACCATTAGAGCTTGACGAGTTTAGTGAGATTTTTGGTCGGCATTGGACGAACGATCAAAGTTCTTAGAGATAAACAAATTAGAGTGCGACAGCAAAAGCACTTAGAATAGGAAGCCCTTAGGACAACTATATATTAAATTAGAAGGAGGGTTACTTTCATGAACTTGCATGGCGGACGATATTTTTGAGGGAGAAAATTTCTGTTAGCGGAGTAGGATGTAAAACCCGAAAAACTAGTAAATAATTAATCGATAAATTTATTATTATTTAAAGAAATTAGAAAAAAATTAAATTTTATAGTTTAATGAGGTCGAACTAATTAAAACACGAATTTTGATAGTAATTTTAAAGAATTTGGCCCAAAATTTGGCTGAACGGGCCAAACCGGTCAACCCGGTCCCTTATTGGGCCCAAGGCCCAACCCAACCCACTAAGTGAAATGGCATCAGCCACCTCCCCTCCCCATTCATATACACACATGCTGAAAACATAAGGAAGGGGGAGGAGGATTTGCAAACCCTTGTTCTTGATTCAATCTCATATAACTTCCAATCTGGAGCTCCGATCGTCGCACTGTTTGCGGCCACGCATCCACCGCATCGAGCTCTACAAAGCCCACTAACTAATTGGTAAGGAAACTTGGATCTTACCCTCAGTCACTCTTTTTTCCCAATTTTTCAAAATTAAGAGCCACGAGTATTGAAAGTCCTCATGTCAAAACATTAGGGTCAAATTAACTTGAGAAATTAGCAAATTTTTGTTAGCTTAAGGCACGGTAAGGTAAGGACCCTCGAACCTTAGTAAATCCCTTGATTATATGTGTTTGGATATTGAAATTTGGTATTTAAGTGTGATCATATCTGCTAGGTGGTGCATATGTGCGCTTTGTTGATTGTGCATTAATTGGGCTTGCCTATATGATTATTATGCTTACCTGCTGTGTTTGCTACCTGCCGTATTTGTACTCTACTTGTGATTGCTTTGTCTGCTTTCTTTGTCTGTGTGGTTCCACCAGAGTTGGAGGATAGGAGGAAAGGCAGAGGATTGAGGGTTTTAGTTAGGTTATGGTTAAGTTAAGAACCTTAGAGGACCACCCTGTTTATGGTTTTCCGTTTTAAATTTTTAAGTTCTATAATTTAAGTGTCGGAGTTCTAGGATCACCTTTGGCTTTCCTGGGACCTTATATCTTATGTATGTGGCACCATTACCATAATGAGAACTTCCGATTCTCATTCCATACAAATATTTGTATTTTTCAGATGCAAGTCGAAAGGCACCTTGATGATCGGATTTTTGACGATTTAGAATTTCACAAATAAGTTCTCATTGAAAGTATAGCTTTTAAACTAACAAGAATCCTTTCATACAAAAGTTTGGTTGTCACAAGTAACAAAATCCCTAAAAAGTAATAACCGAAGTATTTAAACCTCGGGTCGTCTCTCAAGGAATTGCAGGGAAGTGTGTTTATTATTGGTTATGAGATTTTCTGAGAAATTTTGGAGTTGGAGAGTGGAAAAATAAATGATTATAAATTGAAGCAATGAAAATTAACAAGAGGTTTTATGTAATTAAAATAAAAAGCCTTGGCTAGGAGAAGATTAATCGGAAGTTCTATCCTTGTTGGATTTTCCAAGATTGATAATAATAGGTTGTTGTTTCTACTTAGTTAACCCTCAATGAATGAAGGAAAGTCAAGTAGTTGAGCCAAGTTCTATTCACAAGTCCTAATCCTCTCCCTTGGGAAGGATTAGCGCTATCAACTGGAGAGCTAGCCAACAATAAACCCAATTACAATTTAACTCTTGAGTCTTCCAACTCAAGGGTCTCCAAATATTAATCTAACTCCAAAGTCAAGTTGAGAGCCTACTCCATTGACATGGATGCCATGTTCGCATACATGTAAAGGGAGTAGAAAGAAGACATAATAATCAAATTAATTGGAATGGACGTGAGAATAATCAATGGATAAAGAAATTAAATAGAAAAGTATCTTTTGCATTAATAAATCCCAAAATTAGAAATATTCATATGTAACTCATGAATAAGATAAATGGAAATTAAAAGAATAAGGAAATAGGAAACAAACTATAATAATAAAGACTTCACGGAGGTAGTAATATCCAACTCAAGAGCATAAAACTAGGAATCCTAAATCATAGAGAGAGGAGAGAGCCTCTTCTCTCTCTAGAAAACTACATCTAAAACCTAAATTGTGAATAATGAGAGATGTCTTGATTCCTCCACTCTGCAGCCTTTAATCTGTGTTTTCTTGTAGAAGAAATGGGATTCTGTGCATTCGGCCGAATCCCATGATTAAATGTCACCCATAAAGCTTTTGAAGGAATTGGCACATTTCTTTGATTTATGTCATAGCTGCCTAGATACATGGTATGGAAAAATCAAAATCACCCCTACAAAGATAAGGGATGTTCTAGGATTAAATGCAACAAGAAATTTTTGATTTTTGTAATCTATTCTCTCAATAAAATTTCAGTGTTGTTTTTAGGTTACTTTGATGCTATTAAATTATTTCAGTGCTATTGTTGGAGATTGTTTTTTAGAAAAAGTAAATATCACTGATGAGCTACTTTATTGAGAAATTGTATTTTTGAGTTTTAAACATTTTCTCTAACTTTCGAAACCTTTGTAATACCTGTTTAAGGAATGATAGCTAGTGTTTAGGCTTCGAGAAGAGCAAAAGTGAGTTGGGTGAAATAAAAGTAGTTTTTGTTTTGTATTTAGAGCAGGAGACTTAGGATTACAAAGTACTATGGGTAGAATAACTAGAGTGGTCCTGTGGGGTGTAGTGAGTAGGTTAAGGAGAACATATCAAAGTATTGAGAAGATAAGGTTACATAAATATATTTTTAATATTATAAAACAGATTTTAGAGGAATAATTATTTCACTAAGCGCTCTTTCTTAAAAGTGCTATCCCAGGAGATGGTGGAAGGTGAGGATCCCCTTGTTTGTTTTTCCTGGTATTATAAAATCTCCTCTAACAAGATGGTGGGAGGTTAGGATCCATTCCTTTGTTCCTCTTGGACATATGAGAACGTACCTCTTGGGTAGATACAAGAGTTGTGGTTTTGCCTCACTTGCTCCAGGTTGGTAGTATTGAGGCTCCCCGGGTAGATGCAAGGGTGTGATTCTCCCCACTTGCTCCGAGTTATGATTATTTGAGCTTCCTGGGTAGTAGCAACGGTTGCGGTTCGCCTCACTTGCTCTAGGATGGAAATTATAAATTAATTGCTTCTCATTCATTTGACCTTGTGTCGTAAGCATGGTCAGACACTTATACATTTCTGGATGAGCTCTCCCCTATAGATAAATATATATTGAATGATTATGAATTGTTAAGCTTGGGGATGCGTGCACGCAGGGACTATCCAGGGTTAGCTATCGAAAATATCGGGTGTGGCTGGCTAACTGACACATGAGACTCATCAGCATAGGACAGACATGCATTGTGTACATTTGTATGATTTTTTTTAGTATGCATACTTGGGTTTGACTAATTGACTTGCCATGTTTTTCTGTTACTTGTCCTATTTGATGTAATTGCTTCCTATCTATATTTTCTTTGCCTGTCCTGTGTGTCTTTGCAACTGATAGATCTTTCATGCTAGCGAAGGTGACGCTGAGGTTAGTTCCACTGGTGATGAGGAGGTTTGAGTTGACAGGAGGTGAAAAGTTAGATTAGAAATAGAACCCCTTAGGTAGAGTATCGAATTTCTAGTTTAGTATAATCTTTAAGTTAAATATGAGTGTTGGAGTTCTAGGAATGCCTTTGGCTTTCCCGAGACCTTATATATATTATTTATGTAGGCACCTCTATCATGTTGAGAGCCCCAAGTTCTCAATCCATACATATTTTGTTATTTTTCAGATGCAGGTCGAGAGGCATCTCATTGAGCATATGAAGAATTCTCAATGAAAGCGAAGATTTCACTCTTGGGTTATTATATTTTGAGTTAGGATATGTATATATGTGTATATTCTCTGCTGTATATATTGTATTTTGTCCCTCTTAGAGGTTTACTTGGAGAAACAGGTATTTATTTATTTTGTAGTTTGAGTTATACTATATATATATATATATATATATATATATATATCTCTGGCCTGCCTTACCTTTGTAGGTCGAGTCTGAAGCATGATATCTATATCTTTGGAACTCTGATCTGTATATTTATATTTTTAGCCTTCTTTTCAATCTTGTTTATCTTTCCTTTTGTTTTCGTCTATCCCTTTTACATGTATCTAGTCATGAGTGATGCGATTTTTGTTTTGCTTTGGTTAGCTTCTTTTTCAAGGCTCCTAGCTATATTATCCTTGTTATATGCATATGTACCTTATTTTTAGAGGTCGTAGCACCTCACTGATGATTGGATTTTTGACGGTTTAGAATTCACAAATAAATTCTCGTTGCAAGTATAGTTTCTAAACCAATCACTAATCCTTTCATACAAAAAGTTGTTTGTCACTAAAACAAACCCCTAAAATTTATAAACCGAAGTATTCAAACCTCGGGTCGTTCTCCCTATGAATTACAATAAAGTGTCTTGTTATTGGTTATGAGTTATTTTGGGGTTTTGGATAAGAAGCATGAAAAGTAAATGGCAATGAAAATAAACTAACAACTATAAAAGGCTCTTAGCAAGGTATGAAAACTAGAAGTCCTATCCTAGTTATCCTCCTCAATTGTGATGAGAATTGTTCATTGCTACCACTTAGTTAACCCTTACTAAATAAAGGAAAGTCAAGTGGATGAATTGACTTGAGCCACAAGTCCTAGCCAACTCCTAAGGAAAGACTAGCTTTAGTGCACTCCAAACCAATTAGCAATCTCTCCAATTATCAATCAACAAAGGAATTAGATAACTCAAGAGTCACTAATTACTCTACCTAGGACAAGAGGAACAAAACCTATACTATATCTAGAAGAGGCATTTCAACAAACACATAAAAGGCAATAAAAGTAAACAACATAAATTGCAAGAATTAAAGAGAGATCTAACTACAAAGGAAAGAGATCAACAATAGAAAAGCAAAGAAGAACAATTATTATGAATTACCTCTTATTGAATTGAAGGAGAAATGGAAGGAACAATACTAGATCTACAACAAAATATAAGAACAACATAAAGAAAATTACAACAAAAGAGTAAAAGAAGAAGAATGTGGCAACAAAGAATTGAGAGATAAAAGTAGAAGAAAGCAAAGATTAAAAATCTAGATCTAAGAACTAAACCTAATCCTAATCCTAATTCTAGAGAGAAGTGAGAGCTTCTCTCTCTAGAAACTAATTCTAACTTCTAAAACTAAGCTAATGGTAACTAACATCTAAAGTATGAAAAGTATGTTGATTCCCCTTCAATCCTTGGCTTAAATAGCATCAGAAATGAGTTGGATTGGGCCCACAAGGCTTCTAAAATCGCTGGCCACGTTTTGCTTTCAGTGGACTAGGTGGCAGCAACGGCGCGTGCGCGCCACCATACGTGTAGCAACTATGGAAAATCTTATATCGTTTCGAAGCCCCGGATGTTAGCTTTCTAACCCAACTGGAACCGCATCATTTGGACCTCTGTGGCTCAAGTTATGGTCGTTTAAGTGCGAAGAGGTCGGCTTGACAACTTTCCGGTTCTTTCATTTCTTCATGAGTTCTCCAACTTTTCATGCTTTCTTTCTTCATTTCCTTAATCCAATCTTTGCCTCCTAAACCTTAAATCACTTAACAAACATATCAAAGCATCTAATGGAATCAAGGTGAATTAAATTTATTCATTTTAAGACCTAAAAAGCATGTTTTCCCTCTTAAGCACAATTAAAGGAGAATATACAAAACCATGCTATTTCAATGGATAAATGTGGGTAAAAGGTTATAAAATCCCCTAAAATCAATACAGGATAAACCGTCAAATTGGGGTTTGTCACTCACCATCTTTGATTTACAACCTATGCGTAAAGCTCTGTGTGGTAGGGTGTTATATTATGGTATCAGAGCAGTTTTTTCCTGTAGAGCCTGTGGGACAGACTGACTATGCTTCCGAGCATACTCTGGGTCGTGTTTATATGCTATTTAGGATATCTAACTAGTAAACATAGTATAAAGTTCATGTGCATGCATTTGGAACTTTGAAATACTAGACTTGAGATATTGAGACTAATCACCTTGATATCGATTGTTTGGTGTGAACAGGAATCAAATGGCATCTCGTGGATATGGATGTGGTCAAGGATAAAGAGGTAACGAGGTAACCGTATCGGTAGGTAGTATGACCAAATTCGTAACCACAATGAAGAATGAGGGTAGTGCAAAAAGTGTTATTGCTGTTGCAACCAGCCAAGCAATGAGTAGGATGGAACAACAAGCTAGAAGCCGCAATGAAGGTGGTAGTAGACAGAATAATGGAGATAATGGTCGGAGTGCAGTGGTACCAATGGAGGTGGCGAGCTTTCTAGAGTTGGTTAACACTGGGCGAGTAACGAGAGAAAGCTCAAGAAGGATTGTGGTGGCAAGAAGTGATCGCCAGAAATTCTACATAAATAAGAAGGGAAAGAAGTTTACACCAAGGAGCTAGAGTTTCAAAAGGAAAGGTTATGTTTCCCTACATCTTCAGGACCAAACCAATGACCAAAGGAATGACAACCACCAAAGACCTGGCGAGGAAAAGCAGGCGAGTATTCAACTAGATGATTTGAAGTGCCCGAGATGCAAAAGGTATCATCAAGACAAGCCATGCAGAGCCGGGCTAGGTGTTTGTTATAGGTGCGGGCAACAGGGCATATGTCTTGGAATTGTCCACACAGGAAAGGACAGGATGCAGCTAGATCTGATTCTCAGACCCGAGGTAATTCTAAAATCATTGCTGAATTTTATAACTGCCTTGCATAACATTGTTATGTAGCATTCATTCATAACGTATGACTAAGTGGTGAAATTTGTGGTTTCTAAATGCATGATTGACCGATGATTTTTAGTTTTTGAGACAAAGCGATAATTGGTTATCTTAGATGAATAGTTATGTTTTTAGCCTTCTTTTCAATCTTGTTTATCTTTTCTTTCATTTTCATCTATCCGTTTTACGTGTATCTGGTCATGAGTGATGCGATTTTCTGTTTTGCTTTACTTAGCTTTTTTTTCAAGGCTCCTAGCTATATTATCCTTGTTATATACGTATGTACCTTATTTTTAGAGGTCGTAGCGACTCGCGGCTTTGATTTACGACCTAGGCGTAAAGCTCTGTGTGGGTGGGGTGTTACATTGTCTCTTGAGTAATGACCTATAATTTCATATATTTTTTTCTTAGAAAAAACACAAGAAACCCAATAAGAGTTTTTTTTCAATAGGAAAAAGAATGAAAAAAAAGGTGAAAAAAGTTTATGGCCTGTTAGCCTTGTAAGTTCTCATATAAAAAGTTTATATGTTCTTATTCAATAGTTGCAGTGCTGTGTTGACATAATTCTAGTGCCTTTTTAGGTTGAAAGTGCAAGAAGAGACAGTTGAGAAAGCCAACCCTACTGAAAAAGATGTCTGGGTTGAAGAAGTAATAAGGGAGGAAGACAATACTGTTGTTGCCAAGAAAGAAATGCAGTTGGAAGAGAGAATAGAAGATGCACCAGAAAGAAAAACTAAGCATACTATATTTGTCTCTTTCAATCACACTGTCATGTTTGAATCTGATAGGTAAGTAAATTATTCCTTTACTTAATAATGTTCATATTTCATTTAGAGTTATTAAGTTAATGATATTTTGAATTGAAATCTTGCTGATTGATAAATAAAGCAAAAAAAAAATGTTTCTCATAATTGGCACCGAAATGTATTTAGTATTCCACCTAAATGTTATCATCAAGATACATAAATCAAAAATTTAAAATTTTATTGCATTGAATCTCTAAATTGGTGTTACAAAATTTTGGTGTCATTTAGATCATATTAATATCTTTCGTAGAAAATATTTGTGTTTTCAATAAATAGCCCAATTGTTAATATCGAGAGTGAGATTAATCCCGGTGAATAAACGTTTATGATTCAAAAACAAACTAAGATTGCACCCCTGAATATGTGAGTTTTGAAATTTATTTTCCTGTTCTAACAAAACTGTTTACTCAATATTAAGTTTTTATTATATGCCTTCATTAGAATGCCACTTCAAGTAATTGTTCCTCCAAAGGATCATCAACAAGAGGGAATGCAAACAGCTGCTATTTCTACATCCAGTCCTCCACAAACCAACAACAAGCCCCTGAGGAATCTTTCCCAAAAAAATGCCACCAAGATGAACCTCTTATCTTTAAGGAACCGCCCTTATCTTTCTAGGCTTTAGGCTGCCTTTAGATTTGGATCGTGTTCTTCTGTTTGGGCCTTCTTGGGCCTATGTAGCGGTTTGGCCGACCTCTTTTATAAAGAAGTCGGGTAATCCTGATCTGAACAAGTCAGTTGACTTGTCTTCAGTCATCCCGGGTCGTACAGCACGACCCAGGGCATGAACAGTGCCACTGCTCGAGCTCGATCTTTCCATTGAGGTCGTGCCCTTTTAGACTTTTGTCCCCTTTAGGTAAAATCGAGTTCGAGCATTGTTGATCTCTTTTTGCAGAGCTGTTTGAATGCAGAGCATTTTTTCTCTCTCCTCTTTAATGTCAGCGCGCGTTTCTTTCTTTGCGCTTCTTAGTTTGGAAACGTGCAAGGGTTTTAAAGACTCATTAAACCCTTTGCCCTTTACAGTTTCCCTCTTTGTTTCATTTTGAATTTTCTCAACAATTCCCTTAGTCTCCTATTTTCACTGCGATTTCTTTGTTCTCTTGGCTCCGAATTTTCACATCTTCGTGCTTTTCTTGGAGGTGATCGTCCGGCGCGGCTTCAACCTCTTCGGCGTTTATTTGGTGATTGCTGGTGCTTCGTTCTTTAAAGGGGTTTTTTTGGCCCTGTTTGTTGTTTCAACTTCTCAGCGCTCATTGTCTCTTCCCCTTTGCAGGTTGGTTTCCATTCTGTCTCTTTCTTTCACTTCTTTCGTCGTTCTTCTTTGTGCTTGTATTGCAAAGCTTTGATTTTGTTTTGGAGTTTGTGTTTGGAAAGCTTGAACCTTTTCATATTGTCGTGCTTAATTGTTGCTATGATGCATGTTTTTCTGGAGTTCCTTCGATTTACATGTGCTCCTTTGTGCATTTCCTAATGATTTGATGCTTTTAGGATTTTGCATGTTATCACTGTTTCTGGTCGTAATTGCTTGCTTCTGAAAAAGGATTGTGCCTTTGATGATTTTGATCTGTTTGATGTAGGCGGTTCCCTTTGCTTAGTAGTTCTGTTTTTATGACTTTCTTTCTCGTAGTGTCACTAATCCGAAATAAGGTTAAAAATTTCTTGCTGAGATATATTAAGTCCTCATTCTGTTGCTGCCTCCGAAGGATGCCCCTGGACCTTGGGTTGTGTCCTAGAGTTTCTTTTTGCTATTGCTTCTGCCCTGCGTGCCTCCAAAGGGTGCCCCTGGACTTTTGTGTGAGTCCTGGGATTTTCCTTTTTACTGTTGTATATGAGACTTGATGTTTTGCTATTATTGTCCGAGTTGTTTCCTTATTTGCCCGAGTTGTTTGGTAGTAACCCCATTTTTCTTTTTCTTGCTGTAGGACTAGTTGACCATGTCTTCTCGCAAAAATATTATCGAGACATCTTCCAAGGTCCCCGAGGGTATGTCCGACTGGCTGGACTCCCTCGTCCTGATGTGTGTTTCCGTTGTTAATTCTGAGTTCTACACGGAGCTTAGAAAACATCACCACATCTGTAGTAGTAGGGATCAAGAGAAGAACGATGAGTTGGTGGCGCCGGATTCTGACGAGTGGGTTTGCTTTCCTTCCCTAACCCAGGGGGAACGTCCCTTCTTTTATGCTTACGATTACTTTTTTAGCTAGATGAACATTACCCTACCTTTTACCTCTTTCGAGACTGACTTGTTGTGGTCATGTAATGTAGCTCCATCCCAACTTCATCCTAACTCATGGGGTTTTAACAAGATTTTTCAATTGCTTTGCCAAGAGTTGGGTGTCAAACCTTCTCAAACTCTCTTCCTTTATCTTTTTGTTTTGACTAAGCATAGGATCTCTTCAAAAAAGAAAGCTTATTGGATTTCCTTTTGGTCTGCTCAAGGTCATAAAGTGTTTGCCATGTATGATGAGTCTTTTAGGGACTTTAAGAATTACTTTTTTAAGGCTCGAGCTGTTGAGGGAGTTCGACCCTTTTTCTTAGAGTCGAACAATGAACCTGCCTTTCCCCTGTGTTGGCAAAAGAATGTTGTATTGTCTCGATACTCGTGGGAGATGCTTGATGAGGTCGAGCAGGCTTTTGTGAATGTGTTAGAAGACATTTGGGGGGAGCCTCCTCATCTCGATATAAAGAGATTTCTGGGAGACCCTTCTCTTGTCCGAGCTGAGTTGGGTAGTGACCGACTTCCTCTTGCTCTGTTTTACTTTGTTTTTTGCTTTTTCTCCTTCCTATTTGTAACTTGTTTTTCTTTTCTTTGTTTTGATTTTCAGAGATGGCAAAGACCAATGATTCCATGAAAGTCTTTAAGAAGGCGAGGAAAGCTACTGCTGCCCAGAATATTTCGGCTAAGGCTGCAGGGGAGGGATATTCTCAGGTTCCTCCTAAGAAACCGATCTCGAGCCTTACTGGACCGAGGAGGGTGATTCCAACACCTCAGGTCTATTTAGTTGATCCTCCCCAGACCTTTGCTGCTACTTCCTCTCATATTGTTGACCCTCCCCCAAAAAGACAGAGGACTGTCGAGCCTTTCAATTTGGATGCCCCCGACTTTAATGTTGTCGGATTTGTTGATCAACAAATTGCTCCTTATGGTGTTATGCCTACTGATGATGTATCCATTCTTCATCATTTAGATTTTATCACTTGGAGTGGCATTAAGATGGCGCATATGGGGGCGGCTGACATTAGGATTTTTGCTAGTAAAGAATTTATAAAAATATTCGCGTTGTAGATATAGCTTCTAAACTAACAGAAATCCCTTCGTACAAAAGTTTTGGTTGTCACAAGTAACAAACCCCTTTTTAAAATTGATAACCGAGTATTTAAACCTCAGGTCGTCTTCTCAAGGAATTGCAGGGAAGTATGTTCTTATTATTGGTTATGCAAAGGTATGTTTTGGGGTTTTGGATTAAGGTAAAAGGTTAGTTGAATGACAAGTAAAATAAAATAATAATAACTGTAAAATAAACTCTTGGCAAGGTATGAGAACTGGAAGTCCTATCCTAGTTATCCTTATCAATTGTGATGAGAATTGGATTTTTCTCCCACTATGTTAACCTCTAACTATGAAGGTAAGTTAAGTGAATGAATTAATTCAAATCCTCAAGTCCCAGTCTTTCCTTAGGAAAAGTTAGAGTTATTGGATCTCGAATTAATTCTTGAAGAATTCCAATTTTCAGTCAACAATGAGTTTGATAACTCAAGAGTTACCAATTAATCAACCAAATCCAAAAGGGAATAAAATCTAAATTAAATTAAAAGCATCAATATCATAAGTAGAAGAAGGCAATCAAACTACGTTTAAACATAAATTCAAATTTAGCACGAAGGAGTTCATAAAGTAATTTGGAAAAATAAATAAAAGGAATAATAACCTGGAACTCAGAAGATGAAATCCTAATCCTAATGTAAATCCTAATCCTAATCCTAAGAGAGAGGAGAGAACCTCTCTCTCTAAAAACTACATCTAAAACTATGAAAAGTGAGTTATGAGAGCCTCCTGAGTCTCTGCAAGTTCCCTGACTTTAATCTGTGTTTCTGGGCCGAAAACTGGGTTAAAATGTGGCCCAAAATCTCTGCCAGCGATTTTTGTAATTCTGCAGATCTCGCACGTCACGCGATCGCGTCATCCATGCGGACGCTTCATTCGCGTTTTTCCCTGCCACGCGTTCGCGTTGTCCACGCTTCCGCGTCACTTGTGCTTTTGCAATCCGCGCGGTCGTGTGAGCCATGCGGCCGCGTCACTACGAATTCCTTTCTTCCGCGCGGTCGCGTTGCTGACGCGTACGCGTCACTTCTCGCTGGTCATCTCCTCAATTTCTTGTGTTCCTTCCATTTTTGCAAGCTTCCTTCCCAATCTCTCACTCATTCATGCCCTATAAAGCCTGAAACACTTAACACACAGATCAAGGCATCGAATGGTAATAAGAGAAATTAAGACCAAAGAAGCATGTTTTCAATCATGTAATAATTTTAGGAAGGAAATATAAATGCATGCTAATTATATGAATAAGTGGGTAAAGACCATGATAAAACCACACAATTAAACACATTGTAAACCATAAAATAGTGGTTTATCAACCTTCCCACACTTAAACATTAGCATGTCCTCATGCTAAACTCAAAGAGACCAAATAAATGAGTAGGGAAAGGCAAGACTCATGCAATGCAACCTATGAATGTGAATGCAACTACATGCTAAAATGATTCTACCTACTTGGTGAAAAAAGTAAATAAATCTTTCAAGAATAAATATGAACTGGATTTCACTAATTCAAATAAAAAATACAATATAAATAACTTGCAAGAAGAAGACAGCTCATAAAAGCAGGGAACATAGAATTAAGCACTGAACTCTTACTAGTAGTGTATATCATTCTAACTCTCAAGTGTCTAGGGTCAATTCTCTCAATTCTCTACTAATCTTGCTTTCTATAGCTTGCTCTTCATCTAACAATCAACAAAAATTTAATGCACCAATACACAAATCAAGAGGTCTTTTAAGGGTTGTAATGAGGTTAGGGTCAAGGCAGGATTGTATTTGGCCAAGTGGACTAAAATTTGAATCCTTAATTAACATAAACTTTCCACCTAACTTAAAACAATCTATTTAATTAAAATACAAAATCTAACTTCCCATTAACTGTGCTTACTACATATTTATGCATTCTAAGTTTTGAGTACAGCTCATATGCATTGATTTCACTTATTTATTTTGGGGCATTTTGTCCCCTTTTATTAATTGCTCTTTTCTTTTTCTTTTTCACTTTTTTTTTCAATGCATATAATTAAGGTATTGAATGCAATAACATGTGCTCAACCATTATTTTGCACATTTTCACTAAAATATACAACACCTAATTATTCAAACTAAATATTTTCAAACCCAACTTCCCCACACTTAAATCATAAGCACTTTTACTAGTCTAAGCTAACTAAGGATTCAAATTAAGGACATTATTGTTTTTCACTTAGAGTCAGTATTGAGCTAGAGTAAAGAACAAATGGGTGTATTAGGCTCAAATTGGTTTGCAAAGGATAATGAAAGGGTAAGGCCATATGAGTATGTAAGCTTAGTGAAACAAAGCCCTCAATCATATCAGTGCATGTATACATCAAACAATGGAAATATAGAATTAAGCAAGACAAAGATCACAATTTTAGAGAGAAAAACACACACCAAAAATAAAATATTGGTTGATAAAATGCAACCAATTCAAATAGGCTCAAAAATCTCACAGGTTTTATGTGTTCGAGCTCTAAACTATGTTCCAAAATAATATTTCTTCAAACAAGTTTTTCAAAAAGTTTTATTCAAATTAGTGAAATATTATAAAAATTTCTTGAAAAAGAAAATATTACTTTAACCAAGTGGTAAAATATGCAAAAATCAAACAAATATGCAATCAATCATGCAAATGCAACAATGAACAAGGAAAATAAACCATTGGTGATGAGATAGAAGAGTAACTAACCCATGGAGATCGGTATCGACCTCCCCACACTTAAAGATTGCACCATCCTCGGTGCATGCTGAGATGTGCAAGTGGACGAGTTTCTCTAACTAACGCTTTTCTCCAAAGATTGGGCAGATGGACTTGTTCGTCTTCCCTTTTAGAAGTTTCGCTTTTTCCCTTCCTCGGTGGCCATCCTGAAAGAAGAGGAAAAAGAAGAAAAAAGTAACCCAGAAATAAAGATAAGAAAATAAATAAAGTATGGGTGTTAATGCCAGATAATAAGGGTCTCAATTACATGGTAGCTACAACATGCAAGTGAGAAAATAATAGAAGCGATGGCATGCCAATGGTACAAAATGTACAACAATGGGGAAGAGAGTGGGTAATAAAAGACAATGTAAGTTCATGTCAATGCAAAAGGAATACAGGTATCATAAAAGATTGACATTGACAGAAAAATGGCATCACCCAACATTGGAAAACAAGTCACTAAAAATTATACCAGAAAAGAGGCAACAGTTAAATAAGAGAATCAACACCAAAGGAAAAATAATAAATTTAGAAAAGAAAAGAAAAATATGCACTAAATTAAAATGCAATGAATGAAATATGCAAATAAAGTGAAAGATAAGAAGAATGAGAAGGGAAAGAAGAAAGTAAGAAAGGAGGGAGGGAAAAATTAGGATTGGGGAAGAAAAGATAAGATAATTGGCAAATTAGGAAAAGCTGTGCGGCGCAAGCGACGCGGACGCGTGGGGCACGCGGTCGCGTGACTTGCGGTTTAAGTTAATCGACGCGGTCGCAGTCGTGTGACACATTTTATGCTACTGGCGCGAGGGCAGCCGCGCGCTCGCACAACTCTCTGTTCAAAATCTTATTTTGCCAAATTTTGGGTGACGCGATCGCGTGGGGCATGCGATCGCGTGAGTAGGCTTTAGAAAGGAATGACGCGGACGCGTGAGCCATACGTCCGCGTGGGTAGAATTGTGCGTTCAGCACCAATCCAGCACCACTCTCGCACAATAATTCGTTGTGCACCCTTTTTACATCGAAAATCAAGGCACACGGCCGCGTGGGTCACGCGGTCGCGTGGGTCACGCGGTCGCGTGGGAGGCCATTATTCCCATGTGATGCGGACGCGTCGGCGACACGGTCGTGCGGGTCAATTTGTGCCACTGGCACGCCTCCAGCCACGCTCCACCGTGACTCTCTGTTCATTTTTATTTTCTCCCCTCTCCTTGCGACGCGGACGCGTCGCTGATACGGTCGCGTCGCGTGGCTTTTTTTTTTTGCATGAAAAATGCAGAATGCAATGCAAATATGAATGTTATGCAAAACTCCAGATTCAATATAATAAGATAAAAGAAGACTCGGAAACAAATAAAACTAGATAAAAATGAAAAAGAAACGATCATACCATGGTGGGTTGTCTCTCACCTAGCACTTTTAGTTAAAGTTCTTAAGTTGGACATTTGGTGAGCTCCCTGTTATGGTGGTTTATGCTTGTACTGATCCAGGAATCCCCACCAATGTTTGTACTTCCAGTAGCCTCCGGGGTCCCAAACTAAGCATGTAAAGCCCTTAAGAAGCTTCAAACAGATTCTTAGGCTCCCGGGGTGACAAATGTCATAACAGATTCCAGGATCCCAAACCTTACTTTTACACCCGTTTTTGTCTCGAAATCTGCATTTTTCCAGCCGGGTGAAAGGTGATCTGAATTCTCACTGCAGTGACCAAACAGCTTCCTAGACCCATTCAGTTGAGCTTTACACCAACCTTTGCGTTTAAACTTAAAGCTTCTAACCATAATGAACCTTGCAAGACAATTCTTACCACTGGCCATCTTTCGCTTACTCTTAATGTCACAAAGAGCTCTAAGTTGACCATCCGTCTCCAGTAGCCCATATTCAAGTGGAATTAGAAAGCTAAGGGATATGAATTTTACCCACTTGAATGTTGTGAAGGATGATGGCAACTTAGGGGGAGGTATTTTTAATGAAATTGCAAGCTCCACTCCCTTGTGCTCTTCTTCGACATCTTCCACCTCTTTGTAATCTTCAATATCAACCTCTTCCTTTTGGTGAATTTCTTCCAATTTAATCTCTTCTTCATTGTTCACCAAGGGCATGGGATGTTGTGTTTTATCTTCTTGAATCTCCATTTCTTGATCAACTTCTTCCAAGTCTTTAACTATGATATGCCTTGGGGGTTGTACACCCTCCTCAACATCCATTTCAAATAACTTGGAAGGAGGCTTTATGACTTGAATTTCCCATGGAGGTTCTGCATCTCCTAAATCTTCAACCGCTTCTTCCTCTTCAACAATTATGGCTTCCTCCACTTGTTCCAGTACAAAGTCATGCTCCTTACTGTCCACTGGAGTTTCTAGTGTCTCCTTCATGCTACGTTCTTCATTAGATTCTCCACATGAAGCCATGGGGGTTCCTTGAGTGTCCGAATGTCTAGAAGGTAATTGATCTATTGCTTGCTCCAATTGATGAAGGGTAGCATGAAATTGATCTACTGTTTCCTTGAAATGATCCCTTGACTCTTGCTCCTCCTTGATGATTACCTTTCCATGACAACTCCCTTCAATTACTCCTTCATCTTCAAAGGTCTCTCCTACCTTCACCTTTAGTGCCTCCTCTAGCTCCTTATGAAGTATGGATTCGCGAAGATGATCCTCTCTCTTTTGTTCCATATCAATAGCATCATTGGGATCATCTTGCTCTTGGATTGATAGATGTGGGTGCTCTTCCATGGATGGTGGTGATGGGACGGGTGGATCATTATGTGGTTGAAAAAGAAGTGCACTAGAGCTTGAGGGTTGATTGTTGAAGGTATTTGGTGGTCCGATTCAGGCGGCGAGAGCTTGCATAGTAGAGTTTAGATCGGTAAATGCTTTCTCCATAGAGGTTTGGGGTGGATAGGAGGGTTCATTTGTTGGGAGAAAGGGTTCATAGTAGGAAGGTGGTTCATCTCGATAATGATAAAGAGATGGTGTATATTGAGGTGGTGGTTCTGGGTATGGTTCATATGGTGGTTGGTATGGTGAATAAGGATTGGGGTCATATGGAGGTGAATGGTGGAAAGGGGCTTGTGAGTGTGGTGGTTCAAAGTTATGTTGTGAGGATGGTCTATAGGCACGGGGTGGGGCTTGTTGGTAGTTACAGGGTTGTCCACCATATCTTTCAGCTGGGTATGTATTGTAGAATGGTCGTTGTCCATGATATCTTGGAGGGTGTTGTTGCCTAAAGGGTTGATTAGATCCTCTTGGCTCCATCCATCCTTGATTAGTCTGACCTTGATGCATATTCCTGCTGTGGTTTCTATTTTCTTCAACAAAGTTGGAACCAAACTCAAAGCGAGAGGGGTGAGAATTCATAGTAGTTATCAGAAATAAGGGGGAAGAGAGAAAACAAATAAACAAGTAAAAGAAAAATAGTTTTTTTTTGAAAAATATTTACAATAACCAATAATAAGGCACACGTTTGCAATTCCCCGGCAACGGCGCCATTTTGACATTAGGATTTTTGTTAGTAAAGAATTTATAAAAATATTCGCGTTATAGATATAGCTTCTAAACTAACAGAAATCCCTTCGTACAAAAGTTTTGGTTGTCACAAGTAACAAACCTCTTTTTAAAATTGATAACCGAGTATTTAAACCTCGGGTCGTCTTCTCAAGGAATTGCAGGGAAGTATGTTCTTATTATTGGTTATGCAAAGGTATGTTTTGGGGTTTTGGATTAAGGTAAAAGGTTAGTTGAATAACAAGTAAAATAAAATAATAATAACTGTAAAATAAACTCTTGGCAAGGTATGAGATCTGGAAGTCCTATCCTAGTTATCCTTATCAATTGTGATGAGAATTGGATTTTTCTCCTACTATGTTAACCTCTAACTATGAAGGTAAGTTAAGTGAATGAATTAATTCGAATCCTCAAGTCCCAGTCTTTCCTTAGGAAGAGTTAGAGTTATTGGATCTCGAATTAATTCTTGAAGAATTCTAATTTTCAGTCAACAATGAGTTTGATAACTCAAGAGTTACCAATTAATCAACCAAAGCCAAAAGGGAATAAAATCTAAATTAAATTAAAAGCATCAATATCATAAATAGAAGAAGGCAATCAAACTACGTTTAAACATAAATTCAAATTTAGCACGAAGGAGTTCATAAAGTAATTTGGAAAAATAAATAAAAGGAATAATAACCTGGAACTCAGAAGATGAAATCCTAATCCTAATGTAAATCCTAATCCTAATCCTAAGAGATAGGAGAGAACCTCTCTCTCTAAAAACTACATCTAAAACTATGAAAAATGAATTATGAGAGCCTCTTGAGTCTCTGCAAGTTCCCTGACTTTAATCTGTGTTTCTGGGCCGAAAACTGGGTTAAAATGCAGCCCAGAATCTCTGCCAGCAACTTTTGTAATTCTACAGATCGCGCACGTCACGCGATTGCATCATCCATGCGGACGCGTCATTCGCGTTTTTCCCAGCCACGCGTTCGCGTCGTCCACGCTTCCACGTCACTTGTGCTTTTCCAATCCACGCGGTCATGTGAGCCATGCGGCCGCGTCACTGCGAATTCCTTTCTTCCGCGCGGTCGCGTCGCTGACGCGTATGCGTCACTTCTCACTGGTCATCTCCTCAATTTCTTGTGTTTCTTCCATTTTTGCAATCTTCCTTCCCAATCTCTCACTCATTCATGCCCTATAAAGCCTGAAACACTTAACACACAGATCAAGGCATCGAATGGTAATAAGAGTGGATTAAGATTAGCTAAATTAAGACCAAAGAATCATGTTTTCAATCATGTAATAATTTTAGGAAGGAAATATAAATGCATGCTAATTATATGAATAAGTGGGTAAAGACCATGATAAAACCACACAATTAAACACATTGTAAACCATAAAATAGTGGTTTATCAGTCTATACCGGACTGCTCAGGATCTTCCCATTCATGCAACAAAGGCTTTTATGGAGTAGGCCAAATCGGAGTTTGACCAAATCAAGGGTTTAAAGGAGGAGGTTGAGGTAAAAGTGGCTAAATTGGAAAAAGAGTTGGAGGGTGAGAAGACTCGGGCTACTGCCCTGGCGGTTTCTCTGAAATTAGCTGAGGATATGGCACTGAAGCATAAGGATAGCTATGTCACAACTTATGGGGAGATGGTGGATCTTAGGGAATGTTTGGATTCTGTCCGAGCTGACTATGCCGAGCTCCAGGGTCATCTTGTAGGTAGTGTGAATGCTGTTTATGAGAATTTGAAAAATCAGGTTCGAGTTCTTGCGCCCAAGCTCAACCTTACCCTTTTTAGTTTGGACAACATTGTAAAAGATAGTAAGATTGTCCCTGATGACCCTGATGATGATGATGATGTCGTCCCTCCTCCAGTTTCTTCTGCCGAAGCCTCTGTTATTCCACCTTCCTCAACTCCGGCAGTTGAAGTCGGTCAGCCGGAGTCTGATCCTGACGTCCAGACTCTGAACCGGGATGATGGGATAGTGGATGCAGTACCCCTTCAGACTCGCCCTCTTTCTCCCCGAGATGCTGCTACTGGGAAGTCTTTGGATCCTCTATAATTTTTCTGATGTATTTGTGTATAGCCCGGTCTTGTGGGCTTTTGAACACTTTATTTTGTAAGTTGTGATCTTGACTTTTGATACTCTAGTTGCTTTTTTAGCAACCTTATTTTGAAAAACAAAAATATTTTCTCTTGCTCTTGGGGTCGGCTTCAAGAGGCCTCTTGAGTCTGTTTATTATAACCACCTTGTTTCTTTGGGGTATGCTTGTCAGTTGCTCGTTTTAGCGCTTTCCAGGAATCTTTGAGGCGTTGGAATCTTATCTTCTGACCTCTTTCAATTGCCTTTGTACTCTTATATTTGTAGATTTGAGGTCATGGCTTTCTAGGTCCGATTTGGGGTCCCTTATGGCACATACCTTCTGTCGATCGATGTCTTTGTGAGTTTATTTTTTATAATTCTGTAGCTTTGTTTTGGCTTGGGCCAACTTCTTCATGTTGGTCCCTTCTAAGTTATTTCTAGTAATCCATTTTTTGGACCTTGTCCGATCTCTTTTTATGGATTACTTTTTGTAACTTTTGCCGCTTTGATCGGTTTGGGCTGACTTCTTCGTGTCGGTCCCTTCGAAGTTATTTCTAGTAATCCATTTTTTGGACCTTGTTTGGTCTCTTTTTATGGATTACTTTTATAACATTTGTAGCTTTAGTCTGACTTCTTCATGTCGGTCCCCTTGGAAGTTATTTCTAGTAATCCGTTTTATTTGGACCTTGTCAGGTCTCTTTTTTTACAGATTACTTTTTATAACTTTTGTAGCTTTGGTCTGACTTCTTCATGTCGGTCCCCTTGGAAGTTATTTCTAGTAATCTGTTTTATTTGGACCTTGTCATGTCTCTTTTTTTACAGATTACTTTTTATAACTTTTGTAGCTTTGGTCCGTCTTCTTCATGTCAGTCCTCTTGGAAGTTATTTCTAGTAATCCGCTTTTTAGGGCTGGCCAGGCCTCTTTTTAGGAATTACTTTTTATAAATTTTTGTCGCTTTAATCTGGTCCGACTTCTTTTGTGTCAGTCCATTCCAAGTTATTTCTAGCAATCCATTTTTGTTTCAGACCTCGTCAGGCCTCTATTCATGTCTCACTTCTTATAACTTCTTGCATTATTCTGTTTTTATTGCTTTTCATCTTTGCCGATTTTGTAGAGTTTGATCCTCGCTTGGTCGATCTTTGATGAATTCGCTTTTCATTCTTTATCGATCACGTCGGGCAGTGAATTTGGTTTTCACTTTTGCCGATCTGTAGCTTTATAATCGGGCGATGAATTTTGTGTTTTTAGATTAATGTGTCTTGATAAAGAGATTTTGTAGGAAATCTGAAAAACTTTATTCAAAATAGAAAATATGCAAAATATATACATGTGGGTGCTTACCCTAGGTAATTTTGTAGATCTTGGCTTGGTGCCTCATTAAAAATCCTTTTTCGGAAAAAGAGTGTGCCTTTGTCCTAAGATCTTTGATTACCTTTTAACTATAATACCTTCTTAGGTTGCAGGCGTGCCATGATCTCGATAGCTCTCGGCCCTCGAGTTCGGACACTTTGTAGTAACCTTATCCCAATACCTCTGTGATTCAGTAGGGTCCTTTCCAATTAGCTGCTAGCTTTTCCTCTCTGGGTCGACTTGTTCCGATATCATTTTGGATTAGGATGAGGTCATTGTTGGTGAAGCTTCGTTGCACTACCTTTTGATTGTATCTTAAGGCCATGCGACGTTTTAGTGCTTCTTCTTTGGTCCAAGCTCTTTCTCGGACTTCTGAGAGTAGATCGAGCTCTTCCCTATGAAGTTTGGAGTTAGCTTTTTCGCTGTAGAGGATCGTTCTGGGAAATTCTTCTTCCACTTCTACCGGTATCATTACCTCCATTCCATAAGCCAATCGGAAGGGCGATTCTTTTGTGGTGGAGTGTGGAGTTGTCCGATATGCCCATAGGACCTGGGGGAGCTCTTTGGCCCTGGCTCCCTTTGCGTTCTGCAGCCTTTGTTTTAACATGGCTAGTATGACTTTATTGGCAGCTTCTGCTTGTCCGTTAGCCTGTGGGTGTTCTATGGATGTGAATTGGTGCTTTATCTTTAGGTCGACTACCAGCTTTCTAAAGCCTGCATCTGTGAATTGGGTGCCATTGTTTGTGGTGATGGAGTAAGGAACCCCAAACCTCGTGATAATGTTCCTATATAGGAACTTTTGACTTCTTTGGGAAGTTGCATTGGCTAGGAGCTCTGCCTATATTCATTTTGTGAAATATTCTACCTCTATAATGAGGAACTTAACCTGTTCTGACCCTTGGGGGAAGGGCCCGAGAAGGTCGAGTCCCCACTTTGCAAATGGCCAAGGTGATGTCACATTGATGAGTTCCTCAGGTGGGGCGACATGGAAGTTGGCATGTTTCTGACATAGTTGACAGGTCTTAATGTACTCGATGGCTTCTTTTTGCAAAGTCGGCCAAAAGAATCTGGCTCGGAGTACTTTTTTGGCAAGGGCTCGTGCTCCGAGATAGTTCCCACAGGTGCCACTGTGTATCTCTTCCAAGACTTCTTTTGTGTTAAAGAAGGTCGGTACACATTTTAATAGAGGTGTCAAAATTCCTCTCTTGTATAGAATGTCGTTTATGATGGTGTAATAATGTGCCTCCCGCTTTAACCTCTTTCCCTCCTTATCTGCAGGGAGTATCTCTAATTTGATGTAGTTGATTATGGGAGTCATCCATCCTTGATCCTGGCCTGATATGGCTAGGATTTTTTCTTCTTCCGAGATTGACGGGTTCTGCAGTATTTCCTGGATGAGGCTCCTATTATTGCCCCCTAGTTTGGTGCTGGCTAATTTTGAGAGTGCGTCAGCTCGAGCATTCTGTTCCCGAGGTATATGTTGGATTTCATATTCCTAAAATTGCCCAAGTTGTTCCCTGGTTTTGTCCATGTACCTTTTCATAGCAGGATCTTTGGCTTGGTAGGCCCCTACTATTTGTGAGGTGACAACCTGTGAATCGCTAATGATGACAAGTTTTTGGGCTCTGACTTCTTTAGCCAGCTTTAAACCAGCCAATAGCGCCTCATATTCAGCCTGGTTATTGGAAGCAGGGAATTCGAACTTTAGTGAGTGTTCGATTTGGGTTCCCTGATTACTTTCTATTATCACACCTGCTCCACTCCCGGTTACTGCCCGGCTTCCTACTGCGAGGTATAATATGAGTGTTTCTCCTTCCCGAGGTCGGGTACAAATAGGTGGTTGTCCCAGGAATCTTTTGAAATCCTGGAAGGCTAACTCGCACTCTGGTGTCCATTCGAACTTCTTTCCCTTCCTTAGCGTAGCATAGAAGGGGAGAGATCTTATGGCTGATTCGGCTAGAAATCTGGACAAGGCTGGCAATCGCCCGTTGAGTTGTTGCACTTCTTTGACACAGGTCGGGCTTTTCATGTCGAGTATGGCCTGGCACTTGTCCGGGTTTACTGCGATTCCTCTTTGTGTGAGCATGAATCCCAAGAATTTTCCAGCTTCTACTGCGAAGGTGCATTTCGCAGGGTTAAGTCGCATGCCATGCTTTCTTAGGGTATTGAACACTTGGGCGAGGTCGGATAGTAATGATTCCTCGTTTTGTGTTTTTACTAACATATCGTCCATGTATACCTCCATTAGTTTTCCAATGTGATCTGCGAAGAATTTGTTCATCAACCTTAGGTAGGTGGCTCCTGGGTTTTTGAGTCCAAATGGCATGACGACGTAGCAGTAGTTTGCTTTGGGTGTTAAGAATGATGTTTTTTCTTGATCAGGTGGGTACATCGGGATTTGATTGTATCCTGAATAAGCGTCCACTAGAGTGTCGATGCTTGGGAGTGAATAAAGATCTTTTGGGCAAGCCTTGTTGAGGTCGGTGTAATTGGTGCACATCTGCCACTTTCCATTTGACTTTTTCACCAAGACGACATTGGCTAGCCATAGTGGGTACTTGACTTCTCTAATGAATCCTGCCTCTAGTAGAGCTTGTACCTGTTCTTCCACAGCTTGGGATCTTTCTGGTCCGAGCTTTCTACTCCTCTGCTGTACTGGCCAAGATCCTGGATATACTGACATTTTATGGCACATTAGCTTAGGGTCTATGCCTGGTATGTCTGCGGCCTTCCATGCAAAGAGGTCGTCATTATCTTTTAAGAACTGTTTGAGGGACCTTTTTACTTCTCCCTTTAGGATTGCACCGATATTGGTCATTTTATCTGGGACATCTCTGATCTGGACTTTTTCTATCTCGCCTTTAGGTTGTGGACGGAGTTCTTCCCAACCTTGAATTCTCCCGAGTTTGATGGTGTGGATTTCTTCTCCTTTGCCTCTAAGGTTCAGAATTTCATTGTAACAGTGGCGTGCTATTTTCTGGTCTCCTTTTATCGTAGCGATCCCTTCTGTAGTTGGGAACTTCATGCATATATGTGGAGTCGAGACTACTGCCCCGAGCTGATTTATCGTTGTCCGACCTATTAAGGCATTGTAGGCTAAGCTCACGTCGACCACAATGTAGTCTATGTTGAGTGTTCTTGACCTGTCTCCCTTTCCAAAGGTTGTGTATAGCGAGATGTGTCCAAGTGGTTGGATCGGAGTGTCTCCTAATTCGAATAGGCTGTTCGGATATGCTCTGAGCTATTTTTCTTCTAGGTCGAGTTTGTCGAATGCGGTTTTAAATAAGATGCCAGCCGAACTTCCTTGGTCCACCAGTGTGCGGTGGAGGTTTGCGTTGGCCAATATGATAGTGATGACCATGGGATCATCGTGTCCCGAGATGACGCCAGCTGCGTCCTCTTTAGTGAAAGTAATGGTAGGGAGGTCGGGTGCTCCTTCTCCTCCCTTGGCGAGATATACCTCTTTGAGGTGTCTTTTGCGAGATGATTTGGAGATTCTCCCTCCCGCAAATCCTCCATATATCATGTGAACATGTCTCTCCGGGGTACGAGGTGGTCGTTCTGTTCGTCCGACCTCTTCATCTCTTCTTCTCTTTCTGGGCTCATCTATCTTGCTGGCTAAGTACTGATAAACCCCATTTTGAGGGTTTATCTTGTATTGAATTTAGAGTATTTTGATAACCTTTTGTCACATTTAGCCTATGAATTAGCATGGTTTTGTTATCTCTCCCGTATTTGTGCCTAAGTGTAAAAACATGCTTTTTAAGCCTTATTTTGATGAATTCTAATTTACCCTTGATTCCATAAGATGCCTTGATGTGTTTGCTAGTAATCTCAGGTTGAAATAGGCTAAGCATGGATCAAAGGAGCAAGGAAGGAAGCATGCAAGTGGAGAGAAGCACAAAAAGCCAAAGAATTGATCTAGGCCATGCACGCGCACGCGCACAAGGCGCTCGCGCGCACATTGCGAAACAAGCCAGGGACGCGCACGCGTACCGTGCGCGCACGCGTCGATGACGGCACATGACCTCACTAATGCAACACGTGCCTGGCAATTTGAGAGGGTTTCTGAACCCATTTTTGGCGCCAATGGCTAAGGAAAAGGAATATAAGGATGAAGGATTAAGGGGAAGGCATAGAATTATGAATTATCAATTAGGAATCAATTAGGGATATAGAGAATAGACTTAGGATTAGTTTTAGAGTTTTAGAGAGAGAAGCTCTTACTTCTCTCTAGGATTAGGATTAGGTTTAGTTCTTAGATCTAGGTTTTAATCTTTGCTTTCTTCTACTTCTACATCTCAATTCCTTGTAGTTACATTCATCTTTCTTCCATTCTTTTGTTGCAATTTCCTTTTATGTTGTCCTTGTGTTTTGTTATAGATCTACTTTTGTTTCTTCTACTCTCTTTCAATTCAATAAAGGTAATTCATAATAATTGTGTTTCTTTTGATTGTTGTTGTTAATTTCTTTCAATAATTGTTGTTAGATTTCATTCTTGTTGTCAATTTGCTTTGCTTTTCTTTTGTGCCTTCCAAGTGTTTGATGAAATGCTTGGTTGGATTTTAGTGTAGGTTTTGTTCCTCTTGGCCTAGGTAGAGTAATTAGTGACTCTTGAGTTATCTAATTCCTTTGTTGATTTATAATTAGAAGTTGCTAATTAATTTGAATATCTCTAAAGCTAGTCATTCCTTTAGGAGATGATTAGGGCTTGAGGAATCAAATTGATTCATCCACTTGACTTCCCTCCATAGTTAGAGGTTAACTAAGTGGTAGCAATAAACAATTCTCATCACAATTGGAAAAGGTAACTAGGATAGGACTTCTAGTTCTCATATCTTGCCAAGAGCTTTGTTAGTTGTTAGTTTATTTCCTTTGCCATTTATAATTCTTGTCTATAATCTCAAAAACCCCAAAATAACTCACAACCAATAACAAGACACTTCATTACAATTCCTAGGGAGAACGACCCGAGGTTTAAATACTTCGGTTTATAAATTTTAGGGGTTTGTACTAGTGACAAACAACTTTTTGTATGAAAGGATTATTGTTTGGTTTAGAAACTATACTTTACAACGAGATTTCATTAGTGAAATTCTAAACCGTCAAAAATCCAATCATCAAGTACCGGTCTAGTCTTCCGTCTCTTACCAATTTTTCTATGACATTCTTCAAGTCGAAGCACTCGTTGGTGGGATGTCCATAGATTCGATGGTATTCACAGTATTCTGTTTGATTTCCTCCTCCCTTTTTGCTTTTAAGAGGACGAGTAATAAACCCCAATTTTGTGGTTTATGTTGTGCTTAATTTGGGGGGATTTTATCAACTTTTCTCACATTTATTCAATGAAATAGCATGGTTTTACAATTCTCCCTTGATTTGTGCTTAAATGTGAAAACATACTTTTTAAGCCCTAAAATTAGTGATTTTAATTCACTTTAATTCCATTCGATACCTTGATATATTTGTTGAGTAATTTCAGGTTCATAAGACAAGTATTGGATGGAAGAAGTGAGGAAAAAAGCATGCAAAGTGGGAGAACTCATGAAGAAATGAAGAAACCGTAAAGCTGTCAAGCCTGACCTCTTCATACTCAAACAACCATTACTTGAGCTAAAGAGGTCCAAATGAGGCGGTTTTAATTGTGTTGGAAAGCTAACATATGGGGCTTCGAAATGATATAAAATTTGCCATATATTGCTTCACGTTCAGGGGCACGCACATGCCATGTACGCATGTGCACCGATGTTGCTCGTGGCCCACTAAAGTGAAATCGCCCCCAGCGATTTCTGAAGCACTTTGGGCCCAACCCAACTCATTTCTAATGCTATTTCATGTAGAATTCAAGCTTGGGCAAGGGGGAGCAATTTTTTGGTAGTATAGCATCATGTAGGTTAGTTTCTAGAGAGAGAAGCTCCCTCTTCTCTCTAGAATTAGGTTAGGTTAATCCATCTTAGATATAGGTTCAATCTCATCTTTTCATCTTGTTTCCTTCATAATTTCTTGTTCCTACTACATGATTTCCTTAGTTTTCATGTTAATTTCTCCTTTATTTCTCTTTTGTGATGTTGAACTCATGTTGGATTTGATTTACATTTAATGAAATTTAATGTTTGATGTTCTTTTAATTGTTAATTTGAGTTGTTGATCTTGTCTCCTTACAATTTGTAGTTGATAGATTTTACTATTTGTTGTCATTTATCATGCTTTCCTTTTATGCCTTCCAAGTGTTTGACAAAATGCTTGGTTGGATGTTAGAGTAGATTTTGAGCATTCTTGGCTTGGAAAGAGTAATTAGGCAATCTTGAGTCATGAAAACTGTTCCGAGGGTCACCTGAAACTGTAAGTCGATCTTGGACGAGACCTTCTATGTTGGTCGGAGCCGACGTGTCCGGCAGGTGTACAGCGGCCGGAGCTGGTGTGTCCGACATGTTGGACTTGGTGGTGGTGCTGATCGTTCGTCCCCGGAGGGTGGGGGTACCTGCAAGGGACTCCGATGCTTAAGTTAGCAAGGGTATTAAGCAGGTATTGAGTAGAATCAGAGTATGAGTTATACCTGGGTACTCCAGTGTATTTATAATGGTGAGATGTGACCTTTTGGATAAGATAAGTTAGTTATCTTATCTTATCTTTATCTTTGAGTTGAGGTAAGCATATCTTCAATGGAACCGCCTTTATCTCTATAGGCTTGGGCTGCCTTAGGATTTGGGTCGTGTTCCTCTATTTGGGCCCTTTATTGGGCTTTCCTGTCGATTTGGTCGAGCTCTTTGAAAAGAGGTCGGATAGTCTGACCAGAGGAAGTCGGTCGCTTTATCTCCAATCATCCCAGGTCGGATAGCTCGACCCAGGGTATGAACAGTGCCCCTGCTTGAGCTCGGTCTTCTTTTTTGAGGTCGAGTCCTTGACTTCGGTCCTTCTTTAGTGAAGCCGAACTCAAGCATTTTGTCGATTCCTTTTGTATAAGCTTTTGAATGTAGAACGTTTTTCTTCTTAAAAGCGCGCGCTTTTATATCGGCGCTTTGGAAACATGCAAGGGTTTAATGTCTACATTAATTTTAACATTAATTGCCCCGTTTCCCTTTGGCTCTTTTATCTTGATTTTGAAAACCCAGAAACGGTTTCTCTCCTTCGCCCTTTTCGTAACTTCTTCGCATTTCTCTCGCTTTCAACTTTTTTCGTGTTGTGGCGTTGTTTGATTTTTCTGAAGCCTCTGCCTGGAGTTTTGCATTTCTGCGTTTCAGCCCAGCGACGTTGCTTTTGCTCGTGTCTTCTCTTTTACTTTTGAGAGAGCAATTCCAGATTTTCGCCTTTCCTTTTCAACTTCCCCGAAGCCTGCTGCTTTTTCAGGTTGGTACTAACTTTCTTGCTTCTTTCGCGGCTTTACTTTTAGTTTTTTGGTGAATCTTTGATTTTGCATGTTTGAAAGTTTGAACCTTTTCATGATCTTGCGTTTTGTTTGTCGCTGTAAACGTGTTTTCCTTGGCTTTCTTTCGTGCGCTCTTTTGACATTTTCGTCGAGGCTTTCTAGGGTTTTGTTGTTGCTTCTGATAGAGAATCTGCATTTTGTTCCTTGCTTTGCTTGATCGTTTTTGTTTCTGATTTTGAGAAAGTTCATACCTTTATCAATTTCTACTTGGCGCGTTTTGACGTTCTGGGAATGCTTTTTTGTTTGGTACACTGTGATGACTTATGCTTTTGAAAATGCTTGCTTGTTTGAGGTCTTTTTCTTGTTTGAAAAATGCTGGGGATGTGATCTTCACACTATTTTTCTGGAAACCTTGCCTTGTTACTGCCTCCAAAGGGTGCCCCAGGACTTTGGTTTGAGTCTTGGGGTTTTGCTTTTTATTGCCTGAGAAGTATTGACCGAGTTGTTTTCTCCTTTGTCCGAGATGTTTGTAGTAACCTCATTTTCTTTTCTTACTTGTAGGATTTAGTTGGCCTCATGTCTTCTCGCAATAACATTGTAGAGGTGTCTTCCAGAGTTCTCGAGGGGATGTCCGATTGGCTGGACTCCCTTGTTTTGTTGTGTGTTTCCGTTGTGGACGCTGAATTTTGCACAGAGCTGAGGAAGCGTCATAAGATTTGTGGTAACAATGCTCGCGAGGGGGATTACGAGCTTGTTGCTCCTGATTCTGATGAGAGGGTTTGCTTTCCGACTTCCATTGAGAGGGAGCGTCCCTTCTTTTATGCCTATGAATACTTTTTCAGCCAGTTGAATGTTACTTTTCCTTTTACTGCTTTTGAAACCGACCTGTTGTGGTCGTGTAATATTGCTCCATCCCAGCTTCACCCCAATTCCTGGGATTTTATTAAAATTTTTCAACTTCTCTGCCGTGAACTAGATGTAACACCTTCCCAGACTCTGTTTCTTTATTTGTTTGTTTCTGCTAAGCCTCGCGGTTCTTCAAAAAAGAAGGCTTCCTGGGTTTCCTTCAGGTCCACCCAGGGCCACAAAGTTTTTGCTATGTATGATGAGTCTTTTAAGGATTTCAAGAATTACTTCTTTAAGGTTCGTGCTGTCGAGGGGGCCCGCCCCTTTTTTCTTGACGAAAATGATGAGCCTTCTTTCCCTCTAGAGTGGCAGAGGGATGTGAGAGTGTCTCGTTATACTTGGGAGATGCTTGATGACGTTGAGCGTGCTCTTTGGGGGAAACCGCCCCATCTTGATACAAAAAGGTTTTTGAATGACCCATCCTTGGTTCGGACTGTTTTGGGTATTTGTCTGACTTGTTTCAGTACTTATTTCCTTTTTCTTCCTCTTTTGTAGCTCTTTGTCGTGACTGTTTTTGTGTTTTGTAGAGATGTCAAAGAATAACGACTCTATGAAGGCCTTCAAAAGGGCAAAGAAGGCAACTGCTGCTCTGAACATCTCGGTCAAGATGGCCGGCGAGGGATCTTCACAGGTCCCCCTGAAGCCCCCGGTGCCGAGTTCCCTTGGGCCGAGGAAAGTAATTCCTACTCCCCAGTTTCATCAGGTCGATCCTCCTCAAACTTCTGCTGCTGCTTTTGGTGCCCCACCTTTGAAAAAGCAAAAAACATCCAAACCCTTTAACTTGGATGCTCCAGACTTTGATGCCATTGAATTTTTTGACCAGCAAATTACCCCCTATGGTGGGCTTTCCATGGACGACGTGTCTCTGTTAAAGCATTTGTATTTTATTACCCAAAATAGTGTGAAGATGGCCCATATGTGTGCGGCTATTTTTCGAACAATTCAGGGGATTCCGGTTCATGCTACCAAATCTTTTATGGAGGAGGCCAAGTCAGAATTTGATCGAATCAAGGGTCTGAAGGAGGAGTTGGAGGTGAAGTTGGCCAAGGTGGAGAAGGAACTGGAGGGTGAGAAGGCCAGCTCTATTGCCCTTGCTGCTTCTCTGAAGCTGGCTGAAGACATGGCTTTGAAACATAAGGATAGCTATGTCTCGGCTTATAGGGAATTGATGCGTCTTCGGGAGGAGTTGGAAACAGCTCGGGTTAATTATGGTGAGCTTCAGGGTCACCTTGTGGGTAGTGTAACTGCTGCCTCCGAGAACCTGATGGAGCAGTTCCGAGTTGTTGCTCCTGATGCCGACTTGACTCTTATCAGCCTGGATAATGTCGTGAGAGATGGTAAAATTGTCCCTGATGACCAGGATGATGAAGAGACTGATCCTCCCCCAGTGCCTTCTCTCAAGGTGTCGACCTCCTCTGTTCCTCCCGTTACATCTGATCTGGATTGCCAGATTCTGAACCGGGATGATGGAACAGTAGATGCCGTGCCCCTTCAGACTCGTCCTCCTTCTCCTCATACTGATGCTGCCAAGAAAGCTCCCGATCTTTAGCTGATCTTTTTCTGGATATTTTGTGTAAATAGCTCGGTTTGTGGGCTTTTTGAACTTTGTTTTGTTTGACGCTTCTAGTTGTCTGTCTTGCAACTCTTTTTTGAAAAACAAAAGTAGCTTCCGAGGTTGGTTTCGTGGTGACCTCTTGAAGCTTTTATCGTTTTATGCATGGTATCTGTTGAAATTTTGCTGTTCTGGCCTCTTTAGGTTGTTTGCGTGCTTTATTGTTTGTAGCTAGGATCCTTTTGAGGTCGTGCCTGTGGGGGGTCCGACTTGTTTCTCGGTTTCCTCGCTCTTTAGCGCCTTATGACCGATTTTATGTTGTTCCCCCTCAAAAGCTATTTTCGTGATCCCCTTTTCTGGGCCTTTACTCGGTCTCTTTCAGGGATTATGTTGATAACTTTTTAGTGGTAGGAGTCCGACTTGGTTATGTCAGTCTCCTTTAAGTTATTTTTCGTAGTCCTCTTTTTTGGATCTTTGTCAGATCTCTTTCAGGGACTACTTGTATAACTTTTTTAATAATAGGAGTCCGATTTGGTTATATCGGTCTCCTTTAAGTTATTTCTGTAATCCTCTTTCTTGGATCTTTGTCAGATCTCTTTCAGGGACTACTTGTATAACTTTTTTAATGGTAGGAGTCCGATTTGGTTATGTCGGTCTCCTTTAAGTTATTTCTCGTAGTCCTCTTTCTTGGATCTTTGTCAGATCTCTTTCAGGGACTACTTTGATAACTTTTTAATGGTAGGAGTCCGATTTGGTTATGTCGGTCTCCTTTAAGTTATTTCTGTAATCCTCTTTCTTCTATCTTTGTCAGATCTCTTTCAGGGATTAATTTGATAACTTTTTAATGGTAGGAGTCCGATTTGGTTATGTCGGTCTCCTTTAAGTTATTTCTGTAATCCTCTTTCTTGGATCTTTGTCAGATCTCTTTCAGGGATTACTTTGATAACTTTTTAATGGTAGGAGTCCGATTTGGTTATGTCGGTCTCCTTTAAGTTATTTCTCGTAGTCCTCTTTCTTAGATCTTTATCAGATCTCTTTCAGGGACTACTTGTATAACTTTTTAGTTTTGGGCTGACTTTGTTATGTCAGGCCCTTGTAAGTTAAAGTAATCCTCTTTAATAGGGTTGGCCAGACCTCTTTCCAGGGTTTACTTATAACTTGGGTTGACTTGGTCCGATTTCTGAACGTCGGCCAGTCTTTTAAGTTATTATATTAGCTATCCGTAAGACCTTGTCAGGTTCTTTTTTTTTTGGATTACTTTCGATAACTTCTTACATTATTCTGTGTTCATCTTTGCCGATTTGTAGAAAATGGTTGGCGTCTTTAGATCGTCTTTTGGGTGAATCGCATTTTCACCTTTATCGGACGATTGTCTTTATCGTGGTCGCGCAGTGAATTTGTTTCTCACTTTCTGCCGACCTGTTGCTTTATAATCGGACGATGAATACTTTAGATTAATGCGTCTTGGAATCTTTGTAGAATATCTAAATAAACTTTATTCAAAGAAAAATGCAAATATATACATGTGGGAATTTCCTTGTTCCTAGGTCTCGACATGGTGCCTCATTAAAAAACCTTTTCAAGAAAAAGAGCGCATCCATTTAGTGAGATCATTTACCTTTTCTAACTGTAGTACCTTCTTAGGTTGCAGGCGTGCCATGATCGAGGAAGCTCTTGTCCATCAAGCTCGGACAGTCTGTAGTAGCCCTTCCCCAGTACTTCAATGACTCGGTAAGGTCCTTTCCAGTTTGCTGCCATCTTTCCTTCTCCGGGTCGAGTTGTTCCAATGTCATTTCTGATTAGGATGAGATCATTCTCTGCAAAACTTCTTGGCACTACCTTTTGATTATATCTGGAAGCCATTCGTTGTTTTAGAGCTTCTTCCCTGATCCGAGCTCTTTCTTAGATTTCGGGTAACAAGTCGAACTCTTCTCTCTGAAGTTGGGAGTTTGCTTGTTCATTGTAGTGGACTACTCGGGGAGATCCTCCTTCGATTTCTATCGGAATCATTGCCTCCACTCCGTATGCTAGTCGGAATGGTGATTCGTTTGTAGTAGAATGGGGTGTTGTTCTATATGCCCATAGGACTTGTGGAAGTTCCTCGGCCCAAGCTCCCTTTGCTTCTTGTAGCCTCCGCTTTAATCCGGCCAATATGACTTTGTTGGCCGCTTCGGCTTGTCCATTGGCTTGGGGATGTTCGACGGAGGTAAACTGGTGTTTTATGTTCAAGTCGGCCACCAGTTTTCTGAAGCCTACCTCTGTAAATTGGGTACCGTTGTCCATGGTGATGGAGTATGGTACCCCGAACCTCGTAATAATATTCCTATATAGAAATTTTTGACTTCTTTGAGAGGTGGCGTTGGCCAGGGGTTCTGCCTCGATCCATTTTGTGAAATAGTCTACTCCTACTATGAGGAATTTTACTTGTACCGATCCCTGTGGGAAGGGTCCGAGTAGGTCGAGTCCCCATTTCGTAAATGGCCAGGGTGAGGTCACGCTGATGAGCTTTTCTGGTGGTGCAATGTGAAAGTTGGCATGCTTCTGGCATGGTGGACATGTCCTTACAAATTCTGTAGCCTCCTTTTGCAGAGTTGGCCAATAGAATCCTGCCCGGAGCACCTTTTTGGTGAGAGCTTGCGCTCCGAGATGATTTCCACAAATGCCACTGTGTACTTCCTCCAAGACATCCTTTGTGTTGGAAGTTGGTACGCATTTTAGTAAAGGTGTTGATATCCCTCTTTTGTACAGCGTGTTGTTTATGATAGTGTAGTACTGTGCCTCCCTTTTCAACCTCTTTGCCTCCTTTTCATCTGTAGGGAGTTCTTCTGTTTTGAGGTAGTTTATTATGGGGGTCATCCATCCTTGATCCTGACCTATTATGGCTAGGATTCTTTCTTCTTCCGCTATTGACGGGTTATGTAATACCTCCTGGATGAGGCTTCTGTTGTTGCCCCCTGGTTTGGTGCTGGCTAATTTTGAAAGGGCGTCAGCTCGGGCATTTTGCTCACGAGGTATGTGGTGGATCCTATATTCCCCGAGTTGTCCGAGCTGTTCTTTGGTTTTATCCAAATATGTTTTCATGGTCGGATCTTTAGCTTGGTAGTTTCCTGTTATTTGTGAGGTGATGACTTGTGAGTCACTGTAGATGTTGAGCTTCCGAGCTCCAACCTCCCTAGCCAGCTTCAGATCAGCTAATAGTGCTTCGTATTCTGCCTGGTTGTTTGAGGCCGAAAATCCGAATTTAAGGGAGAGCTCCAATTGAGTTCCTTGATTGTTCTCAACTATCACACCCGCACCGCTCCCTATTTTATTCGAGGATCCGTCTACGTATATGTTCCATTCTATGGGGATTTCTGGGACGTTTGTAAATTCTGCGATGAAGTCGGCCAGGTGTTGCGATTTGATTGCTGTACGCACCTCGTATTGGAGGTCGAATTCGGACAACCCGATTGCCCATTGTAGGATTCTTCCTGCTAGATCTATTTTCTGTAATATTCCTTTTATGGGTTGGTTGGTTCGAACTTTAATGGTATGCGCTTGGAAATATGGGCGAAGCCGCCGGGATGTGAGGATCAGAGCGTAGGCAAACTTTTCTATTTTCTGGTAGTTCAGCTCGGATCCCTGTAGTGCTTTGCTAATGAAGTAGACGGGTTTTTGCCCATGTTCGTCTTCTCTGACTAGTGCTGAGGCTATTGCCCGGCTCCCTACTACGAGATATAATATGAGCGGTTTTCCTTCTCGTGGCCGAGATAGGATAGGTGGCCGTCCTAAGAACTCCTTGAAGTCTAGGAAGGCTTGCTCACATTCTGTCGTCCATTCAAACTGTTTTCCTTTTCTTAAGGTAGCATAGAAGGGAAGAGATCTTATTGCAGCTCTTGCTAAGAATCGAGATAGAGCGGCTAACCTCCCGTTGAGTTGTTGTACCTCTTTGATACATGTTGGGCTCTTCATGTTGAGTATGGCTCGACACTTGTCTGGATTTGCTTCAATCCCCCTTTGAGTGAGCATGAAGCCCAAGAATTTGCCGGCTTCTACTGCGAAGGTGCATTTTGCGGGATTGAGCCGCATGTTGTGTTTCCTGATAGTAGAAAACACTTGAGTCAGGTCGGATAACAATGTATCTTCACTTTGTGTTTTTATCAACATATCGTTTACATAAACTTCCATGATTTTTCCGATGTGATCTGAGAAAACTTTATTCATTAGCCTTTGATAAGTAGTTCCTGCATTCTTGAGACCAAAAGGCATCACGATGTAACAGTAGTTTGCTTTCGGTGTTAGGAACGAGGTTTTTTCTTGATCTGGTGGATACATGGGGATTTGGTTGTACCCTGAATATGCGTCCATGAAGGAGAGATACTTATATCCTGATGAAGCGTCCACTAGAGCGTCGATGCTTGGGAGTGGGTAGGGGTCTTTTGGGCAGGCTTTGTTGAGGTCGGTGTAGTCGGTGCACATTCGCCACTTCCCATTTGACTTTTTCACTAAGACGACGTTTGCTAGCCATAGTGGATATTTGACTTCCCTTATGAACCCGGCCTCAAGTAGCGCTTGTACTTGTTCTTCTACAGCCTGAGCTCGTTCTGGTCTAAGTTTTCTTCGTCTTTGTTGTACCGGCCGGGATCCCGGATAGACTGCCAATTTGTGGCTCATTAGTTCGGGATCAATACCTGGCATGTCGGCAGCTTTCCATGCGAAGAGATCAACATTATCTCGTAGGTACCGTATTAGCGATTCCTTTACGTCTCCTTTCAGGATCGTGCCAATATTAGTTGTTTTATCCGAGGTGTCTCCGATCTGGATTCTTTCTACTTCTCCTTCGGGTTGTGGTCGGAATTCTTCTCGCCTCTGAACTCCACCGAGCTCGATTGTGTGGAACTCTCCTCCTTCACCTCGGAGGTTTAGGCTTTCGTTGTAACAGCGACGTGCCATTTTTTGATCTGCCTTTATCGTAGCTATCCCTTCTGCAGTTGGGAATTTCATACATAGATGTGGGGTTAAAACTATTGCGCCGAGTTGATTTAACGTTGTCCGACCTATTAAGGCATTGTAGACTGAGCTTACGTCGACCACGATGTAATCTATCTTGAGTGTTCGGGACTGGTTCCCCTTTCCGAAGGTTGTATGCAGCGATACGTATCCCAACGGTTGAACTGGGGCATCTCCTAGTCCAAACAGGCTGTTCGGGTATGCTCTTAGCTCTTTTTCGTCTAGACCGAGTTTGTCGAAGGCAGTTTTGAATAAGATGTCTGCAGAGCTTCCCTGGTCAATTAATGTACGGTGAAGGTTGGCATTTGCCAGTATGATCGTAATGACCATGGGGTCGTCGTGTTCCAAGATGATTCCGGATGCGTCTTCCTTTGTAAACGTGATTGCTGGGATGTTTGGGACTTCCTTTTTTCCTTCGACGTGGTATACTTCTTTTGAGATGTCGCTTTCGGGATGATTTGGAGATTCCTCCTCCGGCAAATCCGCCGTGTATTACATGAACATGTCTTTCCGGTGTGCGAGGTGATCATTCAGATCGTCCAACATCCTCATCCCTTCTTCTTTTTCTTGGTTCGTCATCCCGATTGGCCAAAAATTGATCTAGCTTTCCTTCTCTTACTAGTTTTTCTATGACATTTTTCAAGTCGAAGCATTCGTTGGTGGAATGCCCTCGAAGTCGGTGATACTCACAGTATTCATTCCGATTTCCTCCACCTCTTTTGCCTTTAAGTGGCCGAGCTGGAGGGATTTTCTCTGTATGGAAGACTTCTTTGTAAACATCCACCAAGGATACCCTAAGAGGAGTATAGTTATGATATTTTTTGATTTTCTCTCCGGAGCGATCTTCCTTTTTCTTAGATTCTTTATCTCAGTAGGTAGAGCCGAACCTTGAGGCTTCGACAAGTCGAGAGTTTTCCTCCATGTTGATGTATTTTTGTGCCCGTTCTTGTACTTCGTCTAAGGATGTAGAATATCTCTTTGATATAGATTGGCTAAATGGTCCTTCTCGTAGGCCATTTATAAGGCCCATAATGGCAGCATCTGTTGGTAGACTTTGTATGTCCATGCATGTTTTGTTGAATCTTTCCATGTAGTTACGAAGGCTCTCCCGATCTCCTTGTTTGATCCCTAGGAGCCTAGGTGCATGTTTGGCTTTGTCCTTTTGTATGGAGAATCGGGCCAGGAACTTCTTGGCCAGATCGTCGAAACTCGAGATGGATTTTGGAGGTAGGTTGTCAAACCATTTAATGGCTGTCTTTGTGAGAGTTGTTGGAAAGGCTTTGCAGCGGACTGCATCTGAGGCATCTGTGAGGTACATTCTACTTCTGAAGTTGCTGAGATGATGGTTGGGGTCCAAGGTGCCGTCATATAGAGTCATATCCGGAAGCTTGAAATCTTTTGGAATTTTGGTCTTCATAATTTCTCTGGTGAATGGGTATTGATCTTTTTGAGAGCTATCTTCTGCGGATGATCGAGTAGCTTTAGTTTTAAGATCGGCTTCAAGTTTTACAAGCTTATCTTCTAGTTTTCTGCGCCGCCTTATCTCCCGGCGTAGATCTTCTTCCTTTTCACGTTGATGTTGGGCTTCTTTCTCGAGTTGCTCCAATCGATTTTGAAGTGCTTCTATTATTCCTGGATTTGATGAATTTTTGTCTCCATTGGTTTCTGGAGTATCTTTGAGTATTGTGTCCGTGTTTTTATGCGGCGTTCTATCTTCCAGACCTGAATCGTGGTCGTTGTCATGGTCATCTGCCATGTCAATGGGATGACTTCCAGGTTCCCTGGCAACAGCGCCAATGTTCCGAGGGTCACCTGAAACTGTAGGTCGATCTTGGACGAGACCTTCTGTGTTGGTCGGAGCCGACGTGTCCGGCAGGTGTACAGCGGCCGGAGCTGGTGTGTCCGACTTGTTGGACTTGGTGGTGGTGCTGATCCTTCGTCCCCGGAGGGTGGGGGGTACCTGCAAGGGACTCCGATGCTTAAGTTAGCAAGGGTATTAAGCAGCTATTGAGTAGAATCAGAGTATGAGTTATACCTGGGTACTCCAGTGTATTTATAATGGTGAGATGTGACCTTTTGGATAAGATAAGTTAGTTATCTTATCTTATCTTTATCTTTGAGTTGAGGTTAGCGTATCTTCAATGGAACCGCCTTTATCTCTATAGGCTTGGGCTGCCTTAGGATTTGGGTCGTGTTCCTCTATTTGGGCCTTTTATTGGGCTTTCCTGTCGATTCGGTCGAGCTCTTTGAAAAGAGGTCGGATAGTCTGACCAGAGGAGGTCGGTCGCTTTATCTCCAATCATCCCAGGTCGGATAGCTCGACCCAGGGTATGAACAAAAACCCAACTTATATTGGTGATATAGAGTTGTTAGTTAATATCATTTTCAATTACTCTAATCTTTTGCTAATCCATTTAGTAAGTTGATTAGGACTTTTGATTTGAGATTAACTAGTCTTGTTAGACTTTCTCTCATGGAAGATAACATATATCTTCTTCCAATGTTGGAGATGACGTAATAAGATAAATTATTGTTTATCATTGTGATATGATTGATTAGTCTTGTTTGACGTTTTCCCTATGTGAAGATAACATGATACCTTCTTCCATTTGTTGGAGTTGACTAAATAAGATGAATGGATCATTATATGACTAGGATAGGAAGCCTATGATCTCAATTCCTTGTCATGAATGTCTCTCTTTATTAATTGCTTTCTTTACTTTTCTTGTCATTTATTTTATTGCCCTTTCCATCAATCAAACCCCATTGCAATTTCATAGCCAATAACTGAGCACTTCATTGCAATTCCTCATGAGACGACCCGGAGTTTACATACTCCGGTTAATTCTTATTGGGGTTTGTACTTGTGACAAAACCAAAGTTTAATTTGATGTGAGAGTTGTTTGTTGGTTTGGAGCTATGCTTACAACAAAGTAATTCCTTTCTTTAAGAAGAAAAATCTAGAGCGACAACAATTTTTGTATCAAATTAATGGCGCCGTTGCCGGGGAGTTGCAATGGTGTTATGTTATTGGCTATTGTGAATATGTGAATATGTTTGTCTTTTTCTTGTTTGTTGGTTTTTGTTAGGTTTAAGACTTTGTTTCTCATTTTTGTTAGTTTTTTTTCCTCTTGCTATTATGAATTCTCACCACTTTGGCTATGAGTTTGGCTCAAATTATGTTGTAGGAAATGGAAGCTACAATGACAATATGCATCAAGGATGGAATAATCAAAGGTGGGAGGAGCCTCAAGGGATTGATCAACCTTATTGGCAACAACCCCCTTTGATTTCTTATGGGTATAATTCTAATCCTAATGCATATCAATCTAATGGATGTGGTGACCCTTATTGTGATTGTCAACAACCACCACCACATGCCTATGAACCACCCACACAACATGGTTTTGAAGCACCTTACTCACAAGCCCCATACCACCAAACACCTCATTATGACCCTAATCCCTATCCACCATACCAACTACCTTATGAACCATATGAACCACACATGGAACCACCACCATTCTAACACAATTACTCTCAAGAACCACCTCAATATACACCACCTCCATACCCTTACCAAGATGAACTAACTTTCGATTATGAACCTTTCCCCCCAAACAATGAACCTTCTCTTCCACCACCACCCCCCGATGAAGCCCACACGCAAGAATTAAGAGATCTTGACTCTCAATTCCAAAGGCAACACGAGGGGATGGAAAAGGAGTTTAAGGAGCTAGGAGCCAAGATGGCTATCCTAGTGGAAGCCATTAGCAATATGGCCTCCTCCCGACTAAGCCTAAGCAACCAAGGCACTCCCATTAACGAATGTAGAGAAGCAACCAAGGAGCATAGTGAGGGAGTGAGTTTAGAGCTTCAAGGTGAAGAAGAGGAGTTGAAGAAAGAATTTCCACAATGGGAGGAAGATGAAACAATTGAGCCGAAAGGAGTGGTTGAAGACCTAGGAGATGTTGGAAGTCCATGGGAACGTAGCATTAAAGAGCCCTCTTCCGAGATACTTGATGTTGATGTTGAGGAGGGTGTACAACCTACAAAGCATATTATGATTGAAGACTTTGAAGAGGTTGATTAAGAGATGGATTCAATCATTGAGGAGTACAATTGAATCCTCTCCCATTGGGCTTGACATAGAGGGTAAGGAAGAAGATACCTTGCCTCCCATAGCTTTAGTGAGCAATAAAGAAGAAATTGAATTGGAAGCAAGCCACCAAGAGGAAGAGGTTGAACTTAAAAAAGCTTGCAAATAGGTGGAAGTTACAAGGGAAGAGCACAAGGGAATGGATATCACATTGGCTAAGTATGGGGAGGTCCCCCTACCTAAGTCACCATCCTATACAACATTCAAGTGGGTAAAATTCTTATCTCTAATCTTTAATTTCCCACTTGAATATGGTTTGATTGAGAATGATGGGCAACTTAGAGCTCTTTGTGGAGTTAGGAGTAAGAGAGAGTTGTGTAGTAGTTGGAAACATGACTCTAAGTTCACGATGATTGCATGCTCAAAGTTGAATGGCAATGGGTGGTGTAGAACCAAATTGCATGAGTCTAGGGGAATGTTTGGAAGCCTAATTGAGAATTCACAAGCCTTGCCACCCAATTGGAATCATGATGATCAATTTGAAGATGGGTTTCAAAACAAAGTGTGGGATCCTGGATCGCACAAGGAGAATCAAATTTGGGAGCCCATGGCTTGTGTGGAACCCCATCAAGGCTTGGAGTTATCATCTTTGAAGAATGGAGCTTATTGGAGACTCAAGCATTGGTGGATGTTCAAGGATAGCTTCAAGCACAAGCCACCTTGAGAGGAGCTCCCCATAAGTCCAACTTAAGGATAATAAACAAAAGTTCTAGGTGGGAGACACCCCACCATGGTAAATTCTTTTCAATTATCCCTTTTGTACATATTGGTAATTAGTTTAATTTCATGTTTTGTTGAGTTTGTTGAGTATAATTGATAGTTTAGTAGGTTAAATAAGGTTTTATGGTGTTTGGGTAGCTGTTTAGAGGTTTGGAATGCTTGGATTGGTGCAAGAACATGAAAAATTTTGAAAAATAGAGCACCAACCCGCGCGTGCGCACACCTGGCGCGTATGCGCGCCTCAAGCATTTTCGATCACCCACGCCAACACGCCATGTACGCGTACGCGTGGATTGAAGAATTTCATCCCTCCATACATTGACCCTAGAGTTGTGCCTACATTGCGCCAGCACCATGCCTGAGGCACAAACCAACCCGCGCGTACGCGCACCTGTCGCGTACGCGTCCTAGAAGCTAATTGCGCAATGCGCGCACGCGCACAACTGGTACATGTTCCAGAGAGTTATGCCCAGGTTGTGCCTATTCTGTGCCTGCAACCCACGCGTGCGCACACCTGGCGCGTATGCGTCCTTCTGCCAAACTACGCATCGGCGCGTAAGCGTGCATGACGCATCCACGCCGGTAAAAAAAAGTTTTTTTCTCCTCTGCCATTTTCTTTTGTTTATCGCATTCGTATACTTCTATTCTTTACATTTCAATTTTGTTTCTATAGCCTGTTTTCATTTTTTTCTAAGTCTCTTCTTTCAATAATGGTGTTGCATTTTCTTACTCAATTGTTGAGAATTTCTTGGTTAATCTTGGTGCTTCTTGACTTGTTTGTTATTGTTGGGTGATGAAACTTTTAAATCAATGCTTAATCTTGTATGACCCTTATACTCTTTGTCCATTGATATGAACTTGCATGTCTTTCACAACCCACTCTTTCTAGTCGAACTTGATGCTTTTGAGTGCTCTTCATGCTTTGACTTTACTCTTGCATCAAGTATTAGTTGATATGCCTTAGCTTATAGTGTAGCTACCATATAGTGAGAACCCTACTTTTATTTGGCATTAGCCCCACCTATGTTCTCTTCGCTTTAATATCTTTGTTGCAGGCTTAATTTTATTTTTTTCTCTCCTTTGAGGTTGGCCACCAAGAAGAAAAGGAATGGAAAAGCTTTAAATAGGGCAACAAACAAGTTCATCTGCACAACCTTTTGAAGAAGTTCATCAATTGTAGCTACCCGTCCACCTTGCTCTTCTTTGCATGCACCGAGGACGGTGCAAATTTCTAAGTATGGGGAGGTCATCCAACTGACCTCCATGGGTAACAACTTCATTTTTCAACACCAATTCTTTAATTTTTGTCTTTGTTAGTTAGTTGTTGCATTGCATGATAGGTTGCATGTTAGTTAGAATTTGTACATATTTCACCATTTCTTTTTGTTAGGACTACTTGGTTAGGGTGATGATTTCTTTTCCAAGAAAATTATTTTTGGGGCACCCTACCAATTTGAAAAATTTTTTTGTGACAAACTTGCTTGAAGAATTTATTTTGGGACATGGTTTTCGAGCCAAGAACACAAGCATGTGAGTTTTGAGCCAAATTGTGTGGTTACATCTTATAACCAGTTATTTCCATTCTTGTGTGCATTGTTCTCTTTTTATGATTGTAATCTTTGATTTGTTTGAGTCTTTATGTCCATTATTCCATGTATACATGCATTTATATGATTGAGGCCATTATTTCATTTAGCTCACTTACCCAAATAGCCTACCTTTCATCAACCATTGTTAGCCAAATTTGAGCCTATTTAATCCCTTTTGTTCTTAATTTTAGCACATCACTACCCCTAAGTGAAAAAATAATAAATGTCTTTAATTTGGATCTTTGATTAGCTTAGGCTAGTGAGGGTGTGTATCACTTGGGTATGGGAAACATGGGACATTGGTTGAGGTAAAAGTGTAATTTTTATTTTTGTTGAAAATATTGAGAATTGGGTACATATTCATGCACCATATGTAAAACTATATGCATTGATACGTTTGTATATACTTTTTAAAAAACAAAAAAAAATGTGAAAAAAATGATTAAAAATATATATATATATATATATATATATATATATATATATATATAAAATTATAGAAAGAAATAAAAAGAGAAAAAGAAAAAAAAGGGGACAAAAATGCCCCAAAGTAAAGTTCAATAAAAATCAATGCATATGGAATGTGAATTAAAGAGAATGCATGAGTATGTAAAAAAGTGGGAATCGTGGGTAGCTAGGTTGTATGTTAGAATTGTATAGGTTGTTATATGTGTTTGGTGAGAGCTTAGGTAAATCAAAGATTCAAATTTCAAGCTCACTTGACCATATGCATCCTACCTTGACCCTAGCCCCATTACAACCTATGAAGAAGTCCTCATGATGAATGTATGCATGCATTGAACAATTGTTGATTGTTAGATGAAAAACAAATCATGGAAAGCATTATTAGAAGAGAATTGAGTGGATCGACCCTATACACTAGAGCGACTAGAGCGGATACACATCCGGTGAGGGTTCGATGCTCAATTCCTTGTTCCCAGCTTTCATGAGCTTTCTTCTTGCAAGTCTATTTGAACCTCATTTTGATATTTGAATTGGTAGGATTCATGAATCATCATATGATCTTAGCCCAACTTGTTCATACATGCTCTTGGAGATTGATTTATTTTTAACCAAGTAGATAGAGTCATATTGCATTTAGTTGCATTCATATAGATAGGTGCATATAGTTTCTTTGCATTGAATAAATGTTCATACCCTTTTCTTGTCCTTCTTTATTCTTAGCATGAGGACATACTTGGTTTAAGTGTGGGGAGATTTGATAAACCTCAACTTTGTGGTTTATCTTGTACTTAATTTGGGGGATTTTATCAACTTTTCTCATATTTATTCAATGAAATAGCATGGTTTTGCAATTCTCCTTTGATTTGTGCTTAAATGTAAAAACATGCTTTTTAAGCCCTAAAATTGGTAATTTTTATTCACTTTAATTCCATTCGATGCCTTGATATGTTTGTTGAGTAATTTTATGTTCATAAGGCAAGTATTGGATGGAAGAAGTGAGGAGAAAAGTATGCAAAGTGGGAGAACTCATGAAGAAATGAAGGAACCGTAAAGCTGTCAAGCCTGACCTCTTCGCACTCAAACGACCATAACATGAGCTACAAAGGTCCAAATGAGGTGGTTTTAGTTGCATTGGAAATCTAACATCCGGGGATTCGAAATGATATAAAATTTGTCATATGTTGTTTCGCGTTCAGGGGCGCGCATGCGCCATGTACGCGTGCGCGTCGATGCTGCTCGTGGCCCACTAAAGTGAAATCGCCCCCAGCGATTTCTGAAGCACTTTGGGCCCAACCCAACTCATTTTCAATGCTATTTTATGCAGAATTCAAGCCTGGGTAAGGGGTGAGCAATTGTTTGGTAGTATAGCATCATGTAGGTAGTTTCTAGAGAGAGAAGCTCACTCTTCTTTCTAGAATTAGGTTAGGTTAATCCATCTTAGATCTAGGTTCAATCTCATCTTTTCATCTTATTTCCTTCATAATTTCTTTTTCCTACTACTTGATTTCCTTAGTTTTCATGTTAATTTCTCCTTTATGTCTCTTTTGTGATGTTGAACTCATATTGGATTTGATTTACATTTAATGAAATTTAATGTTTGATGTTCTTTTAATTGTTAATTTGAGTTGTTGATCTTGTCTCCTTACAATTTGTAGTTGATAGATTTTACTATTTGTTGTCATTTATCATGCTTTCCTTTTATGCCTTCCAAGTGTTTGACAAAATGCTTAGTTGGATGTTAGAGTAGATTTTGAGCATTCTTGGCTTGGAAAGAGTAATTAGGCGATCTTGAGTCATGAAAACCCAACTTATGTTGGTGATCTAGTGTTGTTAGTTAATATCATTTTTAATGACTCTAATCTTTTGCTAATCCATTTAGTAAGTTGATTAGGACTTTTGATTTGAGATTAACTAGTCTTGTTAGACTTTCTCTCATGGAAGATAACCTATATCTTCTTCCAATGTTGGAGATGATGTAATAAGATAAATTCTTGTTTATCATTGTGATATGATTGATTAGTCTTGTTTGACATTCTCCCTATGTGAAGATAACATGATACCTTCTTCCATTTGTTGGAGTTGACTAAATAAGATGAATGGATCATTATATGACTAGGACAGGAAGCCTATGATCTCAATTCCTTGCCATGAATGTCTCTCTTTATTAATTGCTTTCTTTAATTGCTCTCTTTACTTTTTTTGTCATTTATGTTATTGCCCCTTCCATTAATCAAACCCCATTGCATTTTCATAGCCAATAATTGAGCACTTTATTGCAACTCCTCTTGAGACGACCCGGAGTTCACATACTCCGGTTAATTCTTATTGGGGTTTGTACTTGTGACAAAACCAAAGTTTAATTTGATGTGAGAGTTGTTTGTTGGTTTGGAGCTATGCTTACAATGAAGTAATTCCTTTCTTTAAGAAGAAAAATCTAGACCGACAACAATTTTAGTATCAACGAGTTGGTGGGATCTTTTTAGTGTGGCATACTTCTCGGTAGACTTCTATGAGAGACACCCGGAGAGGGGGTATAATTGTGGTATTTCTTAATCTTTTCTCCATGCTGATCTTCTTTTTTCTTGGACTCTTTATCCTTATTTTGGGAGGAGTAAAAAGATCTGGATTTTGAGGTCTCTCCTAGTCGAGAGTTTTCTTCCATGTTGATGTACTTCTCTACTCATTCTTGTACTTCATTCAGAGATGTGAGATGTTTCTTTGATCTGGAATGACTAAAAGGTCCCTCTTGTAGGCCATTGATGAGACCCATAATGGCTACTTCGGTTGGCAGACTTTGTATGTCCAAACATGCTTTGTTGAATCTTTCCATGTAGTTACGAAGACTTTCCCGATCTCCTTGCTTGATCCCTAACAAGCTTGGGGCGTGCTTGGTTTTGTCCTTCTGGATAGAGAATATGGCGAGGAATTTCTTGGCTAGGTCATCAAAACTTGCGATGGATCTGGGCGGCAAACTGTCAAACCACTTGATTACAGTTTTTGTTAAGGTAGTTGGGAAGGCTTTGCATTGAATTGCATCTGAGGCATCGGTGAGATACATTCTACTTCTGAAATTACTAAGATGATGGCTCGGATCTGATGTGCCATCTTATGGGGTCATGTCGGGAGCTTTGAAGTCCTTTGGGACTTTGGCTTTCATAATTTCTTTGGTGAATGGGTCTTGATCTTTGCGGGGGTTATCTTCGTGATTGGATCTAGTATTCTTGGCTTTTAGATTTGCTTCAAGTCGTAATAGTTTGTCCTCCAACTTTTTACGTCGCCTAAATTCCCTTCTGAGGTCCTTCTCGGCTTCTTGTTGATGCTCGGCCTCTTTTTCCAGTTGTTTGAGGCGTTCTTGTTGAGCCTGAAGTGCCTCTAGGATTTTCGCGTTTGGTGGACTCTTATCCTTGTTTTGTTGAGGACTATCCTTTGGTGTGACATCCGCATTCTTGTGCGGCGTCCTGTTCTCTAGATCAGAGTTATGGTCATTGTCAAGGTTGTCCGCCATGATGATGGGATGACTTCTAGGTTCCCCGGCAACGGCGCCAATGTTCCGAGTGTTACCTGAAACTGTAGGTCGATCACGGATGAGATCTTCTGTACTGGTCGGCGCTGTTGAGTCCGACTTGATGATGGTGGCTGGAGCTGCCATGTCTGACTTGTTGGACTTGGTAGTGGTGCTGATCCTTTGTCGCCGGAGGGTGGTGGTACCTGCAAGGGACTCTGATGCTTAAGTTAGCAAGGGTATTAAGCAGGTTTTTAGTAGAATCAGCGTATGAGTTATACCTGGGTGCTCCAGTGTATTTATAATGGCGTGGAATGATCTTCCCTTGAGATAAGATAGTTATATTATCTTATCTTTGAGTGAAGTCCTCTTATCTTTAAGGAACCGCCCTTATCCTTCTAGGCTTTGGGCTGCCTTTAGATTTGGGTCGTGTTCCTCTGTTTGGGCCTTCATGGGCCTCTATAGCGGTTTGGCCGACCTCTTTTATAAAGAAGTCGGGTAATCCTGATCGGAACAGGTCAGTCGACTTGTCTTCAGTCATCCCGGGTCGTACAGCTTGACCCAGGGCATGAACACCTACCTCAATAAGGCCTGCCCAAAAGACCCCTACCTGCTCCCAAATATAGACACTCTAGTGGATGCCTCTTCTGGATACAAGTACTTCTCCTTCATGGATGCTTATTCAGGATACAACTAAATCCCAATATATCCACCTGACCAAGAAAAGACCTCATTCCTAACCCCAAAGGCAAATTAGTGCTACATAGTCATGCCGTTTGGACTCAAAAACGTAGGAGCTACATACCAAAGATTGATGAACAAAGTCTTTGCCGACTATATCGAAAAGCTAATGGAGGTTTATGTAGACAACATGCTGGTAAAAACACAAAGTGAGGAATCGTTGTTATCCGACCTCACCAAAGTGTTCGATACCATCAGAAAGCATGGTATGCGACTTAACCCCGCAAAGTGCACCTTCGCGGTAGAAGCTGGCAAATTTTTGGGCTTCATGCTCACCCAAAGAGGAATCGAGGCGAACCCAGATAAATGCCAGGCTATACTAAACATGAAAAGTCCACTTGCGTCAAAGAGGTACAACAGCTCAACGGAAGATTAGCAGCCCTATCCAGATTTCTAGCCGGATCATCTATAAGATCTCTCCCCTTTTTTGCAACATTAAGGAAGGAAAAGAGGTTTGAATGGACTCCAGAGTACAAACAAGCCTTCCAGGATTTCAAGAAATTTATGGGACAACCACCCATCTTTAGCCGACCACGGGAAGGTGAAGAACTCATAATATACCTCACCGTAGGAAGTCGGGCAATAGCATCGGCACTAGTTAGAGAAGATGAAAGTGGACAACAACCCATTTACTTCATCAGTAAGTGGTGCGCGAAATTGTGATCACTACACAACTTTGCACAACTAACCAGCAAGTGCACTGGGTCGTCCAAGTAATACCTTACGCGAGTAAGGGTCGATCCCACGGAGATTGTTGGTATGAAGCAAGCTATGGTCAACTTGTAAATCTCAGTCAGGCAGACTCAAATGGATATAGGTAATAAACGCATAAAGCATAAAGATAAAGATAGAGGTACTTATGTAATTCATTGGTAGGAACTTCAGATAAGCGTATGAAGATGCCTTCCCTTCCGTCTCTCTGCTTTCCTACTGTCTTCATCCAATCCTTCTTACTCCTTTCCATGGCAAGCTTATATAGGGTTTCACCGTTGTCAGTGGCTACCTCCCATCCTCTCAGTGAAAATGTTCCTATGCTCTGTTACAGCATATGGCTAATCAGCTGTCGGTTCTCGGTCAGGCCGGAATAGAATCCAGTGATTCTTTAGCGTTTGTCACTAACGCCCCGCCTGCTAGGAGTTTGAAGCACGTCACAGTCATTCAATCATTGAATCCTACTCAGAATACCACAGACAAGGTTAGACCTTCCGGATTCTCTTGAATGCCGCCATCAGTTCTCGCCTATACCACGAAGACTCTGATCTCACGGAATGGCTGGCTCGTTTGTCAGGCGAGCACTCGGTTGTCAGGCGATCAACCATGCATCGTGTATCAGGAATCCAAGAGATATTCACTAGAGCCTTGATTTCTTGTAGAACAGAAGTGGTTGTCAGTCACCTTGCTCATAGGTGAGAATGATGATGAGTGTCACGGATCATCACATTCATCAAGTTGAAGAACAAGTGATATCTTGGACAAAGAACAAGCAGAATTGAATAGAAGAACAATAGTAATTGCATTAATACTCGAGGTACAGCAGAGCTCCACACCTTAATCTGTGGTGTGTAGAAACTCCACCGTTGAAAATACATAAGAACAAGGTCTAGGCATGGCCGAATGGCCAGCCTCCCAAAGTGAGTTCAATCATAAAAACATGATCAAAAGGGTCTCTAATACAATAGCAAAAGGTCCTACTTATAGAAAACTAGTAGCCTAGGGTGTACAGAGATGAGTAAATGACATAAAAATCCACTTCCGGGCCCACTTGGTGTGTGCTTGGGCTGAGCAATGAAGAAATTTCGTGTAGAGACTCTTCTTGGAGTTAAACGCCAGCTTTTATGCCAGTTTGGGCGTTTAACTCCCATTTAGGTGCCAGTTCCGGCGTTTAACGCTGGAATTTCTGAGGGTGACTTTGAACGCCGGTTTGGGCCATCAAATCTTGGACAAAGTATGGACTATTATATATTGCTGGAAAGCCCAGAATGTCTAATTTCCAACGCCGTTGAGAGCGCGCCAATTGAGCTTCTGTAGCTCCAGAAAATCCACTTCGAGTGCAGGGAGGTCAGAATCCAACAGCATCTGCAGTCCTTTTCAGTCTCTGGATCAGATTTTTGCTCAGGTCCCTCAATTTCAGCCAGAAAATACCTGAAATCACAGAAAAACACACAAACTCATAGTAAAGTCCAGAAAAGTGAATTTTAACTAAAAACTAATAAAAATATACTAAGAACTCAACTAAAACTACTAAAAACATACTAAAAACAATGCCAAAAAGGGTACAAATTATCCGCTCATCACAACACCAAACTTAAATTGTTGCTTGTCCCCAAGCAACTGAAAATCAAATAAGATAAAAAGAAGAGAATATACTATAGACTCCAAATTATCAATGAAACTTAGCTCCAAATTAGATGAGCGGGACTAGTAGCTTTTTGCCTCCGAACAGTTTTGGCATCTCACTTTATCCTTTGAAATTCAGAATGATTGGCTTCTTTAGGAACTCAAAATCCAGATAGTGTTGTTGATTCTCCTAGTTAAGTATGATGATTCTTGAACACAGCTACTTATTGAGTCTTGGCCGTGGCCCAAAGCACTCTGTCTTCCAGTATTACCACCGGATACATACATGCCACAGACACATAATTGGGTGAACCTTTTCAGATTGTGACTCAGCTTTGCTAAAGTCCCCAATTAGAGGTGTCCAGGGTTCTTAAGCACACTCTTTTTGCCTTGGATCACAACTTTATTTCTTTCTTTTTCTTTTTCTTTTTCTTTCTCCCCCTTTTTTTTCGTTTTTCTCCTTTTTTTTTTGTATTCACTGCTTTTTCTTGTTTCAAGAATCATTTTTATGATTTTTCAGATCCTCAGTAACATGTCTCCTTTTTTATCATTCTTTCAAGAGCCAACAATTTTAACATTCATGAACAACAAATTCAAAAGACATATGCACTGTTTAAGCATACATTCAGAGAACAAAAGCATTGCCACCACATCAAACTAATTAAGCTAGTTTTAAAGATGAATTCGAAATCCTGTACTTCTTGTTCTTTTGTGATAAAAACAGTTTTCATTTAAGAAAGGTGATGGATTCATAGGACATTCATAACTTTAAGGCATAGACACTAAGACACTAATGATCATAAGACACAAACATGGATAAACATAAGCATAAATTTTCGAAAAACAGAAGAATAAAGAACAAGGAGATTAAAGAACGGGTCCACCTTAGTGATGGCGGCTTGTTCTTCCTCTTGAAGGTCTTATGGAGTGCTTGAGCTCCTCAATGTCTCTTCCTTGTCTTTGTTGCTCCTCTCTCATGATTCTTTGATCTTCTCTAATTTCATGGAGGAGGATGGAATGTTCTTGGTGCTCCCCCCTTAGTTGTCCCATGTTGGAACTCAATTCTCCTAGGGAGGTGTTTAGTTGCTCCCAATAGTCTTGTGGAGGAAAGTGCATCCCTTGAGGCATTTCAGGGATCTCATGATGAGAGGGGTCTCTTGTTTGCTCCATCCTTTTCTTAGTGATGGGCTTGAGGTCATGCCTTCTCAGTTGAACTAGCTTCCCTCTTGAATCTCTCTTTCATTGAGCGCCCTCTTCATAAATATCTATGAGGACTTGGTCCAACCTTTGATCAAAGTTGACCCTTCTTCATGGCCACAACTTCATAGAAGTGGTCTTGATGCACCCTTGAGATAAATCTCTCCATCTCCCATGACTCGGAGGTGAAAGCTTTTGCCTTTCCTTTCCTCTTTCTAGAGGTTTCTCCGGCCTTGGATGCCATAAATGGTTATGGAAAAATGAAAAGCAACGCTTTTACCACACCAAACTTAAAAGGTTTGCTCGTCCTCGAGCAAAAGAAGAAAGAAGAGAGTAGAAGAAGAAGAAATGGAGGAGAGGGAGATGGCTTTGTGGTTCGGCCTTTATGGGTGGGTTTGGGTGGGAGAGTGGTGTGAATTTTGAATGGTGAGGTAGATGGAGTTTTATGAAGGATGGATGTGAGTGGTGAAGAGAAAGAAGGGATTTGATAGGTGAAGGGTTTTTGGGGAAGAGGTATTGAGGTGATTGGTGAATGAGTAAAGAAGAGAGAGAGTGGTGGGGTTGGTGGGGATCCTGTGGGGTCTACAGATCCTGTGGTGTCAAGGAAAAGTCATCCCTGCACCAAATGGCATTCAAAATCACGTTTTGAGCCATTTCTGGCATTAAACGCCGGGCTGGTGCCCATTCCTGGCGTTAAACGCCCAGAATGGTGCCAGACTGGGCGTTAAACGCCCAACTGCTAGCCTCACTGGCGTTTAAACGCCAGTGGGTTCTTCCTCCAGGGTGTGCTATTTTTCTTCCTGTTTTTCATTCTGTTTTGCTTTTTCAATTGATTTTGTGTCTTCTTATGATCATCAACCTACAAAAAACATAAAATAACAAAGAGAAATAGATAACATATAACATTGGGTTGCCTCCCAACAAGCGCTTCTTTAATGTCAGTAGCTTGACAGATGGCTCTCATGGAGCCTCACATTTTCTCAGAGCAATGTTGGAACCTCCCAACACCAAACTTAGAGTTTGAATGTGGGGGTTCAACACCAAACTTAGAGTTTGGTTGTGGCCTCCCAATACCAAACTTAAAGTTTGACTGTGGGGGCTCTGTTTGGCTCTGATTTGAGAGAAGCTCTTCATGCTTCCTCTCCATGGTGACAGAGGGATATCCTTGAGCCTTAAACACAAAGGATTCTTCATTCACTTGAATGATCAGTTCGCCTCTATCAACATCAATCACAGCCTTTGCTGTGGCTAGGAAGGGCCTGCCAAGGATGATGGTTTCATCCATGCACTTCCCAGTCTCTAGGACTATGAAATCAACAGGGATGTAATGGTTTTCAATCTTCACCAAAACATCCTCTACAAGTCCATGAGCTTGTTTTCTTGAGTTGTCTGCCATCTCTAATGTGATTCTTGCAGCTTGCACCTCAAAGATCCCTAGCTTCTCCATTACAGAGAGAGGCATGAGGTTTACACTTGACCCTAAGTCACACAGAGCCTTCTTGAAGGTCATGGTGCCTATGGTACAAGGTATTGAAAACTTCCCAGGGTCTTGTCTCTTTTGAGGCAGTTTCTGCCTAGACAAGTCATCCAGTTCTTTGGTGAGCAAAGGAGGTTCATTCTCCCAAGTCTCATTTCCAAATAACTTGTCATTTAGCTTCATGATTGCTCCAAGGTATTTAGCAACTTGCTCTTCAGTGACATACTCATCCTCTTCAGAGGAAGAATACTCATCAGAGCTCATGAAAGGCAGAAGTAAGTCCAATGGAATCTCTATGGTCTCATTTTGAGCCTCAGATTCCCATGGTTCCTCATTAGGGAACTCATTGGAGGCTAGTGCACGCCCATTGAGGTCTTCCTCAGTGGCGTCCACTTCCTCTTCCTCCTCTCCAAATTCGGCCATATTGATGGCCTTGCACTCTCCTTTTGGATTTTCTTCTGTATTGCTTGGGAGAGTACTAGGAGGGAGTTCAGTAACTTTCTTGCTCAGCTGTCCCACTTGTGCCTCCAAATTCCTAATGGAGGACCTTGTTTCAGTCATGAAACTTTGAGTGATTTTGATTAGATCAGAGACCATGGTTGCTATGTCAGAGGGGTTCTGCTTAGAATTCTCTGTCTGTTGCTGAGAAGATGATGGAAAAGGCTTGCCATTGCTAAACCTGTTTCTTCCACCATTATTATTGTTGAAACCTTGTTGAGGTCTCTCTTGATTCTTCCATGAGAAATTTGGATGATTTCTCCATGAAGAATTATAGGTGTTTCCATAGGGTTCTCCTAGGTAATTCACCTCTTCCATTGAAGGGTTCTCAGGATCATAGGCTTCTTCTTCAGATGAAGCATCCTTAGTACTGCTTGGTGCATTTTGCATTCCAGACAGACTTTGAGAGATCAAATTGACTTGTTGAGTCAATATCTTGTTCTGAGCCAGAATGGCATTCAGAGCATCAATCTCAAGAACTCCTTTCTTCTGATTTGCCCCATTGTTCACAGGGTTCCTTTCAGAAGTGTACATGAATTGGTTATTTGCAACCATCTCAATTAGCTCTTGAGCTTCTGTAGGCGTCTTCTTCAAATGAAGAGATCCTCCAGCAGAGCTATCCAAAGACATCTTGGATAGTTCAGAGAGACCATCATAGAAAATACCTATGATGCTCCATTCAGAAAGCATGTCAGATGGACACTTTCTGATCAATTGTTTGTATCTTTCCCAAGCTTCATAGAGGGATTCTCCATCCTTCTGTCTGAAGGTTTGGACTTCCACTCTAAGCTTACTCAATTTTTGAGGTGGAAAGAACTTTGCCAAGAAGGCATTGACTAGCTTTTCCCATGAGTCCAGGCTTTCTTTAGGTTGTGAGTCCAACCATGTCCTAGCTCTGTCTCTTACAACAAAAGGGAATAGCATAAGTCTGTAGACCTCAGGGTCAACCCCATTAGTCTTGACAGTGTCACAGATTTGCAAGAACTCAGCCAAAAACTGATGAGGATCTTCCAATGGAAGTCCATGGAACTTGCAATTCTGTTGCATTAGAGAAACTAATTGAGGCTTAAGCTCAAAGTTGTTTGCTCCAATGGCAGGGATAGAGATGCTTCTCCCATAAAAGTCGGGAGTAGGTGCAGTAAAGTCACCCAGCACCTTCCTTGCATTGTTTGCATTATTGTTGTTTTCGCCTGCCATGTCTTCTTCTTTGAAGATTTCTGTTAGGTCCTCTGTAGAGAGTTGTGCCTTAGCTTCTCTTAGCTTTCGCTTCAAGGTCCTTTCAGGTTCAGGATCAGCTTCAACAAGAATGCCTTTGTCTTTGTTCCTGCTCATATGAAAGAGAAGAGAACAAGAAAATGTGGAATCCTCTATGTCACAGTATAGAGATTCCTTTAGGTGTCAGAGGAAAAGGAAAGTAGAAGACAGAAGTAGAAAATTCGATCTTATCAAAGAAGATGGAGCTCGAATTTTGCATTAAGGAATAGTGTTAGTCCATAAATAGAAGGATGTGAGGAGAAGGGAAGTAATTTTCGAAAATTAAGTAAAAGATTTTGAAAACATTTTGAAAAAACACTAATTAATTTTCGAAAATAAGAGTGGGAAAGAAGTCAAGTGATTTTTGAAAAAGATTTTGAAATTAGAAGTCAAAAAGATTTGACTGAAAGCTATTTTGAAAAAGATGAGGTTAAGAAGATATGATTGATTTTAAAAAATATGTGATTGAGAAAATATGATTTGAAAACAATTTTAAAAAAGATTTGAAAAAAAAATTAATGACTTGCCTAACAAGAAAAGATATGATTCAAACATTAAACCTTTCTCAACAGAAAAGGCAACATACTTGAAATGTTCAATCAAATCATTAATTGTTAGCAAGTATCTTTGAAAAAGGAAAGAAATTGATTTTGAAAACATTTGATTGAAAAGATATGATTTGAAAAAGATTTGATTTTGAAAAACTTTGAAAACTTGAAAAAAAAATGATTTGAAAACAAAATCCTCCCCCTTGTGCCATCCTGGCGTTAAACGCCCAGAATGGTGCACATTCTAACGTTTAACGCCCAAAATTATACCCTTTTGGGCGTTAAACGCCCAACCAGGTACCCTGGCTGGCGTTTAAACGCCAGTCTGTCCTTCTTCACTGGGCGTTTTGAACGCCCAGCTTTTTCTGTGCAATTCCTCTGCTGTATGTTCTGAATCTTCAATTCTCTGTATTTTTGGATTTTTGAACGCTCAGCTTTTTCTGACTTGAGAAGACACAAATTAAAAATATTTTTGGATTTTTAATAATCAGAATGCAACTAAAATCAAATAATAATGCATGCAAGACACCAAACTTAGCAGTTTGTATACTGCTGACACTAACAAAATGAGAATGCATATGAGACATATAAACACTCAAGTCAAGAGAATTAAAAATCAGAGTAATAAAATCATCAAGAACAGCTTGAAGATTAATGAAGACACATGCATGAATGCATGCAATTGACACCAAACTTAAAATTAGACACTAGACTTAAACAAAAAACATAAAATATTTTTGGTTTTTATGATTTTGTAATTTTTTTGTGTTTTTTTTCGAAAATTATATGAAAAGAAAATAAAGGTATCAAAATTCTTAATGAGAATTCCAGGAATCATGCAATGTTAGTCTAAAGCTTTAGTCTAAAGGAATTAGACATGGCTAGCCAAGCTTCAGCAGGACATTGCATTCAAGAGCTAAATTGATGAGAATCAATCAGCTTTGGTGATGGTAAGAACATCACCTTGAAACACTAGAATTCACTCTTAAGAATTCTGAAAAATACCTAATCTAAGCAACAAGATGAACCGTCAGTTGTCCATACTCGAACAATCCCCGGCAACGGCGCCAAAAACTTGGTGCGCGAAATTGTAATCACTACACAACTTTGCACAACTAACCAGCAAGTGCACTGGGTCGTCCAAGTAATACCTTACGCGAGTAAGGGTCGATCCCACGGAGATTGTTGGTATGAAGCAAGCTATGGTCACCTTGTAAATCTCAGTCAGGCAGACTCAAATGGATATAGGTAATAAACGCATAAAGCATAAAGATAAAGATAGATGTACTTATGTAATTCATTGGTAGGAACTTCAGATAAGCGTATGAAGATGCCTTCCCTTCCGTCTCTCTGCTTTCCTACTGTCTTCATCAAATCCTTCTTACTCCTTTCCATGGCAAGCTTATATAGGGTTTCACCGTTGTCAGTGGCTACCTCCCATCCTCTCAGTGAAAATGTTCCTATGCTCTGTCACAGCATATGGCTAATCAGCTGTCGGTTCTCGGTCAGGCCGGAATAGAATCCAGTGATTCTTTTGCGTCTGTCACTAACGCCCCGCCTGCTAGGAGTTTGAAGCACGTCACAGTCATTCAATCATTGAATCCTACTCAGAATACCACAGACAAGGTTAGACCTTCCGGATTCTCTTGAATGCCGCCATCAGTTCTCGCCTATACCACGAAGACTCTGATCTCACGGAATGGCTGGCTCGTTTGTCAGGCGAGCACTCGGTTGTCAGGCGATCAACCATGCATCGTGTATCAGGAATCCAAGAGATATTCACTAGAGCCTTGATTGCTTGTAGAACAGAAGTGGTTGTCAGTCACCTTGCTCATAGGTGAGAATGATGATGAGTGTCACGGATCATCACATTCATCAAGTTGAAGAACAAGTGATATCTTGGACAAAGAACAAGCGGAATTGAATAGAAGAACAATAGTAATTGCATTAATACTCGAGGTACAGCAGAGCTCCACACCTTAATCTGTGGTGTGTAGAAACTCCACCGTTGAAAATACATAAGAACAAGGTCTAGGCATGGCCGAATGGCCAGCCTCCCAAAGTGAGTTCAATCATAAAAACATGATCAAAAGGGTCTCTAATACAATAGCAAAAGGTCCTACTTATAGAAAACTAGTAGCCTAGGGTGTACAGAGATGAGTAAATGACATAAAAATCCACTTCCGGGCCCACTTGGTGTGTGCTTGGGCTGAGCAATGAAGAAATTTCGTGTAGAGACTCTTCTTGGAGTTAAACGCCAGCTTTTATGCCAGTTTGGGCGTTTAACTCCCATTTAGGTGCCAGTTCCGGCGTTTAACGCTGGAATTTCTGAGGGTGACTTTGAACGCCGGTTTGAGCCATCAAATCTTGGGCAAAGTATAGACTATCATATATTGCTGGAAAGCCCAGGATGTCTACTTTCCAACGCCGTTGAGAGCGCGCCAATTGGGCTTCTGTAGCTCCAGAAAATTCACTTCGAGTGCAGGGAGGTCAGAATCCAACAGCATCTGCAGTCCTTTTCAGTCTCTGGATCAGATTTTTGCTCAGGTCCCTCAATTTCAGCCAGAAAATACCTGAAATCACAGAAAAACACACAAACTCATAGTAAAGTCCAGAAAAGTGAATTTTAACTAAAAACTAATAAAAATATACTAAGAACTCAACTAAAACTACTAAAAACATACTAAAAACAATGCCAAAAAGGGTACAAATTATCCGCTCATCAGTAAGGCTCTACAAAGGGCTGAAGTAAACTAGCAAAAGATAGAAAAGTTTGCCTACACCCTCATACTCACTTCTCGACGACTCCGCCCCTACTTCCAAGCTCACACTATCAGAGTACGCACCAACCAGCCTATTAAAGGCATCTTACAGAAAACAGATTTAGCTGGAAGAGTCCTACAATGGGCGGTCAAGTTATTCGAGTTTGACCTCAAATATGAATCTCGGACAGCTATTAAATCACAATACCTAGCCGACTTCATCGCAGAGTACACCAACACCCTGGGTACTGATTTAAGAAAATTGTCGTGGTATAGAATTTCCTCAATTGAATGAATTCTCATTGTAAGTATAGTTCTACACCAACAAACAATCCTCCCAATAAAAAATATTGGTTGTCACATGTACAAACCCCAATGAAAATTAACCGAACTATTAAGACTCCGGGTCGTCTCACAAGGAATTGCAATGAAGTGCTTAATTATTGGCTATGAGGATCAATGGGGGTTTGATTTGATATTGGGCAAGGAAATGCAAAAGCAAGAAAGTAAATGATACGAAAAGTAAATCAAACAAGCAATTAAAGGAAGCAATTAAAGAAAGAGAGACATTCATGGCAATGAATTGAGATCATAGGCTTTCTATCCTAGTCATGCATGATTAATTCATCTTATTTAGTCAACTCCAACAAATAGGGAAAAAGTCAAACAAGATAATCAATCATATCACAATGATAAACAAGAATTTATCTCATTACGTCAACTCCAACAAATAGGGAGAAAGTCTAACGAGACTAGCTAATCTCAATCAAAAAGTCCTAACCGACTTACTAATTAAACTAGCAAAAGATTAGCGTCAATGGAAACAATATTCCATAAGTCCTAATCAACTCACTAATTAAATTAGCAAAAGATTAGCGTCAATGGAAACAATATTAGCTAACAACTCTAGATCACCAACATAAGTTGGGTTTTCATGACTCAAGATTGCCTAATTACTCTTTCCAAGCCAAGAATGCTCAAAATCTACTCTAACATCCAACCAAGCATTTTGTCAAACACTTGGTGGGCACAAAAGAAAAGCATAGTAAATATTCAAGAATAATAAAATCTACCAACTACCAATAGCAAGAAAAGTAAAATCAATAACTCAAATCAACAATAAAAATAACATCAAACATAAAATTGCATTAAAGGAAAATTAAGATCCAACAAGGTTCATGAACATGAAAGCAACAAAATAAAAGAAATGAACAAGTAAAAAATAGAAGAGTAGAGATGTAACAACAAGAAATTAAAAGGAGAAACTAAATCAAAACAAGAATTAAAAGTTGGATTTAAGAAAATTAAACCTAAACTACCCTAAATTCTAGAGAGAAGAGAGAGCTTCTCTCTCTAGAATTCTACCCTAAAACATGATGAAAACTAAACTATGACTAAGTGTGTTCATTCCCCCTCCAATCCTTTGGTTTAATAGGATCAGAAATGAGTTGGATTGTGCCTAAAATGAGCTACAAAATCGCTGGGGGTGATTGATGAGCGGATAATTTATACGCTTTTTGGCATTGTTTTTAGGTAGTTTTTAGTAAGTTCAAGCTACTTTTAGGGATATTTTCATTAGTTTTTATGTTAAATTCACATTTCTGGACTTTACTATGAGTTTGTGTGTTTTTCTGTGATTTCCGGTAAATTCTGGCTGAAATTGAGGGACTTGAGCAAAACTCTGAAAAAAGGATGACAAAAGGACTGCTGATGCTGTTGGAATCTGACCTCCCTGCACTCAAAATGGACTTTCTGGAGCTACTAAACTCCAAATGGCGCGCTCTCAACGGCGTTGGAAAGTAGACATCCAGAGCTTTCCAGCAATATATAATAGTCCATACTTAATTCGGAAATTGATGACGTAACTTGGCGTTGAACGCCAAGTACATGCTGCTGTCTGGAGTTAAACGCCAGAAAAACGTCATGATCCGGAGTTGAACGCCCAAAACACGTCATAACTCGGAGTTCAACTCCAAGAGAAGCCTCAGCTCGTGGATTGATCAAGCTCAGCCCAAAGATACACCAAGTGAGCCCCGGAAGTGGATTTATGCATCAATTACTTACTCATGTAAACCTTAGGAGCTAGTTCATTATAAATAGAACATTTAACTAATGTATTTGACATCTTGGGACGATTAGTTCTCAGATCATGGGGGCTGGCCATTCGGCCATGCCTGAACCTTTCACTTATGTATTTTCAACGGTGGAGTTTCTGCACACCATAGATTAAGGGTGTGGAGCTCTGCTGTGCCTCAAGTTTCAATACAATTACTATTACTTTTTATTCAATTCTATCTTATTCTTATTCCAAGATATTCATTCGCACCCAAGAACATGATGAATGTGATGATTATGTGACGCTCATCATCATTCTCACCTATGAACGCGCGTGATTGACAACCACTTCCGTTCTACATGCAACCGAGCTTGAATGTGTATCTCTTAGATTCCCCAACAGAATCTTCGTGGTATAAGCTAGATAGATGGCGGCATTCATGAGGATCCGGAAAGTCTAACCTTGTCTGTGGTATTCCGAGTAGGATCCTGGGAATCCGGAAAGTCTAACCTTGTCTGTGGTATTCCGAGTAGGATTCCGGTATTGAATGACTGTGACGTGCTTCAGACTTGCAAGTGCTGGGCGTTAGTGACATACGCAAAAGAATCAAGGGATTCTATTCCAGCAGGAGCAGAAACCAACCAGTGATTAGCCGTGCTGTGACAGAGCGCGTGAGCGTAGTTTTCACTGCGAGGATGGGATGTAGCCTTCGGCCAGTGTGATGCCTCCAGACGATTAGCCATGCGAGTGACAGCGCAGAGGACCATTTTCCAGAGAGGATACAAAGTAGCCATCGTCGAATGGTGAACCCCTATACACAGCTTGCCATGGAAAGGAGTAAGAAGGATTGGAAGAGAGAGTAGTGAAGCAGAGTTTCAAGAGGAGCACAGCATCTCCATACGCTTATCTGAAATTCCCACTCTTGATTTACATAAGTATCTCTATCCCTTTTATTTTCTATTTTATTATTAATTTTCGAAACCCAAAACAATTTAATCCGCCTAACTGAGATTTACAAGGTGACCATAGCTTGCTTCATACCAACAATCTCTGTGGGATCGACCCTTACTCACGTAAGGTTTATTACTTGGACGACCCAGTACACTTGCTGGTTAGTTGAACGGAGTTGTGAATTCAACTGGTGCCACAATAATGATTTCATACAAATACAAAGAACATGGATCACAATTTCGTCCACCAAGTTTTTGGCGCCGTTGCCGGGGATTGTTCGAGTATGGACAACTGACGGTTCATCATGTTGCTCAGATTAGGTAATTTTCTTTTCAAAAACTTTTTCAAAATTTTTCTTTTTATTTTTCGTTTTTTCCAAATTATATTTTCGAAAAAAAAATTAATAAAAATCCAAAAAAAATTGGAAAATCATAAAAATAAAAAATATTTTGTGTTTCTTGTTTAAGTCTTGAGTCAAATTTTAAGTTTGGTGTCAATTGCATGCTTTTAAAATTTTTTCTTGCATTTTTCGAAAATCCCATGCATTCATAGTGTTCTTCATGATCTTCAAGTTGTTCTTGGTAAGTCTTCTTGTTTGATCATGATATTTTCTTGTTTTGTGTCTTTTCTTGTTTTTCATGTGTATCTTTGCATTCATATTTTCCAAGCATTAAAAATTTCTAAGTTTGGTGTCTTGCATGTTTTCTTTGCATCAAAGATTTTTCAAAATTATGTTCTTGATGTTCATCATGATCTTCAAAGTGTTCTTGGTGTTCATCTTGACATTCATAGCATTCTTGCATGCATTCATTGTTTTGATCTAAAAATTTCATGCATTGAGTATTTTTGTTGTTTTTCTCTCTCATAATTAAAAATTCAAAAAATTCAAAAAAAATATCTTTTCCTTAATTTTCTCCAAATTTTCGAAATTTTGGGTTGACTTGGTCAAAAAAATTTTTAAATTAGTTGTTTCTTACTAGTCAAGTCAAAATTTCAATTTTAAAAATCTTATCTTTTCAAAATCTTTTTCAAAAATCATATCTTTTTCATTCTTTTTCTATTTTTCGAAAATTTTAAAAATTGTTTTTCAAAAATCTTTTTCTTATCTTTTATATCTAATTTTCAAAAATTAGCTAACAATTAATGTGATTGATTCAAAAATTTGAAGTTTGTTACTTTCTTGTTAAGAAAGGTTCAATCTTTAAATTCTAGAATCTTATCTTGTAGTTTCTTGTTAGCTAAGTCATTTTAAAAATTAAATCTTTTTATCTCTCATCTTATCTTTTTCAAAATTTGATTTCAAAATATCTTATCTAACTTCTTATCTTCTTATCTTTTTAAAATTTGATTTCAAATCTTTTTCAATCAACTAACTAACTTTTTGTTTGTTTCTTATCTTTTTCAAAACCACCTAACTACTTTTCCTTCTCTAATTTTTGAAAATACCTTTCTCTTTTTCAAAAAAATTCTTTTTAATTAATTAATAATTTTTATTTTTTTTCTTTTTTTTAATTACAATTTATCTCTAATTTTCGAAAATCACTAACCCTTTTTTTAAAATTATTTTCGAAATATCCCTTCTCTTTTCTTCTTTTATTTAATTATTTAATTACTAACACTTCTCTTCACCTCTCTTCATCTAAAAATCCGAACCCATCCTTCTTCACTCTTCTCCCCTTTCTTTTTCTACTAACATAAAGGAATCTCTATACTGTGACATAGAGGATTCCTCTTTCTTTTCTTGTTTTCTTCTCTTTCATATGAGCAGGAACAGGGAAAAAGGCACTCTTGTTGAAATAGATCCAGAACCTGAAAGGACTTTGAAGAGGAAATTAAGAGAAGCTAAATTACATTATTCTAAAGGTAACCTTTCAGAAACATTAGAACAAGATAAGGAGATGGCAACCAAAAATAATAATAATAAAAGGAGAATGCTTGGTGATTTCACAAAGCCAACATCCAAGTTTGATGGAAGAAGCATCTCCATTCCTGCCATTGGAGCCAACAACTTTGAGCTGAAACCTCAGCTAGTTGCCTTAATGCAACAAAACTGCAAGTTTTATGGACTTCCATCTGAAGATCCTTATCAGTTTTTAACTGAGTTCTTGCAGATCTGTGAGACTGTAAAGACGAATGGAGTTGATCCTGATGTCTACAGACTCATGCTTTTCCCTTTTGCTGTAAGAGACAAAGCTAGAATATGGTTGGATTCACAACCCAAGGATAGCCTGGACTCATGGGATAAGCTGGTCACTGCCTTCTTGGATAAATTCTTTCCTCCTTAAAAGCTGAGCAAGCTGAGAGTGGATGTTTAAACCTTCAAACAAAAAGATGGTGAATCCCTCTATGAAGCTTGGGGAAGATACAAGCAGCTGACCAAAAGATGTCCATCTGACATGTTTTCAGAATGGACCATATTAGATATATTCTATTATGGTCTCTCTGAATTTTCGAAAATGTCATTGGACCATTCTGCAGGTGGATCTATTCACCTGAAGAAAACGCCTGAAGAGGCTCAAGAACTCATTGACATGGTTGCAAACAACTGATGTGCATAAACTTGATATGCTACGATTTAGGAAATTGCACGATCGGCAAAATTCCTTCCGGCAAGTACACCGGTTATCGTCAAGTAAAAACTCACAATAGAGTGAGGTCGAATCCCACAAGGATTGGTTGAATGAGCAATTCGGATTAGAAGTGTGTTCTAGTTGAGCGGATCAAGATTTAGATGAGAATTGCGGAATCTTAAATTGCATGAATTAAAGAGCGAGAAGTTAAAGTGCGAGAAAGTAAATTGCTGAAATTAAAAGGGAATTGGGGGTGATTGCATGAATTGAAATTGCAGAGGGTAAATAGAAAGTGTAGATCAGAAATGGGGAGTTCATTGGGTGTTAGGAGATATTGAAATCTCCGAATCAAAACATTTTCATCTCTTCCTCAACCAATGCATTCATTGAATCTTGCTTGGCAATCTTATATGATTGGATCCCAATTCCTTGGCTCACCAATTCTCTCTAAAAACAAACAAATTCCCAATCCCTTGGTTTAAATGTTCATAAGAAGAGATGATGCTCGATCACTGATTATACCACACAGTTTCATGAACCACAATTTGGTAGGATTACATGTCACAATATCCATCCAAACCCCAATCCAATTCACTGTGAGAAAGCTTCTCTAGCATGAATCCATCATTCCTTTCCCAAGGTTCCGAAGGATTCCAATTATGGGTAGTTTCTTTCCCAAGACAACTACCCAATGGAATTAGATCGAGAAGCTTTCTAACAAAATTCAAGAGAAAAGATTGAAGAAGAAGATAAAAACTATTATTGATTCATTGAATTACAATAGAGCTCCCTAACCCAATGAAAGGGGTTTAGTGAGTCATAGCTCTGAATTCAATTACAAAGTATGAAAAATAGCAAAATGATCAAAAGTTCCAAAATGTCCAAAAAAAAAGGTTTTCTTTACTAACTTCAATTATATCCTATTTATACACTTTCTAAATTGAGCTTCTGTTGAGTTTCTTGGGCTTTGAGGCTTTTTCTTGATTTCCTTTTGCTTTGGGTTTATGATCCATAATCCTGATGAGGCTGTGATCCAATTCTGTAACATTCATTGAGCAAATTTAGTGATAAACAAGTAATGACACAAGACTCAACAAATTGAAGTTCCAGACTCATCAATTCTTCCGGCCCAATCCCATAAACCATGATATTCAATTGGGTTTCATACCATAATACGTTTAAGTTAATTTTTGTGCTCAAATGCTAACTTAAACTTCAATATATTTGGCCCAGAAATCCTTTCAAAAGGTGGCGTTTAAGTTGAAGTTTAAGTTTCAGTTTAAGGTTAAACTGAAACTTAAACGTGGAATTGGAAGAAAGCAACCCAGGAGTGTAAAATGTCGAACACGTTTAAGCTTCAGTTTAAGGTTAAACTGAAGGTTAAACGTGGAAATGAAGAAAACAACCCTGGAGGAGAAATTGGGTCGAACACGTTTAACCTCCAGTTTAAGGTTAAACTGGAGGTTAAACGTGGAAAATGAGAAAGCAACCCTGGAGGAGAGAAATAGTCGAACACGTTTAACCTCCAGTTTAAGGTTAAACTGGAGGTTAAACGTGGAAATGCTCCTGGTGCCTCTCTTGCTTCTGGCGTTTAACCTCCAGTTTAAGGTTAAACTGGAGGTTAAACGTGGAATTGCTCCTTGGTGAGAAAAAGTGTCGAACACGTTTAACCTCCAGTTTAAGGTTAAACTGGAGGTTAAACGTGGAAATGCTCCTTTAGTTCAATTCTCATTCTGGCGTTTAACCTCCAGTTTAAGGTTAAAACTGGAGCTTAAACTCCACATTTGATATTCAAGCTTCTTTTATTGATTTTGTTGCTTCCTTGCCTAGCCTCTTCTTCCCTGAAATCATCCAAACAATTGCATCAAAGTCTTGCAAAATTTCATGAGAAATCATCCATTCATAGCATTCAAGTAATATAACTAAAAACTCATGGAATTTGCATCAAAATCATACTGTTTGGATGGTTCATTGCTTTGTTGTTCGTTTAACCGTTCTTGGTTACTTTAAGCTCAAGAAAATGCATAAGACAACTAAAACTAACAGAAAAATGCTAGTGAAACTAGCCTAAGATGCCTTGGCATCACAACACCAAACTTAATACTTGCTTGTTCCTAAGCAAGTCCTGAGTTAATTGAGAAGAAAGTATGAAACAGAAAGCAATTACATTGGCTATATTAGCAAGCATTTGAAGTTCATCAGAAGGGTTTTATGCAGAAAGTTGCAGCATCACTTTTTCATTCTTATCATGGAGGATTATCACTTTTTTATTGCATCCATCAAACACTGCTATGGCCTCTTGTTATTCTTATGTCCTTGGCACTTTTTTTCTTTTTTTTTTTGTTTTTCTTTTTCTTAGAGCTCCTTTGCTCCTTGTTTGCTCAATGTCATGTGTTGCACAAGCCTTTGGCATTTTCTTTTTCTTATCAGTGCAGTACACATATCCACTACAGGCATTTTAGTTCACATTTCTTTTTGAGACATTGGTGCCCAACACCTCTTTGTGTAACTAAATGTTTTGTAGCTAGGTTGCTCTTGATAATGGACTTTTGGTTGATAATCCTGGGTTAGTTAACCCAAGTTACCAAGTGTTGAAACACTCCACAGAACCTATTCATCCAAGCAGATCCTAGTACATAAACACCACAGGCATATGTCTCAAAAGTTCAAACCATTGGTGCCTAGCTTTATTTTCTTAATTCTTTTGCTTTTTGGTTGCCCTTTTTCAGTGGCTTTTCTTCTTCTTTTTCTTTCTTTTTCATGGCCAAAGACATTTATTCATCAAGATCCATAGACAGTATTCAACTTCTACACAAAAAATGATAATTCTACACTCAATTTCCAGTGAGCTAACTAAACAATCAAGCATGCATACCACCACTTAATTCTACTTGATTTGTCACTAATTGAGCCAAGTTACTTTTGTTCAAACTTTTTCTTTTATTTTTGGAAACAGAACAAGCATGGCAAGCATTTGTTTAAGAAGGTGGAGTTATATCCAACATCTAGGCATTCACTTTATTCAAAGCAGTAAACCAACACTCATACTAACAACTTCACATTCCAGAAAGATTCAACAATTACAGTTTAAACCAGAACAAGCATGCTTTTGTTTGCCTTTTAAAGAATGGTCAAGGAACAACACCACCTTGTGAAATTTCTTGTTTCCTCTTTGTTGCCAGGAAACAATTTGATTTCTCCTTCTTCTCCTAGTTGTTGCTTCATGTTCTGTCTGAGGTCCTTGTTTCCTTTCCTGCAAAGAGTGATGAAGTTTCTTGCTTCTCAAGCACTTGAGTGGTTAGCTCAATTATGTATGGGCAAGTGTCTGAGTCTTAAGTTGGTGTGTGAACACCAAACTTAGTCTCCTACTTACTCCTCTGCTCTTTGAATCCTTGAATTCTCCTTGGAATGAAGTTACTGCTAAGGAATTTAAGCGTTTCTGTGATTGTTTAGAATGGTTGTTTCCTTTCATATAATTCAAAGGTTGTTGTGTTCAGTTAATTTGTATGGTGGAACACCAAACTTAGAGTCACATATTCCCCTTTGAATTATTGATCCACGAATTCATTGTTCGGTGTGAAATACCAAACTTAATTCTTTGCAATGCACAGAAACTACTTCACCCTTTTTATTGAAACAAATAAAAGAAACAGCAAAGGGGTATTACCTCAGGTTGGGTTGCCTCCCAACAAGCGCTTCTTTAACGTCATTAGCTTGACGGTTGTCCCTTGTTAGGGTGGATTGTAGTGCTTGATGTCCTCTCCTCTCACTATGAAAACGTCCCCATTTGATTCCTTCATGATTTCCAAATGTTCCATAGAAAGAACTTTCCTGATTGTGAACACTTGAGGGAGCTGGGAAGGAATGGTTTTGAGGCCAGGTGGGATTGGCAGATAATGACTTGATATCACTTTATCTCCCGGAGAGAAACCTTCAGTGGGAATTTTCTTGTTTCTCCACCCTCTTGGAAATTTCTTTACAATTCTTCCCTCTCTCTTGAGGATTTCTTCATTGACCCTTATGCCAGGAGGATCCTTCTGAGCTGTTTCTATTGATTCTTGTGGCTTTAACTCTTGCAATTCTTGTTTGCCTTCCAAGGACTGTTTCAAAGTTTCAGCTGCTGGGTTGCTTTCCTCCAAACACAGATGGCTACTATCATCCTTAAGTTTTTCAGGTTCTGGTTCAGGCTCAGATGCAGGTTTGAAAACATGGAAAATGAGCTGTTCATCATGTATTCTCAAAATTAGCTCTCCTTGTTCTACATCTATGAGCGCTCTAGCAGTGGCTAGAAATGGCCTTCCCAGAATGATAGGGTGTAGGTAGCTTTCCTCCATGTCCAAAATGACAAAGTCTGTGGGAAAGAAATAATTTCGCACTTTCACCAGCACATTCTCAACTACCCCTTCAGCTTACTTCTGAGTTTTGTCAGCCAGTTGTATGATTACATAAGTGGATCTCACCTCATTCAGTTGTAGCCTCTTCATAAGAGTCAGAGGCATCACATTTATGCTAGCTCCTAGATCACAGAATCCTCTGTCAATTTTAGTTTCCCCTATGATGCAGGGGATATGAAAACTTCCTGGGTCTGTTTTCTTAGAGACCATATCCTTCTTGATGAGTGCACTGCATTCTTTGTTCATTATTACAGTTTGTCCTCCCTTCAAAACTCTTTTCTTGCTCAGCAATTCCTTCAAATACTTGATATGTGTAGGCATCTGCTGGAGGATCTCAAGAAAGGGAATATTGATGTGGAGAGACTTAAATGTCTCTAAGAACCTTGAATATGTTTTCCCTTTTTCACCTCCTCCTAACCTCTGAGGAAATGGTGCTTTTGGTTGGTATGTTCCCAGCATGCCTTCCTTTTGCATTTCCTTGGCTTGCTCAGTTTCACTTTCCTGCTTAGCTTCTTCCACACCTTCTTTCAAGATTTCTGGCTCCTTTTCTGAGGGTCTGATTCCTTCTTCTTCTGAGACTTCCTTCAATATGGTGATGGCATTGCATTCTTCCCATCTCACTCCTTTTTGTTCCCCCTTAGGATTCCTTTCAGTGTCACTAGGGAACACTGCAGTTGACTTGGGGGCCTGTTGAGATAGCTCTCATACTCGAGACTCCATCCACTTGAGTTTTTCACCATGGCTCCTTAAGGTCGATCTCACATCTTCCCTAAAGCTTTTCAACTCATTTATGTCCTGACCCATGTTTGCTAGTATTCCTTCTATCCTGTTTAATTGATCTTGAAATTGTTGGTTCGGATTAGGTTGGGCAGGTTGATTATTTTGGCCATGATATGGTGGTTGGGAGTAAGTGTTTTGTGTGGCTTGGTATGATCTTTGGTTGGAGTTGTAAGGTTTGTGGTTTTGTGGTTGGGTTTGCTGGTTTCCCCACCCAAAGTTTGGGTGGTTTTTCCATCCTGGGTTGTAAGTGTTGGAGTGTGGATCATATGATTGCTTTTGTTGGTTTCCCACATAGTTGGCCTCTTCCCAATCACCTCCTTCAATGCTTACTTCCTCTTGATCTTGTGTGTGTATTGAAGCCACTTGATTTGTGTCTAATTTCCTGGTGAGCTCTGCTAGTTGCTTGGCAAACACCTTGTTTTGGGCTAGAATTGTATCAACATGGTTCAGCTCCATGACTCCCTTAGTGTTGTGCCTTTCTGAAGCATAGTAGTACTCATTCTCAGCCACTGTCTCAATCACTTTAATGGCTTCTTCCACAGTCTTTTTCCTGTTCAATGAACCTCCTGATGAATGGTCTACAGCCTTCCTTGATTCATAAGAGAGTCCATCATAGAAAATATGTAATTGCACCCAGTCATGGAACATGTCTGGTGGGCATCTCCTTGTCAAATCCTTGAACCTCTCCCATGCCTCGTAGAGAGTTTCACCATCTTGTTGTTTAAAAGTCTGAACCTCAGATCGAAGCCTATTGACCTTTTGTGGGGGGTAGAAACGTGCCAGAAACTTGCTTTCCACCTCATCCCAGGTTGTTAGGCTCCCCCTTGGGAATGATTCCAGCCACTTAGCTGCCTTGTCCCTAAGTGAAAATGGGAACAAGAGCAGTTTATAGGCATCTTCCTGGACTCCATTGGACTTCACAGTGTCGCAAATTCTCAGGAATTTTGTGAGATGTTGGTTTGGATCTTCATTAGCACTTCCACCAAATGAACAATGATTCTCCACCAGTGATATTAGCTGTGGTTTGAGTTCAAAATTGTTGGCCTGAATGGGTGGTTTCTGAATGCTGCTACCACAATTCCTAGAGGTTGGGTTTATGTATGAACCAAGAACCCTCCTCTCAGGAATGGCATTGTTTCCATCAGCCCTCTCATGGTTGTGAACTTCTCTATCCATGTTGAGATCTAGAGCTTCCTCAAAATTGTCCTCAGATTCTCCTTCAGATTCTTCTTCTCCCAGTACTCTCTTCCCTCTTGCTTCCCTTCTAAGTCTATGAAGGGTCCTCTCTAGTTCAGTATATGGAGGAGTTGATATCTCTCCTCTCCTACCTGTCATACAAGAACACACCACAAGCAACAAACAAGTGGAATACTCTTGGTTAATGGGAGAGTATGGTTAGAACAGTTGAGGAATTAATTTAAATAGTTAGTGGGTCAGTATGCTAACAAGTGAATAAGCAAAGAAAACAAATTAAAATTTGCAGAAATTAGCAGTAATAAACTGAAACAAAAACTATTAACAAAGAAAAGAAAAATTGCTCAATCTAGTTAACTTCCAATTGGAGAATTGTCAATCGAAAACCAATCCCCGGCAACGGCGCCATAAACTTGATGTGCATAAACTTGATATGCTACGATTTAGGAAATTGCACGATCGGCAAAATTCCTTCCGGCAAGTGCACCGGTTATCGTCAAGTAAAAACTCACAATAGACTGAGGTCGAATCCCACAAGGATTGGTTGAATGAGCAATTCGGATTAGAAGTGTGTTCTAGTTGAGCGGATCAAGATTTAGATGAGAATTGCGGAATCTTAAATTGCATGAATTAAAGAGCGAGAAGTTAAAGTGCGAGAAAGTAAATTGCTGAAATTAAAAGGGAATTGGGGGTGATTGCATGAATTGAAATTGCAGAGGGTAAATAGAAAGTGTAGATCAGAAATGGGGAGTTCATTGGGTGTTAGGAGATATTGAAATCTCCGAATCAAAACATTTTCATCTCTTCCTCAACCAATGCATTCATTGAATCTTGCTTGGCAATCTTATATGATTGGATCCCAATTCCTTGGCTCACCAATTCTCTCTAAAAACAAACAAATTCCCAATCCCTTGGTTTAAATGTTCATAAGAAGAGATGATGCTCGATCACTGATTATACCACACAGTTTCATGAACCACAATTTGGTAGGATTACATGTCACAATATCCATCCAAACCCCAATCCAATTCACTGTGATAAAGCTTCTCTAGCATGAATCCATCATTCCTTTCCCAAGGTTCCGAAGGATTCCAATTATGGGTAGTTTCTTTCCCAAGACAACTACCCAATGGAATTAGATCGAGAAGCTTTCTAACAAAATTCAAGAAAAAAGATTGAAGAAGAAGATAAAAACTATTATTGATTCATTGAATTACAATAGAGCTCCCTAACCCAATGAAAGGGGTTTAGTGAGTCATAGCTCTGAATTCAATTACAAAGTATGAAAAATAGCAAAATGATCAAAAGTTCCAAAATGTCCAAAAAAAAAGGTTTTCTTTACTAACTTCAATTCTATCCTATTTATACACTTTCTAAATTGAGCTTCTGTTGAGTTCTTGGGCTTTGAGGCTTTTTCTTGATTTCCTTTTGCTTTGGGTTTATGATCCATAATCCTGATGAGGCTGTGATCCAATTCTGTAACATTCATTGAGAAAATTTAGTGATAAACAAGTAATGACACAAGACTCAACAAATTGAAGTTCCAGACTCATCAATTCTTCCGGCCCAATCCCATAAACCATGATATTCAATTGGGTTTCATACCATAATACGTTTAAGTTAATTTTTGTGCTCAAATGCTAACTTAAACTTCAATATATTTGGCCCAGAAATCCTTTCAAAAGGTGGCGTTTAAGTTGAAGTTTAAGTTTCAGTTTAAGGTTAAACTGAAACTTAAACGTGGAATTGGAAGAAAGCAACCCAGGAGTGTAAAATGTCGAACACGTTTAAGCTTCAGTTTAAGGTTAAACTGAAGCTTAAACGTGGAAATGAAGAAAACAACCCTGGAGGAGCAATTGGGTCGAACACGTTTAACCTCCAGTTTAAGGTTAAACTGGAGGTTAAACGTGGAAAATGAGAAAGCAACCCTGGAGGAGAGAAATAGTCGAACACGTTTAACCTCCAGTTTAAGGTTAAACTGGAGGTTAAACGTGGAAATGCTCCTGGTGCCTCTCTTGCTTCTGGCGTTTAACCTCCAGTTTAAGGTTAAACTGGAGGTTAAACGTGGAATTGCTCCTTGGTGAGAAAAAGTGTCGAACACGTTTAACCTCCAGTTTAAGGTTAAACTGGAGGTTAAACGTGGAAATGCTCCTTTAGTTCAATTCTCATTCTGGCGTTTAACCTCCAGTTTAAGGTTAAAACTAGAGCTTAAACTCCACATTTGATATTCAAGCTTCTTTTATTGATTTTGTTGCTTCCTTGCCTAGCCTCTTCTTCCCTGAAATCATCCAAACAATTGCATCAAAGTCTTGCAAAATTTCATGAGAAATCATCCATTCATAGCATTCAAGTAATATAACTAAAAACTCATGGAATTTGCATCAAAATCATACTGTTTGGATGGTTCATTGCTTTGTTGTTCGTTTAACCGTTCTTGGTTACTTTAAGCTCAAGAAAATGCATAAGACAACTAAAACTAACAGAAAAATGCTAGTGAAACTAGCCTAAGATGCCTTGGCATCAACAACCAGTTCATGTACACTTCTGAGAGGAATTCCGTGAATAATGGGATACCTCAGAAGAAAGGAGTTCTTGAAATTGATGCTCTGAATGCCATATTGGCTCAGAACAAGGTGTTGACTCAACAAGTCAACATGATCTCTCAAAATCTGAATGGATGACAACATGCATCCAACAGTACTAGAGAGGCAGCTTCTCAAGAAGCTTATGATCCTGAGAACCCTGCCATGGCAGAGGTTAATTACATGGGTGAACCTTATGGAAACACCTATAACCCATCATGGAGAAATCATCCAAATTTCTCATGGAAGGATCAACAAAAGCCTCAACAAGGCTTTAACAATGGTGGACGTAATAGGCTGGGCAATAGCAAGCCATATCCATCATCTTCTCAGCAACAGACAGAGAATTCTGAACAAAACACTTCTAATTTAGCCAATATAGTCTCTGATCTGTCAAAGGCCACTTTCAGCTTCATGAGTGAAACAAGATCCTCCATTAGAAATCTGGAGGCACAAGTGGGCCAGCTGAGTAAGAAAGTCATTGAAACTCCTCCCAGTATTCTCCCAAGCAATACAGAAGAGAATCCAAAAGGAGAGTGCAAGGCCATTGACATAGTCAATATGGCCGAATGCACAAGGGAGGAGGAGGACGAAAATCCTAGTGAGGAAGACCTCCTGGGACGTCCCTCAAGCAAGAAGGAGTTTCCTATTAAGGATCCAAAGGAATCTGAGGCTCATATAGAGACCATAGAGATTCCATTAAATCTCCTTCTGCCATTCATGAGCTCTGAAGACTATTCATCTTCTGAAGAGGATGAAGATGTGACTGGAGAGCAAGTTGCTCAATATTTAGGAGCTATCATGAAGCTGAATGCCAAGTTGTTTGGTAATGAGACTTGGGAAAGTGAACCTCCCTTGCTCATCAATGAACTGGATACTTGGATTCAGAAAATTCTACCTCAAAAGAAACAAGATCCTGGCAAGTTCTTAATATCCTGTACCATAGGCACCATGATCTTTGAAAAAACTCTGTGTGATCTGGGGTCAGGGATAAATCTTATGCTACTCTCTGTAATGGAGAAGCTGGGGATCATTGAGGTACAACCTGCCTTGTTCTCATTACAACTGGCGGACAAATCATTGAGACAAGCTTATGGAATAGTAGAGGACGTGTTAGTAAAGGTTGAAGGCCTTTACATCCCTGCTGATTTCATAATCTTAGACACTAGGAAGGAAGAGAATGATTGCATCATCCTTGGAAGACCTTTCCTAGCCACAGCAGGAGCTGTGATAGATGTCAACAGAGGTAAATTAGTCCTTCAATTGAATGGGGACTACCTTGTGTTTAAGGCACATGGCCATCCCTCTGTGACAAAAGAGAGTAAGCATGAAGAGCTTCTCTCAGTTCAGAGTCAAGAAGAGCCCACACAGTCAAACTCTAAGTTTGGTGTTGTGAGGCCACAACCAAACTCTAAGTTTGGTGTTAAGACCCCATATCCAAACTCTAAGTTTGGTGTTGGGACTATACAACATTGACCTGATCACCTTGTGGCTCCATGAGAGCCACTGTCAAGCTATTGACATTAAAGAAGCGCTTGTTGGGAGGCAACCCAATTTTATTTATCTAATTTTTATTTTATTGTTATTTTGTGTTTTATTAGGTACATGATCATGAGGAGTCACGAAAAAATCATAAAAATTAAAAACAGAATCAAAAACAGCAGAAGAAAAAATTTTCACCCTGGAGGACGCACAGGCTGGTGTTCAACGCCAGTAAGATGCATCTGGCCGGCGTTCAACGCCAGAACAGAGCATCATTCTGGCGCTGAACGCCAGAAACAAGCAACATTCTGGCGCTGAACGCCAGGAATGTGCCCAAAGAGGAAAAACTGGCACTGAACGCCAGTAACAAGCATGAAACTGGCGTTCAACGCCAGAAACATGCTTTACATGGGCGTTGAACGCCCAGAAAGTGCACCAATGGGCGTTTAAACGCCAGAATGGTGTGCAAAGGCAATTTACATGCCTATTTGGTGCAGGGATGGAATTCCTTGACACCTCAGGATCTGTGGACCCCACAGGATCCCCACCTACCATATTCCCACCTTACCTCCTAATCCTAATTACACTCTCCTAATCCTATTTTACTCTTCCCCATGTCACACTTCCCAACAACTTCAATCTTTGAATCTCTCTTCCCAATAAACACTCTTTCCCAAAACCCTTCACCAATCACCTCAATTCCTCTTCCCAATTACCCCATTCACCACTCACATCCATCCACTCTTCCCCATAAACCCCACCTACCTTCAAAAATTCAAAAACATTTTCCCACCCATTCCCACCCTAAATGGCCGAATACACACTACCCCCTCTCCCTATAAATACCCTTCCATTCTACTTCATTTTTCACACAACACAACCCCTTCTTCTTTCCTTGGCCGAACCTACCTCTCTCCCTCTCTACCATATTTTCTTCTTCTTCTTATTCTCTTCTTTCTTCTCTTGCTCGAGGGCGAGCAATATTTTAAGTTTGGTGTGGTAAAAGTATAAGCTTTTTGTTTTTCCATTACCATCAATGGCACCTAAGGCCGGAGGCCTCTAGAAAAGGAAAAGGGAAGACAGAAGCTTCTACCTCCGAGTCATGGGAGATGGAAAGATTCATCTCCAAGAGCCATCAAGACCACTTCTATGATGTTGTGGCAAAGAAGAAGGTGATCCCTGAGGTCCCTTTCAAGCTCAAGAAAAATGAGTATCCGGAGATCTGACATGAAGTCCGAAGAAGAGGTTGGGAAGTCTTAACCAACCCCATTGATGGTGTTTTTGTGGAAAACAAATTTTCCAAACACATAGATCTAACCGGCAAGTGTACCGGGTCGCATCAAGTAGTAATAACTCACAAGAGTGAGGTCGATCCCACAGGGATTGATGGATCAAGCAACTTTAGTGGGTGATTAGTTTAGTCAAGCTAACATTGGTGAGTGAGAATTGTGGCAGCATAATGTAAATAGCAGTGAACTTAAATTGCAGAATGTAAATAGGCAGGAAGCTTAAAGAACAAGCAATGTAAATTGCAGAAACTTAAATGACAAGAAATATAAATTGCTTGAATCTTAAATGGGTCAGGGATGTGGGATTGCAAAAATTAAACCAGCAAAGGTAAATTGCATTAAACATAAAAGAGACAATTGAATTGCAGTGAAGTAAATCTCAAACAGAAGAGTAAATGCCTTGAAGAATTTAGAACAGAAAAGCAATGCTTAAGTTGCAGCAAATTAAAAGTGATTGAAGATCTCAGGAGTGGAGGAGACTAGATAACAAGTCTAGATCTCAAATCCTTCCTTGATCCAACAAGAACAATTGCAAAAGGAATAAAGGAAAGCAAATTGCAGAAATCGCAGAAGAAGAAGAAATGAGCAGAAAGTGGAATTCAATTATGCAGAAAATTAAAGAAGAGATCTCAAGGTGAGATTGAAACAGAAGTTCTTCAATTCTTCACCCAAGATCCAAAGCAAGAAAAGTAAAGAGTGCTCAAGAAGGAACCAGGAGGAAGAGAGATCAATTCTCCTTCCTAATTCTCTAAGAAATTCCAAAGTTCAAAATTAAAATGCAAGTAGAAAGGAAAATTCAAAAATAAAGTCTCGAGCTCCCCAATTACATAAAACTAGCTCCTATTTATACACTTTCTATTCTTGGATTTTGGGGTTTGGATGGGCTTTTGATTTGGTGAAGAAATGAATTAAATTGGGTTTTTAATTCAATTTCAGCCCATGAAGGAAAATTGCTTCCAGGAGGCTGCCCTGCCCTTGTGGAGGGCAGAGCAGGGAAGCCTTGTGTAAGGATCCAACTAGCGTGCCAAGGCTTGGAAGCATCAGGATGCTGCCCTGCCCTTGGGGAGAGCAGGGCAGTGGTGGCATGGTGCGTGCCATGCTTCCCTGGGCCGTGCTTGCTTGCTGCTGGCCGAAGCTCCCTTGCTGCGCATCAATTGTGCGTGCTGGCCATGCCAAGGATGTGCGTGCCATGCACCAAAATGCTGCCCTGCCCTTGCGGAGGGCAGGGCAATGTTTCCTTTGGGGAGTGCCAAGTTCGAATCCCATGGAGTGCATTGCTTGGCTTTTTCTTCTTGGCACCTAATTCACGCCTAAGGCTTGGCTTCCTAGAGGTCTTGTGTTCGAAACTTGGTGGAGGAAGTTGTTGCAATTTTTCCTTGAATTTTCATGAAGAAAACACGACATTGCCCTCCAAGAGGGCATTCTGCTCTCCTTGAGGGCAGACTTCCTTGGGTTCCTTGTGTCTCCCTCTTCGAGCCTTGGTGGAAGCATTTTGGTTTATTTTTGCTTATTTTTTGCCCTTAAAGATGCCTCTCGTTCCTGCCTCAATTGTTCGCCAAATATGGATTGCTATATATCGTTGGAAAGCTCTGAATGTCAGCTTTCCAACGCAACTGGAAGCACATCAATTGGACGTCTGTAGCTCAAGTTATAGCCCTTTGAAGGAGGCATGGTCATGCTGTGAGCGCCCAGATTTTACCTTAGCGAAATTCTTGCTTCCAATCCTCAATGTGCATCACGATTCTGCCCTGCCCTTGGCAAGGGCAGGGCAGTGTGCGTGCTGGCTGCTTCCTTCCTTGATTTGGTCATGGGCCACGCTTTTAAAAGCGTGGCCTAAGGCTCCAAAGTGTACCCCAACTTCAAAGTGTACCCCAAAGCTCTTTTTTTCTCCTTTTTTTGTGCTTCTTTGCTTCTTTTTCTTCTTATTTCCTACAAGATTTATAAAATTAAAATATCAAGAAAATATATCATTTAAGTACAAAAAGCATTCAATATTTAAGCACAAATCATCAATTTCTTGTATGAAAAAGCATAGAAAATGGGTATATGATGACATGTCATCACAACACCAAACTTAAATCTTGCTTGTCCCCAAGCAAGAAAAGAATCATGCAGTAAAGATTGACAATCCAAGGTAAGAAGAATAGCAACTCAATGTTCATGGCAAGCTAGTTTTCTATGCATGCTACAATTACAAAAGAGATGTAAATGATTGATGCTTCTATCTAGCTCATTTTATGAAATCTTTTTCTTATAATTCTTCCTTGAAACAAGCTTTTGATTTTTTTTTTTTAGCTTCTCCTTTTGGGTGCTTTGCCCCATGAGTTAATAACAAAGCTACGACTTCTAAATGCTTTGTTTTCAAGTATTACCACTTGATACATAAGCACCACAAGCATTTAATTAGAGGACTTCATTAAGCTCATTTTTTTTCTTTTCTTGACTCTCTAATCATTGATGCTCAGAGCCTTGAGCTTTGAGGGAGTGCTTTTGCACTTGAGCCTAGCTTTGACTTCTAAGTGTTTTGTTTTCAAGCATTTGGCTTGATACATAAACACCACAAGCACTTAGCAAATAAATTGCCATTGGTACTCAGAGCCTTCAGCTTTCTCATTCTTTCCCTTTTTCTTTTCTTGCTTTAATTGTATTTGCTTCTTCAAGGTTTTCATGATTTCAAAAGATTTCACAAAATGTACTAGATGAAAAACTTCAATTAAATAAAATCCAATGCAATTGAGCAACAATCAATCATACTAGCTTTCCAATACTTGTATGCACATGCTAAATTCTTCTTTAATTCCTTGTTTGTTTATGATCATGATGCTTTTTGCTTTTGAATTCACAAAACTCAAGTTGGTAGTCATAATGTCACAACAACATATTTCAATCAAAATTCAAGCTATGCTTAGTCATACCACACATGCATACAGAGAATATAAAGACAATCATGCAATTTAAAGTGCTGGAAACAAAGGAGAGGAAAAGGAACTTTACAACCTTGTAGTTCATCTTCATTATTGTTGTCCTTTTTCTCCAATTCTTCCCTTTCCCTTGCCAATTTAGAGTGCTTGCTCATCCTCAAGCAACAATTAGAACAATGGCTATGGGGCTAAGATGGATCATGAATGTCTTACACAATGAAATGTTAGTAGCACATGTGTTTTAAGCAAGCAAAAATGAAAAATAACAATCAAGGCACAAGAGACAGCGACATTTGATTGCAAGCATAAGAAGGTGTGCACAATACTTTGCATAAAGAATAAGTGGCACACCAAACTTAGTGTGACACTTTCACTCGGAATTGATGCAAGTATCTAATAGATATTGGAACCAAATTTTGTTGCATAGCAACACCAAACTTAGAATGCAACCATATGTGAATTTATTTGAACTAAAACTAAACAAAAGAAACTGTTATTTGTTGAATACAATCACCAAGTGAAGAATCTGTCATGAATAAGGATGTTTTAGTGATGTATTAACAAAAACAGTTAATGAAAGAAGCATTAAAAATAAGTAAATAAATGAAACAAAGAGAAAACAAAAATTATCCAACTAAGAAGAAGAAAAATAACACTGCAAAAGGCAATATGATTATGCAGACAAGTGATGTTGCTAGAATGATTTGCATAGAAAATAAGTGGCACACCAAACTTAGAATCTTGGTGTGTCACTTTCATTTTTGATTTGATGCAATCATCCAAAAAGATTGAAAATAATTTGTTGCAAGGCAACACCAAACTTAGAATGTAACCATATGCCAATTTATTGAATTTAAACAAAGCATAAAAAGAAATGTACCTACGGTTGGGTTACCTCCCAACAAGTGCTCTTTTAGTGTCATTAGCTTGACATGTTGCTCTTCACTTTCTTCCTCTTCTTCCAATTAGTTAAGAGGAATGACTTCATGGGGGGAGAAGTTTCAGCTTTTGTCCCCTTTCTTGGTTTCCTCTCAGCAAGCTTTCTTTTGAAATTGGCTTGGTTGAGCTTGCTTGCTGACTTAGGGACAGAATTGGTGCTCTTGTTAGTTGCCTTCACTTCTTTGTTGTTAAGACATGGTTGCTGTGTGATTATTGGAGTGATTTCTTCATTAAGAGCCTCTTCAATTGGTGGTTCCATGAATCCTTCTTCTATGCAACTCTCTGCTTCAATTGAGGGTGACTTCTTGATGAGCGGATAATTTGTACGCTTTTTGGCATTGTTTTTAGTATGTTTTTAGTATCTTTTAGTTAGTTTTTATTATATTTTTATTAGTTTTTAGTTAAAATTCACTTTTCTGGACTTTACTATGAGTTTGTGTGTTTTTCTGTGATTTCAGGTATTTTCTGGCTGAAATTGAGGGACCTGAGCAAAAATCTGATTCAGAGACTAAAAAGGACTGCAGATGCTGTTGGATTCTGACCTCCCTGCACTCGAAGTGGATTTTCTGGAGCTACAGAAGCCCAATTGGCGCGCTCTCAACGGCGTTGGAAAGTAGACATCCTGGGCTTTCCAGCAATATATAATAGTCCATACTTTGCCCAAGATTTGATGGCCCAAACCGGCGTTCAAAGTCACCTCAAGAAATTCCAGCGTTAAACGCCGGAATTGGCACCTAATTGGGAGTTAAACGCCCAAACTGGCACTAAAGCTGGCGTTTAACTCCAAGAAGAGTCTCTACACGAAAATGCTTCATTGCTCAGCCCAAGCACACACCAAGTGGGCCCGGAAGTGGATTTTTATGTCATTTACTCATTTCTGTACGCCTTAGGCTACTAGTTTTCTATAAGTAGGACCTTGTACTATTGTATTTCATCTTTTGGGACATCTAGTTCTTAGATCAGATCTTGGTTCTTCTGGTTCCCTCTCTGGGGCCGAAACCAATGATCACTTTTGTTCTTATGTATTTTCAACGGTGGAGTTTCTACACACCATAGATTAAGGTGTGGAGCTCTGCTGTACCTCGAGTATTAATGCAATTACTATTGTTCTTCTATTCAATTCCGCTTGTTCTTTATCCAAGATATCACTTGTTCTTCAACCTGATGAATGTGATGATTGACGCCCATCATCATTCTCACTCACGAACAAGGTGACTGACAACCATTCTTGTTCTACAAGCATCTGAGGCTTAGTGAATATCTCTTGGATTCTTTAATCGGAATCCTCGTGGTATAGGCAGGACCTGATGGCGGCATTCAAGAGAATCCGGAAGGTCTAAACCTTGTCTGTGGTATTCTGAGTAGGATTCAATGATTGAATGACTGTGACGTGCTTCAAACCTGTAACCTACTGGGCGTTAGTGACAGACGCAAAAGAGTGATTCTATTCCGGTAGGGGAGGGAACCAAACCGGTGATTGGCCGCACTGTGACAGAGTGTAAGAGCATTAGCTTTCACTGCGCGGATGGGAGGTAGCTGCTGACAACAGTGAAACCCTACACGAGCTTTCCATGGAAAGGAGTAAGAAGGATTGGATGAAGACAGTAGGAAAGCAGAGAGACGGAAGGGAAGGCATCTTCATACACTTGTCTGAAGCTCTTACACCAATGATATACATAAGTATCTCTATCTTTATCTTTATGTTATTTTCGTTCATCACCATTATACATTTGAGTCTGCCTGACTGAGATTTACAAGATGACCATAGCTTGCTTCATACCACCAATCTCCGTGGGATCGACCCTTACTCGCGTAAGGTTTATTACTTGGACGACCCAGTGCACTTGCTGGTTAGTTGTGCGGAGTTGCAAAAGTGTTATTGCAATTTCGTGCACCAAGTTTTTGGCGCCGTTGCCGGGGATTGTTCTTGTGTATGGACAACTGACGGTTCATCTTGTTGCTTAGATTAGGTATTTTTCTTCAGAGTTCTTAAGAATGAATTCTAGTGTTTCAAGGTGATGTTCTTATCATCACCAAGGCTGATTGATTCTCATCAATTTAGCTCTTGAATGCAGTGTGCTGCTGAAGCTTGGCCGGCCATGTCTAATTCCTTTAGACTAAAGCTTTAGACTAACATTACATGATTCCTGGAATTCTCATTAAGAATTTTGATATCTTTTTCTACTTAATTTTCGAAAATCACAAAAAAAAAAATTTTACAAAAATCATAAAAACCAAAAATATTTGATGTTTCTTGCTTGAGTCTAGTGTCTCATCTTAAGTTTGGTGTCAATTGCATGCATTCATTCATGTGTCTTAAGGATCTTCAAGTAATTCTTGATGATTTCTTGCTCTGATCTTTGAATTCTATTGACTTGAGTGTTTTGTTGTTTCTCATATGCATTCTCATTTTTGTTAATGTCAGTAGTGTACAAACTGCTAAGTTTGGTGTCTTGCATGCATTGTTATTTGATTTTAGTTGCATTTTGATTATTCCTCATTATTAAAAATCCAAAAATATTTTAATTTGTGTCTTTTCATGTCAATAATACAGAGAATTGAAGATTCAGAACATACTGCAGAGGAATTATACAGAAAAAGCTGGGCATTCAAAAATGCCCAGTGAAGAAGACAGACTGGCGTTTAAACGCCAGCCAGGGTGCCTGGCTGGGCGTTTAACGCCCAAAAGGGTAGTAGTTTGGGCGTTAAACGCCAGAATGTGCACCATTCTGGGCGTTTAACGCCAGGATGGCAAAGGGGGAAGATTTTGTTTTCAAAATCAATTTTTTTCAAGTTTTCAAAGTTTTTCAAAATCAAATCATTTTCAAACCATATCTTTTCAATCAAATATTTTCAAAATCAATTTCTTTCCTTTTTCAAAGATACTTACTAACAATTAATGATTTGATTGAACATTTTTTGCCTTTTCTGTTGAGGAAGGTTTTATGTTTGAATCATATCTTTTCTTGTTAGGCAAGTCATTAATTTTTAAAATCAAATCTTTTTAGAATTGTTTTCAAATCATATCTTTTCAATCATATCTTTTTAAAACCATAATTTTTCAATCACATCTTTTTCAAAATAAGTTTTCAATCATATCTTTTTGATTTCTAATTTCAAATCTTTTTCAAAAATCACTTGATTCTTTTTCTATTCTTAGTTTTTGAGAATCAATTAGTGTTTTTCAAAATGTTTTCAAAATTTTTTTTACTTAATTTTCGAAAATTACTTCTCCTCTTCTCACATCCTTCTGTTTATAGACTAACACTATTTCTTAATACAAAATTCGAACTTCATCTTCTTTAATAAGTTCGAATTTTCTACCTCTGTCTTCCATTTTTCTTCCTCTGACACCTCAAGGAATCTCTATACTGTGACATAGAGGATTCCACATTTTCTTGTTCTCTTCTCTTTCATATGAGCAGGAGCAGAGACAAAGGCATTCTTGTTGAAGCTGACCCTGAACCCGAAAGGACCTTGAAGAGAAAGCTAAGAGAAGCCAAAGCACAACTCTCTTTAGAGGACCTGACCGAATTCTTCAAAGAGGAAGAAGACATGGCAGCCGAAAACAACAACAATGCAAACAATGCAAGGAAGGTGCTGGGTGACTTTACTGCACCTACTCCTGATTTCTATGGGAGAAGCATCTCTATCCCTGCCATTGGAGCAAACAACTTTGAGCTTAAACCTCAATTAGTTTCTCTAATGCAACAGAATTGCAAGTTCCATGGACTTCCAATGGAAGATCCTCATCAGTTCTTAACTGAATTCTTGCAAATCTGTGACACAGTCAAGACTAATGGGGTAGACCCTGAGGTCTATAGACTGATGCTATTCCCTTTTGCTGTAAGAGACAGAGCTAGAATATGGTTGGATTCTCAACCTAAAGAAAGCCTGGACTCTTGGGAAAAGCTAGTCAATGCCTTCTTGGCAAAGTTCTTTCCACCACAAAGATGGAGTAAGCTTAGAGTGGAAGTCCAAACCTTCAGACAGAAGGATGGAGAATCCCTCTATGAAGCTTGGGAAAGGTACAAACAATTAATCAGAAGATGTCCCTCAGACATGCTTTCTGAATGGAGCATCATAGGTATCTTCTATGATGGTCTCTCTGAACTATCCAAGATGTCTTTGGATAGCTCAGCTGGAGGATCTCTTCATCTGAAGAAGACGCCTGCAGAGGCTCAAGAGCTAATTGAAATGGTTGCAAATAACCAATTCATGTACACTTCTGAAAGGAATCCTATGAACAATGGGACTAGTCAGAAGAAAGGAGTTCTTGAGATTGACACTCTGAACGCCATTTTAGCTCAGAATAACATATTGACTCAACAAGTCAATTTGATTTCTCAAAGTCTGTCTGGAATGCAAAATGCACCAAACAGTACTAAGGATGCTTCATCTGATTTTCTTGCTCATCTTGTGGTGGTGGTTGGTATCCCATATGATTTTCTTGCTCATCTTGTGTCTCTGAAGCAAATCTCCATGAATTGGAGTGCTCAGAATGTGTATTCTCTTGGTGATATTCCCAGCCACCATTAGAGATTGGTGATGGTGGGTAATATCCCATAAAATTTGTTTGATCATAAGATGAGTTGAACTCCATTTGAATTTTGTAAAACACAACACCACGGAAAATTGAAATTCATATCTCAGAGATGATTTTCTTAGTGAGGCAATAACTCAAACACCTTGGTTTCAACTTAGAACAGAGAACAAAAATAAAGAAAATGCTTGATCTAGACTTCTCACCCACTTAATCATTGTTGATCTAATCAATCCCCGGCAACGGCGCCAAAAACTTGATGGTGTTTTTGTGGAAAACGAATTTTCCAAACACATAGATCTAACCGGCAAGTGTACCGGGTCGCATCAAGTATTAATAACTCACAAGAGTGAGGTCGATCCCACAGGGATTGATAGATCAAGCAACTTTAGTGGGTGATTAGTTTAGTCAAGCTAACATTGGTGAGTGAGAATTGTGGCAGCAGAATGTAAATAGCAGTGAACTTAAATTGCAGAATGTAAATAGGCAGGAAGCTTAAAGAACAAGCAATGTAAATTGTAGAAACTTAAATGACAAGAAATGTAAATTGCTTGAATCTTAAATGGGTCAGGGATGTGGGATTGTAAAAATTAAACCAGCAAAGGTAAATTGCATTAAACATAAAAGAGACAATTGAATTGCAGTGAAGTAAATCTCAAACAGAAGAGTAAATGCCTTGAAGAATTTAGAACAGAAAAGCAATGCTTAAGTTGCAGCAAATTAAAAGTGATTGAAGATCTCAGGAGTGGAGGAGACTAGATAACAAGTCTAGATCTCAAATCCTTCCTTGATCCAACAAGAACAATTGCAAAAGGAATAAAGGAAAGCAAATTGCAGAAATCGCAGAAGAAGAAGAAATGAGCAGAAAGTGGAATTCAATTATGCAGAAAATTAAAGAAGAGATCTCAAGGTGAGATTGAAACAGAAGTTCTTCAATTCTTCACCCAAGATCCAAAGCAAGAAAAGTAAAAAGTGCTCAAGAAGGAACCAGGAGGAAGAGAGATCAATTCTCCTTCCTAATTCTCTAAGAAATTCCAAAGTTCAAAATTAAAATGCAAGTAGAAAGGAAAATTCAAAAATAAAGTCTCGAGCTCCCCAATTACATAAAACTAGCTCCTATTTATACACTTTCTATTCTTGGATTTTGGGGTTTGGATGGGCTTTTGATTTGGTGAAGAAATGAATTAAATTGGGTTTTTAATTCAATTTCAGCCCATGAAGGAAAATTGCTTCCAGGAGGCTGCCCTGCCCTTGTGGAGGGCAGAGCAGGGAAGCCTTGTGTAAGGATCCAACTAGCGTGCCAAGGCTTGGAAGCATCAGGATGCTGCCCTGCCCTTGGGGAGAGCAGGGCAGTGGTGGCATGGTGCGTGCCATGCTTCCCTGGGCCGTGCTTGCTTGCTGCTGGCCGAAGCTCCCTTGCTGCGCATCAATTGTGCGTGCTGGCCATGCCAAGGATGTGCGTGCCATGCACCAAAATGCTGCCCTGCCCTTGCGGAGGGCAGGGCAATGTTTCCTTTGGGGAGTGCCAAGTTCGAATCCCATGGAGTGCATTGCTTGGCTTTTTCTTCTTGGCACCTAATTCACGCCTAAGGCTTGGCTTCCTAGAGGTCTTGTGTTCGAAACTTGGTGGAGGAAGTTGTTGCAATTTTTCCTTGAATTTTCATGAAGAAAACACGACATTGCCCTCCAAGAGGGCATTCTGCTCTCCTTGAGGGCAGACTTCCTTGGGTTCCTTGTGTCTCCCTCTTCGAGCCTTGGTGGAAGCATTTTGGTTTATTTTTGCTTATTTTTGGCCCTTAAAGATGCCTCTCGTTCCTGCCTCAATTGTTCGCCAAATATGGATTGCTATATATCGTTGGAAAGCTCTGAATGTCAGCTTTCCAACGCAACTGGAAGCACATCAATTGGACGTCTGTAGCTCAAGTTATAGCCCTTTGAAGGAGGCATGGTCATGCTGTGAGCGCCCAGATTTTACCTTAGCGAAATTCTTGCTTCCAATCCTCAATGTGCATCACGATTCTGCCCTGCCCTTGGCAAGGGCAGGGCAGTGTGCGTGCTGGCTGCTTCCTTCCTTGATTTGGTCATGGGCCACGCTTTTAAAAGCGTGGCCTAAGGCTCCAAAGTGTACCCCAACTTCAAAGTGTACCCCAAAGCTCTTTTTTTCTCCTTTTTTTGTGCTTCTTTGCTTCTTTTTCTTCTTATTTCCTACAAGATTTATAAAATTAAAATATCAAGAAAATATATCATTTAAGTACAAAAAGCATTCAATATTTAAGCACAAATCATCAATTTCTTGTATGAAAAAGCATAGAAAATGGGTATATGATGACATGTCATCACCCATGCAACAAGTCGGAATCTTAATGGTTCAAGAGTTCTATGCCAATGCATGGATCACTAGGAACCATGATCAAGGTATGAACCCGAGTCCAAAGAATTATCTCACAATGGTTCGGGGGAAATACTTGGATTTTAGTCCGAAAAATGTGAGGTTGGCATTCCACTTGCCCATGATGCAAGGAGATGAACGCCCCTACACTAGAAGGGTCAACTTTGATCAAAGGTTGGACCAAGTCCTTATGGACATATGTGTGGAAGGAGCTCAGTGGAAGAGAGACTCCAAAGGCAAGCCAGTCCAACTAAGAAGACTGGACCTCAAGCCTGTGGCTAGAGGATGGTTGGAGTTCATTCAACGCTCCATCATTCCTACTAGCAACCGATCTGAAGTTACTGTGGATCGGGCCATCATGATTCATGGCATCATGATTGGAGAGGAAGTAGAAGTTCATGAGGTCATCTCCAATGAAATCTACAAAATAGCCGACAAGCCTTCACCCATGGCACGGCTAGCTTTTCCTCACCTTATTTGCCATCTATGTTACTCAGCTGGAGTTATCATAGAAGGAGACATCCTCATTGAAGAGGATAAGCCCATCACCAAGAAGAGGATGGAGCAAGCAAGAGAGACCCCTCACGGTTCTCAAGAGATGCATGAGGAAGCTCATCATCAAGAAATCCCTGAGATGCCTCAAGGGATGCACTTTCCTCCAAACAACTATTGGGAACAACTCAACACTTCCTTAGAAGATTTGAGCCACAATGTTGAACAATTAAGGGTGGAACATCATGAGCACTCCATCATTCTCCAAGAAATAAGAGAAGATCAAAGAGCAATGAGGGAGGAGCAACAAAGGCAAGGAAGGGACATAGAAGAGCTAAAGAACATCATTGGTCCTTCAAGAAGAAGACGCCACTAAGGTGGACTCATTCCTTGTTCTTATTTCTTTCTGCTTTTCGGTTTTTAATATTGTGTTTATCTATGTTTTGTGTCTTTATTTCATGATCATTAGGATGTAACCATGTCTTAAAGCTATGAATAAATTCCATTAATCCTTCACCTATCTTAAAAGAAAAATGTTTTAATTCAAAAGAACAAGAAGTACATGAATTTTGAATTTATCCTTGAATTTAGTTTAATTATATTGATGTGGTGACAATACTTTTGTTTTCTGAATGAATGCTTGAACAGTGCATATATCTTTTGATCTTGTTGTTTATGAATGTTAAAATTGTTGACTCTTGAAAGAATGATGAACAAAGAGAAATGTTATTGATGATCTGAAAAATCATGAAATTGATTCTTGAAGCAAGAAAAAGCAGTGAAAAAGAAGGCTTGAGAAAAAAAATGGCAAAAAAAAAGAGAGAAGGAGCAGTAGAAAAAACCAATAGCCCTTAAAACCAAAAAGCAAGGGTAAAAAGGATCCAAGGCTTTGAGCATCAATGGATAGGAGGGCCCAAGGAAATAAAATCCAGGCCTAAGCGGCTAAATCAAGCTGTCCCTAACCATATGCTTGTGTCATGAAGGTCCAAGTGAAAAGCTTGAGACTGAGTGGTTAAAGTCGTGATCCAAAGAAAAAGAGTGTGCTTAAGAGCTCTGAACACCACTAACTGGGGACTCTAGCAAAGCTGAGTCACAATCTGAAAAGGATCACCCAGTTATGTGTCTGTGGCATTTATGTATCCGGTGGTAATACTGGAAAACAAAGTGCTTAGGGCCACGGCCAAGACTTATAAGTAGCTGTGTTCAAGAATCAACATACTTAACTAGGAAAGTCAATAACACTATCCGAAATTCTAAGTTCCTAGAGAAGCCAATCATTCTAAACTTCAAAGGAAAAAGTGAGATGCCAAAACTGTTCAGAAGCAAAAAGCTACAAGTCCCGCTCATCTAATTATAATTAATATTCATTGATATTCTGGAATTTATAGTATATTCTCTTCTTTTTATCCTATTTGATCTTCAGTTGCTTGGGGACAAGTAACAATTTAAGTTTGGTGTTGTGATGAGCGGATAATTTATACGCTTTTTGGCATTATTTTTAGGTAGTTTTTAGTAAGTTCAAGCTACTTTTAGGGATGTTTTCATTAGTTTTTATGTTAAATTCACATTTCTGGACTTTACTATGAGTTTGTGTATTTTTTTGTGATTTCAGGTAAATTCTGGCTGAAATTGAGGGACTTGAGCAAAACTCTGAAAAAGGCTGACAAAAGGACTGCTGATGCTGTTGGAATCTGACCTCCCTGCACTCAAAATGGATTTTCTGGAGCTACAGAACTCCGAATGGCGCGCTCTCAATGGCGTTGGAAAGTAGACATCCAGAGCTTTCCAGCAATATATAATAGTCCATACTTCATTCGGAAATTGACGACGTAACTTGGCGTTGAACGCCAAGTACATGCTGCTGTCTGGAGTTAAACGCCAGAAAAACGTCATGGTCCGGAGTTGAACGCCCAAAACACGTCATAACTCGGAGTTCAACTCCAAGAGAAGCCTCAGCTCGTGGATTGATCAAGCTCAGCCCAAACATACACCAAGTGGGCCCCGGAAGTGGATTTATGCATCAATTACTTACTCATGTAAACCCTAGGAGCTAGTTCATTATAAATAGAACATTTAACTAATGTATTTGACATCTTGGGACGATTAGTTCTCAGATCATGGGGGCTGGCCATTCGGCCATGCCTGAACCTTTCACTTATGTATTTTCAACGGTGGAGTTTCTGCACACCATAGATTAAGGGTGTGGAGCTCTGCTGTACCTCAAGTTTCAATACAATTACTATTACTTTTTATTCAATTCTATCTTATTCTTATTCCAAGATATTCATTCGCACCCAAGAACATGATGAATGTGATGATTATGTGACGCTCATCATCATTCTCACCTATGAACGCGCGTGATTGACAACCACTTCCATTCTACATGCAACCGAGCTTGAATGTGTATCTCTTAGATTCCCCAACAGAATCTTCGTGGTATAAGCTAGATAGATGGCGGCATTCATGAGGATCCGAAAAGTCTAACCTTGTCTGTGGTATTCCGAGTAGGATCCTGGGAATCCGGAAAGTCTAACCTTGTCTGTGGTATTCCGAGTAGGATTCCGGTATTGAATGACTGTGACGTGCTTCAGACTTGCAAGTGCTGGGCGTTAGTGACAGACGCAAAAGAATCAAAGGATTCTATTCCAGCAGGAGCAGGAACCAACCAGTGATTAGCCGTGCTGTGACAGAGCGCGTGAGCGTAGTTTTCACTGCGAGGATGAGATGTAGCCTTCGGCCAGTGTGATGCCTCCAGACGATTAGCCATGCGAGTGACAGCGCAGAGGACCATTTTCCAGAGAGGATACAAAGTAGCCATCGCCGAATGGTGAACCCCTATACACAGCTTGCCATGGAAAGGAGTAAGAAGGATTGGAAGAGAGAGTAGTGAAGCAGAGTTTCAAGAGGAGCACAGCATCTCCATACGCTTATCTGAAATTCCCACTCTTGATTTACATAAGTATCTCTATCCCTTTTATTTTCTATTTTATTATTAATTTTCGAAACCCAAAACAATTTAATCCGCCTAACTGAGATTTACAAGGTGACCATAGCTTGCTTCATACCAACAATCTCTGTGGGATTGACCCTTACTCACGTAAGGTTTATTACTTGGACGACCCAGTACACTTGCTGGTTAGTTGAACGGAGTTGTGAATTCAACTGGTGCCACAATAATGATTTTATACAAATACAAAGAACATGTATCACAATTTCGTCCACCAGTGATTTCATTAAAGTGGGCCACGGACAGCATCGGCGCGCACGCGCAAAGTGCGCGTGCGCGTCGATTGGCAATTCTTCACCCACGCGGACGCGGCATGTACGCGCGCGTGTCCATTGGTGAGACCACTTTGTGCGTGCGCGCCTTGTACGCGTGCGCGTCCCGTGGTGCATTTCCAATTCTTTTTTCTTCATGCATTCTCCTCTTTGCATGCTTTTTCTCCTCACTTCTTCCATCCAATACTTGCTTTATGAACCTAAAATCACTTAACAAACATATCAAGGCATCGAATGGAATTAAAGTGGATTAAAATCACCAATTTTAGGGCCTAAAAAGCATGTTTTTATATTTAAGTACAATTCAAAGGAGAATTACAAAACCATGCTATTTCATTGAATAAATGTGCGAAAAGGTGATAAAATCCCCCAAAATAAGCACAAAATAAACCACGAAATCGGGGTTTATGCATATGGTCTATACATTTTATCAATACATGAGTATGTACCCAATTCCTAATATTTACAACAAAACACAAAACTACCCTTTTATTCACCCAATGTCCCAAGACTTCCCACACTTGAATGATACACACACACACTAGCCTAAGCTAATCAAAGATCCAAATAAAGGACATTTATTGTTTTTCACTTTAAGGCTTGTAATGTGCTAAATTAAGAATAAATGGGTTAATCATAGGCTCAAATTGGGTAACAATGGGTAATAAGAGGTAAGGCTATTTGGGTAAGTGAGCTAATAAAACAATGGCCTCAATCATATAAATACATGAATACACAAAATAATGGACATAGAGAATCAAACAAACCAAATATTATAATCATAGAAAGAGAATAATGCACACAAGAAGGAAGAATAAGTGGTTATAAGATGTAACCACGTAGTTAGGCTCAAAACTCACATGCTTGTGTTCTTAGCTCAAAAACCATGTTCCAAAATAAATTCTTCAAGCAAGTTTGTCACAAAAAATTTTTTCAAATTGGTAGGGTGCCTTAAAAATAGTTTCTTGGAAAAGAAATTATCACCCTAACCAAGTAGTCCTAACATAAAAAGGAAGTGGTAAAAATATGTACAAATTCTAACTAACATGCAATCTATCATGCAATGCAACAACTAATCTAACAAAGACAAAAAGTAAAAATTGGTGTTGAAAAAGGAAGTTGTTACCCATGGAGGTCGGTCGGACGACCTCCCCACACTTAAAAATTTGCACCGTCCTCCGTGCATGCAAAGAAAAGCAAGGTGGACGGGTTGCTACAATTGATGAGTTTCTTCAAAGGGTTGTGCAGGTGACTTGTTTGTTGCCCCATTTAAAAGCTTTTCCTTTGCCGCCTTTCTTGGTGGCCAACCACATGTTAGCTATGCATGTAAGTGAGAGAGCAATGTATGCAAGAGGCATATCAACTAATACTTGATCCAAGAGTAAAGTCAAAGCATGAAGAGCACTCAAAAGCATCAGGTTCAACTAGAAAGAGTAGGTCATGAAAGACATGTAAGTTCATATCAATGCACAAAGGATATAAGAATCATCAAGGGTTAAGCATTGATTCAAAAGTTTCATCACCCAACAATATCAAACAAGTCAAGAAGCACCAAGATTAACCAAGAAATTCTCAACAATTGAGTAAGAAAATTCAACACAATTATTGAAAGAAGGGACTTAGAAAAAAGGAAAAAAAATTGAAAACAGGCTATAGAAACAAAATTGAAATGCAAAGAATAGAAGTATATGAATGTGATAAACAAAAGAAAATGGAAGAGGAGAGAAAAAACTCTTTTTTTACCAGCGCGGACGCGCACAGAACGCGGACGCGCGCCTGACCGAGTTGGCGACCGTCGCGGACGCGCCAAGTGCGCCTGTGCGTCAGTGTGGGCACAGAATAGGCACAATAATGGCACAACTCTCTGGTTTTTATACCAGGAGGGCATGTGGTGCCATCGGCGCGCACGCGTACAGTGTGCGTGCGTGCTCATTGCGTATTTAGCTTCAAGGACACGTACGTGCCAGGTGCGCGCACGCGCGGGTGGTTTGTGCCTCGCGCACAAAGTAGGCGCAAGTTAGGCACAACTCTCTGGAATTTGGCTTGGAGATGAAATCTTTGCATCCACGCGTATGCGTACATGGCGCGTCCACGTGGATGATCGAAAATGCTTGAGGCACGCGTACGCGCCATGTGCGCGCACGCGCGGGTTGGTGCTCTGTTTTTCAAAAATTTTTCATGTTCTTGCACCAATCCAAGCATTCCAAACCTCCAAATAGCTACCCAAACACCATAAAAGCCTTATTCAACATGCTAAACTACTGAATAAACTCAACAACCAGTACAAGCAAGAAATTAAACTAATTATACCAATATGTACAAAAGAGAAAATGAAAAGATGTTACCATGGTGGGTTGTCTCCCACCTAGCACTTTTGTTTATTGTCCTTAAGTTGGACTTATGGGGAGCTCCTTTTAAGGTGGCTTGTGCTTGAATCCATCCTTGAACATCCACCAATGCTTGGACTTCTATTGTGCTTCATCATTCAAAGTTAATAACTCCAAGCTTTGATGGAGTTCTTCACAAACCATAGGCTCCCACATTTGATCCTCCTTGTGTGATCCGGGATCCCACACTTTGTTTTCACACCCGTCCTTGAGTTGATCATGATGATTTCCTCTGGGTGGCAAGAGAGATGAATTCTCATGAAGGCACCAAGCTATCCTTCTAGACCCATTCAATTGAGCATTACACCAATCCTTGCTCCTTGAAGCTTCAACCATAATGAGCCTAGACTTACAACGCCAACCATTAAACATCCTCCTCTTACGCTTAATTCCACAAAGCGTCCTAAGTTGGCCATCCGTCTCAAGCAAACCAAATTCAAGTGGGATAATAAAGCTAAGAGTTAGAAGTTTTACCCACTCAAATGAAGGATTGGATGACAACCTAGGTGGAGGGGTTCCCAATGATCTTGACAATGCACGCTCCACTCCCGTCCATTCTTTTTGGAAGGCTTCCACCACTTGGCAAGGTTCTTCAAGCTCTACCTCTTGCCAAGCTTCTTCAACTTCAACCTCTTCCTCTTGGTGGCTCACTTCCGATTCAATTTCTTCTTCATTGCTCACCAAGGGCATGGGAGGTAAGGTATCTTCTTCCTTACCCTCTATGTCAAACCCAATTGGAGAGGATTCAATTGTGCATAAGAATTCTTCAATGATTGAATCCATCTCTTGGTCGACCTCTTCAAAGGCTTCAACCACTTCTTCCGGCTCAATTGTCTTAACTTCCTCCCCTTGTGACAATTCTGGCTTCAACTTCTCTTTCTCACATTGAAGCTCTAAACTCACTCCCTCACTATGCTCCTTAATTGCCTCTCCACATTCGTTAATGGGAGTGCCTTGATTGCTTAAGCTTAGTTGGGAGGAGGCCATATTGCTAACGGCTTCCACTAGGATAGCCATCTTGGCTCCTAGCTCCTTAAACTTCTTTTCATCTTCCTCGTGTTGCCTTAAGATATGAGATTCAAGATCTCTCAATTCTTGCATGGGGGCTTTGGTGGACGAAATTGTGATCCTCAAAGTTGGACTCTTTGTACTTGTATGAAATTTAATTCGAGATAATAATGGCTCTTGGCTATGTGTGGACACAACTCCGTTCAACTTAACCAGCAAGTGTACTGGGTCATCCAAGTAATACCTTACATGAGTAAGGGTCGATCCCACAGAGATTGTTGGTATGAAGCAAGCTATGGTCATCTTGTAAATCTCAGTCAGGCGGATTATAATTGATTATGGATTTTCGAATAATAATAAATAATAAACAGGAAATAAAGATAACATAGGATAGAAATACTTATGTAAATTAATGGTGGGAATTTCAGATAAGCGTATGGAGATACTGTGCCCTTTCTTTTTCTACTTTCCTACTTCTTCCTTCATTCCTTCTTACTCCTTTCCATGGCAAGCTGTATGTAGGGCATCACCGTTGTCAATGGCTACATCCCATCCTCTCAGTGAAAATGGTCTAAATGCTCTGTCACAGCACGGCTAATCATCTGTCGGTTCTCAATCAGGTTGGAATAGAATCCCTTGATTCTTTTGCGTTTGTCACTAACGCCCAGCCTTCAGGAGTTTGAAGCTCGTCACAGTCATTCAATCCCGGAATCCTACTCAGAATACCACAGACAAGGTTAGACTTTCCGGATTCCCATGAATGCCGCCATCAATTCTAGCTTATACCACGAAGATTCTGATTAAGGAATGCAAGAGATATGCGCCCGGCCTAAGGTAGAACAGAAGTGGTTGTCAGTCACGCGCGTTCATAGGTGAGAACGATGATGAGTGTCACGGATCATCACATTCATCAAGTTGAAGTGCAGCGAATATCTTAGAATAGGAATAAAGAGAATTGAACAGAAAATAATAGTAATTGTATTAAAACTTGAGGTACAGCAGAGCTCCACACCCTTAATCTATGGTGTGTAGAAACTCCACTGGTGCACGAATTTGTGATTCGCACAACTAACCAGCAAGTGCACTGGGTCGTCCAAGTAATACCTTACGTGAGTAAGGGTCGATCCCACGGAGATTATTGGCTTGAAGCAATCAATGTTTATTTTATTAATCTTAGTCAGGAAGCCAATAGGATTAAAAGTGAAATTACCAGATTTGATTATAAAAATAAAAGAGAATAACAGTGTTACTTGTTGTGCAGTAATGAGAAACATGTTGGAGTTTTGGAGATGCTTTGTCCTTTGAATTTCTACTTTTCCTTGAAATCCTCTTCCCACACGCAAGATTCCTTCCATGGCAAGCTCTATGTAAGGTGTCACCGTTGTCAGTGGCTACTTCCCATCCTCTCAGTGAAAACGTTCCTATGCTCTGTCACAGCACGGCTAATCATCTGTCGGTTCTCAATCAGGTTGGAATAGAATCCATTGATTCTTTTGCGTCTGTCACTAACGCCCAGCCCTCAGGAGTTTGAAGCACGTCACAGTCATTCAATCCTGGAATCCTACTCGGAATACCACAGACAAGGTTTAGACTTTCCGGATTCTCATGAATGCCGCCATCAATCCGGCTTATACCACGAATATTCTGATTAAGGAATCTAAGAGATATTCATTCAATCTGATGTAGAACGGAGGTGGTTGTCAGGCACACGTTCATGGATTGAGGAAGGTGATGAGTGTCACGGATCATCACCTTCTTCACAATTAAGCGCGAATAAACATCTTAGATAAGAACAAGCGTGTTTGAATGGAAAACAAAGGAATTGTATTAAATCATCGAGACGCTGCAGAGCTCCTCACCCCCAACAATGGAGTTTAGAGACTCATGCCATCAAAAAGTATGTAATTCAGATCTGAAAATGTCATGAGGTACAGAATAATTCTCTAAAAGTTGTTTAAATAGTAAACTAGTAACCTAGGTTTACAGAATATGAGTAAACTAAGATAATTGGTGCAGAAATCCACTTCTGGGGCCCACTTGGTGTGTGCTGGGGCTGAGACTAAAGCTATCCACGAGTAGAGGCTTTTCTTGGAGTTAAACTCCAAGTTATGACGTGTTTTGGGCGTTCAACTCCGGATCATGACGTGTTTCTGGCGTTTAACTCCAGACAGCAGCATGTACTTGGCGTTCAACGCCAAGTTACGTCGTCTATCTTCGCGCAAAGTATGGACTATTATATATTGCTGGAAAGCCCTGGATGTCTACTTTCCAACGCCGTTGAGAGCGCGCCAATTGGACTCCTGTAGCTCCAGAAAATCCATTTCGAGTGCAGGGAGGTCAGGATCCAACAGCATCAACAGTCCTTTTTCAGCCTAAGTCAGATTTTTGCTCAGCTTCCTCAATTTCAGCCAGAAAATACCTGAAATCACAGAAAAATACACACACTCATAGTAAAGTCCAGAAATATGATTTTTGCCTAAAAACTAATAAAATTTAACTAAAAACTAATTAAAACATACTAAAATCTACATGAAATTATCCCCAAAAAGCGTATAAAATATCCGCTCATCACAACACCAAACTTAAACTGTTGCTTGTCCTCAAGCAACTAGATAAATAAAAAAAGATGAAAAGAAATTAAGAAACAATAATATCTCAGAGTTTCAAGTGAAGCTCAGATTCTAATTAGATGAGTGGGGCTAGTAGCTTTTTGCTTCTGAACAGTTTTGGCATCTCACTTTATCCTTTGAAATTCAGAATGGTTGGCATCCATAGGAACTCAGAATTCAGATAGTATTATTGATTCTCCTAGTTTAGTATGTTGATTCTTGAACACAGCTACTTTATGAGTCTTGGCCGTGGCCCTAACCACTTTGTTTTCCAGTATTTCCACCGGATACATAAATGCCACAGACACATAATTGGGTGAACCTTTTCAGATTGTGACTCAGCTTTGCTAGAGTCCCCAATTAGAGGTGTCCAGAGTTCTTAAGCACACTCTTTTGCTTTAGATCACGACTTTAACCACTCAGTCTCAAGCTCTTCACTTGGACCTGCATGCCACAAGCACATGGTTAGGGACAGCTTGATTTAGCCGCTTAGGCCTGGATTTATTTCCTTGGGCCCTCCTATCCATTAATGCTCAAAGCCTTGGATCCTTTTCACCCTTGCCTTTTGGTTTTAAGGGCTGTTTGGCTTTTATTCCTTTTGATCCAAATATTATTTTTTTTTCGCAAGAAATTTTTTTTTCACTGCTTTTTCTTGCTTCAAGAATCAATTTCATGATTTTTCAGATCATCAATAACATTTCTCTTGTTCATCATTCTTTCAGGAGCCAACAATTTTAACATTCATAAAATTCAATATAAAAAATATGCACTGTTCAAGCATTCATTCAGAAGACAAAAAGTATTGCCACCACATATAAATAATTAGAATTTTCCTTATTAAGAACTCGAAAAAATTAAATTGCCTCTTTATTCTACAAATCTACTATTTTATTCATGTTTGATGATGATGAGAAAAATAAGTTATAACTTAATTGGAAATAAAGCCAAAATAGATATGCTAATTACTACTACTCCTATATAACTCTAAGGTAAAATCCTATAATAATACTATCACAGAGTTAAAGCTAGAATTAGAACTTAACAACCTGTATTTTGGGAAGTGGATGTTCCTCTAGTCTGTGGGGTGCCTTCAAGAATTAATTTCTGACGCTTCAGCTCCCTTAAGTTCACATCCTTGCTCTTCCTGTTCTCTTAGGTGCCATGATCTTAATGAGTTTTAACTCAGTGATCATGGCAAATCACACCAAACTTAGAGGTTTGCTTGTCCTCAAGCAAAAGAAAGGAAAGGAGAAGAGTAGAAGGAGAGGCAGTTTCGAAAAAAGATAAGATGAGTTTGAAAAAGATATGAGAAGAAATTAAAAATATTTGAAAAAGAATTGGATTGGAAAAAGATTTGTGTTTATGAATTAAGATACATTTGATATTTTTGAAAAAGGTATTTTAGAAATTAGGGTTCTTAGAAAACTAATTTGATTTTGAAGAATGACATTTTGAAACATGTTTATGCAAGAAATCATGAATTGAAACATAAAAATTTAGAAAAATTGTAAAGAAAAACGAATTTTACCTCCTCCCCACCATCCTGGCGTTAAATGCCCAAACGATGCATGTTTTGGGCGTTTAACGCCCAAATGCTGCTTCTCCTGGGCGTTCAACGCCCAGCTGATGCTTCTTTCTGGCGTTGAACGCCAGGAAGTCCTTTGTCACTGGGCATTTTTCTGAACGCCCAGGATGCTAACACTCTGGTGTTAAACACCCAGAAGGTGCTTCTTTCTGGCGTTCAACGCCCAGAAGATGCTCCTTTCTGGCGTTTAACGCCCAGATGGCTACCCTTACTGGCGTTGAACGCCCAGTGGGTGCTTCTTTTGGGCGTTCAACGCCCAAAATCTTTCTTACTGGCTTTTTCACGCTAGTGAGCTTACAAATTTCCCTGTAACTCTGTAAATTCAATCAATTGCAATTTTTACCCTTTGAAGATACTTGGACACATACCTGTAAAAAAAAAATTTATTTAATTAGTAAATAAACTTTGTAAATGGCTGGGTTGCCTCCCAGCAAGCGCTTCTTTATTGTCTTTAGCTGGACTACCACTGAGTTCTAATCAAGTCTCAGTTTCGAGCATTCTTGCTCGAAGTTACTTTCAAGATAATGTTTAATTCTCTGTCCATTAACAATGAACTTTTTGTTGGATTCATTATCCTGAAGCTCTACGTATCCATATGGTGATACGCTTGTAATCACATATGGACCTCTCCACCGGGATTTTAATTTCCCGGGGAATATTTTGAGCCTGGAATTAAATAGCAGAACTTTCTGCCCTGGCTCAAAGACTCTGGATGACAATTTCTTATCATGCCATCTTTTGCTTCTCTTTGTAAATTTTTGCATTCTCGAAAGCATTGAGTCTAAATTCCTCTAGCTCATTTAACTGAAGCAATCGTTTTTCTCCAGCTAATTTGGCATCAAGGTTTAGGAATCTGGTTGCCCAATAGGCCTTGTGTTCCAGTTCCACTGGCAAGTGACATGCCTTTCCATACACAAGCTGGTATGGAGAGGTCCCTATAGGGGTCTTGAATGCTGTTCTGTATGCCCACAGAGCATCATCCAAGCTCCTTGCCCAATCCCTTCTACGGTTAATTACAGTCCGTTCCAGGATTCTTTTGAGTTCTCTATTTGAGACTTCAGCTTGCCCATTAGTCTGTGGGTGATATGGAGTAGCTACCCTATGGCTAACTCCATAACGAACCAAAGCAGAGTAAAGCTGTTTATTGCAGAAATGAGTGCCCCCATCACTGATTAATACTCTAGGGGTACCAAATCTACTGAAGATGTGTTTCTGGAGGAATTTTAACACTGTCTTAGTGTCATTAGTGGGTGTTGCAATAGCCTCCACCCATTTGGATATATAATCCACTGCCACCAAAATATAAGTGTTTGAGTATGATGGTGGGAAAGGTCCCATGAAGTCAATACCCCATACATCAAACAACTCAATCTCCAAGATCCCTTGTTGAGGCATGGCATAACTGTGAGGTAGATTGCCAGATCTTTGGCAACTGTCACAATTAAGTACAAACACTCAGGAATCTTTATAGAGAGTAGGCCAGTAGAAGCCACTTTGGAGGACTCTTGTGGCTGTTCGCTCACTTCCAAAATGTCCTCCATACTGTGATCCATGGCAATGCAAAAGGATCTTCTGCGCTTCTTCTTTAGGCACACATCTACGGATTACTCCGTCTGCACATCTCTTAAAGAGATACGACTCATCCCAAAGATAATACTTTGCATCTGTGATCAGCTTCTTTGATTGCTGTCTACTGTACTCTTTGGGTATGAATCTCACTGCCATGTAGTTTGCAATGTCTGCAAACCATGGCACTTCCTGGATGGCAAAGAGTTGCTCATCCGGAAAGGTTTCAGAGATCTCAGTGAGAGGGAGGGACGCCCTTTCTACTGGTTCTATTCGGGACAGGTGATCTGCTACTTGATTCTCTGTCCTTTTTCTGTCTCTTATTTCTATATCAAACTCTTGCAGAAGCAGCACCCATCTTATAAGTCTGGGTTTTGAATCCTGCTTTGTGAGTAGATATTTAAGAGCAGCATGATCTGTATACACAATCACTTTTGATCCTACTAAATAGGATCTGAATTTGTCAATGGCGTAAACCACTGCAAGTAGCTCTTTTTCTGTGGTTGTGTAATTCTTCGGTGCGTCATTTAAAACACGGCTGGCATAGTAAATGACGTGCAGAAGCTTGTCATGCCTTTGTCCCAACACTGCACCAATGGCATGGTCACTGGCATCACACATTAATTCAAATGGTAATGTCCAGTCTGGTGTAGAGATGATTGGTGCTGTAACCAATTTAGCTTTCAGAGTCTCAAATGCTTGCAGACACTCTTTATCAAAGATAAATGGCGTGTCAGCAGCTAGCAAGTTGCTCAGAGGTTTGGCAATTTTTGAAAAATCTTTTATAAACCTCCTGTAGAATCCTGCATGCCCCAGAAAGCTTCTGATTGCCTTAACATTGGTGGGTGGTGGTAATTTTTCAATTACCTCTACCTTAGCTTGATCCACCTCTATCCCCTTGTTCGAGATTTTGTGCCCAAGGACAATTCCTTCAGTCACCATAAAGTGACACTTCTCCCAGTTTAAAACCAGGTTAGTCTCTTGGCATCTCTTTAGAACAAGTGCTAAATGGTTAAGGCAGGAGCTGAATGAGTCTCCAAACACTGAAAAGTCATCCATGAAGACTTCCAGAAATTTTTCCACCATATCAGAGAAAATTGAGAGCATGCACCTCTGAAAGGTTGCAGGTGCATTGCATAGGCCAAATGGCATCCTTCTATATGCAAATACTCTAGATGGGCATGTGAACGCCGTTTTCTCCTGATCCTGGGGGTCTACTGCAATTTGATTATAACCTGAATATCCATCCAGGAAGCAGTAGTATTCATGACCTGCTAGTCTTTCTAGCATCTGGTCTATGAATGGTAAAGGAAAATGATCCTTTCTGGTGGCTGTATTGAGCCTTCTGTAATCAATACACATACGCCACCCAGTAACTGTTCTTGTAGGAACCAGTTCATTTTTTTCATTATGAACCACTGTCATGCCACCTTTCTTAGGGACGACTTGGACAGGGCTCACCCAGGGCTGTCAGAAATAGGATAAATAATCCCAGCCTCTAGTAATTTAGTAACCTCTTTCTGCACTACTTCCTTCATGGCTGGGTTCAGCCACCTTGTGGTTGAACCACTGGCTTGGCGTCACCCTCCAGTAAGATTTTGTGCATGCATCTAGCTGGGCTAATGCCCTTGAGATCACTGAGGACCACCCAAGAGCTGTCTTGTGTGTCCTTAGCACTGAATTAGTGCTTCCTCTTCCTGTGGCTCTAAGATAGAGCTTATGATTACAGGAAAGGTATCACCTTCTCCCAAAAATGCATATTTTAGGGAAGGTGGTAATGGTTTGAGCTTGGGTTTAGGAGGTTTCTCCTCTTCCTGAGGGATTTTCAGAGGTTCTACTATTTTCTCTGACTCTCCAGATCAGGCTGAACGTCTTTAAAGATGTCCTCTAGCTCTGATTCGAGACTCTCAGCCATATTGACCTCTCTTACCAGAGAGTCAATAATATCAACACTCATGCAGTCATTTGGGGTGTCTGGATGTTGCATGGCTTTGACAACATTCAACTTGAACTCCTCCTCATTGACTCTCAAGGTTACTTCCCCTTTTTGGACGTCAATGAGGGTTCGGCCAGTTGCTAGGAAAGGTCTTCCTAGAATGAGAGTTGCACTCTTGTGCTCCTCCATTTCCAGCACCACAAAGTCAGTAGGAAAGGCGAATGGCCCAACCTTGACAATCATGTCTTCAATCACTCCTGATGGGTATTTAATTGAGCCATCAGCAAGTTGAAGACATATCCTGGTTGGTTTGATTTCTTCAGCTAAACCAAGCTTTCTGATAGTAGATGCAGGTATTAGGTTGATACTTGCCCCAAGATCACATAAAGCTTGCTTGGTGCAAGTGCCCTCTAATGTGCATGGTATCATAAAGCTCCCAGGATCTTTAAGCTTCTCAGGTAAGCTTTTCAGAATGACTGCACTGCATTCTTCAGTGAGGTAAACTTTTTCAGTTTCCCTCCAATCCTTCTTATGACTTAAGATCTCTTTCATGAACTTAGCATAAGAGGGTATTTGCTCAAGTGCTTCTGCAAATGGAATCTTTATTTCAAGAGTCCTGAGATAGTCTACAAAGCGGGCAAATTGCTTATCCTGTTCCGCTTGGCGGAGTTTTTGAGGATAAGGCATTTTGGCTTTGTATTCCTCAACCTTAGTTGCTGCAGGTTTATTACCTACAGAAGTGGGTTAGGAAGCCTTTTTAGAAGGGTTGTTATCAGCACTTGTATGTGACTGATTCCCCACTGGTATTTGAATGCAGTGGTGGGAGCTGGAGTGGCGTTAGACGCCACTTCCTTGTTTGTTACTAGCGTTTGAACGCCAGAACCATGCTCCCTTTGGGCGTTCAACGCCGAATTCATGCTTGTTCCTGGCGTTGAACGCCAGGAATGAGCATGGTCTGGGCGTTCAGCGCCAGCTTTATTCCTCTCTGGGCTCTGATTGTCCTCAGAGGGATTTTTAGTATCCACCTGTTCATTTCTTGGTTTCCTGCTGCTTTGAAGTGAGGTATTTAATATTTTCCCACTTCTTAATTGAACTGCTTGGCATTCTTCTGTTATTTATTTTGACAGTTGCTTTTCTGTCTGCTTTAATTGTACTTCCATATTCCTGTTAGCCATTCTTGTTTCCTGTAATATTTCTTTGAATTCGGCTAGCTGCTGAGTTAGAAAGTCTAATTGCTGATTGAATTCATTAGCCTGATCCACCGGACTGAGTTCAGCAGTTACTGTTTTAGCTTCTTCTTTCATGGAAGATTCACTGCTTAGGTACAGATGTTGATTTCTGGCAACTGTGTCAATAAGCTCTTGAGCCTCTTCAATTGTTTTTCTCATATGTATAGATCCACCAGCTGAGTGGTCCAGAGAAATCTGAGCTTTTTCTGTAAGCCCATAGTAGAAGATGTCTAATTGCACCCATTCTGAAAATATTTCAGAGGGGCATTTTCTTAGCATCTCTCTGTATCTCTCCCAGGCATCATAAAGAGATTCATTATCCCCTTGTTTGAAGCCTTGGATGCTTAGCCTTAGCTGTGTCATCCGTTTTGGAGGGAAATAGTGATTCAGGAATTTTTCTGACAGCTGCTTCCATGTTTTTATGCTGTTCTTAGGCTGGTTATTTAACCACCTCTTAGCTTGATCTTTTACAGCAAATGGAAACAGTAATAATCTGTAGACATCCTGATCCACTTCCTTATCATGTACTGTGTCAGCAATTTGCAAAAATTGTGCCAGAAATTCTGTAGGTTCTTCATGTGGAAGACCAGAATACTGACAGTTTTGCTGCACCATGATAATGAGCTGAGGATTCAACTCAAAGCTACTAACTCCAATGGAGGGTATACAGATACTACTCCCATATGAAGCAGTAGTGGGGTTAGCATATGACCCCAGAGTCCTCTTGGACTGTTCATTCCTACTTGCTTCCATGATGGAATACAAGGGATAATTTATATGTTGATTTTTTTTTTATTTTTTTTTTGAATTAATTTTTATAAAATAAAATAAAAAAACGAAATAAATAAAAGAAATTGAAAATATTTTGAAATTGAAATTTGAATTTTTATATAAAATTTTCGAAAAGAGAAGTTCAAAATTAGTTAGAAAATATAAATTTTTTTTTTGAATTTTGAATTTTGTGATGAAAGAGAAAAACACACAAAAGACACAAGACTTAAAATTTTTAGATCTAATGCTCCTTATTTTCGAAAATTTTGGAGGGAAAACACCAAGGAACACCAAACTTAAAAATTTTAAGATCAAGACACAGGAAAAACTCAAGAACACCTTGAAGATTCACAAGAACACCAAGAACAAAAGGAAGAACACCAAACTTAAAATTTTTAGAAAACTTTAATGAAATTTTCGAAAATTATGAAAGATTAACAAGAAAATACCAAACTTAAAGTTTGGCACAAGATTAAATCAAGAAAAATTATTTTTGAAAAAGGTTCCAAAGCGTATACCCAATTATCAAGAATATAAACCAATACTCTAGCCAATTGGGAAGAAATATAACACTTGTTCTAGATATTCCAATTAATGCTTTAAAAAGAACACAAGTGAAACAAGAAAAGACACAAAGCAAGAAAAACTCAAGATCAAACAAGAAAAATAAACAAGAACAACTTGAAGATCAATGAAGAACAAAGAACACAAGTCGAAAATTTTAAAGAAAAATATGAGATATGCAATTGACACCAAACTTAGAACAAGACACTAAACTTCACGAAAATTAGCAATTAATTAAAAGAAAAATAATAAATTTTGAAAAGAAATTTTTGAAAAGAAACTATTCTATCAAGATTTAATGACTCTATAACAATAAAAAATAAAAATAAAATATTCCTAATCTAAGAAAAAAAATAAGCCTTCAATTGTCCAAACTCAATAATCCCCGACAACGGCGCCAAAAACTTGGTGCACGAATTTGTGATTCGCACAACTAACCAGCAAGTGCACTGGGTCGTCCAAGTAATACCTTACGTGAGTAAGGGTCGATCCCACGGAGATTATTGGCTTGAAGCAATCAATGTTTATTTTATTAATCTTAGTCAGGAAGCCAATAGGATTAAAAGTGAAATTACCAGATTTGATTATAAAAATAAAAGAGAATAACAGTGTTACTTGTTGTGCAGTAATGAGAAACATGTTGGAGTTTTGGAGATGCTTTGTCCTTTGAATTTCTACTTTTCCTTGAAATCCTCTTCCCACACGCAAGATTCCTTCCATGGCAAGCTCTATGTAAGGTGTCACCGTTGTCAGTGGCTACTTCCCATCCTCTCAGTGAAAACGTTCCTATGCTCTGTCACAGCACGGCTAATCATCTGTCGGTTCTCAATCAGGTTGGAATAGAATCCATTGATTCTTTTGCGTCTGTCACTAACGCCCAGCCCTCAGGAGTTTGAAGCACGTCACAGTCATTCAATCCTGGAATCCTACTCGGAATACCACAGACAAGGTTTAGACTTTCCGGATTCTCATGAATGCCGCCATCAATCCGGCTTATACCACGAATATTCTGATTAAGGAATCTAAGAGATATTCATTCAATCTGATGTAGAACGGAGGTGGTTGTCAGGCACACGTTCATGGATTGAGGAAGGTGATGAGTGTCACGGATCATCACCTTCTTCACAATTAAGCGCGAATAAACATCTTAGATAAGAACAAGCGTGTTTGAATGGAAAACAAAGGAATTGTATTAAATCATCGAGACGCTGCAGAGCTCCTCACCCCAACAATGGAGTTTAGAGACTCATGCCGTCAAAAAGTATGTAATTCAGATCTGAAAATGTCATGAGGTACAGAATAATTCTCTAAAAGTTGTTTAAATAGTAAACTAGTAACCTAGGTTTACAGAATATGAGTAAACTAAGATAATTGGTGCAGAAATCCACTTCTGGGGCCCACTTGGTGTGTGCTGGGGCTGAGACTAAAGCTATCCACGAGTAGAGGCTTTTCTTGGAGTTAAACTCCAAGTTATGACGTGTTTTGGGCGTTCAACTCCGGATCATGACGTGTTTCTGGCGTTTAACTCCAGACAGCAGCATGTACTTGGCGTTCAACGCCAAGTTACGTCGTCTATCTTCGCGCAAAGTATGGACTATTATATATTGCTGGAAAGCCCTGGATGTCTACTTTCCAACGCCGTTGAGAGCGCGCCAATTGGACTCCTGTAGCTCCAGAAAATCCATTTCGAGTGTAGGGAGGTCAGGATCCAACAACATCAACAGTCCTTTTTCAGCCTAAGTCAGATTTTTGCTCAGCTTCCTCAATTTCAGCCAGAAAATACCTGAAATCACAGAAAAATACACACACTTATAGTAAAGTCCAGAAATATGATTTTTTCCTAAAAACTAATAAAATTTAACTAAAAACTAATTAAAACATACTAAAATCTACATGAAATTATCCCCAAAAAGCGTATAAAATATCCGCTCATCATCCACCGTTGAAAATACATAAGTGAAAGGTTCAGGCATGGCCGAATGGCCAGCCCCCATGAAGTTCTAAGGACTAGGCGTCCAGAGATGTCTAATACACTAGTAAAAAGTTCTATTTATAATAAACTAGCTACTAGGGTTTACAGAAGTAAGTAATTGATGCATAAATCCACTTCCGGGGCCCACTTGGTGTATGTTTGGGCTGAGCTTGGTCTATCCACGAGCTGAGGCTTTTATTGGAGTTGAACGCCAAGTTGTAATGTGTTTTGGGCGTTCAACTCTGGGTTGTGACGTGTTTCTAGCGTTTGACTCCAGACAGCAACATGGAACTGGCGTTGAGCGCCAGTTTACGTCGTCAATTCCCAAATAAAGTATAGACTATTATATATTGCTGGAAAGCTCTAGATGTCTACTTTCAACACCGTTGAGAGCGCGCCATTTGAAGTTCTGTAGCTCCAGAAAATCTATTTCGAGTGCAGGGAGGTCAGATTCCAACAACATCAGCAGTCCTTTGTTAGCCTCCTATCAGAGTTTTGCTCAAGTCCCTCAATTTCAGCCAGAAATTACCTGAAATCACAGAAAAACACACAAACACATAGTAAAGTCCAGAAATGTGAATTTAACATAAAAACTAATGAAAACATCCCTAAAAGTAGCTTGAACTTACTAAAAACTACCTAAAAACAATGCCAAAAAGCGTATAAATTATCCGCTCATCAGGCTTCATCGGGAGGTGATGGTGGAAGAGAAGGTTCATTGTTTGGGAGAAAAGTTTCAAGATCTTCCAATTCTTCATCATTCATTATATGCTCAGGAGGTTGCGCTTTATCCTCCTCAACACCAATTTCAAGCTCATTGGAAGAAGGTTCAACAACTTCCACAAAATCATCAATAATGTCACTTGGTGTGGAAGTGCTCTTAAGTTTGAAATTCACCTCTTGTTCAACTTCCTCTAACTCTTCAACCACTTCTTCTTCTTCAACAATATCTCCCTCCTCCACTTGTTGCAAGACCTCCTTGTCCTCATGTTGAGATTCTAAAATCTCCTTCATACTCCTTTCTTTGGTTGATTTCTCACATTCATCTGTGGAAATGCTTTGCTTGTTGCATGAGTCCCATGAGTCCAAGTTGGCTTTAATTCTGGCAAGGTTAGCTTCAATAGCTTTATAATTCTTTTGGACTTTTTCTTGCTCCTTTTGACGGATTATTGCTTGAAGCCGATCCATTTCTTCCTTGAGACGATCCATTGGCTCTTGGATGGATGGATATGGGTGTTCTTCCTTGGAGGGTTATGGTGGAAAGGAAAATTCATTATGTTGGGTTGAAAGTTGTCATACATGGGAGGTGATTCATCTTGGTAATAGTATAGAGGTGGTGGTTCTTGAGGGTATTGGTGGTGGAATTGGGGTGGTTCTTCATATGGTTCATATGGTTCACAAGGTGGTTGGTATGGTGGATATGGGTTGGGGTCATATGGAGGTGTTGGTGGTAGGGGGCTTGTGAGTAAGGTGGTTCAAAATTATGTTGAGGAGGTGATTCATAGGCGTATGGTGGTGGTTGTTGACAATTACAATAAGGGTCACCACATCCATTAGATTGATATGCATTAGGATTGGAATTATACCAATAAGAGTCCAGAGGGGGTTGTTGCCAAGAAGATTGTCCATAAGCTTGGGGCTCCTCCCACCTTTGATCTCCAAATCCTTGATGCATATCCTCATTGAAGTTTCCATTACCTACAACATAATTTGAGCCAAACTCATAGCCAAAGAGGTGAGAATTCATAATAGCAACTAAAAACAAAAGCTACAAAAATAAGCAACAAGTCCTAAGTCTAACAAAAACTAACAAATAAGCAAAAGGCAAACATATTCACAATATTCACAATAGGCAATAATGTAACACCATTGCAACTCCCCGGCAACGGCGCCATTTTGATTTAAGAAAATTGTCGTAGTATAGAATTTCCTCAATTGAATGAATTCTCGTTGCAAGTATAGTTCTACACCAACAAACAATCCTCCCAACAAAAAATATTGGTTGTCACATGTACAAACCCCAATGAAAATTAACCGAAGTATTAAGACTCCGGGTCGTCACAAGGAATTGCAATGAAGTGCTTAATTATTGGCTATGGGGATCAAGGGAAATGTAAAAGCAAGAAAGTAAATGATACGAAAAGTAAATCAAACAAGCAATTAAAGGAAGCAATTAAAGAAAGAGAGACATTCATGGCAATGAATTGAGATCATAGGCTTTCTATCCTAGTCATGCATGATTAATTCATCTTATTTAGTCAACTCCAACAAATAGGGAGAAAGTCAAACAAGATAATCAATCATATCACAATAATAAACAAGAATTTATCTCATTACGTCAACTCCAACAAATAGGGAGAAAGTCTAACGAGACTAGCTAATTTCAATCCAAAAGTCCTAACCGACTTACTAATTAAACTAGCAAAAGATTAGCGTCAATGGAAACAATATTCCATAAGTCCTAATCAACTCACTAATTAAATTAGCAAAAGATTAGCGTCAATGGAAACAATATTAGCTAACAACTCTAGATCACCAACATAAGTTGGGTTTTCATGACTCAAGATTGCCTAATTACTCTTTCCAAGCCAAGAATGCTCAAAATCTACTCTAACATCCAACCAAGCATTTTGTCAAACACTTGGTGGGCACAAAAGGAAAGCATAGTAAATGTGCAAGAATAATAAAATCTACCGACTACCAATAGCAAGAAAAGTAAAATCAATAACTCAAATCAACAATAAAAATAACATCAAACATAAAATTGCATTAAAGGAAAATTAAGATCCAACAAGGTTCATGAACATAAAAGCAACAAAATAAAAGAAATGAACAAGTAAAAACTAGAAGAGTAGAGATGTAACAACAAGAAATTAAAAGGAGAAACTAAATCAAAACAAGAATTAAAAGTTGGATTTAAGAAAATTAAACCTAAACTACCCTATATTCTAGAGAGAAGAGAGAGCTTCTCTCTTTAGAATTCTACCCTAAAACATGATGAAAACTAAACTATGACTAAGTGTGTTCATTCCCCCTCCAATCCTTGGGTCCAATAGCATCAGAAATGAGTTGGATTGGGCCCAAAATGAGCTGCAAAATCGCTGGGGGCGATTTCATTAAAGTGGGCCACGGACAGCATCGGCGCGCGCGCGCAAAGTGCGGTGCGCGTCGATTGGCAATTCTTCACCCGCGCGGACGCGGCATGTACGCGCGCGCGTCCATTGGCGAGACCACTTTCGCGCGTGCGCGCCTTGTAGCGTGCGCGTCCCGTGGTGCATTTCCAATTCTTGTTTCTTCATGCATTCTCCTCTTTGCATGCTTTTCTCCTCACTTCTTCCATCCAATACTTGCCTTATGAACCTGAAATCACTTAACAAATATATCAAGGCATCGAATGGAATTAAAGTGGATTAAAATCACCAATTTTAGGGCCTAAAAAGCATGTTTTTACATTTAAGTACAATTCAAAGGAGAATTACAAAACCATGCTATTTCATTGAATAAATGTGGGAAAATGTGATAAAATCCCTCAAAATAAGCACAAAATAAACCACAAAATCGGGGTTTATTAGGTACTCCCATAGAATGGAATCTATATGTAGATGGCTCCTCAAACAAAACAAGGAGTGGCACAGGCGTAATTATAGAGAGTGACCAGGGGACCCAAATTGAGCTCTCCTTAAAGTTTGAGTTTCCTGCCTCAAATAACCAAGCTAAGGATCCCACCATGAAAAAATACATGGACAAAACCAGAGAACAGCTCAGACAATTCGGGCGATATGAGGTCTGACATATACCTCGAGAACAGAATGCCCAAGCTGATGCACTTTCAAAACTAGCCAACACCAAACTAGGGGGCAATAATAGAAGCCTCATCCAAGAAACACTACAAAGTCCATCAATCTCGGAGGAAGAAAAGATCCTACCCATAGCAGGTCAGGACCAGGGATAGATGACTCCCATAATCAACTACCTCAAGTCTGAAACACTCCCCACGGATAAAAAAAAAGAGGCAAAAAGGCTAGTACGAAAAGCACAGTACTACACCATAGTGGGCAACATTCTATATAGGAGAGGGTTTTCAACACCCTTCCTAAAATGTGTGCCGCCCCCTGATACAAGGGAAGTCCTGGAAGAAGTACACAGTGGTATGTGTGGCAATCACCTGGGGGCACGAGCGCTTTCCAAAAAGGTACTTCGAGCTGATTTTTACTGGCCAATCTTATAAAAGGAAGCAACAGAGCTCGTCAAGACATGCCCACCATGTCAGAAGCATGCCAATTTCCATATAGCTTCACCCGAAGAGCTCATTTGTGTTATATCACCATGGCCATTCACAAAGTGGGGACTCGACCTCTTCAGACCCTTTCCCCAGGGTTCAGGGCAAGTCAAGTTCCTCATTGTAAGCATAAACTACTTCACAAAGTGGATCGAAGCAGAGCCACTGGCTACTGCCACAGCCCAAAAAAGTCAAAAATTTCTATATAGAAACATTGTCACAAGGTTTGGGGTTCCGTACTCCATCACCACAGATAATGGCACTCAGTTCGCCGACACAGACGTCAGAAATTTGGTACCTGATCTGAAAATAAAGCACCAAGTCACCTCTGTAGAACACCCACAGGCCAACGAACAGGCTGAAGCTGCTAACAAAGTCATACTGGACGGGTTAAAATAGAGATTATAGGATGCCAAGGGAGCTTGGGCGGACAAGCTCCAGCAGGTCCTATGGGTATATCGGACAACGCCACACTCCACCACCGAAGAATCACCATTCCGACTCGCATACGGAATGGAGACTATGATTCCCGTGGAAATAGAAGAAGGATCCCATAGAGTGATTCTCTACAATGAAGACACCAACTTCCAAGCTCAAAGGGAAGAGCTCGACCTCCTTCCAGAAGTTTGGAAAAGAGTTCGGATCAGAGAAGAAGCCTTAAAGCGTCGAATGGCTCTGCAGTATAATCGGAAGGTAGTCCAGCGAGCTTCACCACCAACGATCTCATCCTAATTCGAAATGATATCGGAGCAGGTCGGTTAGGAGAAGGGAAGCTAGCAGCCAACTGGAAAGGACCATACCGAGTTACAAAAGTACTGGGGAAAGGTCACTACAAGGTGGCTGATCTCGAAGGGCGGGAGCCACCAAGGTCATGGCATGCCTGTAACATAAGAAGGTACTATAGCTAGATCTTCGTAAAGATCTTAGGTCAAGGCGCGCTCTTTTTCCTAAAAAAAGGTTTTTTAATGAGGCGCCAGACCAAGATTTAGAAAATTGCCCGACCTAGGAGGGTATGCACTCACATTTATACATTTTTATTTATATTTTTATTCTTCATTATTATTTGAATGAAAGTCATCAATCCCCTTAAAAGTTTCCTACCAAGACGCATTAATTTACGCTAAAAAGCAAAATTCATCGCCCGATCATAAAGAGGTCGGCAAGGTGAAGCGATAAAGCTCGGATTAATGCAAGGAGTTATAAAAAGTAACCCATATAAAGTGACCTGACGAGGTCTGACTAGAAATGGGATTACTAAAAATAACTCGAGAAGGCCCGACAGAGAAGTCGGACCAACATAAAAGGATCACTAAAAAAGGATAAAAAAACCAGAAATGCTTCGCTGAAAGGTACAAGTTGTAAAAAAAGACACTACCTAAAAAGCGAAAGCACAAGTCAAAGCGGCGCTACAAAGTCTTCCAAACAAACTATAAAGAAAAGGTTCCCCCTTGGAACACTACCTAAAGAGTTGTTGGAATATGACTAAAAAACCCAAACAACAAAGCAATTTAGGTCAACGTCATCCTAGGTCGACGACCTCAAAGAACAAGCAAAAGCTAGAAAGGTTGAAAAACAACTTAAGGGTCAAAAGTTCTCAGAAGGGTACAACACCGCTCAAAAAAGACGCGACCTCAAAAAAAGGCTACAAAAGTCGTCTGAACAAACTAAAAAGGTTCTACGCAAAGAACACTAAAAATTTATCGGACAAGTTACTAAAAAGTGGGGACACCAAGCCACAAGGATAACTTCGCCAAAGCAAAGGGTCGTCAATAGAAACTCAAAGCAAGGTGTAATCCAAAAAGGCAAGGGTAGGAAACCCATGCTACCATTCAAAAAGAGGTCGGACTAGGAAATACCAAACCTCTCATAATTACAAGGATAAAAGAGCAATGAAGGAACAAACCTCCAAATGAAATAAAAGGTTGGATTGAGGTATCAGTAAAACACATCCTTCAAAACATTAAAGATTCAAAAGCTGTCGGAAGGGCACCCCAGGAGATTTAAGTGTTTGTTTTTCAAAATAAATGTTGCTAAGAAGCAACTAAGGGCCAAGAAAATTATCCACAAAAGCTTACAAACCAACAAGGTCAACAAAAGTCCACAGGTCGGACCGCACAAATACATAGACAAAATAAAAATAGCATCACAAGGGATCTAAGTTCGCTACTATAATATCATCCTTTGGAGGAGGAGGAGGTATGGTTGAGATTGGGGTGGCATTGACGACTCCATCTGCCTCGTTCAAAATCTCCACTCAGGTTCGGGCTCGGGAGGCACCACCTCGGCAGAAGGAGTTGAGGAGGCTGAAGCTGCTGAAGCCTTTCCCGGCAGCACAAAGGGAGGACACTCATCCTCATTGTCAGGGGCAGGCACAATCCTGCCATCCACCACCACATTATCCAAGCTGAATAGGGTAAGATCAAGCTCAGGGGCAAGAACCCGAACCTGGGCTTTCAAGTTTTCATACGCATCAGTCACACTATCCACTAGATGACCTTGGAGCTTGGCATAATCAGCTTGGGCAGACTGAAGTCTTTCCCTAGTCTCTAACAACTCGGCATACGTGCGGGTGTAGCTCTCTTTAGACTTCTTGGTGATCTCCTCAGCTAAATTGGCAGACGCCTCAACAGTAGTAGCTCTGGACTTCTCCTTTTCAATATCAAACTTCAACTTAGCCACCCTAACATCCAGCTCGTCCTTTAGACCTTTAATCCTGTCAAACTCAGACTTGGCATCCTCAATAAATGCCTTGGTTGCATGAACAGGGGAATCCCGGACAACTCGGGACAAGGCCACACCAAGATTGGCCATCCAAATACTATTGCTCGTTATATAAAGTCAAGATGGTGAAAGATCGACATGTCATCAGTGTTGTGAAAAGAATAAAGAAAGAAAGAGAAAGAAGAAAAACAATAAAAATGGGACAAAATGCCCCAAAGCAAACTATAGCTCAATAAAATCAATGCATAAGTGTTGTGAAATGAAAAGGGATACATGAGTATGTGAAAAAGTGAAAAAATGGGTAGTTAGATTAATTTTGAATTGTATAGGATATCATAGGTTAGGTGGAAAGTTTAAGCTTATCAAAGATTCAAATTTTAAGCTCACTTGACCAAATATGCATCCTACCTTAACCCTAGCCCCATTACAACCAATGAAAAGACCTTATGATATGTGCATGCATGCATGAAATAAATGTTGATTGTTAGAAGAAAAACAAATCTTAGAAAGCATGATTGGGGGGAATTGAGAGAATCAACCCTAAACACTTGAGCGAATAGAGTGCAAATACATTCGGTGAGGGTTCGATTGCTCAATTACATGTTTTCCGCCTATGATCATCACTCCTCATGCAAGTTTGTAAGAATATTTAATAGCTCAATTCAATTGTGGTTTGGCATGGTTGTTAATACCTTTGGCCCTTGTGCTTATATATGTATTCTTGGGAATTAATTTATATGTGCTTAGCAATTGCATTCATTTAGATAGTTGCATATAGGTAGATTGCATTTAGTCAGTTTCCATTGAATAAATACCATGCCCTTTACTTCATTCTTAGTTTAAGCATGAGGACATGCTTGGTTTAAGTGTGGGGAGGTTGATAAATCCCATTTTTAGGGTTTATCTTGTATTGATTTTAGGGGATTTTATCACCTTTTACCCACATTTATTCAATGAAATAGCATGATTTCATTATTGTCCCTTAATTTGTGCTTAAGTGTGAAAACATACTTTTTAGGCTTTTAACTTGATGATTTTAATCTCCCTTTGATTCCACTAGATGCCTTGATGTGTTTGTTAGTGATTTCAAATTCAAAAGGCTAGGAATGGATCAAAGGAGTGAAGAGGAAAGCATGCAAAGTGGAGAAATCATGAAAAGCCAAAGAGTTGAACTCGCCCATGGACGCGCAAGCGAACCTTGCAAATTACCCCATGGACGCGTACGCGTGCTGTGCGCGTACGCGTCGATGCTGATACCTGATTTTTTAAGTGAATTCGCACCCAACAAATTCTCAAGGGTTGTGGGGCCCAATTGCAACCAACTTTGGCGCCAGAAATGCCATTTAAAGCCAAGGATTAAAGAGCAAAGGGGGATTCACTCACTTTGGATCATTTTACACACATTAGGATTAGTTTTAGTTAGTTTTAGAGAGAGAAGCTCTCACTTCTCTCTAGGATTAGGATTAGGTTTAGGTTTAGTTCTTAGATCTAGATTTTAATTATTCTTCTTCTACTTCCTAATTCTTTGTTGTTACATTCATCATTCTTCTATTCTTTTGTTGTAATTTCCTTTATGTTGTTCTCATACTTTGTTGTAGATCTACTCTTTCTTCTTCTATTCTCTTTCAATTCAATTAGAGGTATTTCATAATAATTGTGTTCCTTTTGATTGTTGTTGTTAATTCTTTGCAATAATTGTTTGTTAGATTCTATTCTTGATAATTGATTTACTATGCTTTATTCGTTTGCCTTCCAAGTGTTTGATGAAATACTTGGAAGGATTCTAGAGTAGAATTTTGTGCTCTTGGCTTGGAAAGGTAACTTAGGAACTCTTGAGTTACTAATGTCTAAGTGATTGATGATTGGGAGCCATTGACTCTAGTTCTCACTAATTGAATTAGTGGAGAATTAGGACCTATGGACTTGGGTTGATATATCTCATTTAACTTTCCTTTACTACTAGTTAGAGGATGATTTAATGAGATTAATCCTTGCCAATTCTCATATTGTGGTTAGTGATTAGGATAGAGATCCTTGACCACTAACCCTTGCCAAGACCTTTTTAGCCATTAGTTTACTTCCTTGCCATTTACTTTTTCATGTTTCTTATCAAAATCCCAAAAATAACTCATAACCAATAACAAGACAATTTATTGTAATTCCTAGGGAGAACGACCCGAGGTTTGAATACTTCGGTTTATAAATTTTAGGGGTTTGTACTAGTGACAAACAATTTTTTGTATGAAAGGATTAATGATTGGTTTAGAAACTATACTTCGACGAGATTTCATTTGTGAAATTCTATACCATTAAAAATCTAATCATCAGACTAAACCATCAAATTCTTTGTCATCCAGTTTGAAAGTCCCAACAGTCTTTTGCTTTTTTGGAGGAGGGCTAACAGTATGATAAGAGGTAGTGCCAGAAGTATCAATAGGAAGGTCGGTAGAAGTTGGTCGAACCCTAGGGGTCGGAATGATCTTTCTCGGGCCCTGAGAGTCAGAAGTCGGCTTCTTCAGGGGCACCTGCAAAGATCCTTCCCCCGATGTTTTCGCCGTCAAGTTTTAGGCAGCCGTCGCCTTCTTGGCCTTTTGGAAGGCCTTCATGGAGTTCAAAGATTTCACCATTTCTGAAAGGAAAGCCAGGAAAACAGTCACATAAAATAAAATTAAAAAATCTCTTAGTGTCCAGATGAGGAGGTTCCCCCCAGTTCTCCTCCAAAACACCCACAAAAGCTTGTTCTATCTCAAACTCTCCCAAGGATACTTGACTACCACCGTATCCTTTTTCCACCATGAAGGGAAGGCGGGCTCGTTATTCTCATCTAAAAAGAAAGGGCAAGCATCCCCAACAGCTCGGACCTTGAAGTAGTAGTTCTTAAAATCACGGAAAGACTTGTCAAACATCAAAAACACTTTTTTGCCCTGGGTAGCTCGAAAGGAAATCCAAGAGGCCTTCTTCTTGGCCACCCCAAGCTTGGTGAAGACAAATAAGTAAAGGAAGAGAGATAGGGTAGGACGAATACCCAGCTCTTGACACAACAACTGAAAAATCTTTATAAAACCCCAAGAGTTCGGATGAAGCTGAGAAGAGGCCACGATACAGGTCCATAAGAGGTCTGTCTCAAAAGCAGTAAAAGGGATCGTAATATTCAACTAACTAAAGAAATAGTCATAATCATAGAAGAAAGGGTGTTCTCCCTGAGTTAAAGGAGGGAAACTGACCCTCTCCTCAGGGTCGGGTGACAACAGTTTATAATTCTTTTCATCATCCCTATTGCTACAGATCCTATGGAACCTCTTAAGCCTCTCACAGTATCCTGGATCGGCCACAGTAACACACATCAGGACTATAAAGTCTACCCAGTCGGCTATGCCAACAGGGATCTTGGTGGACATCTTGACAATATTTTTTGGGAAGACATACAGCAAACTATACCTACAGCAAAATAAGATAACAAGAGGTCACTACCAAAACAACTCGGACATAATTGGAACGAGAAAGAACAACCAACAAATAAGAGGTATGGCTACAAAAAAGGCACCTCAGGACTTACAAAAACAAGAGATTATCAAACAAAACCTAAGGGCACCCTTTAGAGGCAGCAGAACAGAGTACGAGAAAATCGCAAGAAAAAAACATACAACCCTAGACCTCTCGAACAATAGCAAAACCTAAGCATCTACATTCCTGAAGCAAAAATAAAAAACAAAGAAGCGCAACCACGAGGGAACAAAGGCATGCAGTAATCGCCAAGAAAGATTCAATATTTCTCTTTATCAAAATCTCAGCAAAATCAAATCTTTATACAAAGAAAGCATGCAACAGTAAAAAACTGAGAGGTATGATAAAGAGGGATGAATGAAGATACCAACCTGAGGGAGAAAGTAGGACTAACAGTGAGCCACGAATAATCTTCACCAGCAAAACTTTAAAAATCTAGGAAAAAAAAGCAACCTTGAGGATGAAAGAAAGGAAGCTTCTCTGCGCTAGACAAAAAATGCACAAATGCAAAAACTTTAGAAATAAAGCCTAGAGGCAAGAATGAGGAACCAAACGGAACAGAAGGGAGAAAAAAACTGAAAGTAAGAGCAAAACCTCTTCTTTATTTTCAAAATGAAGTACAATAGAGGGAAAAAGAAACGGCAAAGCAAAATGAAAGCTTAATCAAGGGGCATTAAAGGCATGAGCATATTCCCAAGAAAGTAACCCCTTCAAGAAATAAAGCGCGACAATAAAGGAGGCAAAAAAGCAAAAAACGCTTTGCATTCAAACATAATGCGTAACTCGCGAGCAAAATAGATTGGACCAAGATGCTTGAGCACGGCTTCCCCAAAGAGATCGAAGCTCAGAAAGCACGATCTCATGGAAAGGTCTGAACTCAAGCAGGGGCACTGTTCATACCCTGGACCGAGCTGTATTACCCTGGTTGGACGATGTCAGAGAAACCGACCTCTCGTAAAGGTTGGCTCGCAACCAACCTCTTTTGACCTCTTCTTAAAGAGGTCGGCCAAATCACCATAGAGGTCCAAGTAGTCCCAGACAAAAGGACGCAGCCCACTCTAAAGGCGGCTGGCCTAAAAGATAAGGTGTCTTCACTTAAAGATAAGATAAGATAACTAACTTATCTCCATAAAGGTTACACTCCACTACTATAAATACACTGGAGCACCCAGTATATAACTCATATTCTGATTCTACACAAAATCCTGCCTAAAGCACATGCTAACTTAAGCATTGGAGTCTTTTGCAGGTACCACCACCCTCTGGTGACGAAGGATCAGCAGCACCTCCAACTCTATCAGGTCGGACACAGCCACACCGACCAACACAGAAGATCTCGTCCGAGATCGATCTTCAGTTTTAAGTAACTCTCGGAACACTGAGGTTTCACCCGTCTTTGGTGCCAAACTTAAGAGTGGTAGAAGTCATAAAGAAAAGTTTTATGCAACACCAAACTTAAGAGTTTTGCTCGTCCTCAAGCAAATATGAACAAATGGAAAGGGAGCAGAAGAAGAAGAAGGTGGGGTTTCTGTGAGACCCACCGGTCCTAAGAGGCTAGGAAATTCAAATTCCCTGCCCTTTGCAATGGCGTTTGAATGCCCGTGGTCTGCTCCCTGGCTGGCTACTCCATCCAGAGTATTTTGTTTTCACTGCTGAATTTTTGTGTCCCTGTTTTGACTACTACACATGATCACAAACATTAAAAAGTAAAGAAAAACTTTAAAAATAAACTAAAATAATGTGCAGTAGTCATAGAGTGAATTAGGACAGCTCCCAACAAGAAATACTCTACTCATGGTTGGGTTGCCTCCCAACAAGCGCTTCTTTAATGCCATTAGCTTGACGGACAGCTCCTTTCAAGGAGGAAGATAGTCATAGAGGAATAAATCCTTGCTCCTTACTGGAAGCTTCCTTCCTGTGCTCTCATGGATTACCTTAATACGCTCAAGAGACAGGATCTTTTTCACTGCCTGAGGCAGGTTGGGCTTGCAGCAATATGCTAGTGTCTCTTTTTGCCACTTCCCTTTTCCATGGTGACTACCTTGATGAGATAAGTGAATACCACCATCTTCCATGGTGAAAAGCCTTTAGTAGGATATTTTTGTTTTTCCAGCCCATAGGCATCTACCTTTTGTGGCCTTCCTCCTTTGTGGATAGTGTACATCCAACACCAAACTTACGTTTGGTCTTAAGAAAGGTTGAATTGGTTTCATCCAAGGGAGGGGGTTTGAACGTTGAATCCTTTATGCAAGTGCCTCCCTTGTTAGGGGGTAATGGAGGGTCAAGAACCTTGAACACCATCCAATCCTTATGCAAGGTAATCCTTGCTTCTTGTGTCTCTTGGATTCCCAGTTTTTTCATCACAAATGAAGGTATCAAATTTAAGCTTAAGCCAAGATCAAACAGGGCTTTGTCAAAAGTGAGCTTTCCAGTAGTCCATAGGATCTAAAAGCTCTCTGGATTTGGCATATTCCTTGGCAGCTCATTCTGAATTAGGATAATGTACTTCTCAGTAAGTACCTCTATTTCATCTTCCTTTAGGTCCTTCTTCTTAAATACCTCTGTAAAAGAGATATTGACTTGCAACCTCTTGAATGCTGCTTGAAGATGAGCTAGTTGCTCATCTTCTGGTTCTGTTTGCACGCCTAGAAAGGGTAGCTCTTGAGACTCATTCACCTCTGCAAGGGCGTGCTCTGTGGGAGTCATAGGCTCCTCTTGCATGCCCAGCGAAAAATCAACTTGAGGTTCCTTCTCCTCTGTAGGTCCGTGCTCAATGGCATTCTCAGGATCCTCCTAGTCCTTGATTGCCTTAAGTTCCTCAGTAGCATGCTCCTGAGGTTTGGTCTCCTTGGTTAAGACTACTGTCTCACCTTCTTTTATGGTCTCCTTCCCAGAGAGCATCAGGCTTTCTGTAAGGGCCCTATAGGGATGCACTTTCTCAAACAACTCAGTAAGAGGAATATTGATGTGTAACTTCTTTGAGCCTTTCACGGACTGTGAGCAGTGCTCGTCCTTGGTCTCTTTTTCGGTCTCGTAAGGGTGTGGTACTTCAGGATTTCTTCCCATGAGAGGGGCGTACAACAATATACTTCGAGCCTCTTCTTGAATCTCTTCTTCATTCAGTTCCTCAACAATCTGTACCATCTGAGGCTTAGCCTCCTTGGTGCTAATGAGGGCCAGACACTCTTTTCTAGGATTCACTTCTGTATTTCTGCGAAGAGTGTTAGGGTGTCTCTACAGTTTCTAAAGAAGATTCCTCTGAATAACTACATTGCACTCTTTAGTAAGAGCTACTGTCTCTACTTCCCTCCAATCCCTCTTGTTGTTCAGTATTTTCTTCATTAACTTAGCATATGAAGGCATTTGTTCAAGTTCCTCTGCAAAGGGGATTTTGATCTCCAGCTTCTTAAAAGCTTCTAAGAGTTTGGCAAATTGCCTATCCTTTTTGGAGTCGTTGAGGGTATGGTAACATGGCCTTGTACTCATCAATCTTGGTTGATGAAGGCTGAGTACCTTGTGTCTTAGAAGGGGGGTTACTAGCTTGCTTAGGAGGGTTGTTATCAGCATGTGACTAGCCTCCCTTGCTTGGGCGTTCAATGCTCATATTGCTGCCCCCTTCCTGGCGTTTAACGCCAGGGCTAATATTCCCTTTTGGGCGTTCAACGCCCTTGTTGTTGCCCCTGATTGGGCGTTCAATGCCAGGGATGGATACCCCTTCTTGGCGTTGAACGCCAATGACATTCTTCCTTGGGCATTAAATGCCTTCAGAGACATCTTGGACATCAGTCTGGTGTTCCTCTGTTAGCTTTTCTTCCCTTGATCTCCTATTGCACTGAGGTTGGGTGTTTAAGGATTTCCCAATCCTCAGTTGAATACCCTGAAATTTCTCGGTTATTTGCTTAGATAACTGCTGCCAGGTTTGACTCAGCTGGGCTTCTATATTTCTGTTAGAAGCCTGAGTTTCTCGCAAAGCCTCTTGCAGTTCCAGTAGTTGTTGGGCAAGGGTGTGCAGTTGCTGAGTCAATGGGCCATCTTGCTCTAGAGGGTTAGGTTCAGTAGATATTGCTTTAACCTCTCCTTTTATAGAAGTCTCAGCAAATGAGTACAGATGTTGATTAGTGGCAACTGTCTCAATAAGCTCTTAAGCCTTTTCAACGGTCTTTCTCATATATATGGAACCACTAGCAGAGTGGTCCAAAGACATTTTAGACATGTCTGAAAGTCCATAATAGAAGATGTCTAATTGTACCTGTTCATACCCTGGGTCGAGCTGACCGACCCGGGATGTTCTACAGACAAAGCGACTGACCTCTTCAAGTCAGGACAGCCCGACCTCTTTCCATAGAGCTCGGCCAAGTCACAGGAAGGCCCAAACAAAGGGCCCAAATGGAGGAACACGTCCCAAATCCAAGGGCAGCCCAAGGCCGTAGAGATAAAGGCAGTTTCCTTGAAAGATAAGAGGACCCCAGTCAAAGATAAGATAAGATAAGATAAGATAAGATAAGATAACTAACTTATCTTACCCGAAGAGGTCACTCTACACCATTATAAATACACTGGAGCATCCAGGTATAACTCATACTCTGATTCTACTCAATACGTGCTTAATACCCTTGCTAACTTAAGCATCGGAGTCCCTTGCAGGTACCCCCCACCCTCCGGGAACGAAAGATCAGCACCATCACCAAGTCCAACAAGTCGGATATAGCAGCTCCAACCCACACAGAAGATCTCGTCCGAGATTGACCTATAGTTTCAGGTAACCCTCGGAACATTGGCGCCGTTGCCGGGGACCTGAAAGTCATCCCATTACCATGGTGGACGACCATGACAACGACCACACCTCAGAAATAGAAGAAAGAACGCCGCACAAAAACGTGGGCGCAACACCAAAGGATACTCCTCAAGTCAACAATAAAAACTCCCCAAACGAGGGAGCCCTGGAGGCATTCCAAAATCGGTTAAAACAACTCGAGGAAGACGCTCTATGTCAACGAGAGGCCGAAAAGGATCTACAAAGAGAAATAAGACGACGCCGGGAATTGGAGAACAAACTGCTAAAACTTGAAGCCGATGTCAAGACTAAAGCCAGCCAACCCACCTCTGAAGATAGCGCCCGCAAGGAACAAGATCCATTCACCAAAGAAATCATGAAGACAAAAATCCCAAAGGACTTCAAACTCCCAGACATGACCTTGTACGACGGCACAACGGATCCAAGCCATCATCTCAGCAACTTCAGAAGTAGAATGTACCTCACCGATGCCTCAGATGCAATTCGCTGCAAAGCCTTTCCAACCACTTTAACAAAAGCAGCAATTAGATGGTTCGACAGTCTCCCTCCTAGGTCCATATCAAGTTTCGACAACTTGGCTAAAAAATTCTTGGCCAGATTCTCCATCCAAAAGGACAAAGCAAAACATGCTCCAAGCTTGCTAGGAATCAGACAAGGGGAGCGGGAAACCCTGCGAAACTACATGGAGAGATTCAACAAGACATGCATGGATATACAAAATCTTCCAACAGAAGCTGCCATCATGGGCCTCATTAACGGTTTGCGAGAAGGGCCTTTTAGTCAATCCATATCGAAGAAGTATCCCACATCTCTGAACAAGGTGCAGGAGCGAGCAGAGAAGTACATCAACATGGAGGAAAACTCCCGATTAGGAGAAACTTCAAAACCAGGGTTCACCCATCGGGATAAAGACAAAGATTCCAGAAAAAAGGAAGATCGACATGGAGAGAAAATAAAAAAGTACCACAATTACACCCCTCTTCCGGTGTCTCTTGTGGACGTCTACAGAGAAGTTTGCAACACGGAAAAAATACCATTAGCTCGCCCACTCAAAGGCAAAAAAAGAGGAGGAAATCGGGCTGAATACTGCGAATACTATCGGATCCGCGGACATTCCACCAATGAGTGTTTTGATTTAAAAAACATCATAGAGAAGCTCATACGAGAAGGAAGGTTAGATCGATACTTGGCCACCCACGAATATGAACAAAGGAAAAGAAGAATAGCAGAAGATGTCAGACCAACTATGCGATCATCCCGGACACCAGAAATACACATCCACATGATACACGGCGGATTCCCCAGAGGAGGAATCCCCAAGTCATCCCAGAAAAGACATCTCAAAGATGTCACAGAAAAGAAGGAAGCACCCGACATCCCGGCAATCACTTTTACCAAAGAAGACGCATCCGGCATCACAACAGGGCATGACGATCCCATGGTCATCATTATTATACTGGCAAACGCAAATCTCCATCGCACACTGATAGACCAGGGAAGCTCTGCCGATATCTTATTCAAAACCGCCTTCGACAAACTCGTCTTGGAAGAAAAAGAACTCAGTGCATATCCGAACAGTCTGTTCGGGTTAGGCGATACCCCGGTTCAACCAAAGGGATACATCCCACTCCACACAACTTTCGGAAAGGGAAATCAGTCAAGAACACTCAAAATAGATTACATCGTCATTGACATAAGCTCAGCCTACAATGCCCTAATAGGTCGGACAACGTTAAATCAGCTCGGTGAAATAGTCTCTACTCCACATCTATGCATGAAGTTCCCAACTGCAGAGGGAATAGCCACAGTAAAGGCAGATCAGAAAATGGCGCGCCGCTGTTACAACGAAAGTCTAAACCTCAGAGGCAAAGGAGAAAAATTCCACACAATCGAGCTCGGTAGAGTTCGGAGGCGGGAGGAGCTTCGCCCACAACCTGAAGGAGAAATAGAGAAAATCCAGATCGGGAACACCCCGGACCAAATAACCAACATCGGCACACTCCTAAAAGGGGCCATAAAAGAATCACTCATACAGTTACTACGTAACAACGCTGACTTCTTTGCGTGGAAGGCTGCAGACATGCCAGGCATAGATCCCAAACTAATGTGCCACAAGCTAGCAGTCTACCCAAGATCTCGGCCGGTACAACAAAGGCACAGAAAGCTAGGACCGGAACGCTTGCAAGCGGTGGAAGAACAGGTGCGAGCTCTATTGGAGGCAGGCTTCATAAGAGAAGTCAAATACCCACTATGGCTTGCTAATGTCGTTTTGGTAAAAAAGTCAAATGGAAAGTGGAGAATGTGCACCGACTATACCGACCTCAACAAAGCTTGCCCGAAAGATCCTTATCCACTCCCAAACATCGACGCACTGGTAGATGCCTCCTCCGGATACAGATACCTCTCCTTTATGGACGCATACTCAGGATATAACCAAATCCCAATGTACCCACCCGACCAAGAAAAAACCTCTTTCTTAACCCCAAAGGCAAATTACTGTTAAATATTCATGCCTTTCGGTCTCAAAAATGCGGAAGCCACTTACCATAGATTAATGAACAAAGTTTTTTCGGATCACATCGAAAAAATCATAGAGGTCTATGTAGACGACATGCTTGTTAAAACGCAAAATGAAGAGATGTTATTATCCGACTTGACACAAGTATTCGACCCCATAAGACGACACGGCATGCGACTCAATCCCACAAAATGTACCTTCGCAGTAGAAGCCGGTAAATTCTTAGGTTTTATGATCACACAGAGAGGAATCGAAGCAAACCCGGACAACTGCAGGGCCGTACTCAACATGAAAAGCCCGACTTGTATCAAAAAGGTACAACAACTCAACAGGCGGCTGGCAGCCTTGTCCAGATTCCTGGCAGGATCCGCAATAAGATCTCTCCCCTTCTACACCACTCTAAGGATGGGAAAGGAATTTGAATGGACGGTCGAATGCGAGCAAGCCTTCCAAGACTTCAAAAATTTTTTGGGACAACCACCTATATTAAGTCGGCCTCGGAAGGGGGAACCGTTCATCTTGTACCTCGTAGTGGGAAATCGGGCAATAGCCTTAGCACTAGTCTGAGAGGACAACAGCGGACAGCAACCAATATACTTTATCAGCAAAGCATTACAGGGATCCGAGCTGAACTACCAGAAAATAGAAAAATTTGCTTACGCTCTCATAATAACATCTCGCCGACTTCGCCCATATTTCCAGTCTCACACCATTAAAGTTCGAACCAATCAGCCCATAAAAGGGATCCTACAGAAAACAGACTTGGCAGGCAGAATCTTGCAATGGGCAGTCGAGCTGTTCGAATTCGACCTTCAATACGAAGCTCGGACGGCCATCAAGTCTCAATACCTGGCGGACTTCATTGCGGAATTTATGGACACACCAGAAGTCCCCACATAATGGAATCTATATGTGGACGGATCCTTAAATAAAATGGGAAGTTGTGCAGGCGTAATAATCGAAAGCGACTAGGGGACCCAGATCGAACTCTCCCTCAAATTTGGGTTCCCCGCCTTGAATAATCAAGCGGAATATGAGGCACTACTAGCAGGTTTAAAACTGGCTAAGGAAGTCAGAGCTCAAAAACTTATCATCTTCAGCGATTCACAGGTAGTCACTTCACAAATAACAAGCAGCTACCAAGCCAAGGATCCCACTATGAAAAAGTACGTGGACAAAACCAGGGAGCAGCTCGGACAACTCGGAGAGTATGAGATTCGACACATACCCCAAGAACAGAATGCCCGAGCCGATGCACTCTCAAAACTAGCCAGCACCAAACCAGGAGGTAACAATAGAAGCCTTATCCAAGAAATTCTACAGAAGCCATCAATCTCGGAAGAAGAAAAGGTCCTAGCCGTAACAAGTCGCGATCAGGGATGGATGACCCCCATAATTACTTACCTCACAACAGAGACCCTCCCTACAGATGAGAAAGAGGAAAAGAGGCTAAAACAGGAAGCACAATACTGTACCATTATAAATAACACTTTATACAAAAGAGGGATTTCAACACCATTGCTAAAATGCGCGCCGACTTACAATACTAAGGATATCTTAGAAGAAGTACACAGTGGCATTTGTGGCAATCACCTCGGAGCACAAGCACTCGCCAAAAAAGTACTACGGGCCAGATTCTATTGGCCAACACTACGAAAAGAAGCCACAGATTTCGTAAGGACATGTTCGCCATGTCAGAAGCATGCCAACTTCCACACCGCTCCACCCGAGGAATTCATCAGTATAACCTCACCATGGCCATTCGTAAAATGGGGACTCGATCTCCTCGGACCATTTCCCCAAGGATCAGGGCAAGTCAAATTCCCCATAGTAGGAATAGACTACTTCACAAAATGGATCGAGGCAGAACCCCTAGCCAATGCCACAGCTCAAAGAAGTCGGAAATTCCTGTATCGAAATATCGTCACAAGGTTCGGAGTTCCATACTCTATCACTATAGACAATGGTACCCAGTTCATAGATGCAGGCTTCAGAAACTAGCAGCCGACCTGAATATAAAACAACAATTCACCTCTGTTGAGCATCCCCAAGCCAATGGGTAAGCCAAAGCTGCTAACAAAGTTATATTAGCAGGGATAAAATGGAGATTGCAGGATGCAAAGGGAGCCTGGGCTGAGGAGCTCCCACAAGTCCTATGGGCATATCGCACGACTCCACATTCCACGACAGGGGAATCACCTTTCCAATTAGCTTACGGAATGGAGGCAATGATCCCAGTAGAGATTGAAGAAAGATTCCCCAGAGTGATCTAGTATAGTGAAGATGCCAATTCCCAACTTCAAAGGGAAGAACTCGAATTACTCCCAGAAGTCCGAGAAAGAGCTCAGATAAGGGAAGAAACATTGAAGCGACGAATGGCTTCTAGATACAATCAAAAAGTAATACAGCGGACCTTTATGGAGAATGACCTCATTCTAATTCGAAATGACATTGGAACAACTCGACCTGGAGAAGGAAAGCTGGCTGTAAATTGGAAAGGACCCTACCGAGTCATAAAAGTACTAGGGAAGAGCTACTACAGGATTTCTGAACTCGACGGGAGAGAGCTGCCAAGTTCATGGCACGCCTGCAACTTAAGAAGGTACTATAGCTAGGGAGGATAAGGGATCTTGGGACAAGGCACACTCTTTTTCCTGAAAAGGTTTTTTAACAAGGTGCCAGGCCCAAGACATACAAACTAACCCCCGCATGTATATATTTGCATTTCTCTTAATGAAATTTTTTCAAATTTTTCTACAAACGTTCAAGTCATATTATTCTAAAAACAATCATCGCCCGATTATAAAGCTACAGATCGACAGAAAGTGAAAACCCAGATTCACTGTGCGATCACGATAAAAACGAAGGTTAAAACCCAAAATTCTACAAAATCGGCAAAGATGAAAATAGAATAATACAAGAAGCTATAGAAAGTGATCCATAGAAAGGACCTGACGAGGTCCTAATAAAATGGATTGCTATAAAATAGCTTAAAGGCTGGCCGACACCTAAAGTCAGACCAGCCCCAACAAACCAAGTTATAAGTAAAGCCCTGGAAAGAGGTCTGGCCAACCCTATAAAAGAGGATTACTATAACTTTGAAGAGCCCGACAGGACGAAGTCGGACTCCTACAAAAAGTTACAAAAGATAATCCCTGAAAGAGACCTAAACAAAGGTCCAAGAAAGAGGATTATCAAGTAACGCGACAGGACCCGACATGACAGAGTCGGTCCAAGATGTAAAGCTACAAAAGATAATCCCTGAAAGAGACCTAAACAAAGGTCCAAGAAAGAGGATTATCAAGTAACGCGACAGGACCCGACATGACAGAGTCGGTCCAAGATGTAAAGCTACAAAAGATAATCCCTGAAAGAGACCTAAACAAAGGTCCAAGAAAGAGGATTATCAAGTAACGCGACAGGGTCTGACGTAACAAAGTCGGCCCGGGAAGATAAAAGTTACAAAAAGGTGATCCTTGAAAGAGACCCGAACCAGGTCCAAGAAAGAGGATTACCAAGTAACTCGACAGGATCCGACATGACAGAGTCGGTCTAAGATGTAAAGCTACAAAAGATAATCCCTGAAAGAGACCTAAACAAAGGTCCAAGAAAGAGGATTATCAAGTAACGCGACAGGGTCCGACGTAACAAAGTCAGCTCGTGAAGATAAAAGTTACAAAAAGGTGATCCCTGAAAGAGACCCGAACCAGGTCCAAGAAAGAGGATTACCAAGTAACTCGACAGGATCCGACATGACAGAGTCGGTCCAAGATGTAAAGCTACAAAAGATAATCCCTGAAAGAGACCTAAACAAAGGTCCAAGAAAGAGGATTATCAAGTAACGCGACAGGGTCCGACGTAACAAAGTCGGCTCGGGAAGATAAAAGTTAAAAAAAGGTGATCCCTGAAAGAGACCCGAACCAGGTCCAAGAAAAAGGATTACCAAGTAACTCGACAGGATCCGACATGACAGAGTCGGTCCAAGATGTAAAGTTACAGAGATAAATCCCCGAAAGAGACCTTAACGAGGTTCGATAGAGGATTATCAAGTAACTCGACCAAAAGTCTGACATGATAAAGTCGGCCCAAGACACAAAACCACGAAGGTAATCCTTGAAAGAAAGAGCTTATTACGATAAACGACAGTTTAAGATTGATGAGAGCAACGTCAGGCCAAAGGATCAAGTTAATCATGTCAGATAGAAACTTACGAAGGCGCCAAGACAAGTGCAAACAGACATAATATAAAAACTACCGAGTTACGATAATAAGCTCCATATGCCATCAAGGACTAGCCTAGGAAGCTCAAAAGCCACTTTGTTTTTCAAAAAACAAGTTGCTAAACAAGCAACGGAAGTATCAATAGTCAAACAAAATACCCTTTACAAAATAAAAAGAGTTCAAAGCCCACAAGCCGTGCTATACACAAATACATCAGAAATCAAAGAGGGTCCAAAGGTCTCCCAGTAACAGCATCCCGGGGTGAAGGAGGACGAGTCTGAAGAGGCACTGCATCTACCGTCCCATCATCCCTGTTCAGGATCTGGACATCAGGATCAGACTCAGGCTGAACGACTTCAGCTGCCTGAGAAGAAGAGGGCGGCGCAACCGAGACTTTGGTAGAAGGAACAGGAGGAGGCTCAACATCATCATCATCAGGGTCCTCGGGAATGATTTTGCCATCCTTTACAACATTATCCAAACTAAACAAGGCAAGATCAACTTCCGGGGCAATAACCCGAACTTGTTCCTTCAGGTTTTCATAAGCAGCAGTTACGCTTCCCACAAGATGACCCTGGAGCTCAGAATAATCAACCCGGGCCGACTCTAACTCTTTCTGAAGACGCATTACTTCCCGGTAGGAGGTGACATAGCTCTCTTTGTGCCTCAAAGCCTTGTCCTCAGCCAACCGCACAGAAGCTGCCAAATCAACTGAACTAGCCTTCTCCGCATCCAATTGTTTCTTCAGCTTAACTACCTCCGCCTCAAACTCCTCCTTCAGACCCTTCATACGATCAAACTCTTGCTTAGCCTCCTCCATAAAAGCCTTAGTAGCATGCAGGGGCAGATTTTGGGCAGTCCGATACAAAGTAGCTCCCATATGAGCCATCTTAACACTGTTCCGAGTTATGAAATCCAAATGATGAAGAAGAGATACATCATCCATAGACAGGGCACCATAAGGGGCAATCTGCTGGTCCACGAAGCCAATGGGATCAAAATCCGGGGCATCCAGATTGAAAGGTTCGACAGTTCGAGGTCTTTTAGGAGGAGGAGCAGTCGAGGAGGAAACCACAGCAGCAGTGGAAGATTGAGGGGGATCCACTAAATGTACCCGAGGAGTAGATGATTCTCCGAGGGCCAGGAGAGCTCCGTACGGGTGGCTTTGAAGGAGCCTGAGAAGTTCCCTCCCCCTCGGCCCGAGTCGAGATGTTTTGGGCTGCAGTAGCTTTTCTTGCCTTCTTGAAAGCCTTCATCGCATCATTGTTCTTGGCCATCACTGAAAAATGGAAAACAACAATTTATCATGCTAGGAAAAAAGCAGGGGAAAGAAGTCAAAATATATCAAGACAAATACCCAAGGTGGTTCGAATAAAGGACGGGTCTCCCAAAGATTTTTTGGTATCCAAGTGGGGGTTCCTCCCAAATATCCTCCAAGACATTTACCAAGGCCTGCTCGACCTCATCCAGCATCTCCCACGTATATCGGGATACCACTATGTTTCTCTGCCACTCTAAGGGAAAGCAGGGCTCGTTATTTTCGTCCAAAAAGAAAGGCCGGGCTCCTTCAACAGCCTGGACCTTTAAAAAGTAGTTCTTAAAATCCCGAAAAGGCTCGTCATACATGGAAAAAACCTTATGCCCCTGGACAAACCTAAAAGAAACCCAAGAAGCCTGTCTTCTTGGTAGTCCCAGGCTTGGTCAACACAAAAAGATATAGGAATAGAGTTTGGCTTGGTATAACACCAAATTCTTGACAAACAAGTTGAAATATCTTGATGAAGCCCCAGGAATTCGGATGAAGCTGCGAAGGGGCTACGTTACAAAACCATAACAGGTCGGTTTCAAAAGAAGTAAAAGGGAAGGTGATGTTCATTTGGCTAAAAAAGAAGTCATAAGCATAAAAGAAGGGACGCTCCCCCTGGGTCAGAACTGGGAAGCAAACTCTATCATCAGAATCAGGTGCTACTAACTCATAATTTCCCTACTGATCCTCGTTGCTACAGACACGATGATGCTTTCTTAGCGTCACACAAAACTCCGAATCAGCTAAAGCAACACACAGCAAAACAAAAGAATCCAGCCAATCGGACATCCCTTCGAGAACCTTAGAAGATGCCTCGACAACATTTTTTCGGGAAGACATGGTCAACTAATCCACAAACAAGAAAAGGATTGGATTACTAAAAAGATAAAAACATCCCAGATGAAACCAAAACAACTCGGACAGCATAATCCAGCGCAGTACAAGGGATAAAAAGGAAAACCCCAGGACACGCACCAAGGTCCAGGGGCATCCTTTGGAGGCAATGACAGAACGAAGTCTCAGAAGAAGCTATAAAGATAAAACCCTCTTTCAAACAAAACAAACGTCCCAAGGAGAAAAAGGCGAAGGTCAAAGAAAAGTCACCAAAAAACCATCGTCTCCATCAAAGAAAAGTCATCAGACAAAAAACAAGTTATCAAAGGAGCAACTCTTTTCGAAATAGTAGTACGGAAATCAACGACAACACACAAAGCCCTAAACAGAAGCCAGAACCAGGAAAAACACCCAAAACATATATAAAAGAAGACCAGGAAATAGGCATTACAGCAACAAGCCAAGTGCAGAAATTAAGAAAAAGGTTCAAAATTTCCGAAATCAGAGACTCATCAAAGAATCGAAAATAAAGTAGCAGAAATAAATGGTGAAAGCAAAACCAAAACCAACTGGAGGAAGGAGGAAAGCTTCGAAAGAAAAAGCTAAAAAGCAAAGCAGAGCAGCAAGGATCGACCGCGAAGCAGGAGCACCAGTGAAATGCCAAAAATGTCACAGAGAGAAAATGAGAAAGGCAGGATAGGAAACGACGAAAAAGAGGGGAAGTTACAAGGAAAAGAAAAACCGTCTCTTGGATACAAAATTTGAACAAAAAAACCAAGAGAAATGGGGCATTAAAAGCCAATTAATGAGGGTGTTAAACCCTCGCACGTTTCCAAAGCAGGAGCGCCAAATGCAAAAGCGCGCGCTTTTAAAGAAACAGAAATGTTCCGCATTCAAAAAGGAGCTCTACAAAAATAAAGCGACAAAATGCTCGAGTTCGGCTTTACCCGAGTAGGCTCGAAGTCCAAGACTCAACCTCTAGAAAAAGACCGAGCTCGAGCAGGGGCACTGTTCATACCCTGGGTTGAGCTGACCGACCCGAAATGTTCTACAGACAAAGCGACCGACCTCTTCAGGTCAGGACAACCCAACCTCTTTCCAAAGAGCTCGGCCAAGTCACAGGAAGGCCCAAACAAAGGGCCCAAACGGAGGAACACGTCCCAAATCCAAGGGCAGCCCAAGCCCGTAGAGATAAAGGCGGTTCCCTTGAAAGATAAGATGACCCCAGTCAAAAATAAGATAAGATAAGATAAGATAACTAACTTATCTTACCTGAAGAGGTCACTCTACACCATTATAAATACACTGGAGCACCCAGGTATAACTCATACTCTGATTCTACTCAATACCTGCTTAATACCCTTGCTAACTTAAGCATCGGAGTCCCTTGCAGGTACCCCCCACCCTCCGGGGACGAAGGATCAACACCATCATCAAGTCCAACAAGTCGGATACAGCAGCTCCGACCCACACAGAAGATCTCGTCTGAGAATGACCTATAGTTTCAGGTAACCCTCGGAACAGTACCCATCCTAAAAATATTTCAATGGGACATTTTCTTAGCATCCTTCTATACCTCTCCCTGTCATCATAAGGAGATTCACCATCTCTTTGTTTGAAGCCTTGGATGTCTAGCCTCAGCTAGGTCATCCTCTTTGGAAGGAAGTATTGATTTAAAAACTTGTCTACTAACTGTTTCCAAGTTTTCAAGCTAGATCTGGGCTGGTTATCTAACCACCTCTTTGCCTGGTTCTTTATATATAGCAAAAGAAAATAGCAATAGTCTGTAGACATCTTAGTCTACTCCCTCATTGTGTACCGTGTCAACAATCTTTAAGAAATCTGGCAGAAACTCAGTAGGTTCTTCCAATAAAAGTCCAGAGTACTGGCAATTTTGTTGTACTAAGGGAATGAGTTGAGGGTTTAGTTCAAAGCTACTTGCTTTTATGTGAGCTATGCTAATACTTCTTCCATAGAAGTCAGCAGTGGGATTTGTAAAAGACCCCAGAGTTCTTCTGAACTCTTTATTCCTATTTGGGTTCATGATGAAGAAGGGTAGAAGAAGAGAAAGAGTGAGGGATAAAGATGTGACTTGTAATTAAAATATTTTTATTTTTATTTTATTTATTAAGTAAATTTAAAAATAAATGTTAATTAATTAAAAAGAATTGAAAATTAATTAATAAATTTAAAAAAAAAAGAGAGAAGAATAGAAGAAGAATTTCGAAAATTAGAAGAGAGATGAATCAGTTAGGAAGTTTTGAAAAAAAAGAGAGAGAAGATAAGTAACTAATTAAGAAAGATTTGAATTTAAGATAAGATAGAAGATTAGAAAAGATTTGATTTTAAAAATATTTGAAAAGTCAACAAGATAAGATATGAATTAAAAAGATTTGTAAAAGATTTAATTTTAAAATTTAAAAGGAGATAAGATAGAAAAGATAAGATAAGTTAGGTAAGAAAAATAAGATAAGGAGGTTAAGAGAAGATAAGTTTTAAAATTAAAAAGATTTGAATTTAAAATTTGAATTTTGAGAATTAAATTTTAAATTTTGAAATTGAAATTTGAATTTTGAAATTTTTAAATTTTGAAATTGAAATTTGAATTTTGAAATTTTTAAATTTTGAATTTTGAATTTGAAACAAGATAAGATAAAGATTTGAAAAAGATTTGATTTTTGAAAAGGTTTGATTTTAAAATTTGAAATTTGAAATTGAATTTTAAATTTTGAATTTTCAATTTGAAACAAGATAGGATAAAGATTCGAAAAAAAGATTTGATTTTTTATATTAAAAACTAAGATAAGATAAGATAAAAATTTTGAAATTAAAATCTAAATTTTTAATTAAGATTTTCAGAAATTTAATTAATTTAAAGATAGAAAAGATATTTTTTTAATTTAATGAGGAAAGAGAAAAATAACAAAAATGCAACAAACTTAAAATTTTTATATCTAAAGACACCCAATATGCGAAAATTTGAAGAAAAACACCAAGGAACACCAAACTTGAAAATTTTAAGATCAAAACAAAAAGAAAAACAAGAACACTTTGAAGATTAGGAAGAACACCAAGAACAAAATTTAAAGAACATGTAAAAGACACCAAACTTAAAAATTTTGAAAACCAAACACAAAATTTTCAAAAATTTAAAAGAAAAAATATACAAAAGACACCAAACTTAAAGATTGATATAAGATTCAAATAAAAGACACTAATTTTGAAGATTTTTTTGGAAGAAAGACTCAAAAATTCAAAAGACTCAAACCAAAAACAAAGATTAATTAAGAAAGCTAGGGATTCTTGAAAAAAATTTGAATTTTTTCGAAAAAAGAAGAAGAAAATAGAAAGACTCAAACAAAATTAAAAAAATACCTGATCTAGGGAACAAGTTAATTCGTCAGTTGTCCAAACTCGAATAGTCCCCAGCAATGGCGCCCAAAACTTGGTGTACGAATCCCCACACTCCGTACAATTGTACCAGCAAGTGCACTGGGTAGTCCAAGTACCTGAGCGAGTCAGGGTCGATCCCCGAGGATTGTGGTTTGAAGCAAGCTATGGTTATCTTGCAAGTCTTAGTCAGACAGATAGAAGAATTAGTTTGATTTGGAAGATGGAATTACAAGGTTTGATTATAAGGATAAGAGAATGTTTAAGGCTTGGAGTTGCTTTGTCCTTTTGGATTAACTCTGGTCTTACTGTCTTCTTCAATTGTGAATGATTTTTTCAATGGCAGGCTGTATGTGATTAACACTGGTTTGAGCAGCCACCAATACTCCTCCAAATCTAAATACCAGGGTTAATGCGCATCCAGTCTGGTTGAGGGTAAAGCTCTTGCAGTCCATTCTCCTTAATGATCCTACTCAAAACGCCACAGACAAGGTCGAATCTTCCGGATCAGAGAATGCTGCGCCTTTGGATTCTAGCCTCTACCACAGAGACCCTAATCTCCCCGTAAATCGGCTGAACTGGTGTCTCGAGATGTCCCTAACGAAGTCATGGATTAGCCATCTGAGAGATGTATAATCAAGCTTGCGGTTCATACTTTCCAGTCACGTATTCACACGAATCTAAGTAGACACGGGTGGTTGTCAGGCACGCGGTCTTAGTATGATGAACGGTGCTAATTTTCACGGATCATCCCATTTACCATGTTGAAGAACGAATATACATCTTAGAATTGATTAGACACGGATTGAAGAGACACAGTAATGCTTTTATTAATTCATAGAACTCAGCAGGGCTCCTTCCCTCAACCTAGGAGGTTAAAAAACTCATACTGAAAGGAAATACAATGGTAAAATTGAAAATAATGTGTAAAGTAGCCGAAGATCCTTAACAAAGAGTGATCTTCTACTTTAAATACTAAACTAATGACTAGTAAGGGTAAAACAATCTTTTAGTGCTAAAATCCACATCTGGAGCTCACTTGGTGAGTGTTTGGGCTAAGATTTGATGCGATCCACGTGCTAGGAGACCTCTAGGGCATTGAACACTGGCTAGGGGGTCTGATGAGCGGATATTTTATACGCTTTTTGGGGGTAATTTCATGTAGATTTTAGTATGTTTTAGTTAGTTTTTAATAGATTTTTACTAGTTTTTAGGCAAAAATCATATTTCTGGACTTTACTATGAGTTTGTGTGTTTTTCTGTGGTTTAAGGTATTTTCTAGCTGAAATTGAAGGAGCTGAGCAAAAATCTGATTTAGGCTGAAAAAGAACTGCTGATATTGTTGGATTCTGACCTTTCTTCACTCGGAATAGAATTTTTGGAGCTACAAGAGTCCAATTGGCTCCCTCTTAATCGGGTTGGAAAGTAGACATCAAGGGCTTTCCAGAAATATATAATAGTCCATACTTTGCGCGAAAATAGATGATGTAAACTGGCGTTCAACGCCAGTTCCATGTTGCAGTATGGCGTTCAGCGCCAAAAATAGGTTATAAGTTGGAGTTCAGCGCCAGAAACAGGTTACAACCTGGCGTTCAACTCCAGAAACAGCCCAGGCACGTGAGAAGCTTAAGTCTCAGCCTAGCACACACCAAGTGGGCCCCAGAAGTAGATTTCTACACTATCCATCTTAGTTTACTCATTTTCTGTAAACCTAGGTTACTAGTTTAGTATTTAAACAACTTTTAGAGACTTATTTTGTATCTCATGACATTTTTAGATCTGAATTTTATACTCTTTGACGGCATGAGTCTCTAAACTCCATTGTTGGGGGTGAGGAGCTCTGCAGCGTTTCGATGAATTAATGCAATTATTTCTGTTTCCCATTCAAACATGCTTGTTCCTATCTAAGATGTTCATTCGCGCCTCACTATGAAGAAGGTGATGATCCGTGACACTCATCACCTTCCTCAATCCATGAACGTGTGTCTGACAACCACCTCCGTTCTACATTAGAATGAATGAATATCTCTTAGATTCCTTAATCAGAATCTTCGTGGTATAAGCTAGAATTGATGGCGGCATTCATGAGAATCCGGGAAGTCTAAACCTTGTCTGTGGTATTTCGAGTAGGATTCAAGGATTGAATGGCTGTGACGAGCTTCAAACTCGCGAGTGTTGGGCGTAGTGACAGACGCAAAAGGATCAATGGATCTTATTCCGACATGATCGAGAACCAACAGATGATTAGCCGTGCTGTGACAGAGCATTTAGACCATTTTCACTGAGAGGATGGGAAGTAACCATTGACAACGATGACACCCTACCTACAGCTTGCCATGGAAGGGACTTTGCACTTTTGAAAGTGAGGAAGCACTATGTTACAGGAATTCAGAAGACAAAGCATCTCAAAAACTCCAACATATTCTCCATTATTGCATAATAAGTATTTCGAATCTTTCAACATTAATTACAATTTTTATTCCAATTTCGTATTACGTAATACATGTCCCCTTGTTCATTTGCAAGTCAACTGATAATCACAATTGGTATCCTGACTAAGAACAATAAGATAACCATAGCTTGCTTCAAACCAGCAATCTCCGTGGGATTCGACCCTTACTCACGTAAGGTATTACTTGGACGACCCAGTGCACTTGCTGGTTAGTTGTGCGAAATTACATAGTGTGAAGTAATTTTCATGCACCAGGGTCTTCTCTGGGCGTTTAGACGCTAATCTCTTCTCCTTGGGCGCTGGATGCCTGGAAGGGGGCAGGAGGCTGACATTAGACGCCAGTTTTGGACCTTTTAATCTGAAGCAAAGTATCGACTATGATACATTTTTGGAAAGCTCTGAAAGTCATCTTTCCATAGCCATTGAGAATGCTCCAATTGAACTTCTAGAGCTCCCGAAAATTTCTTCCAAGTGGAAGGAGGTCAGATCCAGACAACATCTGTAGTGCTTTCTCTGTCTCTAAATAAGAATTTTTCTCCAGCTCCTCAATTTTAGCTAGAAAATACCTAAAATTGTATAAAAACACACAAAATCATAGTAGAATCCAAAATGTGAATTTAACACTAAAAACTATATGAAAATGATGTCAAAAAGCGTATAAAATATCCGCTCATCAGGAGACTTCCAATAGCCTTAAAATTTCCACTCCCTTGCTCTCCTCTTTGATCACATCCACCTCTTGTTCAATCCTCCCCAATTCTTCAACCACTTCTTTAACTTTAATTAGCTCAATCTCTTCCACTTGTGACGAATCATGCTTCAACTCTTCATCTTCCGCTTGGGGTTCCAAACTTTCCCTCATCCCACACTCTTCAATTGAGGTTGGTTCTTCACATTCTTCCACGAAGTTACTTTGGTTGTGGCATGAATGTGGTGAGTCTAAGCGAGTTAAGACTTCGGTCAAGGTAGCTATGATAGCTTGATGACGCTTGACCGATTCTTGTTGCTTAATATCTTCCAAGGAAGTTTGTGGTGGAACAGAAGGCTCGTCATATGGGAGAGAGTTTTCATAAATGGGGGTTGGTTCATAAGGGTGAGGATATTAAACTTGTGTATATGGAGGTAGTTGGTCAAGGTGATTATGGGAGTAGTGATGTTGTAGTGATGGTGGTTCATAAGGTGTCCACGAGGGTTGTGAGATGAATATGGAAGTGGATTCCAATGAGGTATTTAGCGATGTAATGAGACATGAGGGTATTATGGTTGAGAATAATGTTGAGAGTAGGTTTCATAGGAATATGGTGATTGATATGCACTATAGGATGAAGTATGATCATGGTGGTATGGATTGGGAGGTTGCCATTAAGATTGACCATATGAGTGTGGCTCCTCCCTCATGTGATAGCTCAACCCATGGTGCACACCATCATTGAGATCTCCATTCCCTACAACATTATAATAACTAAACTCCAAGCCAAGAGGGTGACAACTCACAAAGAAAAATAGAAAATAAAAACAAAAGACATCAAGTAACAAAAGAAACAAAATCCTAATTAATATCAAAAGCAAAAAAAAAACCCAAAAAAGTATCTATTCACATATTCACATATTCACAACAACCAAAGTTATAGCACTTATTCCACTTAGTTTCCCGGCAACGGCGCCAAAAATTTGATGTGAAGAGGATTACGACTGTTTAAAAATTTAGTAAGACAATCTCTTCGTTCGTTGGTAGCATAGTCCAAACCGACAAGTAACACTCCCAATCAAAGTTTAATTCAAATAAAAATAACTGAGAGTAACTAAACCTCAGGTCGTTCTCCTTAGGAACTGGTGACAATGAGCGTACAATTTTGGTTGTCAAAATGAAAGGGTTTTTCAATAATGAAGCAAGCAATTAAGAAATAAAAGAACAATCAAAATTGCAATTAATAAACTAATAAATGAATAAAAGAATTATCTATGTAATATGGACAAGTAAAGCTTTAAAGTGAGTGAAGAGTGGTTCAAAACATAAATGGAACCTTGACTTGGGATGACTTATGGAATCGTTTCCTTGCCATAACCACAACTATGATAATTATGATGGATTAATCTCACCTAGTCAACCCTTAACATTGAAGAGTAAGTCAAGTGAGCAAAATTGTTATTAATCCACAAATCCTAGCTAACTTACTAATTACCTTAGTAAACAGCTAGTGTTAGTGGAAACAATAACAACTAACAACCCAAAAATTATCACTAAATGTCGGACATTATGACTCTAGTATTCCATATACTCATTTACCCAAGCCAAGGGGTGAAAATTTATCCCATAATCAAAATTGGCATTTCATCAAACACATGGTAGGCATATTCAGAAAACATGACAAAATTGTAAAAATACTCAAAACTATGAATAACCAAAGAACAAAATCAACAATGGCAATTCAACAAACATAAAATAACTACTAAACATCAAATTCGTTAATGAGAAGTCAAAATTGCAAAAGCATATATGTATTGATAAAGTAAACTAAAATATAAGAAAGTGTAGAACAAATAATGAAATGAAAGAGAAAATTAAGAAATACTTACAATGGAAATAGCTAGAATCCAAAATCAAAATTGGAAAAATAAAAACTTGAAATATAAACCTTAATTACATCCTAAGAAATTTTGAGAGAAAACCTAACCTAAAACAACCTTCTAACTAACTAAAACTATGCCTAAGTATACTGTGTATTGTATGGTATTGCTAGCCCTCCTTATAAGCTTCAACAACTTCAGAAATGGGCCTGGAAGCCCTTAAAATCATGAGCTACGTGATTTTTTAATGAAATCATGCGTAGGGACTTGTGCATAATAGTGTGTGCATACGCACACTTGCTGATTGATAAACCCCCAATTTTGTGATTTATCTTGTGCTTATTGATGCATGAAAACTTGTCTCCCAACAAATTTTCTTTCGGCAAGTATACCGAATTATCGTCAAGCAAAACTCACAATAGAGAGAGGTCGAATCCCACAAGGATTGATTGGTCAAGCAACTTTAGTTAGAAGAATGTGCTAGTTGAGCTAAACAGAATTTAGATTGAGATGCAGAAATTTAAATGACTGGAAAGTAAATAACAGAAATTAAAGTGCAGAATCTTAAATGGGGATTTGGGGTAATGAGCATGAAATTAAATGGCAGAAAGTAAAGAGAATAGGTAAGATCAGAAATAGGGAAATCATTGGGTTCAGGAGATGTTGTATTCTCTGGATCAAGTTCATTCTCATCTCTTCCTCAATCAATGCATTCATTAATCTCCTTGGCAATCTTAAGTGATTGGATTCCAATTCCTTGGCAATCCAATCTCTCTAAGCTTGAACAATTGCCCAATTCCTTGATTTAATTGCTCATGGGAAGAGATGAAGTGTGGTCACTGATTATACCACATGTATTTCCAAATCAAAGTGTTGGGAGGATTACATGTCACTATATCCGCCCAGACCCCAATTTGGTCCAACGTGAGAAAGCATTTCTAGCATGATCTCCTAATTCCTTTTCCAAGGCTCAAAGGAGATCCAATTATGGAGAGTTTCTTTTCCAAGACAACTAACCAATTGAATTAAGATCAAAAGAAAAGAAAGAAGAAGAAGAATGAAAACTAAAATTGATCCATCAAATTACAACAGAGCTCCCTAACCCAATGAAAGGGGTTTAGTTGTTCATAGCTCTAGAAATGAAAAATGGCAGAAAAGAAGAATACATGCTAAAAGTGCAGAAAAGTAAATCTATAGAGAGTAGTTCCCAAAAGTGCCAAGCTTCTCTAAAGTTCAAAACTACTCCTATATATACTACTCCTCTTGATCTTCTAGTGAGTTCTTCAAGTCTTGGATGTGGGCTTTGGATCTTGAGTTGAAGCAGTTCTCATCTTTATTGGGCCCAACTTGCAGAGAAAGATGATTTAGGCTTTGGGTAATTGGTGAGATTTAACGTTGATTTCCATTGTGGGCTCGAGAACGTTAGTGGCATTCACTTTTTCCACTAACGTTCCAACCTCATATATCCACGTTAAATCCAACGTTAGTGGTCTTAACGTGACCAGTAACGTTGCTTTCTCAACGATTGCCCAACGTTATTGGGGCTCACTTTTCCCAATAACGTTGGCTTATACCCCTTCGCAAACGTTAATGGGAATCACTTTTCTCATTAATGTTGCTTAGTGCCCCTATATTCCTACATTAGAGTCCACATTAGCATAGCTAACGTGACTCTTAACGTAGGTGTGATCTTCCTTCGAGAGCGTTAGTGACACTTACCTTTGTCACTAACGCTCCAAATGCCATGTTCTCTACGTTAGAACTCACGTTAACTAAGTTAACGTGGCTCTTAACGTAGTAGTGAAGCCATCTCCTAACGTTAGTGACAAAAGTGAGTGTCACTAACGTTGGTTCCTTGATCTCAACTCCACGTTACCTTTCACATTAATAACCTTAACGTGAAAGTTAACGTAGGCAATGCTAGATGGTCCAACGTTAGTGATAAAAGTGAGTGTCACTAATGATGTGCGGAAAACGATCCGACATAAAACTCACCGGCAAGTGCACCGGGTCGCATCAAGTAATAATAACTCACGGGAGTGAGGTCGATCCCACAGGGATTGAAGGATTGAGCAATTTTGGTTTAGTGGTTGATTTAGTCAAGCGAATCAAGATTTGGTTGAGTGATTTGTGATTTGCAGAAATTAAATTGCATTGAAAGTAAAAGGAATGTGTAAATTGCATGAAATTAAAAAGGGCAAGAAATTAAAGTGCTGAATCTTAAAGAACAAGAAATTAAAGGGCAAAAACTTAGAACACAAGAAATGTAAATTGCAGAATCTTAAATTGCAAGAAATGTAAATGGCTTGAATTGTAAAGGGAATTGGGAGCTGGATTTGCAGGAATTAAACAAGGAAAAGTAAATTGCATCAAAGAGAAGAGTAAAAGGGGTTTAGGATTGAATCGGATATGAAGCAGAAAAGTAAATGAACATAGCAAGCAGTAAACAGAGAATTGAAGTGGGAAATTCAGATCTCAGGGGTCCAGAGACTAGAAAACCAAGTCTAGATCTCACTACCTTCCTTGATCCAACAAGAACAATTGCAAGGGAAATGTAAATTGCAAAGAAAGTAGATGAAGAGCAATTAACAGAAAATTTAAATTTAATTAAGCAGTAAAGAAACAGAGAGATCCAAGTATGAGATTGAAACAGAATTTCTTCAATTCTCCAACCCAAGATCCAAGCAATTGTAATTGAAATTGAAAGCAATAAAACTAAGAGGAAGAGAAGTGAATTCTCCTTCCCCGAGACTAAGAAACTCAAAATCACTCAAGACCCAAAAACTATTCTGAAAACATCAAAGAAAAAGCTCAAAAGAAAAATCCCCCCGAATAACTTGAATTCTATCCTATTTATACACTTTCTTCAAATGATCTTCAAGCCTTGAATTGGGCATTTGCTCTTGGTGGAATTGGGTTGAGAGAGGCCTTGGTTGATTGCTCTTGGAGTTTGGAGAGGAACCAAAGTGAACCAATTGAACCGGGTTGAAGTTTTGCAAAAGTTTGAGTAAAAGTTTGAGGCTAACTTTTACTCTAACTTTTCATATCAGCCTCCATGCTTTGCTGCTATCCACGTTGGGGCAAAAGTTAGGGGTCTAACTTTTGCTCCAACGTTGGCCTCCTTATGTGTACTTATGGCGCCAACGTTAGCGCAAAAGTTAGAGGCTAACGTTGGCGCAAACTTTTGTTCCCAGGGTGCATTCTTCATGTGCCAACGTTAGCCCAAAAGTTAGGGGCTAACGTTGGCGCAAACTTTTGGTGCCCAGGGTGTTCTTTTCATGCGCCAACGTTAGCCAAAAAGTTAGGGGCTAACGTTGGCGCAAACTTTTGATGCCCAGGGTGTTCTTTTCATGTGCCAACGTTAGCCCAAAAGTTAGGGGCTAACGTTGGGGCTAACTTTTCACCCAAAAGTTTGTGCAAAAGTTTGAGGCTAACTTTTGGTCCAGCTTTTTGCTTCCTGGTTCATTTTCACTTATTCCATTATCCTCTCTTCCTCCTAGCCATTCCTTCTTGCTTCAACCTTTCTCCAAGCTTTCTTCACCTATCATTAATCAACCAAACACATCAAATCTATGCTCAAAATCATGAGATATTCATTCTTTCACAATATGCAACAAATATAGCATAAAACCTCATGAAATTGCATTAATTCATCTATGGTTGATTCAATCAAAGGAAGCATGAAATCTACCCAAATTGGCTTGCTTAGACCTCAAGAAAGTGCATAATTCAAGTGAAAATAAAAGAAAAAGACTAGTGAAACTAGGCTAAGATGACTTGTCATCACAACACCAAACTTAAAGCTTGCTTGTCCCCAAGCAAGAAATGAATTATTAAGAAGAAAGAATGAAATGGAAGAGGATGTTCATGCTAGCAGAGTATTATTGGTAGTTCATGGGGTTTTGTGTGGATATGCAAACACTCACTTCTTATTGACTCTTAGGCCTAGAAAGTCTCCTTTAAGCTTCAAGTACCATACTGCTATAACCTCTCATTATTCCTTTATCCTTGGCTATTACTTTGTTCAAAAGCTTTATTTGAGTGTCATGTGTAGCAAGTTCTTTTTCTTTTCTTTATACTTGACACATTATTCACCATAGACACTTGGCTCACATTCCTTCTTAAAACATTGATGCCCAGCGCCTCTTTGGGTTACTAAATGCCTTGTAGTTAGGTTGCTCTTGATAGTGGACTTTCAGCTGATGATCCCGGATTAGTTAATCCAAGTCACCAAGTGTTGATGCACTCCAAAGAGCTTACTAATCCAAGCAGATCCTAGTACAAAGACACCACAAGCATATATTTTAAGGTTCAAGCTATTGGTGTCCAGCTTTGTTTCTTTTTGTTTCCCTTTTTTTTTCTGCCACTTTTTGGCTATCTCTTTTCTTTCTTTCTTTTTGTTTTTCTTTCTATCCAAGGATTTTTATTTAATTGAAATTCATAGACAGTAGGTCACTTTACACTTGGAAGGAGATATCCTAGCTCTTTATTCACTAAAAGTGAGCTATTATACAATCACACACATACCACCACTTACTTTTATTATACTTCTATCTGACAGGGAC